>NW_022631054.1:5731857-6396939 GCF_010015895.1 Lontra canadensis | reverse complement strand
GGGGGGATAGGCTCCTCTGGGGTGGGCTCTCTAACAGCTGGGGGCATAGGCTCCTCTGGGGTGGGCTCTCTAACAGCTGGGTGCATAGGCTCCTCCGGGGTGGGCGCTCTAACACCTGGGGCTGTAGGCTCCTCCGGGGTGGGTGCTCTAACAGCTGGGGGGATAGGCTCCTCTGGGGTGGGCGCTCTAACAGCTGGTGGGATAGACTCCTCCAGGGTGGGCACTCTAACAGCTGTGGGGATAGGCTCCTCCGGGGTGGGCGCTCCAACAGCTGGGGGGATAGGATCCTCTGGGGTGGGCGCTCCAACAGCTGGGGGGATAGGCTCCTCCGGGGTGGGCACTGCAGCAGCTGGGGTAACAGATCCCTCTGGGATGTCATCTCTTGTGGTGGGCCCTGAAGCAGCTGAAGCAGTCCCCCCTGGGAAGGGCTCTGCAACAGCTGCTGCAGCCTCCTCCATGACGGCCACTGCAGCAACTGCAACAGTCCCTTCAGAAGCAGGCACTGCAACAGCTGGGGCAGCAGCCAGGATAGCCTTCTCTCCAGCGACCACTGAAGCAACTGGGACATGTGCCTTAATGGCGGCCACCGAAGCAACTGCTATGTCTGCCTCTGGGAAAGGCACAGCAGCAGCTACAGCAGCTCTCTCTGGGACAGGTGCTGCAGCAAACGGGACGTCCTCCTCTGGGACGAGCACTGCAGCATCTAGGGCATCTTCTGTAGTGGGCATTGCAGCAGCTGCGGCAGGCTTCTGTGGGAGGGTTATCCATCCCTCCAAAGCTGGTTCTGTACTACTAGCCTTGGTAACTTCTTCCTCCAGAAGAATACTCGGTAATGATTCTGTATCTCTAATTTCTGTCTCCCCGCCCTCCGATGACGCCACCTCCAGTGTTGGCTCTGTATCGTTTATAACTTCCACTCCATCTCTGCTATGTCTCTGTCCACCGACCAGCAGGGGCAGATTCAGAGTATCTGACTCTGCGGACTTCCTCTGGAGATCCTGGAAGATCTGCTCTGGGAAGGCTCTGTGAAAATGCGCTGGGGCTTGGTCCTCCAAGAGCTTGTCCGAGTAACCCAGCTCTTGGCCCTCCCCATCCTCATCACAAACTTTCTCCTTGGACAATTCACAAGCATCCACGTTTCCCAAGGAAGTCAGACTGTTAGTTTCTTGATTAATAGCTTCTTTCTCACTTTCCAAGTGAATCTCATCTGTTAGTAAATGTGAATCACATGAGAACACCTCTACTTCAGGTTCTGAGGTAACATCTGTTAGTTCATAGCTAAAAGCAAAACTGAGGGGGACCCTCTCGACACGCTCTTCAACATTCCCCTCAGAGTGACTGCAGTCTACCTGGGACAAACTGCCATTTTCTTTGGCCAGCTCAGCTACAAAGCCTGATAAGTTGTCTTCCTGGGAAGCCCTATGATCAGAGTTGGGCAGTCCTCCTGGGTCCAGCTTTCTCAGTGACTCCAGATCAGCTGGGTGTCTGAACTTAAATTCCCCTGCAGTCTCGGGGCTAGAAGGCACTTTTTCACGCTCCTCCTCACTAACCGTGGAAGTGTCTCCTCTCCTGGTGTCAGAGCAGACAATAAGTTCCACAGCATTAGGCACCTGAGAAGAATCCAGGGCATTAAAATATTCACAATCCAATCCAGTATCAGAGTCTTTTACCCTTACATTTAAAAGGCCTAAGTGTTCTTCTCCTAAGGCAGCCCCTGGAAAATGACTAATTACAAGTGCATTTTCTGCATCCTGGGATGGGGCCAGCCCTTCAGAAGAGGCTTGACTCTCCAGCTCAGCTACAGGAGTTACTCCTTCTTCACATAAACACTCCTTTTCAAGTTCGAGAAACATCTGCACTGAATCTGTGTCAGAGAGCTGCTCTGAATCAACAGGACCAACAGTACATTCTAGGTCGGAAACCAGCCCCTCCAGCCCCTGAACAGTTCTGCTTGTCAGCTCCCCTACAGCACTCTCACCTGTGAGAACACAACTGTAATCCAGAGGTGTATCCTCGAGAACAGAAGCCGAATGGTTCTTAGCTGACTGTGGGTCATCAAAGCAACAAATCTGACCAAGAGCTAGGTGGTCCAAAGTTCTCAAGACAGCAGCTGAGCAATCTGCCCCATCCTCTGCCACTGCTACAGTGTTTGCTTGTTCCCTTTCTTCAAAAATATCAGCCAGGCTGTTCTTTTTCTCATCTGCCGTTAGAAAAATCTTTCCTCTTTCTGACAGTTTCTCTTCCTCCCACTCCTCTTCAGCCTCCATCATGATCCATCGCTCATCCTCCTCAAACTTTAGCTCAGACTCTGTTTTCTCTCTCAGGCTGGGAGTTATGAGAATATGCAATTCTGGATCCAGCAGCTCTTCACTCAGGCAAGGGGAGAGAGGTGGCATTTCCACAGTGCAGGCTGCGTCCCCAAGGGGGTGCTGCTTCTCACTGAAGCCTCCCTTAGCTAAACTTTTCATGGCTCTGGGCCAGGTTGCACTTGAGAATCTGTGTTCCTGCATTACATCTGTGTTACCACTTGCTGCTGCAGCTTCTGATCCTAGAGGCTGGAATTCACAGGGAGAGCGCTCACTGTGCGGCTGCGATCTGAAGTCCTGGCACTCGCCGCTTAAATTTTTCACATCCTGCACTTCTGGAATATCTACGGATTTGGACACATGTTCCAGAGTCACTGACCCTGACTGAGGTTCCCTGTGGTCCAAATGACCAGAACTTTCTGTTAATGCAGAACTGGATTCCTTCTTCTCTTGCAAGGAAGGATTTGAAGCACCAGCTTCTGAAACCTCACTGAGAGAAGCTTCTATCCTTTCTGCAAATTCTGGAAAATTAGGTGGCATGAAGGACTTCCACGATCTCCGGTTAACATTGTCTTTGCGTTCTGCATTTGGTCGCCTTCTGGGTGGCACAGGTGCTGACTTCTGTACATCACTGCTTAACTTTAGTGCATCAAATATTATTCTCTCATCTAGCTTTTTGCCTTCTGGGGCTCTAGATTCAAAAACATTAGATGCTGCTCCTAATGTACCATTGCTGGATATAGTACTTCCTTCCATCTTTTCCATGGTGCTTTTTGATGTCTGGTTGAGCTTTGACCCCTGGTCAATTTGTTCATTTATCCTCATTGTATCATATATAGATCTCTGTGGAACATAACAATCCTCTATATAGCCATCCTCTTCCTCTCCTTTCCCCAGGCAGGTGGGGTTCTGCCTTAAACAGTCTGGCCTGCTGAGTGGCTTACCCATACTTTTTCAATCAAGATGAAACATCAACCTTTTAAAAGTTTTTCACCGGTTACCCAAAAATGCATTCTGCATAAGTTAAAAATCCTTTTACATGTTCACAACTGGGGACCACCAATTGGATCTGCCCTCCAGAAAAGTCTGTAAGTCCAACTCTGAAACCATACTGGGAGAAGCTCTAAGAGAAACAGCTTTTTCCTCACAGGCTAACAGTTTCATAGCTGCAGACAGTTAAGTGGTATAATTTAGTCAACAACCACAAAATAATTCCTTGTATGGCTTCTTTTGAGTATGTGTCTTTTAAGAGCACTGCTCTAATTCAGTCAGTGAAAAACCACAAAAAACCCATTTGATATTGACAAGTCTTATTCAGAATCTAGTTCCACTCACTTCTCACCCAGAGTTGGAAGAAGCGTTATACCAATTGTGTCCTTTAATAACAATGGCACAGCCTCCTCAGTCTTCAAGTATAGCCCAAGCTCCTAAGAATTGCTTTCATTTTATCCTCAGTTCCAGTCCTGGAGAGTCCAGCTGGTCTGAATTAGCCATTCGTCCTCCCTAGTTCGGGTGTTTGCATTTGAACTGGGCTGGTCGGCGGATATTCCTGCAACTTTAAACACAGGAAGTCCTTCATTCGGGGCCAGCTTGGGGCTTCCTGTCTCCAAAACATCATGGCATTGTTGTGGCTCCCAGAAGAGCCCTGCGCTGTGTCCGCAAAACAAGGCGAGTGGAGCCCAGCGCCGGGCCTTTGAGAGGCCGGCAGGCTGCAGCAGCGGCCGAGGGCCGGTCCAAGGGCTCGCTCAGCGCGGCCCACTACCCCGCGCCATGCCGCGCGCCCCGAGGGCCAGGGATGCCTCACCGCAGGCTGGCAGGTGGCTCCGGGCCGCGCCGGCCTCCAGTCCCGCGCTCAGGAAGTTAGTTTGTCCCTCCGGCAGCTGAGTCCCGCGTGCTGTGGGCGCCGCCTCCCCCGCCGCCGCCAGTCCCCGGCCCGCAGCCGCCGCGCCGTGGGCTGCATGTCAAGCAGCCGCCTCTATTCTCCGCCACCGCCGGCCCCACGGCCCCGCCGTCCTCCCCGCCCGCAGCTGTCACGGTCCCGGCATGCAAACTTCTGGCTGGGAACAAAAGGCTCCGCTCGGGCCGGGCGGGGACGAGCCCTCCTCCCTCGCACAGAGCGGCCCGCTCGCCCGCCGCTCGCTGCAAGTGCTAGGCTGGCGGGCGGCTCTCCTCCCCCTTCCCCGCGCCTCGCCGCCGCGCCGCGCCGCCCCGCCCGGGCAGCCCCCCTGGAAGCCCGGGAGCGCAACGCGGAGAGCCAAGGGGAGGAGGGCGGAGGCGGAGCCGTGGCGGGGGCAGGGAAAAGGAGCTGCCGGAGCCGAGAGGGAGGGGGCGGCGGAGAGGATTGGAGGCCGAGGCGGCAGGGGCGGCGCTTCCGCGCGGTTCGGGACCAGGGAGCCCGGGCGCCAGCCGCTCGGCTCACCAAGCCCACGCCCACCGCGCCCCAAGGCCCGAGGGAGAGCCCCGCCCCCCGAGAGGGCGCGAGGAGGGGGGCGGTACCCGCGCCGGGCTCCGCCGCGCCGCGCAAATCCCCTGACAAAGGAAAGCCCCGCCCTCCTCCCTCTGGCCCGACCCCCGGCCGCCCCCGCCGCGTTGGGACCCGCGGGGCTCCGAGCCCAGCCCAAGGGCGAGCGAACCCAGAGGGGCGCCCCCGCCTCCCCACAGCTAGCGGGTTCTGGCAGGGACTGTTCGGGGCCCATCTGCTGGCGGGGTAGCGCCGGCTGCGGCGGGCGGCACGCATCATGGCTCTCGGCTCCAGCTCTACCACCAAAGGCTGTCTTAGTCCCTCCAATGTCACCTTTAGCGCGCCCCTTCCGCGCCAAGAACACTCTATCCTTAAATCCGGCACTTTCCTGGTGTCCGAAGGCATTCTGTGAGGCCAAGTTATTGGGTGAACTCTGGGCACCTTCTCTCTTTCCTTTCTCCCATACATCAGGTCTTGGTCCATCCTCCCACCAGAATCTCTGCTCGAAGACTTTAGAGGTGGCAAAGATCGAGGAAGGGGGGCGGGGCGGTGGAAACGCCAGCAGCAGAGACCCACGCCCTAACACCTGGGCTGCTTTATTGCGGCGCACTTCCTAGGAAACCTGAGCCTCCCTGGAGCCAGCTCAAAAGTATGCGTCTGTATTTCAAGTCTCAAAACGGAAAATACGAGAGAAAAGTGGTCCATAGTCCCGACCACAGCGTCTTGGCTTTTACAAAAGCCATCTAATCACCTGGTGACTGTTAAACCAGGAAAGTACAAAGGGCAACCCAGGAAACTGTCCAACAGAGGCAGCTGCATTTCTGAAAGCGTGCAATACTCTGCTCCCTTTGTGATGGTCATTTTCTGATTTTATGAAGGAAAAGCAACAAAGTCTACGAAAATTTCTGAATCTCTTTTGAACCATGTGGTCAATATAGATGGTTAAACTTACGTAAAAGTTATTTCTATCCTTTACACAGTCAGTGAAGCCAATAGTTGGCATATGGAGATCTGGCAGTGAACCTCTGAGCTGAGCCTTAGGCTTTACTCAGAGAGCCAGAGAGGTCCTTGGCAAAAATGAGGTGTGGGCTGAAGCCTATCAGAATTAAGCAACTAAAGGGGTGCCTGCCTGGCTCAGCCAGTACAGCATGTCTGCCACTCTTGATCTCGGGGTCATGAGTTCTTAAAAAAAAAAAAAAAAAAAGAATTAAGCAAATTTAAAGAGACTGTTTACTGGCAAAATGTGTTATACTCCACTTCTCCCTTCAAAAGAGTGCTGATCAATTCTGCCCTGTCAAATCCAAAAGACTATCTCCTCATCTGTAAACCGAAGGGGAAGGGGATAGACTAAATTGTGTCTTGATAGCCTTTCTAACTTTTTATTTAGTTCTAAAAGTTTTAAAGAAGCCATACCAGAATCCTGAGTCTTCCTGGTCCTATACTGTAAGACACTAGAAACCTGGTCCCCTGAAGAACAAACAAGAGAAAGAACCAAGAATTCTTGACCTAGAGAAAGTTCCAGGCAATGTGATCAATGTGAAGTATCTGAAGGGCTGGGATGTGGGAGGAAGGAGGCTTGTACTGGATGTCTTCTTAAGCTGGCACACTAAGATGCAAGGGTGGATTTGAAACCAACAAAAAGCCTTCTCACAGCTACTCAAAGAATAAAGTGTCCCCTAAAATGATGACTTTCCTGACCCATGAGGGGTCAGGGGCAAGGATTTGGGGAAACAAATCTTCTATCAGTTTGTCAGGGTGAATTTTAAGGTCCTTTCTAACTCTGACACACTGTGATCCTAAGGTATGATCAGCCTACAGATCTGATACTTAACACTTCAGGGAATCTGGGTCTTAATTTTCCTTTAATTATTCAGTACAACTGGAAAAACCCAGGGAAGGCAAGATCAATTTCACTAGCAAGTCTCCCTAGCCAAATACACTCACTTAAGTGTTCAGATATCATAACAGACTGTTTAGTGTGCCAGGGCCCCTCTGGTTGGAAGAATCTGAGGAATTCTGGCTCTCGACTAGGGTGGGTGGTTATTCCATTATAAAGAATGATCTTGATGTGGAATCACAAACTTCATGGCCAGAAATTCCTTTCCTGTTTCCTCACCCAGTCAGGTGCCAACCAATTCAGTCTTCTTAAGCCCTCCCCATATCAATCTATTTACCTTATTTTCACTATTCTGGCCAAATGCTCCATATTGTGATATAAATAAACAGAGCATTTTAACAATTATGAAGTTCAAATTCAAAGTATTTATTGGCTTAAGTTATACTCTCTGACTATAAAGTGTTAAGAGATTTATTATAGAGAAATCTCCCCAAAGTTCAAACACAGTCTATAGAAAGGATTACATAAAGTTGCCCAATTCTCTCCCCCACCACAAAAAAAGAAGCCAGAGAGTGCTATCTGAGTGCACTGCTCCTTTTTTATCATCAGTATGTGTTTAGGAAGAAATCAGGAGAGGAAGCACAGGGCTCTTTCCTCCACATCTTTTTTTTTTTTTTTTTTTTTTTTAATCTGTTCATGAGTTTCTCTTTAGTTTTGGTATGTGGAACTCTGCCAATAGCCATCTCAGTGACTGAAATAAATACCTGATAGAGCTTTCAGCCTCTTGTTACCCTGATAGCTCCAACAAAAAAAGCATCTGTTCATTTCACATGCTGTGTGTAAGCTTTTTAAAAGACAAGTACAGGGAGCTCCAGAGAACCTCTTTGGATGCTTCCCCCACTCCTATAACCACAAATATAAGTGCTAAAGCCAAATTTCAAATTAGTTTCCAGTTAGTTGATTACAGAGTTCAAAGAATTCTCTACTTATTTTGAGATTCCTAAGAACGAAATTTGGTGTTGGATTTTCCTTCAGTGAACTTAGAAGAAAGAACAATCTTGGTCCTTCCCGCTGTCTTCTTAATTAAAGACAGCTGGGTAGAGTCTCCTCACACCCTAACACAGCTCCCTCTCCAAGTTTTGAACCCGACATTTTGCCTTTGCTCCTTTGCTCCAGTCGTAAACCACCAGCTTCCTAGGACAATCTGGAGACCCCAGGTCCACACTTCCCCAGATTCTTTAATGCCTTTTCATGCACCCCTCTCTCTTGGAGGATTAGTTCTGATTAAAGGAGGATACAGAAGACTGGTTACATCTTGCATATATTAAATCTACAAAATGCCTTTCATCTTAGGCTCGCTAGACTTTACAAGCATTTATTCAGTGGCAAGTGGAAACGCCACAGTATTAGTCTGTACCTGTTGGGCATCAGTAACTACCATCCTAAGGTGTTTTTATTACATAAAGATGGCTATGGAGTGGCTCATTAAGCAATACAACATGATGTGAAGCTTCTTTTAAATGGGATACTAAGGATTTTGATGCTCTGTGAGCTCACATGTGTTTCTAAACCCATGAGAAAACTTTCCACACACTCTGCAGGAACTCTCATGACCCCTGTAAGCCCTTTCCTGCTTGCAGACTTTCCAAAAGACAGTGTATTAATCCCTCTTATAGCCACTCACCAAAATAGTAATGACAAAAGCACCAGGCCCTGCGAATTAGAAAAGACTGGACAGAAGAGTAGAGGGAAGGAAGGCAGGAGGAATCAGGGAAGGCTTTATGGAGGGAATTACATTTACTCACTGGGATATGGATATGTAGAGATGGTAAAGACAAGATTTCTAAGTGAAAGGCTAGAGGCAGGGAGCCTACAGAAGCAAATTCAAAGTCAGCATGGCTTACATACAGTGAGTATGAAAGGGAAAAATGAGAGGTCAAAATGGTAAGTAGCTCAAGGCCAGTTCACCAAGGCCCTTTCATTCCAAGCATGAATTTATGCTTCTTTATTCAGAAAACCATTATGACATTGAAATTTACTTATTTAAACTTACCAGGGGCTCATGAGAGTTACTGAGTGGTACGAGGAAAGTCTCCCAGTAGTTTGGGAGTGCTCATTAAACTGTCATTTAATATATGTGATCTCATTTTAAAAATCCAAATTCTTAAATTAAAAATAAAGCTTGAGGTGGTAAAATTACTTGTCCAAAGTAGCATAGCTAGTGAAAATCCAGGCTCTTAAGATTTGAGCTTATGTTTGATGATACTGCATTGGTTTCTGTACAGAATAAGCTTAGATGGGGGAGATCGAAGGTGGAGCAATCAGGAGGACTTTGCAGTTCAGTCAAGAGGTAACAAAAGCCTGAACTCATGAAAACGAGGAAGGGAGCTGTGAAGGAAATCACAGAAACAGAATATTTGGACTTCAAAGCTGACCAGACAGAAGGTAGAGGTTAAGAGGAAAATAAAACAATGCTATAGCATTACTCTTGTATTGCTGAGGGCATAATTGTCCTATAAAACAGCAGTAGAGGGGAAGAAACTATTTGAAAATGTAAACATTCAATTCAGAGTATACTGAATGTGAAGTACTCAAAGGCAACCTTATGGGGAGGTGTCCAGAAAGGCCCCTTACACAAAAGATGGAGGTTTGGGGTAGAGACACAGATTTGGAAGCCTTCCCCCATAGAAGAACGAAGGGGTGGACATCCAGGGATTAAATGTGGGTTAAAAGGGAAGAGGGCAGATGACCGAATTTTAGACCACATACTTGGGAAGTAGGAGGACAAACCAAAAAAGAAAGCAGAATAGCAGCCAGAGAAGAGAATGGAGAGAATACCATGTCAGGAAAGAAAATGCACAGGAGGGTTTTGAGAGTGAAGAAGCTATGATGTTAAATGCTGCATAACAGATGAGGAGGACGATGAGTTAGACAAGACTACTAGACTTGACAACTAGGACATCAGTGCATACTTCCAAGAGAACAGTCTCAGTGCAGTGATAGCGGCTGGATCACATTAGTGGGTTAAGGATAAGCAGTGGTGAGAAAGTACTGATCCTCCCTTCTTCCTGAGACTCTGTTCATTTGGCTTCCATGACACGATGCTATCCTGACGCTATCTTTTTAACTAGTACTTCTTTGACCTTTGGGTTCCTCTTTCTGTCCTCTTAAGGCAAGTAATTTCATAAGATATAGCCTTGATTCTTTTCAACTTGTTCAATATTTACTAGGGTCTACTATGTGCTCTAAATTATGCCAGACACCAAGGGAGAAAATGATGAGCAATATGCAGTCAGGAACCTATATTCCAGTAGGGGCGGCAGACATTCATTTTAATTCACTTGCAGTAAGTACTCTGAAAGAAAAGCAAGCAGTACTAGAAGAGCATCAGTCAAGGGGACCTGATCTGCAGGCTCAGGAAAGGCTCTCCTGAGAAAATGGCCATGTGGGCTTTCACTTGGGACTGAGAGCAGCCATTCCTGCTCCAGATTTGCAAGACTATAACTTTCGCATGTTAACTGCTTGGTTATTTCTACGAAACAGGCCTTTGGGGTGAATTGCCAAGAAATCTTGCTATAGGGGTCCTTTTTCCAATATTAGAAAAGGAGTTAGGATAAATAATTCAGAGGGAAGAGATTTATGAAAACTGTCTCTTCCATTTTGTTACTAAAGCAATTCTTACCATCGATCGACAACCAACCAACTTTGGTTTGAAAATAAAGAATTGGACCCAAATCAGAGCTTTTCCTTTGGGAACAAACTGCAAGATGACAGAGACATTAAATGGGTCACTTAGATAGATGCAATGAATTCAAGCTGGAGGAGGTCTCGGAGAAGTTCAATTTCTTTGAATTCTTAGCATCCTCTTCCCTTGACTCATATATACATTAAACCGAATTATTAAAAACATTTCTGCTGAAACTGTGAAGAATTAAAGCTTTTCTGTAAAACTATCTGGATCTGGTATATATGCCTGGCAGAGAGATTAATTATATCTGTGTTTTTTAAGCTGCTTTTCTCTGAAACTAAGCTGATACCTTTTCCCCCTCACACCTCAATGTTTTAATTAACGATTGATTAATATTAAGAGATATCTCTCCCAAAGATGCTGACTTGGTAGTTGCCACTGTATGGCAACGGGTGAACATAACATGGTCTATGTTAAAAGCTAATTAGGCCAAGGACCTTGAGATCATTAAAACTGATCTGATGGGTAACTCTGAGTTACTGAGGAAGTCACTGAGCTGGTAATGGCTTCTGGTTAATTCTGGTTAATGATATGAAAATAACACTGATTTGTAGAACACATAAGCCAAGGTCAAAATGGTCTCAGAAAAACATGCTCACTGTGGGATTTTGATATGTATAAGTTAACAAGTTAATAAGTAAGTAAGCACATGTATGTATGTGTGCATCAAGTACATTTAAAGTTGTGTTACGAGTCATGACCCATATTGTCTATATACTGCAACTCTAATGTTAGAAACCAGCTCTATACTTGTTCTCCACAAAAACTGCTCAGGAAAGCTGTTGTCCAACCACCTGTTTCACTGCTGCCACCGAGCTAATTTTATTTTACCCTCATAATCTCCATTTTTCCAAGAAGAGAAAGAACTAATCTAATCGAGTACTGGGCCTTAGAGCAAATCTTCTGGAGAATAATTATCTCTAGGCACAAAAGGCATAACTTCTTATTAAAAAGATTTTATAATATTCTAATTTGTATGCCTGGATACTTTTTTTTTTTTTTTAAATAAGAGATTATGGGGCACCTGGGTGGCTCAGTCTGTTGGGCGTCTGCCTCCGGCTCAGGTCATGATCCCAGGGTTATAGGATCGAGCCCCACATCCAGCTCCCTACTTGTTGGGAAGCCTGCTTCTCCCTCTCCCCCTGCTGCTCCCCCTGCTTGTGTTCCCTCTCTTGCTCTCTCTGTCAAATAAAATAATAAAATCTTTTAAGAAAAAAAAATAATAAAAAAATAAGAGATTATTATCATTTATTGAGCACTTAATATATGCCTAGTGCTTTCATCTACATCACTTCATTTAACTCTCATAAAAACTCTAAAGGTAACCATTTCACATTTTATAGTTAAAATAACTATACAGAAAGGTTAAGTGATTTCCCCCAAGGTCACATGCAGCTAGTAAATGATAGAGCCAGAACTCAAAGCTGAGTATTTCTGACTCAGACTCATTCCATTTTTTTTTTTTTTTAAACTACACTAAGTTGCATGCAGTATGAAGACTCTTCCTAGCTGTGAACTAATCGGGCCAGTGACAATGACTCTAAAGTGATGGGTAACAACTACAAGATGGTATTTCAGGATCTGGCTTTGGTTAAGCGCAACTGAAGTAGCAAGTTTCTTTGTTTTGTTCAGGCTAATATCAAAATGAAACTGTGTTCCTTTAACATATGCTAACTAGTGAAGAAGGGAGAGAGCCCACAGGCAAGGAGAGGTGAGGAATCTAGGCTAGAATTAGAATTTCTCAGGATTCACAAGGATTTGCATCAGGTCTTGCAAAGTAGACAGCATTTTGAATCCCAGAGCTCACATGGCTTATAAGAAATAAAGAGCACTCATCTAATCAGTCATATATTCACTAATCTCCAAGTACATGCACACCAATATGTTAACTACTTCTAGGGACACAAAAACGAATTCACTGAGATTAGAGATGGGACAAATGCATAGAATCAGAAAACACCAAAGTTTGGCAGTCTATGATAAAGGCCAAATGAGTTTCACATCTTAAGTGGTTTAGGAGAACAGGAGAAGTTGTGAGCTGGATAGCTCAAGGAGGCTTTGGGGGGGAGACACAGGACTTAGACCAAGCCTTGAGGTTTGGGTAGAAATAGGCGAGATGTATAAGGAGGGTTTGGGATGAGTGGATGGGGTGGATGGGTGGTCTATATAGGAAATAACACTGGAAAAATAGTGGGGATCAAATATGGAGTTTCCATGGCTGCAGAAGGAAAAGACTAGAGGCACAGATATAGACCAGTTCTGAAGGAGGCCATAAATTAATCCATCAAATCAGATGGCTCCTACATGGTCTGGGTGAAGGATAAGCACCCACAGAAAGAAGGGTGAAAATAAAACCCAAGGGAAAAGCACCTTGGAGGCCCAACTAGAAGGCTATATTGTAATTTGTCTGTTTTTTTCCGTGGGAACCATGTGCGTACATGCTTGCTGTCCAATCAGAGACGCTCTCTGCATTCCTAACAGAGGATCCTTTGTTCCAAACGGCAAGGCTCCAAAGAGACAAAGTCTGATAAAATCACACTGAGATCAGGACTCCCAGCTGGTGCTGGGGCTGATGCCATTCCATAACACACCCTACAGGAAGCAGCTTGAGATACACAGTTGATTGATTTCCACAGCAGGAGGCTTGTGGCGGGGTGGGGACTGGTCAAGTATTAAGAGAATTCTTTAGCCACTGACTCAAATTAGTTCACCAGAATCCTAACTTTATCCAACAGATCTGTGTAAGTCACTCTCCGAACTAACACTATTTTAACTTATTTTTGAAAAAAAAGGGAGGAAAACCACGAAGCTTTGCCAGGCAGTGCAACTCTTTTGTCAATTAACTCTTGTCATGGCATCTGAAGGGAGGGAAAAAAATATCAAACCCCCACCTCGTTAGAAGTGGGCTGAATAAGATGCTAGTAGCAGCTCCTCTAGTTGTAGCAGTCAAAAATGTCTCTGGATATTGCCAAATGTCCCCAAGGGGTAAAACTGCACCCAACTATTGGTTAAGCATGGTTTTTGGTACCAAACAAACCTTTCTAATCCCAGTTCTAATAGTCACTTGCTGTTGGCTTGAACAAGATACTATAACACCTTCAAGTTGCAGTTCTCTTGTCTGTAACTGCAATTTTTTTTTAAAGATTTTATTTATTTATTTATTTGATAGAGAGAGAGATCACAAGTAGGTAGAGAGGCAGGCAGAGAGAGAGGGGGAAGCAGGCTCCATGCTGAGCAGAGAGCCCAATGTGGGGCTCGATCCCAGGACCCTGAGACCATAACCTGAGCGGAACGCAGAGGCTTAACCCACTGAGACACCCATGCGCCTGTGCAACTGGAATTTTAAATGTCTGATTGATGGGGGATTACAGTTTGAGCTTGGATTTAGGATGTCTCTCAACGGACTTGCCACCACACATCACTGCCCCTGCACTCCCTTGTGCCTGCTTCCCATAACACACTGTCCCCCCACGAGGCCTGGCATGGAGCAAGTGCTCAGTAAGAACGGACTGAAAGGAATAACGAGCCCCTTCCTCCCAACCCCCACCAAGGGATCCATGGACCATCACCATGCAGCACTTATTCTTATCCTGGAGGGGCCAGAGTTCTGAAAGGTCCATGTTTCAAATCACAGTGTTAGCAGCAGGAAAACAGCTTGTGAAGGCCTAGGGAGTAAGTATGTCCCATTAATCTTCCATGGCCAACACCAGAGACTGGTATTTGAAGAGCACTTGGTAGTGGTAATAGCTAAGTATTAAGGAAGGTGGGGAGGGAGCACATTCTTCCCATAGCTAGGTTTCCCAACCGGGACAGCTGAGACTTGGGAAGAATCCGTTTGGCAGGAGACAGCCCTTTGGTGCAGTGATGCTTTGGTGCAGTGACCTGACACGACTCCCCGTGGGACTCATTTCATTCCTGGTGAACCAACCAACCCTAACAATAAAGTGCTCTTCAGAGCAACTCATCACACTTCCTAGAGGCTCCCTGTTTATGCTACGACCCGTGTGCCAGCCAGCTAGCTTGAAAGTGCCTGGCATTTTTCTGAAGCTACAGCTGAGGACTAGGCCAAGGCTTGAGACCAGTTCATTTCCAGACACAATGAGAAACGGTCCTGTTCTGCAAGTCTGTGCTTATCTCAACCGGGTTCACTAATCAAATATTCAACAATGAAGGTAAGTTCTGCATGGGGTGAATTCCAGTTTTTCTGGAAACATATTTTTCCTCCTTCGTGTACAAGATCATATGGTGAACCTCAGTTGCAAATGCTACGTGCTGACACGATGTGAAGAATTTCAGTAAACTAAAATCAAACAGCTCAGTCCTTTCTTTTGTTGATTTAAAATCTTCCCTTGCTATCAAAATTTCCAGACAGATTTTTTTTTGGTGGGGGGGAAGGGTTGAAATACGTCAATGCTTTCTTGACAAGCTTCCATTTGGTTTTACTACCTACACTGAAGCGTGAGGCTCCTTTAAGATGATGTAATTGCTGCAACCTTGGGATTTTGCTTTGTGATGCTGTTATTTAACATACTAATGGGGATACTATAAAATGGGGCTGGAAAGACTTCAACATAAAGCAAACCTGAAGTCCTTAAAGGCACCTTCTTCACTTCTCCCCACCCAGTTGCTACAGTGGGGGCTGAAGGGATTATTACAGAGCACTGGGATTCTTTGGGTGGGGTGTTGAGGGGTGGTCTCTGAAGGGTTATAAATATCAGCAGCCAAACTGTGAGTTCCTGGGCTGAGGAGAGCAACTGACAGAGACCATAGTCTCCCCTTAAAGACAGGGAAGGAGGAAACCTCCTGTAGTATTTCCACACAGGAAGTTCTTCTCTTTAGAAATGCATCATCAACCAAACACCTGCATCAACAACTCCACGAAAAATAAACTGCTGATGCCAGGGAAAGTGCCTAGGAAATTTTAAACCAGACACAGATTAGTACCAACAAAAATCAGGAGTCCAGGGCTTGGCCTAAAGGAAGGCTGACTTAGAGGCAGTTGCTGCTACCACACAGTCTTCATCAGATTAGGAGAAGGTGTCTGCTACATAAATATTTAATTTAATCAACTAGCACCTTTTCCCGCGGAATTCTAAGTTTCCCACATGTAGGTGGCAATTTTCTTCAAGGCAGTGGTTTTCAACTGAGAGAGGTTTTTGCGTTCCAGGGGATGTCCAGCAATGTCTAGATAGGCATTTTTGGTTGTTACACTGGGGCAGGGTTGCTACTGGCATCTAGTGGGTAGAGATCAGAGAGGCTGCTGAACATCCTGCCATGCACAGGGCAGCCCCCCACCACAAAGAACTATCCAGCCTAAAATGTCAAGGGCATTCTCTCTACTGTTCTAGGGCATTCTCTTTACTTCCTTGGACCCTCATAGTTCCAATTGGAGTAACCTCATTTAAGGAAGGAAGGAGGAAGGAAGTAAGGAAGGAAGGAAAGAAGGGAAAGGAAAGGAAAGGAAGGAAGGAGGGAGAGAAAAAAACAAAAACCAAGACAGGCCAAGGGTCAGCACAAGGCAGGAGCGGGGCTGCCTACTCAACTTATCTTGCTGTTGTAAAGCTGGAAACACTGAAACCTCCAGGTGACAGACAGGTCACACCAAGTGTGATTTCCTTTCTTTCCAAGGGCAGGTAGATAATGCTGATCTTATTTGCTTTATTCTCTAGTGAATCTAACTGGCAAAACCTAAGATGGGCTGATACTGTCTTTGTAATTGTTTGAAAGGCAGGGAAGTATCTTTGTGCAAATTGGCAGCCTTTCAGCTCCATGTCAAACCCTGTCTTCTAAGAGTTTTCATGTGTACTCAGAGGGAAGCCTAAACTCGCCTTCCATAAAGGAAAAAAAAAAAAAAAATCAAAGAGATTTACAGGGCTTTCTTGTTCTGGTGTTCTGGTGGGATACTGAGGTCTCCAGACAAAGGCTGTAAGCACGTGCAATCCCTGACCCTGGGCTCTACTCCACCTGAATCAGGATTGAGGACGGTTCTAAGGAAGCCTGCTGCCTTACCTATATCCCACCAGTCCAGCCTCAAAGGCAAGGAAGGAAAAGACGCAACAGGCTTGGGTGCTTCCAGCGCACTATTAGGCAAAGTGAACCTTTGTGAGAAACCTATGGACCCTAAAAGGGTTTCCATTTTTCCCACTTGTTCTTTCTTGTCACCGAGTGTGGCGTGCTGAATCTGAAGCCTCGCCCAAATGCACAGTAAATATAAATTAACACATGAAGGGGCACCTGGGTGGCTCAGAGGGTTAAGCCTCTGCCTTCAGCTAGGGTCCTGGGATCCAGTCCCCAGTTGGGCTCTCTGCTCAGCAGAGAGCCTGTTCCCCCACCCCCCACCCCCTCCGCCTGCCTCTCTGCCTACTTGGGATCTCTGTCAAATAAATAAATAAAATCTTAAAAAAAAATTAACACATGAAATACAGAGTGCAAAGAGCATCCGGGTTTCCTGATGCTGCCCTTGATGCCCAAATCACCACCTACTTCCTGACTGAGAGGCCACTGTGGTTCTTGGGCAGAGGGGTGTGTGTATGTGTGTGTGTGTTTCTGTATGTGTGTGCGCGTGTGTGTGTACAGGAAGGGGTTTGAAAGTTTGAGACTCAGAATGATCTCAATTCTTGACTATAAAACTGGCACAGGGAATTTCAAAATGAGGAAAGCCTCTTGTTATCATCAGAGTTACTAGATTTCTTTGGCTTGAGTTTCAGTGAAATAAAGGTCCCTCCTTTCTTGTTAGTGTCCTGTTATGCACATACGATTCCTTCTCCTCAATAATCACTCTCTTGTTCAGGAAAACAGAACTTCCTGAAGAGATTAGCCAACTTCTTTTCCTTCCAGTTTTCTGAAAACACGCTCAACATTCTCATTTGAGATTTCTGGAATGACCGAATCCAGTAAAGCGCCTAATTTAGGAAGGTTTGAGGTTTTTGTTTGTTTAGAGTGGGAGAGGACTCTCTTCCCATTTGATAGATCCTCACTGGCTGACCAGACTCTATCATTTACTCAGAAGCAACTGACGGAAAAGCCTTCCCTCAGAATAATGACTTTCAGTTTTTCACGTTCATTTAAGGAGGAAATAACTTTTCCCACAAGCTGCCTTTCTACGTATTTCTCAGCACTACTGCACCGTCCCAAGTAAGCCCGGGGTTGTCCCCAGACCTGACTCATCTGTCTTTTCCACCCATCCTCAGTGGAGTTAGCCAGCTCAGAGCAGAGCGAGCCCACACTCCTGTCTATAGACTCATATCCTCTGCTCGTCAGCAGATTCTGTGCTGAGAGTGTGGTCCCACCACCGGACTGGATCCCAGGACCCTGAGACCACGACCTGAGGCAAAGGCAGATGCTTAACAGACTGGGCCACCCAGGCACCCCTCTGGTTTTGACTTATTAAAAACACTTTGACTTATTAAAAACACTTTGAGTCTGAAAGCAGAGTCACACTTTATGAATCTTATCTGCTGGTTTAGTGATGGAAGATTAATCCATTGCTGGATATAGAGCACATTAACCCAAAACTCAATACTCAAACCACCAAAATGACGCAGTCCTTTGAATGGGTCCAAAAAGACCTTCCCTTTACTCACCCTCTAGGGGACTGTAGAGCTGACACACTGAGCTTTCCCCCTCCCATTGTTTTCACTTCCCATGAGCTCAGCAGGAGTAGAGCCAGGAGTGTGCTCCTCCCCTCCTGACCGAAGGCCTTTGCTGGGAGGAGGCAAAAACACTTCCCAACGCCTTTGACTTTATAAGGCGGACCTGTGGAATCAGCCTTCTGATTTGCGCCCCCAACTTGAGGAGGATACACACAGGGCACATAGCTCCACCACCCTCTTTCTCTCTTTTCTTCCAGTCTTGCATTTCAACACCAGTCCCCTGCAGAGAAACACACTCTGAGGTGACCAGCTCATCAGTGTCTGGTCCTAGCCTTCACAAGGTATTGGTAGTGGGAGGCGTATTCTTAGAAATCAGTGAAACAAATATGCTACCTTAAACGACTAAGCAGACTGAACTCTGAGCACTTCCAGGCTACATATATAGGCTACAAATAAAATACGGTAATGGCCAGTAATTTCTTAAAATCTTTCAGCTACATCAAAATTCAGAATGTTTCTAGCAACCAAGGATTAGATGAAAAGGAAATGATTAGTTATCCTCAAATCCAAACACTCTGTATGCCTGCTTATGGACCCTTTTTTATATTCCAGCTTGCATTTAATGCAATTTTAACAGGCTTATTACTTCATTTTCTAGCTCACTGAAGATGAGTAGCAGGGACAGACGGCTAAAGGCAGGCCCAGTGAGGGCAGTGAGAAGTCACTGCAGGAGGAAAGAATCCCTGCTAGCCGGGGAAGGGGAAGAAAGAAGCTACACACACGCTAAGAGGCACTAAACAAGAACTTCAATACCCAACTCAACCTGCACAGACATTTAGGAACATTCAGTACAAAGCAGCCCCAAATGTCTCTAATATCCTTGAGGATATCCCCATCGGAGAGAACCGCATCATCTTTTTATTAATGTTAACCTGTACTCATCAAGAAAAACGTCTGTATGACATAGAAGATTAGGCAAATAAGATTTAAAATAATTCCCATGTAAATCAGAATCTAGTTTGATAAAACTATTTTGGAGCCCAAAGGGATAGGCTTCAGTTTTCTAAGAAATTCATTTAGTTAGTTAGACAGTTAATCCTAAATAACTCAGAGCCTAGAGAAGACAGTCTCCTTGGAGGCACTTACAGGAGAAGAGGCAGGGACACCACACGTGATGAAGCGAGAGGCCTGCCTGCCCCGGGAATGGAGGTGTGGGAGTTTCCAAGATGAAAACACGTGGGCTCACAGGTCTGAATTTTCCCTTCCTCCCCTGTCCTTATTTGGGGCCTCAAGAATCCCCAAAACGATGACTTGTCACTCCAAAGTGCACTGTCTCCAAACACTGGAAGGGGCCTTCAGCCAACGTTCCGCTTCAGAGCTGAACATCCCCTAAGCTGAGGGCCCTTCTGAAACAGCCACCCTTCTTTACTTGGTCTTGCAACTTTTCTCAGGACCACGGGGCTCTGACCTGGTGTCAACACCACCTCTCCATCCATGACTGTACTTGAAAGAATCCTGACAGGCAGGGGTTTTAGGGAACAAAGAGACTCTGATAGCAGGAGTATGATGGTGTACATGGGAATAATTAACACCAGTGATGGAAGCGAAGTGCTAGAAGTAGCCTTTCCACATCTACTTTGTGCACCAAGAAGGAAAAGCAGCAGAGGGGCCGCCAGCGTGGAGTGAGGCCCTCTTTGGCAGTGACAAGAGAGGAAACTCAGGATGAAAGGCTCCCATCCCGAAAGCCATGACCCGCCAGTCCTGAGAGTTCCAAGCCCCTAACCTGGAAAATCATATTTTTGAGTCAACTCCTCCCATCTTCCTCTGTTGTTTTAATTTAAACTCACAAAACCTCAGGACTGGAAATTCTGACTCAGGCAAAGAAATAAAACATTTTTGCAGTTAGGGCGGTGCTTTTCAAACTCTCCTATAGGCCAAGAACTTGTACTCCTGGGGGTTTGGGTTATAGTCTTAAGCACTGCCTGATATAAGTTGGAAATTTCTTTGAAATGTCACATTTTACCTTAGTAACTCATGAGAATTTTGATTTTACTTCATAATACATCAACAACTTTCCTCTGAAATAGGAGGGAAAAAAAATCAACACTTTGGGAAGATGATCCTTGTTTATGACTTCTCACATCTCAACTGAAAAACAGGGACCTGGAGAAAAACGCAGGGCTGTTACAAATCTCAAGAGGAGATTCTCAGAGTAAACAGTAATATTTGGACATTTCTTTCTATACCCTTAGTTGGTTATCAACATTGAAATAAATTACAACAGAAAAATGTTCAAACCAGTTGCCCAGAATCCGAGAGACTGTTTAGTCTCCAGACAGAGTGCTCTGATGGTGTTAGAAGTGAGAACAGAGGCCCCAGGGACAGAAGTTAAGATGTATATACAACGGGTTTCCAAGCTACATGAAAAGAAATATGTATCAGATAGCAAAAGATTAAAAAACAAAAGGGCAAGACTTACCTTGAAATCTGCTAGTTGTTGGTTGATGAGATCCACTTCGGTCCCCACGACCCACTGGAGGGCCTCCCCTTCCTCGGCTGCCGTGGTCATGTCATTGAGGGCTTTCAGCTTCCTGTAGAAGTCCTCCACGCGGCCCAGCGTCAGCTCCAGCTGCTCCTGGCGAGCCCTGCTCCTCTCTGTCAGTTTACCACACTGTTTGTTCAGGGCCTCGAGCTCCCTCTTGAGACCTAACAAGTCCAAAGTCCCCTCTTCCTCTAGCATCTGCCGACACTCTGCTTCAGAGGCCTCTATGTCTAACCTGAGGGCTTGGATTTTGTGGAGGAATAGCCGTACATCCTCAATTTGGGACTGGAGGCTATCGGTGTCTCTGCCGATGGCACCCATGCCGTCTAGCTCATCGTCCAGGTCCGCCAGCTGAGAAAACATCTCTCGAACTCGGCAGTGAAACTGGCCAATCCCCTCCAGCTTGTTTTCCATCGCCATGCAACCACTGTTCACTCTCTGCTTCACTTCCAGGAACTCCTGCTGGGTGACCTCAGCTTGATGTAGAAGTTGGGAAGCATCAGATCCATCTGGGGCATCCTCTACCAAGCCCCGAGTGAAGTTCCTCAGATAGTCTACCTGGGGCTCCAGGGTCTGGAGCACTTCCTGTTGAGCTCTTAGCTTCTCCAGGTTCTTGTTGCTACAGGCTTGAGAGCCCAGAGCATCAAAGATCTCAAGTTGGTGTTTGGCCCCTTCAACCTTCTTTTCAATATTTTTAAAGCTTTCCTGAAACTCCTTGAGTCTCTGAGTCATTTCTTCAAGAGACCCTGTTTTGGTCTGTAGTTCTTCTGTAATGGAATCCATGTTCTGGTTGATCCCAGCCTTCTCATCCCGGATATCATCTTCATCCGTTTCCGAGGAGTTGATCAGAATGTCAGCAGCACTGTTCAGGATTTCTAGCAGGGAGCGGCGCTTTTCCACCTCACTCAGCATAGCCTTTGATCTCAGGAGACTGGACTCTAGCTGCACTGGGTCCAGAGTGACCTGCAAGTCCGGCATCTTGGCCTTACAATCTTCTATCCACGGCACGAGGTCTTCCACATGCCATTGATATTTCTGAGCTTTCTGCAGACAGTCCTTGAGCCTGGATTGTCTATCTGCAGTTTTTTTACTAAGCTCTTCCCAGTGGCTTTTGAGCTCAACCAACTGGTTTTGTAAAGTCTTCTTTTCTTCTCCAGGAGGTACAGAAAGAAGTAGAGATTCTCCTTCGGCCACAATCACCTCATAGGAACCACTGTGTTGGTTCAGGCTCTTCTGAAACTCTTCATTCTCCTGGAGCTGAGACTGTAGCCGCTCCAATTTTGCAGAAATTGGGCAGTTTTTTGCTTGTTGGCTTTGTTTGTCATCCAACCAAGTTCTCAGCTCATCAAACATTTGCTGGAACTGCTGGGTGCTGGCAAGAGCTGCCTGGAGTCTGTTCATGCGATCAGCTGAAATGAGGAAATCAAATTTAAACCAATCAAATCTGAACATGGCATTTAAAATGTTTGCTGGGAGTATATGGTCTAATCTTAGGGGAAGGAAACTTATGTTAACTGAGGCCCTAACATAAAAGCAGCACAAAGCTGGTCTCCTTCATATACTAGACTTATTTAATCCTCACACCAACCTAATAAGGTGGTCTGAGTAACAGAAGTAAACTTTTACTTCTAAGCGGGTAAAAAGCCATAAATGTTTTCAGAGAAAGGCAACAAACTGATGACAAAATTCTTCTTGTGCAAGGCCATCATACGCATCTGATTCTGTGTGTGTGCGTGTAACTCGACCTGTGAATACACCTACAAGCATGAATCTGGACCTGCAGGCAAAATTGATGTTAGTGTTCTTATTGCTGGAACTGCTCCATAAAGCTTCACATATCGTTAGTGCCCAGGCAGTGTAGGATAACCACAGCAGTTCTCACCATAGCTGGACAAAGGGTTAGGGTAACACTAGTCTGAATCTAAAAGCTACTTACAGGTCACCCTAGATTCTTGAGACTATCACGAAGCCAATCTTTTGGCTTGCCGCTCATGTCAGCAGTATGTGCCTTACCCTAACTTACCTGCAAGGTCTTCTAAACCTTGGAGAGGCAGGGCAACGGTCTCCAAACGCTTCTTCAGCTCATCCTTAAGGTACTGCTCCCCGATGAGTACTGAGAGCTCATCGCAAAGTGTCTGTGCCTCCTTAATCTCATGGTCTAATTGCTCCACATCAGATCGAATCTCACTGGTCTCTTCTAGTTGCTGCTTCACGGCCTCAGGTTGGGTGCTAATGGCCGCCTGGCCACTTAGTCTCTGTCCCACTGCCTTGACCTTCTCTGATAGGTCCTGGAGCAGTTCCTGGTACTGGGTGCTTTTGACAATAGCTTGATCAATTTGGCTGGAACGGGAATTGAGTTTGTCAGTCAGCTCAATCCACTTGTGGTTGATGCTCTGGAGTTCTTTCTGTACCTGGCTGGTGGATGAAGAGACATCTCCAGGGCCTGTTAGGATGCCGTGAGCCGCCTCATTCAGCTGCTCATGCTGTTGCCTGCGTGCTTCGAATTCCTTCAGCATAAACTGCAATGGAATTGACATCAAGATGTTTAGAGAAAAAAGACAGATCTAAAAAGAGTGTCAAAACAAAAACTGATTTTAGATTGTGCCAACTAGGGCCAACTCCTTTCGAAAATAAACCAGAAAACTCCAAGGACCAGGCTACTAGGAAAATGTAATATCACTTCTAACAACTGCTTAATAAAAACTTGTTTTGAAAGGGTCATTGATTGTGCTTATTCTATTTCTTTTCCTTATTTGTCCTACTTTCAACATTAGTTACTAAGGTTGGCCTAGTTTTCTGGATTGGCCCTCATCAGCTTTGCCAGACAAAACCCAGGCCTCTGAATTGCAAGTCTGGAGCCCTGGGCCCAGAGCTAGCTATATTACTGGCTGGGCTTGCCATTTCAACCCTCTATGCCTCTGATTTTTCAGTTTCTTTCTTGGAATTCCAACAGCACATACAATCTATACATTACAGCATAGCATGATTAGATAATGAACGTCTTTAAAGCAAGTAGCATGTCTTTTTACGCTTTGCTATCCATTGTTTCACTCAGCAAAGTAGTTAGGGTTCAAACTACAGGCTCTGGAGTCAGACTGCTGGGTTCAAATCCTGACTCTATCACTCGTGAACTATATATATATAAGCTTAGGTCAGTTCTTAAAGTTTTCCAAATCTCAGCTTCCTCATCTATAAAATGAGCGTAGAATGTACTTATCTTGGCCGTTTCAAGGATTAAATCAAACAATTTATGGAAAGTATTCATCACTCACACCGTACATAAGTAAGACACAACTTTAAGGAATAACAGATGTATAAATGATGAACTAAAACAGAATGTAAAAAAAAAGTAAGAATGATAAACACTGATGCGAACGTGGCACTGTGAAAGCAAGAAGTAAGGATGATTAATTCTATGGAAGATGACAAAAGTGGGCGAGGGAAGTCAGGAAAGCCTTCACACAGGACACAAGGAAGGAGTTTTCCCAGTGAGCAGACAGTCAGACTGAGGAACGGCATTACAGGTAGAGGGCCTCAGGGTAGCAAAGGCACAGAGTGGTATGAGTATGGTGTGTTCAAGGAAAAGATGAGTTACCTGGTGTGAGCTGAAACCTAGGTATATGGGAGAAGAGTGGGAAACAAGGCTGGCAAGACCAACTGGGACCAGATTGTGGAAAGCCTCATATATGACACTGAGCAGGTACTTGGACTTTGTTCAATCAGCAGCAGAGAGCCAGCGAAGCATTTTCATGTATTCAGATGTGTGAGTTCAGGAGATAATTTGATAACTGTGTGGAGAATGCACTAGACAAAGAAAATTTAGGAGGCTGTTGCAATGGTATAGGCCGGAGATCAAACCTCCCTAAGAGAGGAGCCCTCAGAATGGAGAATTGGAACAGTAGTTCTCCAAGTATGCTGTAGGGGGCCTCAGGAGTCTCCAGGCCCTTCCAGAGGGTCCCTGAAGTCAAAATATTTTCATAACAATACTAAGACATTATTTGCCTTTTATAATTTTTCTCTCATGAATGTTCAGTGGAGTTTTCCAGAAGCTACATGACATCTGGTATTGCAAAAGACTAAGTGCAGAAGTAGATAAGAAAATGTATGAGAATATTAAGTCAGATATCAAAGAGATTCGCAAAACCATAAAACAATACCACTCTTACTGAAGTTTTTATGTTTGGAAAATGCTATTTTTTTCATAAAGAAAAAAATATTACTTATGTTAATGTTAAATTTTACCAACGTTATTTTAAAATTAATTAATAAGTACATATTTTTAAAATATTTTATTTATTCATTTATTTGTCAGTGAGAGAGTACACACAAGCAGGCAGAGAGGCAGGCAGAGGCAACGAAAGAAGCAGGCTCCTCGGGGAGCAAGGAGTCCGATGTGAGACTCGATCCCAGGACCCTGGGATCATGACCTGAGCCAAAGGCAGTGGCCCAAACACCCGAGTCACCCAGGCATCCCAGTAAATACATATTTTTAAATTCCTCAGTGTTTTCCTTTGTTTTTATTTTTAAGTAGGCTCCACACTCAGCATGGGGCTTGAACTCACGACCCTGAGATCAACACCTGAGTTGAGATCAAGAGTCAGATACTTAGCCAACTAAACTACCCAAGTGCCCCTTTAGTGTTTTAATACAGTAAATATTAATAGATATTAATAGCTAAACAATAGCTTTTTAGGGTCCTCAATAATTTTTTTGAAAAAGATTTTATTTCTTTTAGAGAGAGAGACAAGAGAGAGGGGCAGAGGGGGAGAAGAGACAGAATCTCAAGCAGTTCTGTGCTAAGCACAAAGCCCAATGGGGGGCTCAATTTCATGACTCTGAGTCAAAATCATGAGTCAGATGCTTACCTGACTGAGCTACCCAGGTGCCCCTAGGGTCTTCAGTAATTTTTAAGAGTGTAAAAGTGTTTCGAAACCAAAGAGTCTGAAAACCACTGGAATAGAAAAATATTTATAAGTGAACTAAAGAGGACTTGATAATTAATTGGATGCAGGGGCTAAAAGAAAGGGTTCCTTCAAAAACTACTCTTAGGTCTTGATTTAGGGAACTTGGTAGATGATGAGAAGGGATGGAACGAGTTTGGAAGAGGATGTAGAACAAGAAGATTCTCTGGTGCTCACCCAAAAAAAGAAGAGGAGGAGGAGGAGGAGGAGGAAGAGGAAGAAGAAAAAGCTCTCAGCGGGAATTCATTAGAAATGACATCATTTGACCAAACTAAATTTCTATGATGGTGGACACTTAAATCAATTTTTTTTTGAGGTTTGAGCAACAGAAAATCTTTAAGTGAAGCCAGCAGATATAAGACATTACATTAAGTAAAATGATCACTACCGTTGGGGATTAAAAGTAAAATACAATTCTACAAAGTAATCAGAAATCCCCCGTTCTCACATCCACTCATCTTACTGCCTCTGTTAATGATATTAATAATACAATTATTGACTATTTACTATTTGAAAGGCACTGTGATAAAGTCCTTATAAACATCTCATTTAAACTGAGGAAAAGAACTCTGGAAGGTTAAGTGACTTGTCTAGGGTCATTTTGCTGAGAGCAGCATTCAAAACCAGGTTCATGTGACTCCAATTTCTTTGCTTAACACAGTAAGTTTTGTGGCTCACCTGGACCTGCTGCTTTTGTGCAGTTAGCATGTTGGGGTCAATAGATAGGGGCCCCAGCACCCCCATCATCAGTTCCTTCTCCATTAGCCAGGGCCGGAGCTGGGACTCTGCACCCTGGAAGCTGGCCAGATGACCTGCTGATTCCTCCAGTTGCCTTTGCCGGGCCATGGTCACTTCAGTGGCCCTTTCCCACCGGGAATCTGTAGAGGGGAAATGAGAGAATGTGTTCCTTTAGTCTCACCAGCCACTGGCCTGATCCCTAAGTTATGTTCCTAACAAACTACAGGAAATGACCCCTGCAGCATTAGTTAAAAAATTTTAGGTTAAAAATAACCTTCATTTAATTTTAGCTAAAATAACACAGTTCTGTACTTGATTGTGGTGGTGGTTATATGAAACTACACAGCACACACACACACACACACACACACACACACACACACACGGATGCAAGTCTATCTTATTACTATATTATTTTATGGCCTGTTATTTAACTCTTACTGTATCATAGACATCTTTCATGCCAGTGATTTTTTCATGCCAATAAACATTATCAATATCATTTATATATAGTTCAGTATGAACACAGAATAATTCTAATAAATAGATTATTTCCCATTTTTCATTTTCATCACCAGTGCTCTCCTTATCACAGCAGACTACCAGATTGACTTGCCCAAGAAAGCCAAACTGCTGAGACTATTGAGTGGAACCTCTAGATTTATTTTTCCTAATCAGACTCACTCACTCCCTAGCCCTATTTGGGCCTCTTGGTTGCTTATGAAAATTAACTAAAAATAAGTCCTGCTCTATACGATGTGCTGAAATTCTATAATTGCTTCAAAGAGAAGCAATTTAGTGAATTTGCAACATCCCTCTGAATACTTACTGAGTTCCTCTTGCATTTCCTTCCAGTTTTCTGCCTCTTGTGAGTTGGGATATGCCATCAGTAATCCAGCCAGGGATTCCTTTACTTTTTGGATTTTGGGAGAATTCTGTTCCAATTCAGCCAGGAAGGCCTAGGAGAGAGAACATCAGGGATGCCATGAGACTTCTGCACAGGAAAGTTATGTGTGTGGAGGAAAGTACTAGAAGACTGGGCCATAATTGAAGGCTCCACTTCTGATTCTATCAGTGACTTATTTCATAATTTTAAGACACTTAACAATTCTGCTTCAATTTTTATTTTAAAATGAAAATCAGACAAGATCTAAATTTCTTTTATGTACAACATATCGGTAGAACCCAGTAAAAAGGTATTATTAATCCCATATGATGATGACGATGATGGTGACGTCAAGGACATTTATGTAGCTGGAAAAGATGGCATGCTATGTCCAATTAGAATATAAAAAATTTTGGCAAAAACATTTTTTTGATAGGACTTTCTATATGGTTTTATTTTTCCCGATAGTTTTCCTAGTCCTACATGTCAACCTTAAGAAAGAACCATAATCACAGCTACACTTAAATATCCCCAAGAGTTGGAAAGGGGCTTTGATGAGAACGGTTTGACTTACAGCATCATAGGGAAAACAAGATCCCATTCTCAGTGAGCTGATACTTCAGAGAGGGATATTCTCTTTCTGTAAACAGATGTTTTTTTCTTTTTTTAAGTTTTATTTAGGTAATGTCTACATTCAATGTGGGGCTCAAACTCATGGCCCTGAGATCAAGAGTCACATGCTCTTCTGACGGAGCCAATCAGGTATGCCTGGTTTCATTTCTGAATATTATTTATAATAATTTCTGATTTCATAGGTAAGAAAATTTTCTAGGAGACTTTAGGCATATTAATCCTTTGAAAGGGCTCCTTGTGGCCTGGGTGGGTGGCCGTGTCCCACGTTCAGGTCCCGGGCTCGGGCAGGAACACCCGTATGACAGTGCCTTCCGCTTAGCATTTGGGATGCAGCTAATGTGAACACAGTACCTTGTTAGAGTCTGCTTGGGCTCTCACTGTTTCTGGCTTGGCTGGAGATGAAGAGGTATCCATGGCTTTCAGGACTTCCTCTTTTGATTCCAGCCACTGCAGTACTGAGCTGGCTTCCTTCTGAACTTCCTGCATTCGGCTGAGATCAGCCTGAAGGCTTTCCTGGCGTTCCCGAAGCACTCCCCCCAGTTTCTCATATTTCAAGTTTACATCTGACATGTCACACTGGATCTCCGTCAGATCTAGTATCACAGAAACAAAAATCAGATCGGGAATAGGTCTCTAAGCCTCCCCAGGGGCTCCTCATGCTAAATCACTCAACAGGATTAAAAGTCTCTCCTACTCCTTCTAGTGAACTAGAGATTCTGTTCCTGCTAAATCACATAAAAGTTCTTGTTTATATATACAAAGCAAAAGAGCTTTCATTAATCTGCTTTCAGATTTTGACATTAGGTACTCAGATGTACAAATAAAATGCTAAATACACTTGGGAACTGCAGAAGTGAAGGTAGTGAAGGATTTGGGGCACTCTTCTGCTCCCCCTTCTCCAAATAACAGAGAAATCATGGAGCCGGAAGGCTGAGGGTTAGACTAGACTACCTCTAATGTGGCTTTCTTTAGGACTCAAAGATTCACATATATTTTCTTCAAGGTCTTTCCTCACTGGTCTTATCTGGTGGCCCAATTTACTTCCTAGTACCGCATCTAACTGGCTGCCAACCCATTTAGCCTTTAGTGACCCAGCAAAGAAGCATCACAGTGGCTTCTCCTCAGATTTTTACCCTCGTACCCATCCTGGCAGCAGTTCTTGCACACATACAGAAACATACACAGATGCCAATGCGAACACTGTCCTAACACATCCAACAAAGAAGCACTGTGAAATGACATTCTCACCTTTGCAGGTGTGGTATCCGTTTACACTGCCTACAGAGCTTCCTACAGAGGGCAGTATGGAACCTGAGCAGAAGGACAGGGAGACAAACAGGGCAAGACAAACGTGTTAGGAATACATACAGGCACTGAATTTGTTCTCTGGCACTCACTTTTAAGCTCAGGTATCAGGAGGTTAACACAGCACAAGACAACATACTCGTGGAAAGAGACAAATCATTTTAGCTGCCAGGCAAGAGAGCATCACTCAGGTATTTTGGCTTCTTAGCAGTAGTGATTCCTAACCCGTTCTAAATGAAACCTGAATTCCCTTCCTCGATCTCTGACTTGAAATCTTTGGATCCTGCCACAATGTTGCAAAGTAAGTACTGATAAAATGATTATGTCTTTATAATCTGTGCTGTCTGCCACACTTTGGAACAAGAATAATAAAGCCAAAAAGGTTCAACTTTAACATCAGTGTCCTTCAACTCGATAAAAATGAACAATGAGTGTAATTAAGGACAGAAGAAGCAGTAGTCTTTTAATAAAGACATCCAAAATGAGTCCTTATATTGCTTCAAAAGGCAGATTCTCTGTCTTTTCTTCCATGACTTTCTGCTTTCCTTCCCCACCAGAAAACAGAAATTCTAAGTGCCAATAAACCTGACTCATAAATATTCCCATAAATTCTGCTTTGGGCCTTTGGTTCTGTTTCTAATTACCATGATTTCACCTATATTCTCCCCATGTTGATTCCTTGTATTTTAGGAGTGTCTCAAGTTAAATAAAAATCAGATCATGTAATTATAGAAATTATACAGAAATGTGAAGAATAGTCATGATATAATATTACATTACAAGGAGAGAATAAAACTCTCATGTGCACTGATTTCACTGGAAAAGTTTATGTTAAGGTTATATATCAAAATATAGTAACTGTGAACTTTTAAATGCTAACATTACTGTACTTTCTTTTTTTTTTTTCCTTAAGTAGGCTCCACACCCAGTGCGAAGCCCAATGCAGGGCCTGAACTCAGGACCCTGAGATTAAAACCTGAGCTGAAATCAAGAGTTGGACACTTAACTGACCAAGTCACCCAGGCACCCCAATATTACTGTATTTTCAGTGAAAAAATGGATCAAACAAAAAGATCATATTCCACTGCAATAGGGGGATGACCAAAAGAGAAACTGGACTAGTAATTGGGAGAAGAGGGTCCTGGCCAAGACCGTTGCTCACTCGGTATGTGAGCTTTAGTCTACAGATAGACCTCAATGTCTTCTCTAGTATATGAAGATAATACTAGCTATCCTGTCAGCGCTGATGGGGTCGCCAGAGAGAGGTAATGAGGGAGTGTACATGAAAGCACTTTATGAAACAAAAAGAGCTACACAAATGTCAAGAACTGTAATATTCATGATTTTTCAGAGGTAGAACAGAACTTTAAGAGCACTCAGGTTAGTGATCTTCAAAGCAGCAAAGGTGGTGCTTTAGGGACTCTGTAAATGTTTGGTTTAGATTTAATCTTCAGAATATATTTCTGACTACTTAGAAATGGCAAGAAAACATACACATTTGATTATGTTGAACACCACATCTTAACTCACTAGATACAACCAATGTATGCTGCTTTGGGGAGAGAATGAAATAACTCCTGTACCTCCCTGCCTACATTTAAACTTCTTTTTGAGTGTCACTGATTAGAAAAGCTGTAACTCTTTGCCCGCACTTGACAGGAGTCAAACCTACATGTGTCCGCTCGTACCAAGAAAGACATTACAGCACGTGTGTATTTATTAAAGAAAGTGACAAGAAAGTCTAAGGTGCATCTACTCAAAGCAGGCTCTCATTAGGGCAGAACCATGTGGTGACAGAATTCTTTTTTTTTTTTTTTAAAGATTTTTATTTATTTATTTGACAGAGGGAGAAAGAGCACAAGTAGGCAGAGAGGCAGGCTGAGGGAGAGGGGGAAGCAGGGAGCCCAATGTGGGGCTCGATCCTAGGACTCTGGGATCATGACCTGAACTGAAGGCAGACGCTCAACAGACTGAGACACCCAGGCGCCCTGGTAACAGAATTCTTAACACGTCAGGTTATGATGATGTCAGGTTATAGGCAAGCTTTTGTCCTCTGTGCCAGTTTTAGGTGTTTTCTATGTTTAAGAAAAGAATGTGATTCTTCATTAAAATTCTTGGTGATTTAACTTGGAAACAAGAATTTATTACATCACTTTCAAGCTTCTAGTTCAGTTTAACTGAGGAGTATTCTGAGACTATAAAGTGAACTTTTTTTTTCACCTTGAATCAAGTATATTTGTGTTTGAATTTAGGCTGCATCACTTACATAGTGGGTGACATCTTAGTTACTGTGCCCCCTCAGTCCTCTTCTTTCACCTGTATTAAATGTATAATTTCTACCCCATAACTCTTGAGGAAATTAATAAATGAGTAATTAATGGGAAACTGGTAAGCAATCTACAAGACAATAATACTTGAGATTATCTTTCCCATTGGGCAAAATTTACTTGAATTGCTATGGACAAATATCACTTACATTACTATCAATTATCTACAAAACTCTATAATAGTTTAGTAAACAGACAGTTAAAGATGCACACTCAGAACCAAATAATTCCCCAAAACCTATTAGACAATGCCTAACACTTCACTGAAAGGACACCCCATACTTTTCTGTTGTCCATTTCCAAGACTTTGACAATCTTTTCTGACACAGGTGAACTGTAAAGTGAACTTGTAAAACATTCGTCATCCTTTACAACTACTTATCTGCATGACTTGTATTTTCTGAGTAAAATGCAACCAAATAAAATGGAGAAATAAATCTCACAATAAAGCTATCATCCAAAAATCCTTTGTCAAAACTTTATATTCCAGGGCCACTGGGTGGCTCAGTGGATTAAGCCTCTGCCTTCAGCTCAGGTCATGATCTCGGGGTCCTGGAATCGAGCCCCTCAACAGGCTCTCTGCTCAGCGGGGAGTCTGTTTCCCCCTCTCTCTGCCTGCTGCTCTGCCTACTTGTGATCTCTCTCTCTCTGTGTCAAATAAATAAATAAAATATTAAAAAGAAAAAAACTTTATATTCCCTAAAATAGTCTTAATGTTTTTACTGATGAGTTTCATAATAGATAAAGTGCTATAAATTTTCTTATAAGGGAACTTTATGCCAACAAAATATCATTTGTATCTGTTTTATGTAGTAGAGTTCTATTTGAGATTATTTAAAAAAATATTTTAGTGTTTTAAAATGTTTGAAAAACCAATGCTCTAGTCTAGGAGTCAAAAAACTATCCTGCCCAAATCTGGCCCTCTGCCTATTGCTGTATATAAAGTTTTATTTGAACACAGCCACATCCATTCACTTGTATATTGTCTATGACTGTTTTTGTGCTCCAGTAGTAGAGATGTGTAGTGTGACAGAGCCCATGTGGCTCACAGCCTTAAATATTTACTATATGGCCCTTTACCGAAAAAGCTTGCTGACTCCTAATGTAGTCACACACTAGTAAGTCCCTGAACTTAGAGGTTTCATGTGTTGCAATATAAGAATTACCAATTCCCTGAAATGTTGTCATTTCTGGGTAGTTCCAAGAGATCTTCAAACTTCAACAGAAAAGTGGCTGTTCTCAGGAGGAAAAAATAAACTTTTGCCCTACAACTGAAGTGATTCATAGGTGTACACTAACACAGTCTGGCAATAAAACCTATGAGATGCCAATTAAAAAACCAGAAAGTGACTGTAAGCTCATACGGATTTTGTTTGAAAGACTTAATTTGCCACCAGAGATTATTCATACATCTGGGCACAATCTTTGTATTCACTTCCAGGAACTGTGGCAGTCTTTGATAGAACAACACTGACTCCTAAATACCTAGTCTCTCTCAAGATGTCTTGCTTAGACTCTCCAGGGCTGACTCTAGTTTAAAGATGATACATAGCCATCCATTTCCATGTTTAAAAAAAAGAAACTTGCCGAGATGGAAATCTTATTTTAATCCTTCTCTGTTCATTTAGGCCAACTAGTCCCTTAACTTTTTCCCACTACAGGAAGGAATTCTGCAAAATGGAGCAAAGTTATACAGCTAGCAAACAGGGAACAGATCAGGTTGAGGGGGAAGACTGCTTGTGGATCGCTCCCTTTCATTCTCATATCAACCTTGATTCTGACTTTTATTAAATAAAGGGTCATAACCAAAGGCCAACAGTCAAAGGGAAGAATGATGTTTATTTACTGCATTTTTAAGAGCCTATACTCACCTGTCTTGGCTTGGGAATCGGGTGCTGTGATCTCCACAATGAGATTTTCTAAGGAAGTGCCTTTGCAGTTGATTTCTTCCACCAAACTTCCTTTACTGGCCCAGTCATCTAGAAGATCCTGTTAACATAACAGCTAAATGTAAGTGACATCTGTGGACATTCTTCACATCAGTAGGGACACCTGCTCTTATACATATACCCCCTAAACTTCTGATAAGCATTAAGTGACCACCCTTGTGTTTTCAGCCACTGCAAGATCTTGGTTTAGCCAGCCATGATGTGAAAGAACGATATCCTGGAATATTCAGGATCTTCCCATTCATTCGTTCATTCATCAATTATTTATCAAGCCTTACGGTAGGCTAGGCATCATGCCTAACACTGAGGATACAAAATAGGATTATGGCACAGTTCCTAAAACTAAGAAGTCAGATTATCAATTGAATTATAATGTGATAAATGCTATTACAGAAATATAGACAGTCAGAAAACTCTGAGAGCACAAGAGGAGACACATCTAACTCTGCCTAGAGGGAGGGCAGCTTTGAGTGAGGAATAAGGTAGTAAAAGGGAACGGCATGCATGTAAAGAATAGAAAGGAAATGGCAAATGGAGAGTAAAATGTGGAGCTAGATACTGAGATGAAGAGAAATACACAGAATCACATAGGCTACACTTTGCATTTTCAAGGTAACTTTTATATTGCTCTTAAAGCCGGAGCTCTCACTACCATAGAAAACCATTAGGAAGCAAAGGCATCTGAGTAAGTAGGTCATATTGTCTCTAGATGTGGATCACCTGTCACAGAAGTAGCATTCCACTAATTCCAAAGCAGGGGCACCTTCTTAACCTTGAATCCCTTCCTCCACACTGAATTTCCCTGACAATCTACTTAGTTTGTTTCTGACTTTAAACTGCCCAGAAGCAGAGAAAGAGCCATGCTCATGCTGCCTAACTGCAAACTGAGCCTTGTGAATTCACAACTATCAATTACTTTATTAATCACTCTAGATTCCAAAGAGCCATAGTTAGCAAACCAGGCATCAACTCACAGGGTATTTTAAATTTTTGAGGGAAGTACAGTGACATTGTTGGATACCATGTGAACAACCACTATGAAGTTACTGAGACCTAATCAGGTAGCAAGTGAGACTTTTTAGTTTTTTCTTTCTTTTCTTTTTTATGCCTAGAGGAACCCTGAATAATTTCTTGAAGCACTAAGGACACTGTGAACCTAGAAACTGGAAAGCCTCTGCCCTAGGGGATTCCTCATAGCAAATGCTCCTGGCACTCCCTCTGTGAAAGCAACCAAACTCTTTCCCTGTCATCTGGCTGAAAATAAATTCTGCTTTACTAAGCAAATAAGGAGAATGCACAAGCAGTAGCTAGAGGTAGATGTGGCTTGATTTCAACAAAAAGAAGAGATGTGTTAGAGGCGCAAGCAGAGGCTGAATGACTCAAAGAAGGAATTCTGCCGGGGATGGAAGAAAGGTTGATTCTACTCTGGAAGGTACCATCCAACCATCTGATTCTAACTTTTTCTTTCTTAGCTATAGAGCTAGTTCTTCTTTCCTCAATTTCCTGATCATGCATCTGGTCACTTGCTCATACATAACTTTCTAATTCTCAAACACACATGAAGAGTGTAAGCTTCTCAAGGATTGGACTTTAACAACTATCTTTTTCATGACCCACCATAGCAGGAGAGACATCTGAAAAACAGCTGAAACCTAATAGATCTTATTCCCAGATTACTTTTTTGGTTTTGGTTTTTAAATAGGAGACATTTTGGTGCTCAGTGCTTGGGTAGGGGTAGGTGTGAATCACATAAAGAAAATGGAAGGATTTCTATCCTGATGCAGAAGGTAACTTGGACTTGTCACATCACTTCCCTGGCTACACAAGCTTCCAAACTGCTGTCTAGCCTGGCTCCTGGAGCTCTGCTGGTTCACCTACCTTCAGGTGTTCAATCTGCTTTTCCAGCTCTTTCATACTCATAAAAGTCTCTGCAGGTGGAATATTCCCTTCAGTTTCCTTTAGCCATTTTTGGAAGGTCCTAACCAGCTTCCGAAATTCATCCAATTGCTCCCGACAAGATGACGCATCTTCCTCTCTGTCAACAACATCGAAGGCATTTTGTTACTTGCCAGACTAAGCTTCATAAAGATGTCAAGTTGAACTAAAACTACACTCATCCTGGGACTCTAAGCATCTTTTCCTTACAGGGCCTGTTCTTTCCCATAATCTGTTCCACAGCAGCTTTGGCTAAATCAGCACATACAATGTAGGAGAACATCAAACTAAGGAATCTGTTGCCCTTGTTTGGACATTTCTGGGGAGAGGAGTCTTCAATCTTACTCCAGGCTAAAGTGAAAGTGAGAGAAACGAAAAGAAGCCTGCTATTTAGGTGCAATGATACAATGGAAAGAATGTAGGCTTTGGATCTCAAGTCCAGCTCTGTCACTTTTTAGGTAGTTGACTCTTTCAAGGCCTAATTCAAATGCTAATCCTGTTAGCAAACAAAACGCTGAACCGGAGGCTCAGAGAATGTTAGATTTAGCACACTAGGGGCTCCTGGGTGGCTCAGTTGGTTAAGCTCAGGTCATGATCCCAGAGTCCTGGGATGGAGCCCCACATCAGGCTCTCTGCTCAGCGGGGAGCCTGCTTCTCTCTCTCCCCTCTGCTCATCCTCTATTTCCCTAGAGATAGAGGTAAATAAGTAGAATCTTTGTGTGTGGGGGGGGAAGCATACAAATGGGTAAAATGAGCCAAGGACAAAGGAGAATTCTATTTAAAAATTAAATTTTGGAAGTGGCCACATCTATCAAACTTCAAGCCAGAGATCCTAGTTCTTCCTACAGCTAAATGGCCCTGAATACAGAGGAAGAACAAGCTTTCCTGGCCTCTGTGCCCCTTTTCTCCACTAAGTAACCTGGGGCTTACAGTGTTGTTTTGAGCAACTGCTTTCCTCCAGTCACTTTCCTCAGGCAGTCACTTGCCAAATCAAGATTATATATGGCTAAACCAAGAGAGGAAGTCTTATCAAGCTCCTAAACCCATGTGAGGTTTTCTAATGCAATCATGGCATTTCAACAGTCAGCAGATAATCTGAAATCAGCCACGTCTGTCATATATTCCCATGTTTCCCTTAAAAGAAGAATCCAGACTCTCCTCCAAAACAACTTAAATGTGGTCAAAGCAAGCAGAAAGAGAACCAATATAACTATTAATCACATCTGGAAAGTCTCTCCAATTTTTCTCTTTATTTAAATTCTGTCACAATCCTACTTGCTGTCCCACATTTATTCTGTTAGGTACAGGTGATCTGGGCTATTGACTGTACAGAGGGAAACTGAACCCCATTACTGAGAAGGAATTCATGATTTAGTAATAGAAAACCACTAAGCACCAAGTAGATTAAATAGCTTTGCCTAAAAGAGGCACTTTCCAATCTCCTGCGACTCAGTAGCAGACTTCCTGATGCCATCTTTTCTACTAAAAGAAGAAGAGAAAATAATTTTATTCAATAGCAAAAAAAAAATGAGCTTTCCCAATTGACCGACACATATGAAAACTCACCTTTCTTTAACTGTCTTCTGTAGCTCTGTGAAGTCCTTTCTGAGGTTCTGTACCCTGTCCTGGTGTAGGGATAGGTCCAGTGCAAAGCCACAGGAGCTCAGTTCTGTGACCAGGTGCTCAAGAGTCTCAAGGTTCTCCTGTTGATCTTCCATTTCTGAATTGAGCTCCTGTTAAGCAAACAGGAAAATGTACTAAATCCCTGATCGTTATAAATAAATACACTCTAAAAAAATAGGTATCTATACTAAATTGGAGGTAAGACCCCCAATCTGTAGGACAAGAGGGAACAAGAAAAGAGGCATGCTCACTGGGTCAACTACTAGATCAAAGCAATAAATACGGAGAATTTTTCCAGGCCACCTGAGAGTGGCTAGGAATTGAAAATGAATATTGTCTCCTTTATTATTTTTTAAAAGATTTTATTTATTTACTTGGCAGATAGAGAGAGACAGTGAGAGAGGGAACACAAGCAGGGGGAGTAGAAGAGGGAGAAGCAGGCTTCCCGCTGAGCAGGGAGTCTGACGCAGGGTTCAATCCCAGGACCCTGGGATCATGACCTGAGCCGAAGGCAGGCACTTAACAACTGAGCCACCCAGGTGCCCCCAGAATATTGTCTCCTTTAAACAAATGTTCAAAGGTTTGGGAGGCAGCATGAGAGAATGAAAAGAATGGAGGTTTCCGGAGTCAAAAAGAGTCCTGAAAATCAATCACGGCTTTGCTACTTCTAGCTTATGATCTTAAACTACTAAATTTCTCTAAGCTCCTATAGCCTATCTCTTCTGTAAAACAGAGCAAATATACACTCTCCACTATTATTTAACTCTGTATTCAAGATAATAGCCAATGCAATTAGGTAAGAGAAAATAATCTGTGGCATACAAATTGGAAGAGGTAAGACTATATTTGCAGATTATCTGGAAGTATACTTATAAAACCCAAGAGAATCAATAATACAATTAAACAATGAAGTAATCCAATAAGGTAGCAGGATATAAAACCAACACATAAAATCAAGAGTGAAAACTTCATTTACAATATACAGCATAAAAGGTACAATTTTAAGAACTAACAAGAAACATGCAAAACCCTTATGAATAAAACCTTAAAATATCTGACAGACACAAGCACACCTCAATAAATGGAAAGACATCCATAAAGATATGTGTGTGTGCATATGTATGTGTGCATACATGCATGTGTGAATAAATAAATTTAACATGATCCAAATAGAAATACCAATTTTTCAAAAAAACACCAATTTTCCCCTATGACTAATAAAGTTGATTTTATTTTATTTATTTATTAAAGATTTTATTTATTTATTTGACAGACAGAGACCACAAGTAGGCAGAGAGGCAGTCAGAGAGAGGAAGGGAAGCAGGCTCCCTGCCAAGCAGAGAGCCTGATGCGGGGCTCGATCCTAGGACCCTGGGATCATGACCTGAGCTGAAGGCAGAGGCTTTAACCCACTGAGCCACCCAGGCACCCTAATAAAGTTGATTTTAAAGTTCACATGGAAAAATAAATGTACAGTTACTGGTGTGAAAATCCTGAAAGAAAAAGACAGAGAGACTAGCCCTCCTAGATAGTAAAACATACCATGAAGGCTCTAGAATAAAAAATAGCGTGCTCTGGTTCATGAACAGACAGACCAGCAAAGCAGAACAGAAAATCCAGAAACAGACCTGAGTCCACATGGACATTCTATATCTGATAAAGATGACTTCTCAAATCACTGGGGAAAAGATGGACTTTTCAAAGAAATGATACTGGGAATAACTAGAGAGACCTTCAGAAAAAGAACTTAGATTCATGCTGTGCACTCTATCTCAGAATAAACTTGAAATGTTAAAAGATTCAAACGTAAATGAAAGAAAGAAATGATTTGAATTCTACAAGCAAGCATGGGTGAATTCTTTCAAACCTGGGTGTGGTAAAAGACTTTAAAGAATACATGTTCAATAAAAAGTGATAAAATCTACTATGTAAACATTTAAAAGCCTTTTACATGGCCAAAATCCCTATAAGCAGAGACAAAAGACAACTGTGAAAAAAGATTTTCAACATATCACACATAAAGAACCAATCTCCCTAATATAAAACTCTCGTAAATTGAAAGAAGAAAAGAACAAAACAAACTCCTGACAGAAAATAGTAAAGGCCATGAACCAAGAGTTGGCAAATAAATGTCCCTTAAATGTATAAAAATATACTCAACTTCATGAGAGAAGAAATAAAAATAAAAACCACATTGAAATATTATGTTGTATCAATCAGATTAACAGGAACTCAAATGCTGTTCTGTTGGTGAGGCTGCAGGGGAAACAGGTACTTTCATGGATTGTTGGTGGGAATGTAAAACGGTGAAATCCTGACAGACTGGGATCTAGGTGAGAAGGATGCTGGTACCATTCCTTCTACTTTTCTATACATCTGAAATCACTCAAAACAAAACTCAAAAAGGATAGCAAACCAAAGTATGAGATCCCACTTTAATACAGAGAAAGTTAGTTGGATAATCCCAAGGCACCAATGTGGGGACATAGGAATGCTGAGTTCCTACAGGTGGAAATGTGGGCACCTGGAGCCAAGGTGGCCACTCCTTGGTCAAATTAAGTATAGGCATACACTCTGACCTACAATCCTACTCCAGGTGTCTCTGTATCTGTCGTAGGTAAGACTCTTTGTCAAACATTTCTAACTGCACTTACTAGGTATACGGTAGGAACACATTTCTCCACTCCCTTGAAAGCCAGGTGTGAAACCTGCTTTAACTCGTGAAATGAAAATGGATTTGATATGCCCTCTCCCTGCTGCAGCGGTAGTCATGAAGGTGCAGGGCAGGATGAAGTCAGCAATGACTTGATCCCTGAGTGACCATGATGAGCTAAATAGCCCCGTTGATCTGGGTTGAACATGCAGAATGCGTGAAAAATAAATCTAAGGTGTTTTTAAAAAAATGGACAAACAGTATCTAGTTTACAGGGTGGTTGTGATAATTTTTTTTAAAGATTTTATTTATTTATTTATTTGAAAGGGAGAGTGAGAGAGCATATGCACAAGCAGGGGGAGCTGCAGGCAGAGGCAGAGGGAGAAGCAGACTTCCCACTGAGCAGGAAGCCTAATGCGGGGCTCGATCCCAGGACCCTCAGATCATGACCTGAGCCACAGGCAGACGCTCAACTGATTGAGCAACACAGGCGGCCCTGGTTGTGATAACTCTTTAAGAGAATGTAGGTAGAGTTTCTACGACTGACTGACATACTATGCACTCCGTGATTGCTGGTCCCCTCCTTGCCCTTCTTTTCTCTTTGTTCTGCCACCGTGGCAGATAGAGTCTCACCTGGATCTGCTGGAAGAAGTGTGCAATATCTTGATCTGGCTGATTTCCAGAAGCTAGCATCCGGCTTTTGTTTTCCATGAATTGCTGCAACTTATCAGAGAGATGTTCAAACATCTCCGCCTGGGGCAGAAGCTTCTTCAGGGAGCTCTCCTTTTCTTGCTGCCGGAGACAGAGCTGTTCGAAGCGCTGGCTCACCTCTGCCAGTTTGCCCTGCAGCACGGCAGCTGTGGCGCTGTCTGCTGTCTCCATGAATCGCGTCACCATCTCACGGGTGGCCTCCAAGCTGCTCTTTTGCCGAGCAATGTCCTGCTTCAATTTCTGTCACCAAAAAATGTGTCGGTCAGCTCCTGGCTCACTTATCCTAGGATATTCAAGCCACAAACCAATAATTTTCTAGTAATTTCGGCTCACCTGCTCAAGGAAGGCAGGACTACAAAGGACTGAGCCTCTGGAATACAAACATCTATCTCCTTAGTTCCCCACTGCATTCCATTAATGACTTCACTGAGCCACTCTTCCTCAAGCTTAAATGGTTTAGAAATTGGGTAGAAATGTCTTTACGTGGATTAGTCATCATCTCTAAAGTCTTATTAGAGGATTCATGGAAATGAATTCTTTTCCTGATACTTTTTCAAAATGATGCAATCACGGAACATAGCAAATACGCCACTGACGCTAACTCTTGGGCCTAGGTCTCACCATATTAGTGGCCAGGGCTTCCTGGATGACTCCCAGGGACAGGGATGCCACGTGCTCCTCCTCCAGGTTTTGTTCAACTTCCCTGATGGACCACAACAAGCTCTCCAGGCTTTCCTGGACACTCTGAGATCGGGCAATCGCCTTCTGCAGCAGAGCAGAGCGCTCAGCCAGGCTACTCAACAGGCTTTGAAAACGGCTGAGTATGGAGTCTGGAAAACCAAGGATGAGAAGAGAGCGGAGACTATTTTCATGTCGTGCTTTTAAAAACAATGTATATAAATCACACGTGTTAATCACAATAATAACAGACATTAAGACAAATAGAAGGGATAAGCTTAAAGTGCATTTGTATTTGAGCCAAATTCACAAAGCATCATTTAGCCCCTACCAAGTGCCAGAAATTGTGCTGGATGCTGAGGACTGAAGATAAGTAAGGTAAGTCCCTGGCTTCTATAAACTTAAGACTGTAAACATTCAGCATAGGCAGAAAAGGGTACATCACAACTAGCCATAAAAATAAAACTGCAAGTGCTATACTGACGCTAAGAGTAATGTACTAGAGAAGGCTGAAAGAAGAATGATTCTTTCTTATCTTTTATTTCTTTTGGGGCTTGGAGGTGGTGGCCAGGACTTTACAAAGGAAGTAACCGCTCAGGTACATCTAGGAGCTTGAGCAAGATTTCATCACACATGCTAAAACTCTCAATAAATGTTAGCAGCTGAATCACAGGGAAAACTTCGGGGTAAAGTAATGAGGAAATGACTAGTTTACTTGGGAAAGGAAAGAAGCAGGGCATGGCTGGAGGGCAGCATGCCTGGGGAAAGGGGCTGAAGACCTTCAATGGTACAAGAACAAAGTTCGCTGGAGAGTAAGCTCTTGCTGTTTGTGTTCCCGGCCCCTAGCCAGCACCACACATACTTGTACAATACAGTCTGACGTATTACAAAACAGTGGCATGCACGGAAATTAAGGGAGTGTTCTTGTTATTGCTGCTTCATACCTGTAGTTTCTTGAACATGCTTGCAGTCTGGGGCTGGCTCGCCTTCAATTTCCATGAGGTCATGAGCTACTTTTTGGAGCTTTTCTACAGGGACTTGGTGCTCAGCTAACTCCTCCTGCAACTGCTGCTTGTCCATGAAAAAGGCCAAAAGTAAAACCTCTGAGTAATCAAAGCTGGTTCTAGGAACCAAGGGCTACTTAGCATACTGTTACTATGAATATTCTACGAAGAATACTTCTGTTTATTCATACCCACAGATGATAGAATTAAGTGTTTAAGAATCAGATCTGGTCCAAGGCATCCCAACCATTGCCTTTATGAATATTTGCTTTATTTCGGGGTACTCTATCCATCTGGTAGAACAGCCTGCGTCCCGGCCTACCTTTGTAGTTGCAAGCTGCTGTTGCAGAACGCCAGGGTCTGAGGCAACAGTATCTGCAAGGAGCTTCTCCACACTGGCCTCACAGGCCTGCATCCAAGCCTTCAGGCTGTCACTACAGCTCTGGAACTGCTGGTACTGGCCTAGGAGCATATTCAGGTGAGAGCCCAATCGTGTACACTGTGCCAGAGAAAAAAGGGAGAGCAGGCTTAAGCAAGGTCCGGCTAAAGACAGCAGCTTCCTAGGCACGGTCCAAAGACAAGTCTGGCCTTGGGTGCCTGGGTGGCTCAGTTGATTTAGCAACTCCCTTCGGCTCAGGTCGTGATCCCAGAGTCCTGGGATCGAGTCCCACATCAGGCTCCCAGCTCCACGGAGAGCCTGCTTCTCCCTCTGACCTTCTCCCCTCTCATGCTCTCTCTCAAATAAATACATAAAATCTTAAAAAAAAAAAAAAGAAAGAAAGAAAGAAAGAAAGAAAAGTCTGGCCTTGTTACAGGATCTCACTCTAACCACAGTGAAGGGTAGCACCCAGGCCTCCAGGAACAGATGAGTAGCAACCATCTCCGAAAGCTGGGCCTTCATTGTTTGATCCATACCACTCACCCCAACTTTATATTATATACTCATGAAGACTAAGTGAGGTATAGGGCAAGCCACCAAAGAACTACACATCAGGTTGCAGGCTAAGGTAGAAAAGGACTGGGAGGTACAGAGTGCTCCTTTTGGCTAGGTTAGAGATGTTAGCAAAGTGCAGAAGACAGGTAAGAACTGAATGGATTCTACAGTTTGGGAGCTAACAGGAGTTCTTTGATAGGGAGGAAGGCAAGGATGTACCCTAGATGCTCTGTGCAGGAATAGAGACTGTGTACATGGTTCCAGCTTCCCCTGGAAGCTGTACTGTGTCTCTAGGGAGCCCACGTCTGCTGGTCAGGGTACAGGAGGGCAAGCACCTCCACCTTCCCTACCAGAGTGACATACCCCTGATACTGCTGGGATCCAGCATTAGCCCATGGGCCTCCACATTTTACATTTTTGCAGAGCTCATAAAAACATTCTGCCTGTGGTCAATATACAATTCAGCTCACTCACTGTGTCCTAAGGTTCTTATCCTAAGCCCAGCAACTACCCACTGTTGTGTGAGGGCTCCCACGACTGCCCCCGCAGAGGCCGTCAGGATTCTCGTGGTACCTTTGAATGGAGAGCAGTGTATCTTTCTGTTGCATCCTTCAGCTTGCCCTTCACTAAGGCTCCAGTGGCTGATGGTTCTCTGCCTTCCTCAAAGCTGTTTTCTGTGTCTAAGACTTTCTGCCCTGAGATAGTCACAAATCGTAAGTCTCCTTTGTGGGAAATGACGTCCTCTGAGAAGCTCCCCTGCCGCTTTAGCAGGGAGGGAAGGTCTTCCGGGCAGCTGCCTCCCTTGTGCATGTTCTCCAGCTCTCTCTCAGACCGCTCCAGCCAGTTCTCAAACTCTTGATGGTCCTGTAGGAACTTCTGCAGCTCGTCCCGTAGTGTCTGAGCCTGCTTCAGCTCTGCCTCCGACTGGGCCAGGGAAGTCGCATACTGCCCCTTCAGCTCCCCTAGCTTATCCTGTAGCACCTGGCGTTCCTCAGGCGTGAGATTGTGGCCATGCTGGTCCAGGAAGGCCTGAGCTGACTGGGTGGCCAGGATGAAATTTTGCTGCTGAGACAGCAATTCTTGGTGACGGGCCTGGCAAAAAAATTCCCCCCAAACAAAGAATGATCAGTAGGGATACCACAAAAATTCGGTTATGTCTACAGTTAGAAGTAGAGAGATCTCAATAGGCCACTTTTCCAGTTGTTCAAAAATCAGTATCTCTCAATATCTCTCACTTTCTAAGCCTTATGCCATATACTAGTCCCAGCTGAACTGATACATGTAGGATCTTAGGGTTTTCTAAGAGACTTCATATATAATATCTCAAGTGATTTGGGGCACAAATGGCAATATAAGCAGACAATATCTATGTATGTTACATGTCTTGACTAAGGTCATGCAGGCAGTTAAGGGACAAACTAAGACTAGAATCTGGCTCTCTTCACTAAACCATTCTTTTTTTTTTTTTAAATTTACTTGACAGAGATCACAAGCAGGCAGAGAGGCAGGCAGAGAGAGAGAGGAGGAAGCAGGCTCCCCACGGAGCAGAGAGCCTGATGTGGGGCTCGATCCCAGGACCCTGGGATCATGACCTGAGCCGAAGGCAGAGGCTTTAACCCACTGAGCCACCCAGGCGCCCCTTCACTAAACCATTCTAAGTCTAAGTAAGAGAAGGCACAAGTGGCCAGCTCATAACTACCCACATTAATGGAAGGGGAGAGTAAGTTGGATAAGCCAAACATGACAATATAAAAACTGCAACTACTTAGCTGTGAAGTCTCCATTAGCTGTGAAATATCCCTGAACACTGTCTCACCTAGGAAAGTTCTTAGAAAATTAATCCTTTAAAGAAACAATTTGTATTCCAGGGAGAGTAAGCTGTATTTCTGGAGCACAGGTAATTTGTATTTTTTATTTGTATGTGCTATGTCTATGTGCTTACACATGGACCTTTTTTCTATTTCAATGGAATGTAAGTTATTTTAGGGAGTTGTGGTTGTTTTGTTTTGTTTCTTAAAATGTTCTTCCTGAGTCTAGGGGTGCCTGGGTGGCTCAGTTAAGTATCTGACTTTTGATTTTGGCTCAGGTTATGATCTCAGCTCAGGTCATGATCTCGGCTCAGGTCACAATCTTCAGGTCATGGGACTCCACACTCAGCAGGGAGTCTACTGGAGGTTCTCTCTCCCTCTCCCCTCCCCCACCTTGTATGCAAGCTTTCTCTCCCCCAATAAATAAATACATTTTAAATTTTAAATAAAAATAAAATGTTCTTCCCGAGTCTAACAGACAATAGTGGGCATTCAGTCAGTGTTCTTGCCTACCTAAACCGTTTATGCAACTTCCTAGATCAGGACAATAGCCTAATTTTTTCCAGAACACTGTCCAGTTTCAACCTGAATCAGCAACCTATAGCATCAGCTTCCAACATTATCTCAGGGAAGCTAGGGTGACAAATCTTTCCTTCTCAAATAGATAGTAAGGGGTAGTACCATAGCTTGTCTGTACATCCCCCAGGTGTTCCCATTCTCATCCACCCACAAGTAAGGCAGTCTCCTTCCTAGGATGGAGATGCTCCCTGGTCAGGCTGACTATTGCCAGCAGTCCTGTGACAGTAGGACATCTCTTCTCTGTGCTGTTATGACTGCCACAGCTTTGGGGGATACCCTACAATGGATCTCTAAGCATAACAGCAGCATGCAAGAGGGAAAAATCCTATTAATACAAAACAAAGCAATGATATAGGCTGTTCAGTAGAAGCATTCTAACTAAGCCAAATTTTCTTTGCTATAAAGGTGTCACTACTAAATAGGTGATCCATGTGTTTTCTAATTTCCCTAAACATATTGTTTTTCAATCATGCAATAAAGTATGCCTGCATATGCCAGTTAATATCCTAGGAAACAGTTCCTCTGGTTGGTTCACTGGTTTATCTCCAATGCCTGACATACAGCAGGTGCTCGATATTTGCTGAATAATGAATACATGGGTAGAGATAAAGAGGGAGTAAGGAATGGTTTTTTGAGGGTGACAGGAAACCATTAAAAAAAGGGTTAATCAAGGATATTGTATTTTTGGAAGATCACTTAGTCGTGTAGGAGGGAGGGTAGAAGGCACAAGGCAAGGAGACCAGTTGAAGCTGCAATAACAACTCAAATGGAAGATGACAGTAGTCCAAACCACAATCATAGCTCAGGGGAAACAGAGAAGCAGGGATGACTCTGAAAGAGATCTAAGAAGAGGGGATTTGATGACTGATTCGATACAGGAGAGTAGGGAGGGGAAGGAAGATGATGTCTAGCTCTGGCAATGAAGTGGGAGTAGAGGAAGGAGAACAAGTTTGATGGGGTGGAGGGTATGTTAGAGGAAACTGAAGCTCCATTTTTTGAGGCTGAACTGCTTGTGGTTCCAAGTTACAAACAGGCAGATGGATTTATGTACTGGTTTGAAGCTCCGCACAGGCATTTAGGTTGGACACATACATGGAATTCTCCAGTACAGGTGGTAGCTGAAATGTCTTGAGTGGATAGAACTACCCAAAGGAAGTATATTCTGAAAGATGAGAAGAGGCTGTGGCTGCCTCCTGGAAGCACAGCAGTATCTCACAAACTGGCCAGAGGAAAGGAAAAATGATTACCAGGGCAGAGTAGCGCTTTGGAAAAGCAAAGGAGAAAGTGTTTTAACAGTGTCAAAGCTGCTGAGGTATCAAAGAGGGCATGAACTGAGACATACTTACTGTGCTTACTGGATTTAGGGGCAAGGTGGTTATGGTCACTTGCCCAGGGCAGCAGAGAGGTGCCCAGCAGAGTGAAGACAGGCTAACATTCTCACCTTCATCTTCTCACATTGCTTGTCCAGTTCCTCTGGGGCTTGGCTCGCCCCCTTGTGAGCATCTGTGGTATCAAAGGCTCCTTTCCCTAGGCTAGTTCCGGACAGCTGCTCCATCTGTCCTTCAGATCGCACTGCAGCTACCCAGTCCAGGAGAGCATCAATCTTATTCCTGTTCTCTGCCAGTTCCTTTGCTGCTTTACTCTGAAAGCCACAGAAGGAGTCTAGTGAGAAGGCCTTAGATACTCAGCTATACAAACAAAGGTTAAGAAAAAAGTAAGACTTTGATGCTAAAGAAGAGAAGCTCTAAGACTACATACGAATGGTCTTTGCATCCACAAAAAAGAATGAGCATCTTCTACATCTGTTGAAAAACAATTAGTTAAAACAATCTCTAGATTTTTGTCTGTATCTCACTGCTTTTAAAAAGGTGGGGAGGGCAATCCCCTTGGGTCCCATCCCACCTCGAGAGCTTTGTACTACCACTTTGCTATTGCGGGATAAACCTTGCTTTGCTGCCTACGATAATGTGCGTGGGAGGGGTGGGGGTGGCAAAACCCAGGATTTAAAAGGCTTTAAGAGATGATTTAGTCCTGGCAGCCCAGCAAGGCTTCATGGAATCCTTCATAGGTGTGCAGAAGCGACGGCCTGGCTTGGCAGGGTCACAAACAGTATAGTCACTCTCGATTACTAGCTGCCCTTCCCTAAGGGAAATGTAGACTTCTCCCAACCTTCTTCTGCCAGACAGAGTCCTAAAACTTGCCTCTTGAATTCCATTTTCTGACTGTTCAAGTACCGTGATTAATTAAACAGGTTATGCCAAGTGATACCTTCATATATTTCAGAATTCCCCTTCAGGTAATTTATTTCTCTTTTCCATATTTTCTATCTCCCCTGTTTGTGTCAGAATCCATGGCCAGACAAAGGATTCTAATTCAATCTGCCAGGGCTGAGCGGGGTGCAGAACAACATTTAAGACTTTACCTTCTCCTAGGTCTATCCCAGTGCCTCAGTTTCCATTGATCTGCAAGGGCAACCTGGGGATAGTGTGAGGCACACAGAGACTCCCCAGATACTTCCTCTTTGTGCTCTTGGATTATCAATCTAGATTCATGTTTGAAATGTGCCATTTGCTTTTTCCTCCCCAAGGTACTACCCTTCTTCACTACGTTCTTTCCAAGATCTTCCAATTAGAGTACTGAGTACACAGAGAGTAAAAATATTTTTTCTTTGGGAGTGGGGTGGGTGATATGAACTTCCTATCAACTATTCCTGACTTAAAGTTCTTTAGGATGTTTCTTCCCAAATCACAGACCAGCTCCTGAAGTAGCCTCTTTTTATGATTCTATGCTCTCTGTAAGGCAGTTTCCCCTTATTACCTTTTCTTCATTTGCCAGATGCCAAAAATTTCTTTTTTGAAAAATACCATGTATCAAAGAAGTCTGGTTACCTTTTCAGTCTCCTGCTGTACGGCTGAGGTAACCACTTCCTCCAGCTCCTTCTGGGCCACCCGAGTCCGTTCCTGGAGAGCCTCATACTGCTCCTTAGCCTGATGAAGCTTCTCCCGAAGAGCTGTCAACTCATGGGGGCTCAGCTTGGCCTGGTTCTCTTCCAGGAAGCCTTCGATGTCCTTGACAACACTGGCAAATGAGGCGGCCCGATTCTGAATATCGCCCTGTAAATCCTTAACACATGAACACAGGGAGGGCAGAGATGTCAACATTCCTTCTTCTAAGGCTGCTAACAGCACACAGATGGCACGGCTAGGATGACATACACCTGCACCAGGTGTGTGTCCCTGACTGTAATCTGCTTAGGGTTTAGGCCTAAACCAATGCAGATAAGAACTTCCAAGAATTTTTTTTTTTTTACTTAAGAAATAGAATTCTAACACTTAATTTTCTTTTTCTTTTAAGATTTTATTTATTTGAGAGAGAGAAAGTGAGAGAGAGAGAGCGAGCACATGAGCGGGGTGAGGGGCAGGGGGAGAAGCAGGCTCTCTGCTGAGCAGGTAGTGCTTGAGCAGGTAGCAGGGGCTTGATCCTGGGACTCCGGGATCATGACCTGAGCAGAAGGTAAATGCTTAACCAACTGAGCCACCCAGGTGCCCCTCTAATACTTAATTTTCTAAGCAAAATTTAAATTTCTAAGCAAATATTTAATGAAGACAAAAAAGGAGACTGTCCATAAACATGATGTTTATTTTGTAATGAGTTGTTCTCAAAGAGATCATTCTTCTATACAAAGGAGTTGACAATAGGATTCTAGCTGAGTTGAGACTTGATTGGTCCTTTATACTCTTTTGGTTATCACTCCTCAGCTTTTTTTTTTTTTTTTTAAATATTTTATTTATTTATTTATCAGGGGCGGGGGGAGAGAGAAAGAGAAAGAGAGAGAGAGAGTGAGAGCGCACAGTGGGAGTGGCAGGCAGAGGGAGAAGCAGGCTCTCCACCAAGCAAGGAGCCTGATGCAGAACTTGACCTCAGGACCCTGGGATCATGACACGAGGCAAAGGCAGATGCTTAACTGACTGAGCCACCAAGGCAACTTTTTTTTTTTTTTTTTAAGTAATCTCTAGGGCACCTGGGTGGCTCAGTGGGTTTAGCCTCTGCCTTCAGCTCAGGTCATGGGGTCCTGGGATCGGGCCCTGTATCGGGCTCTCTGCTTAGAAGGAAGCCTCATTCCCCCTCTCTCTGCCTGCTGTTCTGCCTATTTGTAATCTCTCTCTCTGTCAAATAAATGGATAAAATCTTAAAAAAAAAAAAAAAAAGTTAAAGTAATCTCTACACCCACCGGGGAGCTAGAACTCACAACTCCAAGATCAAGAATCATATGCTCTACCGACTGAGCCAGCCAGGCATCCACCACTCTTATCCTTAATGCAGACTACAAGGCCCAGCAAGATATGGGTCTGACATGGGGCTTGATCCCAAGACCCTGAGATCAAGACCTGAGCCAAAATCAAGAGTCAGCCGCTTAACCAACTGAGTTACCAAGGTGCCCCTAAATATGTAACAGTTAATAATTACATGTTCACTTTAGTGCTTATCTGTATAATGTTTGTCTCTCCCACTAGACTCTAAGCTTCATGAGAACAGAGATATTTACCGTTATGTTGCCAGCATGAAGCACTGTGCCTGGCACATAGTAAGCCTTTATGAAGACTTGCTGAAGGAAGAGAAAAGTGAATTAATTCATACTGACCTTCAAGTCACTCTGGTTCTTCTGCAAAGCAGAGAGATCCTGCTGGGTAGCTCTACCTTGGTGGCCTGCCAATGCACTTTCTGCCCGTCCTAGCCAGCTGCAAAGATCCTCTAGTTTCTGGTGACAGGTATTTTGCTGTTTCTGCAGGGTCTAATTAAAATGCAAAGGGGTCAAGAGATGATTAAAAATTCTCATTTTACAAATACAAGATAGCTCCCTGAAATGTAAAACAGAAAGGTTATATCTTAAGAATGGAAGAGTTGGTGAGAGACTAGAACAGGAAAAAGCACAGAAGTCATATTCAGAAAGCTCCCCTCATTTGGACAGTCTGTTGATTTGGGTCAACAGTTTGGATTCTATTCAGGGGTAATTTCAGGTGAGAATACTCCCCAGTTTTGGTTAGGAGTTCCTTTCCAGACTACTGTTACTAGCCCTGGAAATGGAGAACAGAGAGCCCAGATGCTTCAAATTCATAAATGATAATGGAGATAATAATAAATTAGTGGTTATGATCAAGTCCTCCACCAGAACTAGAGGATATGCTACATACTAAGTTAAAATACAGAATATTAGAAGGACTGCATTAAGGGGGGCGGGAATCAAGAATCTGGATAATTCATAAGCTAATTGAGCTTCTTAATAATTGAGCTAACTTTATAAATCAAACATCTCATAAATGCAGATACCCATTAAATGGAATGATTACATGCCAGGCATGAGCGGCTTGGCTATTTTGAGAAGGAAACTGCCCAAGAATAGCAACTGGCTCATTCCTTCAGGTGTCTACAAGTGATATCAAAGACAAAAGTCAGGGCCACAGGGAGGGAGGGAATATGTTTCTGTGCCTGATCCTTTCTCCGAATCTCATCTCGACTATATGACACTGAAGCACCTAATTGAGCCATTGAGCATGATGTGTTCTCCTGACCATCCTTCTAGAACACTGTCCACCAGTTTCTACCTTCTGATGGTGTTTAGTCACCTGCACTTACAAACAGGTGCCCACATTGGCCCTCTCTCCCCCTCTTTAGGACAAATAGAAGGGCTCTGGAAGAGAACTCCTAAGAGCTCTTCAGCTGTAAAACGGGATCTCCATGGGTTAGGATGGGTGCAGACTGAATCTGAAAAAAGCAAAGCAAACAAGTTAACACACAGACATACACATGCATTCAGGGCAAATATAGAGAGAAGCAGAGCATTTCTGACAATAACAAGGTTAATAAATATTGTGGAATTATGCGCTTAGAGAGAATGCTCACATGCAGTTGTACCACTTGCTGCAACTCAGGGGCCTACCCTGGATCCAGGCTGGGTCTTAAAGTGCCTCAGACCAATGCTATTTCATTAATTATCCACAGACTACACCATGTTATATATGTTTCCAAGTGAGGATATTGCAAATTTTCAGATTTGGAAAGTAACCTGAAGGGCTGCATCAGTATTTTATTTCAATTCAGTACGGTTGGAACAACAAGCAGTAATGAATGTGGGGACATACGGAATTGACTAACTTAATTTTGGCTGAGCCTAACTCAAAGGCTCCATTCAACTTTGCACAACATTTAATAAAGGTGACCCTGAGATAGATTGCTGGTGATAATGACATTTTTTTTTTTTGATAATGACATTTTAATACCATCTTGTTCAACTCCAACCTACTGTTCAAACAACAAAGATGCCTAAGCATCATTCTTGGTATTCTTAGGTTATGATGTTACCATCAATGGAATTATGTTGAGTTTTGCTATAAGAGGGTTGTGACAGATGGTGGTAGGATGTTTTTAAAAAATGTTAACACCTAGTTCTACACCCTGTTTTCCATAACTGAATGAGCACTGGGCATCATAGTGTAAAGAAAGGTGCTAGAAATTAATCATGATTTTAAAAATGCTAAAAAATTAATACGATTCTGATAAAAAATTCGTTGTCAGCTGTTTGAAAGCGGTCAAAGAATATTACTGTTAATCATGTGAAAAGCTCCAGAATAAAATTCATTTCAGAACCATTCTTCTCAAGAGCTCAGAATACCTAACTGTTCCTAATGGCTGTCAAAAGAATGCTGAGGGAGAAAGGAGTAGAAATAAGGACGAAGGATATGACTTTTGTTTGGAAGTCAGACACAATGAGACACAGTGAGGGTCAAGTCTAACTAAAAGGAAAATACTTGCACGTGCATACATACGTAAACGCGCACATTCTCTCACAGCACACATAAAACCAAAAACATGGCAAGAAATACAGCCAGATCAGCTGCCTCCTAGACCGGAACAGAATGGTCTGGAGGAAATGAAATTTCAAAAATTGGTCAATACAGGCTCCTAGAATCAGGACAGATGGAGTCTGACCAGAAATCTCAAGGACAGAGAAGGTACCCCAAAAGACAAAGTGAGCCCAGCCGCTGGTTCAGTCTGACCTTGACCTGGGCTGCCTGCTCCATTTGTTGAAAATGGCCCTGCAAGGCATCCATCTGAGCTGCGGTCTGCTCCACAAGATCCTGGAAGGACCTCTGCAGTTCACTCAGAAGGCTCAGCATTTGCCGGTTCTGCTGAGGGGATAGGTCCTGGGCGTGCTCAGAGATAAAGAACTGAGTATCAAAAGCAAGAGCATTGAGCTGAGATTTCCTTTCAGCCATGGGCTGCTTCAGATCCTAAGTAAGGAAATAAAAAAATTAAAAATAAAACAATAAAACTTCTCATTCTGTCAAAGCAAAAGCTCTTGGTTTTAATTAAAGAGTCAACATAAATAAAGAGGGATTAATTTGCTGTATTTCTATCATTGATACTGATCATTTCTAGGGCCAAACCAGCATAGGAAATCTCTCTCATTTCTGGTCTCTCCAAATTCCTCATATCTTACAATTAGGTTTTCTTTACTGAACCTTATCTCCAAATGCAGTAAATTTTTATTTTTTTATGTTAATAGAATTATACTACAGCTAATCCAGGTCTCTGTAAAAAAAATTTTTTTAACGTTTGGAAAACTTATCATGAATTTCTAGTCTGAGATAGATTGGCCTAATCGTACTTTCTTAGGTTCAAGTATCTATTTGTATTTGTCTAGCAGTGAGTTGCTAGAAAGCCAGAAGCAGGGAGGTACTCAATTTATTTGTAGTACACCACTACATGGTTTTTAGAGTAAATAAAGTTGCTTATACATTTTAAGGGTATAAAAGATTACAGACTTTCCTATATAATAGTTACATATATATACCTACCTACCACTAGAATTTATCTGTTTTTAGATGATTAAAAGCATGCACTTTTTCCACAAATATGTAGTGGTCATCAGCTATGTAACACTGGATGCAGTAAAAACAATTAGATCTCTATCGCTTTGAAACCAAGGGTAGTCAGCAATCCTGCAGAGCAGACAGAAAGGGGTTCTTGCATATTTATCATTAAGCTAAGTGTCTTTCTTCATCTGTGATGAATGGATTTGGGAAACTGTCATTAGGAAAATAAGACTTAGACTGTGGCTGCCTTTCCAGTAAGGCATTCATTTAAATTATAACTTGGGGAGGAAACCATGCATGAGATGCTTTGTGTATGTTTTTTTTTTTTTTTTAAGATTTTATTTATTTATTTGACAGACAGAGATCACAAGCAGGCAGAGAGGCTGGCAGAGAGAGAGAGGGGGAAGCAGGCTCTCCGCTGAGCAGAGAGCCAGATGGGGGGCTAGATCCCAGGATCCTGGAATCATGACCTGAGCCGAAGGCAGAGGCCTTAACCCACTGAGCCACCCAGGCGTCCCAGATGCTCTGTGTTTTTATATTATATACTATGTCACAGGAATTTTATTCACTCTTGTTTTTTTTATACTCTCCTAGTGAGCAGATCAAGTCTGTAACTCACTCGCCTAACGAAAGATTTGGAGGAAAAGGCATGGATGAAGATGGCAGGTCAACTCTTGCAAGACAAAAAGGGATGGGTTGGGATGCCTGGGTGGCTCAGTGGGTCAAGTGTCTGCCTTTGGCTCAGGTCATGATCCCAGGATCCTGGGATCGAATCTCGCATCAGGCTCCTTGCTCTGTCTGCCGCTCCCTCTGCTTGTGAGCTGACAAATAAATAAAATATTTTTAAAAAGGGGGTTGGGGGAAGATGGGTTGCATCCAATGAGGCCTGACCATGGTCAAATTATGTCTGCTTCTCTTAAGACTGGGGAAAAGGGAGAGGATAAAACAGAAGGAGAGGGCATCTTTAGTTCTGCTCTGACTTTAGAAAGAATTTAAGCAGTGTGCTATATATAGCAGAGGGCATATAAACCAGTGTGAGTGATATCTGATACTATCTCAAGTATAACCAAAACAAAGAATAATGTCGGGAGGAAAAACAAACACCTCAAGTCTTGAGTATCTCAGTGTTTACTTTTCCCTCAATGACTTATAAAAAGAATCAATTAATTTAAAGCTTAAGGAGAAGAAAAGCATCCCTCTAGATCAATGGTTGGTAATCAACAGTCCCCAGACCAAATCTGCCTGCCACCTGTTTTTGTAAATAAAGTTTTACTGTAACACATCCATGAACATTCATTTATGTACTGTCTATAGATGCTCTGATGTTTCAACAGTAAAGGTGAATGGGTGCTACAGAAATGGTCTATTTGTGTATGACCTGCAAGGCCTAAAATATTTACTATTTGGCCCTCTACAGAAAAAGTTTGCCAAGCCATGCTCTCAATCATGGATCAGTAAGTCTCCTGAAATTGGTGTATGTAAAATTAGAAACAAAGGATGGATAATAGATATTCAGTTATAAAGACAAGATGAAGATGAAAATAATAGGCCATTCCAGACTCTCTCTCTAAGAACAGATGCAAGGAGAAATAACCATAATCATTGAAGCTCTAAGGGTATGATAACCTAAAAACACAGCAGACTTTACTTCTAAAATGGAATATCAGTTTTCCTGAGAAAGAGAAATACAGATCCTGGTTTGCCTCGCAGGAAAATAAAATTGATATAATATTGATGTAACTCAGAGGACGATGAAAACCCACTTGAGAATGGGTGGGGCGCCTACCTTGTACTGCTGGAGACAGTGTTTCAGACTGTCGGTGTCGGTTTCATCGTTACATCCCTCACTGTTCAGAAGAAGAGTCATACTGCCAACCCAGGCTCTCAGATCTTGAAGTCGGCCTTCTAACTGTTCGTACTGATTCAACAGTCTAGTCTAAGAAACAAATGGCAAATTAGATGAAGAAAATCTTCAAACCTGCCCAAGAAGCAGGTTTAAAACCGGAAATAAAAACAAGAAGCAACCTTTTTTACTTCCACAGCACTCTGGAGGTGGAGTAGTCTGGAACTCCAGGTGTCACTCACAGAGCTGAGGGACTTCTGAAGATTCTTAGCATCTTTCTCTAGAGCCTTCAACAGTTGAGCGGGGACTTCTTGAGGCTGGCTGATGATAATCTGATTCACACATTCTAATTCCTGATTCACCAAGGTGGACAGATCCTTTAGCTCCCTGTCTAATACCTGGGGGGATAAAGTGGAGTTACCTCCAAAATCAAGACTAGAACTCTTGCTATTTAGGAATAAGCTGTGAACACAGTTTTTTGTCACCTCACGCCAACACCTGCTTTACGGCTTATGAAATGTTTTTATGTATGTTCATGTGTTTGTTTGGTTCTCACAATCACTCATTCTCGAGGTAGGCAGAATTGGGATCATTATTATACTGGATTTACAGAAGCGATGCCTCAGCATTTGAAAATGTTATTCTTTATTTTATTTTTGTCTAAAGTCACCCACCTCAGCGATGGAGCCAGGACTTGGATTCAGGTTTTCTGTTTCAGTGTAGTGCACCTTCCCATACAACTTGCTACCTCTTTGAGAGTGTCAGTACGCTTTATATAATGTGACACAAAATAAGTCAAGTAGAAGAACAACTCTTCCTGGGCTCTTAGGAGGCTCAGACAGTTAAGCATCTGACTTCAGCTCAGGTCGTGATCTCCGGGTCCTGGGATCGAGCCCCGCACTGGGCTCCAATTCTGCATTGGGCTCCACACTCAATAGGCAGTCTGCTTCTCCCTCTCCTTCTGTCCCTCCCCCTGCTCATGAATGTGCACTCTCTGTTCAAATAAATAAAATCTTAAAAAAAAAAAACCAAAAACAAAAAATAAAAGCCCCCAAAAAAGAAAAGAATGACTCTTCCACTCCAAATTCCAATAGGGCAGAAGGAAAAAATAGAAAAACACCCTAACCTAGCCATCTACAATATTCTAATCCTCAGCAATATAGCCAGAAATACGCTGTGGGAAAGTTGGTAGTTCTGGACAAGATCCTCACCTGCTCTTCAGCTGCCCTCCCAAGGCCACACTCCGGATACTGAGAGAACTTAACCTCTACAGCCTGTCCTCATTGTGACTTTAATCTTGTGACGAGGGTTGAAGAAAAAGGGCTCCTCTTCCTTCCTCTCAAGCTGTCTCATTTTATGTCCTCAGGAATTCAGATCATCCATTATCATTTCTTCTCTCCCCTAACTTCAAGTTCTCCTTTTTTATTGGTTCTTCCTCGTCAGCCCCCAAATCCACTCAAAACATTCTCCTTTCAATGCATCTCCTCCAGCTAGTGTCCTACCTCTCTCCTCACCTGCACCACCAAGCCTTCTGGAAAGAATGATTTACATTAATAGCTCCCCCTTCCAACCTCCCATTTGTTCTAACTGCAACCTTGTTTATGTCCTACAACTCCACTGAAACTATTCTTATTAAGGTTATCAATGACTCTGGGCACTAAATCCCCCTTTTAGTCCTCACTTGGTCTCCCTACTGTATTTACTCCTGCCACAACTCCTTGTTGAGTCTCTTCTGCTTTGGTTTCTGTGAGACCAGTGTTTCCTGATGTTCTTTAGAGATTTCCATTTTTTAAAATCTATTTTTTTTAAGCCCCTTAAATAATGGTATTTTCTTTTCCTTTCTTTTCTTAAAATAATTTTTAAAAAGATTTTTATTTATTCATTTGAGAGAGAGAGGCAATGAGACGACAAGGAGGGGGAGAGGCAGAGAAGAGGGAGAAGCAGACCCCCGATGAGCTGGGAGCCAGGAGCCCGACATGAGGCTCGATCATGACCTGAGCTGAAGGTAGATGCTTAATCATCTGAGTCACCTAGGTGCCCCCGTAATTTTTTTTTTTTAATTTATTTGATAGACAGAGATCACAAGTAGGCAGAGAGGCAGGCAGAGAGAGAGGAAGGAAAGCAGGCTCCCTGCCGAGCAGAGAGCCCGATGTGGGGCTCGATCCCAGGACTCTGGGATCATGACCTGAGCCGAAGGCAGAGGCTTAACCCACTGAGCCACCCAGGCGCCCCAGTAATTTTTTTTTTTAAAGTAGATCCATCCATACAGGGCTTGAACTCCTGACCCTGAGATTAAGATCTGAGCTGAGATCAAGAATCAGATTGCTTAACTGACTAAGCCACCCAGGTGTCCCTGAACATGTTTTTCTTCCTTAATACTCTCTATCCCCTCCAAAGCTGGTGGGCCTGCAGAAAGTCTCTGGGAACCCACCTTGGCCTGACACAACAGGTCCTGTAGCTCTGCCAGGTTTAGGTCCAGAGGCTGAATCTGTTTGGTCCTCATTTCAATGTCACGTAATAGAGAGAGATAGGATACCAGCTTCTCATCATGTTCCAGACAGAGCTGCCGGTTAAATACATTCTGTGGAGCCAAAAGAAAACTCATTCAGATCAGACTTTCACCTTTAAGTCTGCTTTTAAAAAGCAGGCTGGGTCTTATTGATAGACAAATAGAAATTTTTACCACACATAGGGTGGGATGAACTAAAACATGTTATGTGTCTATGTTGTCTCAAATCAATAGACAAAAAAAGTGATTTTATTAACTTCCTTAGGGAGTTGAGACTCATAATTATCAATCCATGAATATCATTTTAGCAAAACCTCCTAAAGCTATTTCGACCAGAGGTACCATCACTCTGGTAGTTCAACTTAAACCCTTACAAAATTTCAGAAAGACATGCTGCCTAATTTTCTAACAACTCTGTAACAAACAGATGATGGTACACTAAGTTATACCTTAGAGAATCATCTAGTCCCCTAAAACCGTATGTATGCACAAAATTGTATATATGTAAACTCAGTATCCAGTCAAGAGTTTTAGCATTAAACTAGTTATATCCAAAATATATACACAAACACACCACAGGAAAACTTACTTTAGCTGTTCTGGAGGGCTCTGGGTTTACACCTTCATTTCCCCTTCCCCCAGCTGTAGTCATGAAGGGAGTCTGTTCACCACAAGGGCTTTCTTTGAGCTTTTCCTGTGGTATCTTCTCATCCATCTTCACTGTAGGGTATGGGAGTGGCACTGGCTTTTCTTCACTCGTCTCTGGAATAGTGGGACTAATGGTGGCATCCTGTTGCCCTGCCCTCTCTTTTTGAGACACATCTTTGAACAGTTTCTCTGGAAGAAGGGATGCTAAGACTCTGGGAACACCCTGAGTCACCATGCCTTCAAAAGATGCTGCTTCTACACCTGTATCTATAGGGTTTGACTTTTCTAGAAATTTCTCTCCAGTCATTTCCTGAGTTGTTATTATTTTAGATGTGAGAATTCCATAAATTTCACTATCACTTTTGCTGTCCTGATGATGATAGTCCTTGCTGTGTGAGAATTCCAGATAACTGGCTTCTTTTGGATCTACTGTGGAAACTGTAGATTCTTCTAATTTAAGAGTTCTTGTTGAGTTAAAAGGTACTTCCTGGTATGATCTTTCTTTATATTCATTAGATGAGCAAATCAGATCTTTGGTTTCTTTGGTCTTAAAAGTAATCCAGGAATCTTGAGAAGAGTTGGTCTCTAGTCTGATGGCTCCTTGGAAAGGCTTGTTTGATTCAGAAATTTGGGATCTGCCTGCAACTTGGGCCTTTCCAACTGATTCCTGGTAGTATAATCCTTTAGGTCTTAGGGTTGTAGAAGAGAATGGTTCACTCTGGGCCACACCAGAAATTTGAGATAAATCTTCTTCCGGTCTTAAGGAGAGGCTTAAATTTTTTCCTTCTTCTTCGTTGACCTGATTAGGTTTGAAGAATGTTAAAACATCCTGATTTACAGAAATTCCTTTGAGTATCATTGGGGAAGAGTTTTCAGCTTTACAAATAATAGAAAATCCCAGCTCTCTACCAGCTTCTTCTCTTCTTTCATTTCTGGTTATTTCCACAGGTGGACTCTCTACATTGGATCCCTGGTCAGCTCTAATGATGGTTTCTTGATTCAACTTTTCTTCAGAAAGAATTGGCTTGTGTGTTTTGACACTTTCTTCTATAATCATTTCCCTCTTCTCCCTCTTACTTTTCTCCCTGGTATTCATTGGTTTCTGCATAACCTGCTCACTCAGAAATTTGCCTGAAGTTTCATAATCTGATTCTTGTCCTCCTGAAATAATTCTTCCTTGGCTTTCTCTTATTTCTTTAGGATCTTGACCTGATAAAGACTTCTTCATATGAGAAGAAATTTCCATTTTGGCCCCTATGTTTTCTTGCTTTTCATTTGTATTTTTTTCCATGTCATCACTAGCCGCCTCTTTGAGTTTAAAATCACGAACTTCCGAGTGAGAGAGTGTCACTGAACCTTGGCCCAGCAATGTATCTTTATCATCACCAGGAATTATGATACTGACAAATTTTTCAGCTTCTGGAGAAGTACTCCTTTTATCTTGATCCTTGCATTCCAATTCCTTTAATGAAATTTCCCTGCTTTTTTTGGCCTGCCCCCTGGAAGGAACTCTTGTTTTAACCTTTCCTTGTGCAGACTGACTTCCGATCTCAAGTAATTTCTCACCAGCTCCTTTACTATAACTCATTCCAGCAGACTGATTACAAGCAACTAACATTTCCCTTCTTAGAAATTCCTTCTCTATTTCACATACTTCAACCCCATCTTGCTTTTCAACCTGAGCCCCGTGACTGCAGGACTCTGAAGTATCTATCTGGATCATAGTTGCCAATTCAGGGCTGATAAATCCTTTCTCAACAGCTTCTTTTAGAGTCACTCTTTGATCATTAAATATGTCAACAATTCCTCCATTTAATACCTGATGAGATGCAATAATTCTTGCCATGTTTTCATCTACTATTTTCTGTTCCAAAGCTGAAGCCAATGTCAGTCTTTTCCCTGTGGCAGTATCTACGATTCCCCCAGTATTTGCCTGAGCTTCCAGAACCTTCAGTGTAGATATAAAGTCCACTTTTCCAAGCTGAGTTGCTTGGGACAATGTAAGCACTCTGTCACTTGCTTCATCTTTAATGTCTGAGAAGGGAATTACTTCTAGATATCTCTGTCCAGATTCAATATCAATCTTACATTTCTTTACTAATTCTGAATAAGGAACAATTCTATAATTTTCAGGATCTACAATCCCATGCATCATTCCTGAAGACAATATTGCTTTATTAGTTAACAGTCCTTCTTTTTCAGCTTCTGCCAAGGTCAATCTCTGGCCAGAAATGAGATCCACAAAGCTTCCAGTCAAAGTCTGAATTTCTTGGATTTCTCTTTTCAAGTCTGGGGTAACAAGATCTAATTTTATGGCTTCAGGAAGGGAAATAGTTTCCTTGGTTTCAGGATGAAAAAACCGACAGAGGTTTAACTTCTCAACTTTTCTGAGCTGCTTGGCTAAATCTTCATCAATGATTCCATGCTCAAAGGCATTATCAACAGAAAGTCTCATCCCAGATAGATGGTGAATTATACCTCCATCTACCACCTGCTTAGTCAACAATCTAATAGCCTCCTCTCTCTCCAGAAGTCCTCGGTCAATGGACTGCATGATTGTTAAAGGAGCTTTGCTATCAGGGTCCATAATTCCAGTTGTTTCCATTTGTAAGCTAATAAATCTCTCCCTAACTGTTTTCTCAGCATCTCTGCCTTTGGAAGCTTTCTCCAGATTTATAAGCTCTGTCTGGTCTGCACTGTCCACCAAGCCAAGATTTGAGGCCAAAGTTACTGAAACCTTTTTGCCTCGTTTTAGGTCAACAATTCCACCAGTCACCACCTGGCCCTCTAAAATTCTGGAGGCTGTTTGTGTGTCAAGAAGTCCAGCTGCAATTGCTTCCTTCACGGAGCAGAGTGTGTGGGTACGGGGGTCTAAAACGCCGCTAATAGCTTTGTCTGCCATGAGGACATTATGTAGTAATTTCTCATCCATCAGACCTTCATCAATGACATCTGCAGTGGTCAAAGACTCGCAGGTCTGAGAGTCAAAGAAGCCCCGAAACATGTTCAGTTTTCCCATAAGTTTCACAGCAGTGTGACTGGGCACAATACCTCGGGCTATTGCTTCATTTAGTAAGAGCTTCTGACCTGTTTGGTTGTGAATGATACCACCATCTAGTAATTGTGCAGATAACGTATTTAAGGTAGCTTCCTGAAGCAATTCTGAAGGATGACTGCATGACAGGGAGGTTTCATGACCACTGTCTTCCACATCTGTCTTGTCTAATGTCAACACACTACTGCCTACAATGTCGTGTCCTTCTGGATTTTGTTTATGGTCATCTCTATCCGAAAATGTTTTATTTAAGCTTTTCTTTTTGTCTAGAATATTCATGTCATTTTCAGACTTCAGTTCTGATTCTAAATCTAGAGTTTTCTTTACCTGAAATTGTGACTTTCTGCTTTGGGGTTTTAGGACGGGCCTTCCAGTTTCACCTGGAATTTCAATTTCAAGTGTGTCTGCTTGTTCTGTCTGACACAGAAAGGAAGTCTTTCTAGGAGTCTGCCCTTCTTCCTTCAGTGTTTCAACAGGAAAAGGATCTTTGCTCACCACCAAGGTCACATCTTCAGCTTCCTCAGTGGGTGCCGTAAGGAGAAATCCCCTGCTAACATTCTCTCTGGTAGCCATTCCTATTAATTCTTCCTTTTTGGTGCCCAACAACTGGCCTTTTAACTCTGATTTGCCTTTATCTAGAACCACCAAAGTATCAACATTTGGATCTCTCACTTTTTGTTCCCCCACAAACAGGTCCCTCTTAGAGTTCTCCATAGTGGAAGCTTCAATTTCTACAGTGGTCATTTTGCCTTTTGCTTCAGTGCAATCACCCTGATTAGGATATTCTTCATTCTGGAAAGGAACCTGGAATTCACGTGGCCTCACATTCAGCCCATCACAGAAAGTTTCTGTGGTTTTGACATTTACCAATTCTTGTAATTCCTTAGGAGTTTCTAGTCTCTGATGCCCAACTTCAAACACTTCTGAAGGATTTGCTTGATATTCACCTCTTGCTGTCAGTGTCTCCATCAGCTCGTTGTCTAAAAGGAGCAGCCTCTGTCCATCCTGCACATTGATATAGCTGTGAGTCATCAGCTGAAACAACAGCTTCTCACTAGGGCTTACTATGCCCTCAGTTTGACTCTGGCTCTGTGGTAGACCTATTGCTCCAGGATGAATGTTCCATTTGCTTCGTTCTGAAGACTCTGCTAATTGCATGTGGGGCATCACATCAGGTATGCAAATTGATTTTAAGTTACTGACAAGATCTTTGTCCAACATACCATCTTCTACTGCTCTTTTCCAGGACCAAACTTCTGTGCTTGCTGGTAGAAACAGAGCTTTAATATGCTGTCGGCCACTAAGGATTTTATGAGCTAATTCAGTAGACACAATACCTTGTTCCAAGGCATCTGTGATTGGGAGGATCTCTCCAGATTCAGGCCACAGAAACCCCATGAATGACCAAAGGGATTCCAGAATCACAAGGGCAATCTTAGCAGCTACTAGATCATTGTTCACTGCTTCATCTATTGTCAGCCTATGTCCAGTGATGGTGTCTATGATGCCTCCTGTCTGAAGCTGCCTTATGAGAAGAGCACAGGCCATATCTTGGTCAATCAGATTATGTCTTACAGCCTCTTCCACAGTAAGTCTGTGTCCTGTTCTTGGATCCACTATGCCACCAGCAAAAAGCTGAGCTTCCAGCAGCCGGACAGTGACCTGTCTGTCTATTAGGCCTTCCTGAACTGCACGGAAAATGCTAACCTTCCGGCCTGACTTCAAGCTCACCATTCCCCCTGCCAACTGCTTAACAGGCAGCAGTTTCAACCCTGAGTCTTGGTGGACAATACATCTCTGAATCAGATCCAGCAAACTGACTTTTTCAGCTGTGTTGGGGTCTATCAAATTCTTGGATGATTTCAGGTAAGACTCTAACACTGAGTGTAGCCTTGGAGAAATGAGGCCTTGGTGAAAAGCCTCCTCTAGGTTAATGCAGCCCTCATTAGCGGGGAGACTGAATCCTCCAGTTGCCAGGTGAGCTTCTAAGACTTTCAGTCCAACTTTCTCACTGATTATTTTCTTGTCAATTGCTTCCACTACAGAAAGAAGGCCTTTACTCTCAGGAAGCCCACTTATTAAGGACAGAGCATCCTGTAGTTCTTGGAACTGCTGGTACATCTGGGGATTAATGAGGTTCCTGGCTAGACCTTCCTCCAAAGAGAGCTTTTCGCTGGTCTCAGGGGCAATGAGGCCAGACATGATAACCTGGGATTCCAGGAGCACAAGGCCTGTGTCTTGGTCAATGAGGCCCTTTTGCATGGCTTGGAAAATGGGAAATATCTCCACTGTGCCTAGGTCAATCACCCCAGCAACTGCTCTGCAACCCTAAAAAAAAAATGAGAAAGAAAACTGAATCAGAGAAGCCCAGCTATTGAAAGGATTCGTTCACAGAACTACAGTATATCAAATTCTGACCATAAGAAAAACCCAGCCTGGGATGAGCCCCAGTGTGTAAGAAACACTCTAAAGCCCGGCAGCATTAATACTAAGAAAGAATTTGTCTAAACTGCAGAATGTTGACCATGGCCAGAAGTTCACAGATTACTTGATGGATATAACATTAAGCATATCTGAGTGACAAGCTCTACAAAGTAGCATGCAGTGAAAGTGAAAGGTCAACTATTTCTAAGACTAAATCACCGCAAAGATTCTTTTAGAAATATACCAGTTCCCCAGAAGTGAGAAGTCAACTCTACATAGCAAACTTCTCAATGTTGCAACCCATGCAGAAGACTCTTGAAATAGTACTTCTGTGATAATGAGTTGAGCAGGACCAGTTCACAGGATTAGAAGAAATATTCAAGCAAGGCCAGTAGCCACACAACAGGTGTGCATCTCTGTAAACAGCCCAGCATGTAGTACTCAAGCAGCTGTTTTACAATTGGGGCAGTCATTGTCAGTGGCCACTGTTAGTGCCTTCCAAGTCTGTAGCCCTGAGTTAAACTAGTTCTGGGAACTGGAAGTAGCAAGTAAAGGAAGGAAGAGACTGGGATCATTACCTCTGGAACTACTAGCAACTTTTCTTCTGGTCCAGGCTATAATGGCTAGTATAAGCACCATGCTTATAGTTATGACTTGTGGGGCACTTAATATTTGTGCTGAGCACTGATACTTAATCCTCAAAACAAGCCTATGAAAGGAATTATTTTAGTCTTTAATTTACAGATGAGAAAATGAGGCACAGTGAGGTTATTAGGTAACTCGCCAAGGTCACAAAACAAGTGAGTTCCAGAATCAAATCAAGGTCTGACTCTAAGTCTTGTGTTATCACATTGCTCCCCCCATCAGATCCAGAAAAACATGAATGACAGGTCAGCAGAGTTACATTATACACAGGAGTTAGGTTGTAAGTCCAGGAGATAAGGCAAATCTTATACATTGCGAAAGTTACCCTTGCATTAAATCCTAAAAACTCCTGGAAGAATTTCTGTTTTGAAGCCTTTTATCACAGAATGATGGTATTCAGAAATTAAATCATTCAAGTGTTTTGCCATTTAAAACTCTTTCATTACTCTCAACTTCCTACCTCTTGTTCACATTCATTATTTTCTATAGATGATTTCGTCTGTCCCTCTTAGGTCAATATGACTTTCTGATCCTTATTTAACTCTTGAACTTAACTCTTGAACTTATCCATAGAGGATGTTGTAGCAACTGCCAATCACTTCCCTACCTCCTAAATAATGCATTTCCTTCTGTCTCAGTGAAAGTAAGCTCTGTAAGAGCAGGTACTTTACCCATTCAGTGTCTAGGAACAGTTCCAGCAGTTCAATAAACATTTGCTGAATTAATGAATAAATTGGTAAATAGTAAGGAAATCCTTAAAATCCTTAAGCTACTTGCTCCTAGATTTTAAAGACATACACTGAGGATTTCAAATTCGATTAGCTGCATGCTCTAAGAGACAGAGAATGGAAGGCAAATGAGGGAACACATTGGTTGACATCTCTACCTCACTGTATTTGTTCAAATAATGGAATAACAATTCATCACACCACTTGAAATATTATGTGTTGTTCCCCATCCCCCTTCTGTGTTCTGACCCAGAAAGCAGTTCAAATTGTATATAGCAAATGTTTGTTCACACGAATCTACCAGGTGTCTGTTCTACAGAGATTGAAGGGAAAATCACACCAGCATAACTCTTTGAGATGTATGAATAACTCTTTATATAAAATCCATGTCAGGACGGCTCAGAAGCTGACAAGATGACAGAGGAAAAGATTCTTTTGAGAACTTCTAATTTCTTCTCTGAGGTTCCCCGAGTCTCGAAGATGCTGACATTGAAGAAAGATCTAGAGTCTGGCCAATTGCTAGACAGAGAAAAGACTACATGCTGTTCCTTCCAGTATTCTCTTAATTGAAGTACAGGCAGGAAGCACTGAGATGGGAAATAATCCAGAGAAATCAAGTTCAGTCCTACCAAACATGGGCATTCTGACCTAAACAAGCAGAGCAAGACAGAGGGAGAGGAGGAAGGGAAACGTAAAAGGCATCTACTTACCAGAGTTGCAGCACGCCTTGGGCAGATAGAGAGAGAGCCTTACGGAGCAGCTCAGCCGCATCGCACACACAGTGTAAGCTTGGGGTTAGCGTCCAGCATGCGACTGTTTTGTTTTTTTTTTGCAAAAAAGAACCCCAAACAGGTCGTCCTCTTTTCCCTTTTGTGCATTTGTGCTTAAACTCCAAAGGGTTAGTGAAACTTGTAAGCAAGGATGTCAGTTAATCAGAACAATACTTCACATGAAACACACGAACAGTAACAGGGGACACATCATGCTCAATGTAGTGGTGCTCGGCAGCTTGGCTTTCTTTCTGTTCTCCCCTTTTTTAACCTTTCAAAATGAGAACTGGGTGTTCTCAGCAAGCAATTGTTAAAAATTTCACATACTCCCTTATATGGTGAAGCAATAAGCCATTGGAAGTGGGCTACCTTACACAGAGAACGCTAAACCAGCACATTCTTTTTGGAAATCTACTCCCAAATAAATCATAGCTGGTTCTGTCTTGTGGTCTTTACAACTCTAGCTCCTGATGCACCAATTTCATATCCAAGGACCAGAGTCAAAGCATGTTTTGTTTGAATATCATTTTGAGCATCATCTAGACCAAATTTGATAACCACATGACCTTAAATTTTGACCTGCCCCACATATGTTGGCCATTGCTTCACAACATAGGAAATAAGCAGGCAAACACACATATATATCCCAAAGACACATGTATATAATATGGTAAGTTTACATATACACACAGGTATCCAGGAAGAACTCAGGACAACCAGGAGGAACTTGACAATTTTTAAACGGCCTAGGAAGTGAACATGAGTGGGAACTGGTGAAGATGTCACATGATGGGATGACCATGGGTAAGGGGAACCAGCGTCTCAGTCAGTACAGCTAATCCACCAGCTTGCTTGGAAGTGAACATTTCTCATTTATATATGAAAAAAAGTATGGGGGAAGAGGACATGGCTTTTTCTTTCCAATAGTCAGAACTCCTGGCTATCAACTTTTAAGTGACAATGCCATGAAGGAGTAATCTTGCTGCCCTGTGATCAGATATAATATAGGATTTATGTTCTCCTCAACTGTGGTCTGCCACAAAATGGCAGACAACAGAAACAGTGAACCAGGGTCTACAGGGTTGGCCATGAGTGCCTTCTTGTATTCTTGACTGACCAATACATCATGGAACCCCAGTAAAGAAACACAAGACAAATGGCTGCTATGGTGAGGTTAAAAATTAAGACACATTGGTCATGGAAAGCTAGTGAACATGATTCTCAAATAGCAAAGCTGTTTTCATACCATTCAAAAGGTACCCTTCCCATTTGGAGAAAGAAACTAAAAGTACCTTTTGTTCTGTCTGCTGGGCCAACTGGCTCTGAAGCTGTTGAAGCTGGTTTGCTGAACCATCACAAAGGTCATGGTAAGCCTTATTCAGAGCATTCAACTGCTCAGATATTTGTTCCTTCTCTTTTTCTGAGAGCCTGGAAGTGGAAGTATTGAAGCTCTTTTAGAGAAAAACCTTTCTCCAAACTTTCCCTTATTACTTCAAAGTCATGTCTTCTCCATCTGGATGGTTTTCTTCTTTGTCTCTGTTAACTATGGATCATCTGGTCACTCTTCCATATTCATTGAGCACGTGGGCATCTGGCTCATATTCCTGTCTATTTCAAATCAAGTCATGATTCTTGGTGATGTCAATGCTCTTGTCACCAAGTGTCTAACAGCCTATGCTGTACTCTGAAACCTTCTCAATACAAACAGCCTCCAATCCAAATGGCCTCTACTCCACTTGAATTGCACCCACACATGGCAAACTCTGGAACCTGCCATCATTTAAAATTATTCTACCTCTGAATTTTTAAACTTCAATAATCTACTCTTTGATAGTAACTTCTGATTATAACCCTACCTTTCCAGTTGTGTTTCTTTACTCTTATATCACTTCTCTTTTCAAAATAAAACATTTTAGACAAAAGAGAAAGTAAATGAACTATCATTTACCCACTACCCAACTTTACCAAATTTTGATATTGTACCAGATTTTGATATTGTACCAGATTGTACTTCAGATCCTTTTCTTTTTTATAAGATTTTAAAAAGAATGAGAGAGAGCATGGGGGGGGGGCGGCAGAGGGAAAGGGAGAGCAAGGAGCCCAACATGGGGCTTGATTCCAGAACCCTGGGATCATGACCTGAGCCCAAGGCAGATGCTTAACCAACTGAGCCACCCAGGGTCCCCTAGATGCTTTTCTCTCTTTTTAAAGATTTATTTATTTGAGAGAGAAAAAGAGCAAGGTGAGGGGCAGGGGGAGAAACAGAGAGAATCTCAGGCAGACCCCTTGCTAAGTATGGAGTCAGAGGTAGGGCTTAGTCTCATGGCTCTGAGATCATTAGCTGAAATGAAACCAAGAGTTGGACCCTCAACCAACAAAGCCACCCAAGTGCCCCAACTTTGGATCCTTTCCACAGAAATAAGACATTAAAGATATAATCAAAGTCCAATGTACATTTGTCACCAACCCCATTCTTTTATCTTTCTCCCTAGAGTTAACCAGGATCTTGAATCTAGTGACTTTTTTAAGTTAGTCACCATACAGTATGACTTTCAAAACTTCCTTACCTCATTCTATATTGTTCTTGAGAATGAACCCTGTGATTCATATTACAACTACCTATCAACTTACTAGGATTTCTGAAGCCTTCCTTAATTCCCCCATTTTTCCTTAATCTGTCAGTCCTCCTCAGGGTCTTCAGTATCTTCTCTCTGGAGTTCAGACCCCACAATTCAACATCTCAATCGGGTTTCAGCTTTATCCTTGAACTCTGTCCTTGCTAATCTGATGAAACTCCTGCCCCAGATCAATCAAACCACTGGACTTCTCTGCTCCCACCTGCAGGTGAAGTATATCATGTGTGTATGTGTGTGTACGTGCATGCATGCACACACACACCTGGGGGTGGGGAAGGTAGGGTCCCTGTGGAAGAGATCCTACTGGTTCCCAGGTTCTACTGGACCTCAAAGCATCCTGACAACCCTCTTGGAGGCCCCAATCAATCCTAATTCCCTTGCCCTAACTCAACAGCAAACAACCACTCTGCCTATTTCTAAAGAGGAAATGCAGACCACTTGGGGAATGAATTCTTTTACCTTCTGGCTTCACTCCTGACATATGTACCTCCATCCACACTTTTCCTAACCTTCCTTTCCTCAAACTTCAGAGGAAAAATTGTCTTGACTCCAGTCTAGGGTTGTACTTTCCATTCATTGATGAATTTTATCCTTTCCTGCATCTTCTGGGACTTGTCTCCCATTACTTCAATCTCTTTCTCCCTTTTGGTACTTGAGATTCAGTCTATAAACACAGCTAAGTCCCTCTCAACTTTTAAGAAAACAAGTCTTCTTTTGTTGTTGTTTTTTTAAGAGGGCTCCACGCCCAGCGCAGAGCCCAGTGAAGGGCTTGAACTCACACCCATGAGATCAAGACCCAGGCTGAGATCAAGGGTCGGACGATTAACTGACTGAGCCAACCAGGCATCCCCAAATAAGCCTTTCTTGAACACAGATTCTATTTAATTATTTACTCTATTATTTCTGTCCTTTCCTATGGCCAGGCTTCTTGAAGGAGTCGTCTAATTGTGCTATCACTAACTTCCTCACCTCATGTGCTCCCTGCTCCCAATCATACTCCATCTGACATCATGCCCTAACTTTTCACTAGTCACCAAAAACTTCCAACTTGCCAAACTCAATAAAAATCTCTCAGTCTCAATCTTTCTTGACTTCTGACCACCTTCTTTTTAGAATTCTATTCTCTGTTGGGTTCTAAGGTATCGCTCATAGTTTTCCCTCTACTTGTGTAAGGCTTCCTTTGCAGGCTGAGGAGCACAGAGAAGCCCTTGAACCCTTGGAAGCTAATCCACTGAAGGTTTCTACTATGCTGATGACTTTAGACTTTCTCATTAATATTAAATTTGCATACATTGGACAACTTTAGTAGAACTATATAAGGCGTAAATTAATGTATTAGGTACTTCCTAATACATTCTAAGTATTTGCACTCTGGCATCTTCTGGGTTCTTCACATTCATAATGTCTAAAACCAAAGCTGCCTTCTCCTTCAATGTGCGCCTGCTTTTGGATTCCCTATCCTGGTTAGTGACATCACCATACACTCAAGGGCCTAAGCCAGAAACCTGGAAGTTACAGCTGACAATTTTCACGTCACCAAACACTGTAAGTTCATCATCCTTAGTATCTTTTGAACCTTTGCCCTTCTCCACCCTCATCATTTCTCACCTGTATCATTACAATAGCCCCTTTACTGGTCTCTCAAGCCTCCACTCTGGCCCCAGGTCAATCTGTTCTCTGTAATACTGATCTAGAAACCTTCATCAACAAAATCCAGTCATGAATAAGACCCTCCCCATGGCCACCAAGGTAAAATGCAAACTCTTTGGCATGAACTACAAGGTTCTTCGTAATCTGGCTCTTGCAGCCTTGAACTCTACAGCCGGAATCTCACCATGATCCTAAGTTTTAGTCAGATAGATTCAGTCCCCTAAATGCACCATAAACTCTAATACTCACTTATGACCATGCTTGGCCAAGAAGATCTGTGAAGTTTTAATGGCCTCAGAGACTTGATCCCTCCTGGTTGTCAGCTCCTCTGCCAGAACCTACGTGACAGAAATAAAGATTACAACTTCAGAACCCAAGAAATTAAAGAACCAAAATTATTTGAAATAACATTTTAAAAATTCTAGGGAAAAACCTAGCTTAGGTCAGATTACTATTACCAATGAACTACAGACAGTTGGTTAAGAAGGTAGAAGTAGAAACAGATGACTTCTTAAGTTTCTTTAAGTCCTGGGAGTTAACATTTGTTGAGATAATCATTCCTAGAGTGGCCCACATGTGATCTGTTTTATTCCCACCTAATGCGTTATTACATATTGCTCTACCCAACAAGAGATAGACGGACCTTCTACTCACCTGCTGATCTAAAATAGCTTTCTCAATGTCTGTTGATTCTTTGGTCTGGGATGAGGTAGCTTTGCTTTGTGTGTTCCTTGCTAGGGTAGACACCCAGCCCAAAAGTTCTTTAACTTTCTCCACATGTTCCTGCTTTTCCTCTTCTACAACTTTCTAGAATAGGAATTAAGAAAATCAGTACATTAGTCAATGTCTTATTAAACTGGCCTGACTTCTGATTTCCTGAAATAGGGACATGGAAGTTATCTAAATCAACAGGAAGCTAAAGTAAGCCCAAAATAAATATAATTTACATAACTTAGAGCATTGTTCACAAGTGTCTAACTGTATGATACTAGCAGTTAAATTCATCATATCTAGGTTTGCACCTTTCTAAAAAAAAAAAAAGCATTTTGTAATATATGAAGGATGTCCAATAATTATTTACTATTTTTTTTTATTTATTGATTTTTAGGAACCCTTTACATATAGCATTTTTTTAAAAAGATTTTATTTATTTATTTGACAGAGAAAGATCACAAGTAGGCAGAGAGGCAGGCAGAGAGAGAAGCAGGCTCCCTGCTGAGCAAGGAGCCCGATGTGGGGCTCGATCCCAAGACCCTGAGATCATGACCCAAGCTGAAGAAAGCGGCTTAACCACCCAGGCGCCCCTTCATAGAACATTTTATTTTCATGATTCTTAGATGTCTAGGTAAAGAAGCTGACATCTACAGAGATTAAGTGAGGCAGTTGTTAACACAAAGAAATTTTTTGCTAATTCATATAGAAAAAATTTGGTATAAATTAATGTTTCCAATAGCATTTCTTTTATAAAAGTGGATGAACTTGCAGAAACTTATTTTGCAAAGACAGAAGTTTTTTTAGAATTACAAAAAGGGGCGCCTGGGTGGCTCAGTTGGTTAAGCAACTGCCTTCAGCTCAGGTCATGATCCTGGAGTCCCAGGATTGAGTCCCACATCGGGCTCTCTGCTCAGCAGGGAGTCTGCTTCTCCCACTGACCTTCTCCCCTCCCATACTCTCTCTCATTCTCTCTCTCACCTAAATAAATAAAATCTTAAAAAAAAAAAAAAAGAATTACAAAAAGATTATATACTCATTACAACAAATTTCAAGTAATCTGAAATGTATAATGTATCTCTCTTTATTCTTATTTCCCCAGAAATATGGTATATAGCTGATCTTTGAACAGTATGGGTTTGAACTGCTCAGCTCCACCCACACAGGAGGTTTTTCTTTTTTTTTTTTCAATAAATACGATACAGTACTGTATATGCATTTTCTCTTCCTCATGATATTCTTTTTTTTTTTTTTTTTAAAGATTTTATTTATTTATTTGAGAAAGAGACAGTGAGAGAGACCATGAGTGAGGAGAAGGTCAGAGGGAGAAGCAGACTCCCCATGGAGCTGGGAGCCCGATGTGGGACTCGATCCCGGGACCCCGGGATCATGACCTGAGCCGAAGGCAGTCGTCCAACCAACTGAGCCACCCAGGCGTCCCTTCCTCATGATATTCTTAACATCTTTTTTTCTCTAGCTTACTTTATAAGAACGCAATATATAATAAACGTATTTCATTGTTTTTAACAGTTTCATAACATTCCATTGTATGGAATTTGTATGTTTCTAATATTTCCCTTTAAAAAATTATGTTTTATTAGGGATCTTTGCTCACATTTCCTTTCTTCATGCTTATAATATCTCTATAGTGAAGATACTTGAAGGTGGGAGTATTGGACATAATAGATTTAATCCCCATTATTCACAAATACTAGATTTGCGAATTTGTCTACTCATTAGAATTTATTTGTACACCCCAAATCAATACATTTTCGCAGTCATTTCCAGATATGCCCAGTGTTCCCAGCTGAGACAGAACAAAGGGGCACTCTACCTTCTTGTTTCAGCTCTTATAGAGTTCTTAACAAGTGCCTTTTTCACAGTCTATTCAGTGGCATATTTTTCACAATTTTTGTTGGTGATTTCACAGCTTAAAATGTACCCAAGCATAAGGCTGAACGGTTTTCTTGTGTTCCTAAGCACAAGAAGGCTGGGATGTGCCTTACAGAGAAAATGTATGTTAAATAAACTTCATTCAGGTGTGAGTTAGAGTGCTCTTGGCCTGAATCAACAGAATCTATTAAATATAACAAGATTATGGATTATTCATTGACAGAAATGTGTGATCAGATGCCTCCAGGAACCTAATCCTGTATTTCCCCCAAATGCAAGAGTCCACGTTCCCTAACGCAGTGTGCATAGCAGTGTCCCAGGACACGAGTGACGTGAATAAGGAGAATTGGCTGTGTGTGCACTTTGTTTTTTGACAGCTGAGACACAGGATTTTTAATTCTATTTTCGAATGATTTAGGACCCAGCTGTCCTCACCTCCTCCTCTTCTAGTCGCCGGAGGGCATCACTGATATATTTTACATGCTGGGTGGTTAAGGTCACCAGTGCTGTGTAGCGAGTCCTTAAGTCCATGAACTATGGTTCAAAAAAACAAACAACAACAATAACAATTTAGATAAATTATCTGCCAGAAAAGTGTATTTCAATAGTTGAAAATAAGAGAAAGTTTTCATGAAATCACATGCTCCACAGAAAGATGAGCTCTAAATAGAACTGTCAGGGCCCCAACTAACAAATCTTTCCTTAAGGGAAGAGAGCGGTGTGTCTTTTCCCCACCCTTTCACCTCTTGTGTGATGGCATCTGAGGAGGAAAGCATCCGACGCCGCTTGCCAGGGGATTTCTGCTGTGATTCCACAAAGGCCTTGTATGTCATCAGTTGCAATTCATAGTCCTGGGGGAGGAAGATAGTTCACTATATTTACATAAGGCTTTACAGATCACATAACTCATACAACAGAATCACTGCTAGAAGGGATTTTGGTGATCATTTAAACTAGTGGTTAGCAAACTTTCTCCTTAAAGGGCCACATGGAAACTATTAGGCTGTACGATTTGTCACAGCTGCTCAACTCTGCCATTGTGGGTGAAAGAAGCTGTAGATAATCAGTAAATGAAAGGGTGTGACTGTGTTATGATACAACATCATATATGGACACTGAAAGTTGGAAGTTCATAGAATTTTCACATGTCATGAAGTATTCTTCTTTCGACTTTTTTTTTTTTAAGCCATTTCTCATGGGCCATGGAAAAATAGGTATGTGGACTCAGTTCAGCCTATGGGTCATAGTTTGCAGAGTCTTGAGTTTGCAGTTTGTTGTTTGCTGACCATCCTTTTCATCTCATCCACTGGGAAACCAAAGCCCAGAGACAGGAGGCGAGTTTCACTGATTACTCAGTTGGTGAGCAACAGAATCATCCTAAACCAACGCTCTTCTCCTGTCCCCGTGCTATGCTGACACTCCGTCTGCAATCCTGAGACTGCAGCCCCAGGCCAGGCCCTCTTCACATCTCATGTGGAGGGGCACAAGAACCTCTTACTACTCTCCTACTTTGCTCTCTTCCTAATTTATTTTCTATCCTGCCACCACAATAACTTCTCTAAGACACAAAGATGACCACTTCACTCCTCTGAAAGCTTACAAAGATCTAGAGCAGAGCTTCTCAAATACCAACATGCACACAAATCATCTGGGGATCTTGCTGAAACTGAAATTGTGATTTGGCACGTGGAAGATACTGCATTTCTGACAAGCTCCCAGATGATCCTGATGCTCCTGGTTCTAACATCCCACAATGAGGAACAAGAAGAGAAGGTAAAGCAAAAAGAATTAGACATAGCCTTTCACAGACTGGCCTCAACCTCCCCTTCTTCCTTTTCATAGTCTCTGCTTCTTATGTACCATACACCTTCTAGCTACGCCGGCATATTTGCTATTTCCTCATATAATCGTTATATTTCCACTCCTCTGTGCCTTTGATTATGCAGTTCCCTTTGCCTACAATGTCATGCTTTCCGTTGTCTACTTAGAAAACTCTAGGCAGAAGGCAAACATACAATGAGTTCCTTAAGCAGCCTATTAAAAAAACAGTAATAGTGGGGCACCTGGGTGGCTCAGTTGGTTAAGCGTCTGACTCTTGGTTTCAGCTCAGGTAGTGATCTTGGGGTCATGAGACTGAGCCCTGAGATGGACTCGGTGTTCAGCATGGAGTCTACTTAAGACTCCCTCTCCCTAGGATGCCTGGGTGGCTCAATCAGTTAAGCTCCTGCCTTTGGCTCAGGTCATGATCCCAGGGTCCTGGGATCAAGCCCCACAATGGGCTCCCTATTCAGCAGTTATTAACTAAAGAAATTCACTCATTCAAAAAGTATTGTTGAGCATCTACTATGTACCTGTCATTGCTCTGAATGCTATACATATAGTGGAGAACAAGTTAGAAAAAAACTTGTTTCCTTGGAATTTACATTCTAGTGGGAAGGAACATAATATGTAATAATCTCAGGTCATTTTTATTTAAAGATGTTATCAGAGAAATAGGGAGGGGGGACCAGATCATGCAGGACCTCATAGGCCATATACAGCTTTAGAATTCTGTTATGAATAGGATAGGAAGTCACTGGACAGTTATGAGCAAAAGAATGACATGATCCAATTTACCGTATTTCAGCTATTATGAGGTGCACATTTCCCCCACATTTTAGCATCTCTAAAACTAGAATATGTCTTACAATCAACGGTATTTGCATAATTGGCAGAGTTTCCTCTTTTCTGGTAGTGTATAAAATTATGTCTGAGGTTCAGAGACAGGCAGTATGTTCTAAAAAGGTAAGTCTGGCTACTATGTGGGAAAATAACCTGTGGGACAAGGGTAACAGCAAGAGATCAGCTCAGAGGTATTAGAACAGTCTAAGGAAGATTCCTTACTTAGGTGGAAAGCAGGGAAATGGGGGCAGGTGGGTGGGTAACAAAAGATAGATCAAGGACATATTGGAAGATGAAGCCAAATGGTTCACAGACCCAACACAGAGTTTATGGCAAAGCGAAGAATTAAGGATGACTCCCAGGTTTTTTCCTTCACAAGTAGGAAAATGGGACACTACTTCCTGGAATAGCAAGACAATGCAAAGTATATTTGAGAGGAAATCCAAAACACTCTGTTTCTGACATGGCAGGTTTAAAAAACCCATGGATCATTCAAAGAGTGACTCCTTGAATCAGAGCTGATGTCTGGTACCCCTCTGAGCATTCCCAAATGTAGGGTCAGGAACACTACACATCTGCACTAACTGGAGGATGGGGCCAGCTGCTCGCAGCAGCACTTATTTGTCCAGAAACAAACCCTACAGCGACAAGGAAGATCTTCCCATGCTGGAGATCATTTATGTACCTTTGGGGATATGCTAGAGTTACCTTTACAATAGTGGAGTATTGCTGGGAAAATTTCTGACACTGGTCCAGCTTTGTCTGATTCTTCTCGATTTCTGCAAACAGATCCTAGAAACGAAAGTATCACAACAACGTTATCACTGTCCCTATTGTCGTCAAAATAGCTGAGCATTTATTATGTTCTAAGGCAGTTTTCAAATCTTAGCTACATCAGAATCACCTGTGAGGCTGAATAAAAATACGGATTGCTGGGCCCCACACCCCTGGAGTTTCTGATTCGGCAGGCTGGAGTAGAGCTGAGAACTCGTGTTTCTAACAAGCTCCCAGGTGATACAGGTATTACTGGTCAGGAATCCACACTTCGGAAACCACTGTTCTGCATATTTTACATGTGTCATTTCATTTAACCCTAACAATAATAACCTTATGAGTGAGACAGGTTGAACAAGTAACAAACTATATCCATTTTGTTAATGAGGAAGTAGAATACGGACAGGTTAAGTAATTTGGTCAAGGTCTCATAGTGAGTGAGTGATCCAGGACTGGAATCCAAGAAATCTAACACCAGACTTCATGCTCTAAACTGCAATGCTACACAAAACAAGCCACCAACCCCACCCCCACAAAACAACAACAACAACAAAAACCATCAAGGAAAAACCACTTCAAATAATTTTTGTCTGTTCACATCTTTCTGGGTTGTCAGTGCCCTGTGTTCTCATCCTCGTAAGATCAAATGCAGTTATCAAGAAACAAAATGAAGCGAGATAATTTTAATCTGTCCAATCTATGGTTCAATATAGTCACTACAACTCCTGACTGGAAGGCACCTAAAGAGTGTGTCTGGCCTAAATGCAAAACCAGTATCATCTTGAGACCATTCTGGTTGAACTCTTTTCAGAAGAGGAGGCTCAGAATGTCTTACCATTTGGGGGAAGCTTATAGGTAGTCCATCATCATCTTTTACAATGAATTAACCCTCCTGCCCCCCAACTTACACCACGCTGTCACACCCACCGTCTGCTGGCTGAGCTGCTCCGACAGCACTCTGCTATCCTCTGCCTGGCCTGGCTTCATCATTTCCTGCTGGGCAGTGGTTTCCTCAATCCATTTGATGAGAGTTCCATGGCAAGCTCTGTAATCTCCCAGAACTTCCTGGATACTTTCTAGCTCAGATTGGCTGGAGGAGTAAAGGAAAAGACACTACCATCAGATACTTCAGTACAAACAATAAAATAAATGGTTGTGATTCCCTCCTTAGCCCCTTCCTCTAGTTGGGTTTGATCACAGAGGATACATCTTTTTATGGTGGAACAACAGTGCAATGCCGAGACCTATGCTTGTACCCGGTGCCCTGTGGGGTGAAGGTGCAGTTGTGATGCTAGCCCTGGACACTGCCTGGGAGCATCCCATGATGATTCTTGTCAAATGTTTATCTAGGTTGCCAAGGACTGCCAGGTTGCCAATAAGGTAATGCTGGTTATACACTTCTGTTTCCTGATGACAGTACCTGACAGGTACCCTAGTTATGATTTAGGGAGCGCTGTAATTTATTGGGGAAAGGTGGACGAAAATAGTTATTTTCTGTTAATTTTGGTAACAGTTTCTTATATCACTTTCATTAGTCTAACTAGATTTTGAATAGTAATTCAATCATAGAGAATCAATCCAAACTTAAGAGTTGCTAGAACTCCTCTCTCCATATATTTGCCTACCCAGCCTAGCCTCAGAAAGGTCATTTTTTATCTTTCTTATTCAACTCAGACAACAGAAGGATTTCAGTTAATACAAATAAAAATCACTGGGGCACCTGGGAGGTTAAAGCCTCTGCCTTCGGCTCAGATCATGATCTCAGGGTCCTGGGATCGAGGCCCGCATTGGGCTCTCTGCTCAGAGGGGAGCCTGCTTCCCCCTCTCTCTTTGACTGCCTCTCTGCCTACGTGTGATCTCTCTCTCTTTCTCTGTCAAATAAATAAATAAATAAATAATCTAAAAAAAAAAAAAACCCAAAAAACAAACAAACAAAAAAAAAAACGCTGATTTAGCAAATTAAAGTGGAAGCAAGAAATTCTGCAAAGCCCCACTATGAAAAATGGCTCAGAGCTGGAGTCATTGTCTTCATGCCTTAACTAGATAAAAACTGGAACAGGAGCAGCATGGCTAACAAGATCATCACTGCTGATCCGAAAGCAAGTCTCAGGTCTGTTTTAGGGTTGGTAGTCCCAATTTTCTATCATTTCTCTTGTCCAGAATTCATATTGTCATTCAATTTGTATCCTTCTCTATCATTTCCTGCCTTTAAGTAAGAATACACAAATATAATTCAACTTCTGTTTAAAACTTAGTTCCTGAATAGGTTAAAAAAAAAAAAAAAAGGGTGAGGTCACCACTTACCGGGTCTCCAGCTGAACAATGACCCGGTGCCAACGGTCCTGTAGCTGGGAGCCTTTTTCCTGATAGCGCTCCAAATCCAGGTTTCGCTCTGGGGTCAGACGACTCAGCTGCTCTGCCACCACCTTGGCCTTGGTGATTTCCTCATCCAGGACTGAAAACACTGAATTCTTGTCCTTCACATCACTAAGCCAGTGCTATAGAAACACAAGTACAGCAACAGGTTAAATATACTCCATGCAAAAAAAAAACTAAGGTAGAAAACAAGGACATTGCCTACAGCTGGCTCCACATTATATCTGGAATTCAGAAACTAGACCTTATAATGTTTGTGCTAGAAACATCTCCACAGTGCTCATGCACACCAGGAGGCCCAGGACAGGCAGTACAGTACAGAGACATGTGCAAAGAACTAGTGTTTGAAACCCGGCTCTCCCACTTACAAGCTATGAAACCAAGATAAATTGTTTAGCCAGTCTGAATCTCATTCTGCTCATCTGTGAATAGAGATAAAAATCTCTTCCCTACCCACCTCACAATTCTGTGAGAATCAATGAGATAACAGCTAAGTGATTTACAAACTTACAGTACAACCATGACTGTATCTGATATGGCTGTGATTTTACTGGGGAGAAAAGGGAGAAAATAAATAGAAAGTCATAGTCCTTTATTTTCCCTTTCCAGCTAGACATATTTCTCAGTCCAACTTCTTTGAATGCACATTAAAATATATTAAATATGATATTCTGCCTAGTTCAAATGCAAAATTCAATCATTGTCATGCCATCCAAAATTGCATTTCTCTGCTAACCCGAAGCAATGGATATGTTAAGTCAAGCTCCTATGAAACTCAGAGCAACCAACCAGTAACGTAGACCGATGGGACTCCAGAGCAGAGAGATCTGCGGGTACTGCTTCTTCTTGACTTAGCTTAATCTCATAACCTTTGACCAAGAGTTCAGCGTCCTGGATGCTACGTACTATAACATCGATTGTCTTCAGCCTATGAGGGTAAAGTCACCTTCGTTAACACACAGAATGAGCTGAGCCACAGACTTGGAGTGCTGTAGAGAGGTTCCCAAATGTGACTGCTAACATCAGTTTTACCATTACTAAATGAAGACAGGGTTTCACAAAAACAAGAAAGCGTGGTAAACATGTTGCCAACTTAAGCCAATTCAAAATATAGTTCTAGGTGATACCAGGACATGCACACATGTGGTGGACTCATGGGAGAAATGATACGAGGCCAGAAACCCACTCAACACTACAAGAGTCTAAGATCTCTGACACCTCATGGCCATGATGGGTAGAGGGCAAGCCTCCAAAACCTATATTTAGTTTAACTGAAAATTTTATTTTATTCTTTAGTGTCCCTTTTCTTTTTTTTTTTTTTTTTTCAGAGTTATCTAAACAAACAGAAATGAAGTACAAAATAGTCCTAACACTACAACTCCATCTCCCTTTCTGTGTCACTGGCATTTCTTCACTGGACCCCAGTGAACCCGCTCCATGTTGCCTGGAACTAAAGCCAAGGTCTCGTTTCTATGACTACGTGCTCTTCAAGATCTGCTACCTCTCTGGGTTTTTCATGGAACACTCCAGGCCCTTCTCACACAGTGAAAATACCGCCCTTTGTATCCAAATCCTCAGCTTACTCACTTATTCAGGTAGACAGTGGACAGACCATATACATGGTCCATTTTCTCCACCAGTAGATTGAGCTCTGAGCGCAGGCTTGGGACACTTGAACCAGATGGAGACTGATGAAGAAAGCTATTGCATTTCGTGGAAACAACATCAAACTCTGACCTCAGCTGCTGTAAATCCTCTTGAGTGCGCTGTCAGGAACAAGATACGCAACAAAGATGGAGACAGAGTTGAACACAGAAGTTAGAAAAATGTTCTTGTTTGTAATAAGCATATACTGCAAACCACCTAAATGCCCACATATAAAGGAGTAGCTGAATAAACTACAAAATAGTGCTGATGGGGGAGGACGGGAAGAACACACACAAGTATTTTCTGAATATAGTATTTGGACTGTAGGCTACAGACAAAAGGAACCAGAAATAAATGTTGAACTCTAGTTAGTAGGTTTGTTTTTTTGTAGTACCATGAGTCAGTAATTCTAAAACTACTTATTGGGGCACCTGGGTGGCTCGGTGGGTTAAGCCTCTGCCTTCGGCTCAGGTCGTGGTCTCAGGGTCCTGAAATCGAGTCCGCATCGGGCTCCCTGCTCAGCAGGGAGCCTGCTTCCTCCTCTCTCTGCCTGCCTCTCTGCCTACTTGTGACCTCTGTCTGTCAAATAAATAAAATCTTTAAAAAAAAATACTTATCTCTGCATGTTAGAACTGAGCAGTAAGTAAATTTACTGTGGATAATGTAAAGTAGGTTTTTCAGTCTTGGGGAAGGGAGTTACAATTATGGAAAGAAGAGAGATTAGTATGAACCCTGTGGTACTAGTTTGGAACCAGATGAAGATAGAGACCTAGGAATTCATAGTTATGTCTGTGTGTGTGTGCATGAGTGCCAGAGAGAGGGATTGATAAATTGATCGATATCAGCATATAACCTTTGTGATACATTCATATATATATGTGTACACATATATGTGTGTGTGTAGGTATATATATACATGTATATATACATATATACAATTATATAATTACATATACCTACACACACACACACATACACACACACATAAATGTGTGTGTGTGACATAGGGGTGTTTTTGTATATGTGTATGCAAGTGTGTATTTATAAGCATGTATTTTTCTAGCTCTCTCAACTGAGCAGGCCTAGAAACAATGACACCCCAATAATAATGAGCATACTCAGCACCCAAATCTTGGTTTCTAAATAGCATTCTCCATCAAAAGGAAGTGAGACTCCTTGGAGAAATGGCTGATTATAGAGGTGGGGCTGGCAAAGGCAAAGCGAATCTGCAATATTTTTTTTGCTGTTGAGAAATAAGAAAGCACTCAAAGAATGGTGGGGACATTTTAAAATGATAGGGATGTCAGCTTGAAGCAGCTCTCAATGGCTAAATTTTGGAAATTCTGAACATCAAAATAAAGAGAATAACAACTTACAAACCTTAAGCAACACATGAGTCCATAAATCCATAATGACATAAAGAAGGAAGAAAGGAGGAAGGGAGGCAAGCTCTTCCCTTTTGGTAGAATAGAAATTTATTCTATTGTAGTATAATAGGAATAATGTAAAAAAAGTAACAGAATTAGAAAATCACCCTTTGGGAACAGTCACACCAATTAATTCAGTCAAGAATCAACACGAGATGCTAAAACTAGTTGGTAAAAGTGTGATATAAAACAAGTTTTTATATAGTCTCAAAGTATCTCCCCACAATTTGCTTAGTAATTATAAAAGGGAAAGAGCAACAAGTGATACAAGTTATCACCAGTAATGGGACAAATCAATATGACATGCCTCCTGAGGTCATGCACTTAGGACATAAGATCATTTCTGCAGAGTTCCTGCCAAAAACACGTAACCTTTATCTAATCATGGAGAAGCCTCAGATAAACACAAAGGGACATTCTACAAAATAAATGACCTGCACTCTTCACAAATGTCAGGAGCATGAAAGATGATGAAAAATCAAGAAATTGTTTCAGGTTAAGGAAATATAAAGAGACATAGCAACTAAACACAATGTGTAGTAAGTACTGGATTGAGTCCTGTACTAAAAATATTCTCTGGTGTGTGCGGGGGCGGGGGGTGGTGTGGGGTGCCCAAAATAGGTATTAGTAGGCCAACTGATGAAATTTTAATGAAGTCTTGGATAACAGCATTATATCAATGTTCATTTCCTGATTTTAATCATTGTCTTCTGGTTACATAAGAGACTATCTTTATGGTGCCTGGGTGGCTCAGTCGGTTTAAGCATTCAACTCTCAATTTTGGCTCAGGTCATGATCTCAGGGTTGTGAGATCGAACCCCATGTCAGGCTCTGCACTGAGCAGGGGGAGTCTGCTTGAGATTCTCTCTATCCCTCTGCTCCTCCCTCCAGGCTTATACATGAAAGTTATCTCTCTCTCACACAAATAAATTAATAAATCCTTTTTTTAAAGGTTTTATTTATTAATTTGACAGAGAGATAGTGAGAGCAGGAACACAAGCAGGGGGAGTGGGAGAGAGAGAAGCAGGACTCCCACTCAGCAGGGAGCCTGATGTGGGGCTTGATCCCAGAAGCCTGGGATCATGACCTGAGCAGAAGGCAGATGCTTAATGACTGAGCCACCCAGGTGCCCCTCAAATAAATTAATAAATCTTTAAAAAGAAAGAGAGAGAGCCAACCCTTCATTTCCGGAAATGCACAATAAAGTATTTAGGGATAAAAGGATTTAGGGATAAAAGAGCATCATGTATAGAACTCACTCTCAAGAAAAGAAAAAGATTATTATAATGTACATTTATAGGAAAATGATAAAGCAAATAAAGAAAAAAGTCAACATTTGTGTGATCTAGGTGAAGGCCATACGACAATAAAAAATTTTCTGTATACTGAAACTACTTGAAAATAAAAAGTAAATCCAGAAAAGGAAGGTCCTTTAGAAGAGCTAAATATTAACATTTCTTGGAATGTTCTATTTTTGCAGGACAAACAGATTTCAGATGACTACAGAAAACTAAAGTTTCAATATGAAAATTATAGGTTTTATGGTAGGCCTCATTTGTGAATTTAAACCCATCTCAGCCAAAGAAAATTACACTGCCCTCTCAACCTCTTCTTCAAGCTTAGGAATAATTGAGAAAGGTAAGAAAAATCATTCCTCCTAATTTTGCCAGTCCTTTCCATTTCTTTAAGCTCCCAGATCAAATCCACTATTCTTCATAGAGCTCTCTCCTATGGTCCCATGTAGAAATGGTCTAGTGATACTCTAAATTTCTATAGCTATGTTTGCTTTGAAACCTGCAAGTACTCTTCATACTATCTTATGACATCTCTTATACTGAAGGTCCTAATTGTGACTTCAACGTTTTATCCTGAACTATACCATAAGCCAAAAGCAAAGACCTTGGCTTACTCTCTTTACATGCCTATGAGCAGGTAACAAAGCCATTAATATTTGCTTTTACTTCAAAAATACTACTCTACACTTTGATGGCATTTCACTTTTTCAGAAAACTCATTATATATACTCTGTCATTTAACTTCCAAAGTTTTGTGATATAGTTTGGACTCATCCATTATCTTCATTTTATAAGAAAGGAAACTAGGATGAGAGTTAACTTGCTAAAAGTCAAGTGTGCATCAGAGCCTAGAGTAGAATCTGAGTCTTCCCTTGTATTTTTTGCATCTGATGGCTGATGGCAACCATGTCACAGAAAATAACACATGCACGTCAGGGATAGAGCGGACAGCAGCATCTCTGCTAAGCAGTCTTAAAACATGTAGCCCAAATGCGGTGCTTAGAACAATCTGCCAGTCTGTGTGCCTTCCCAACTGTGTAGAAAACTAATCAATAGTCAGAAACACAGAAGGAGCTGAAATCATGCTTTGCCATAGATAAAAGGCATCTGCAGGTTGTAGGGAAGAATTCTCAAGTAGGAATGCCATGAGTCTGTTGCCTTATTTCTTAAGCTCCACATTGTTTTTGTTTTTGGTTGGGTTTTTTTTTTTTTTGTAGTTTTATTAACACAAATATGAGGTGCACAGCAAGCTGTCTATTCATTTTCTTCACTGCACAGCCTGGCATTGGGATTGGTGACTGATGGCCAGCTGGGCTGCTCTTTCCACCATGGCTTTGTGGTTCTTGGAGTAGATCTTGTGAGCTATCTCTGCACAGTGAGATTTGTTGCACTTCAGCAGCATTTCAAGTTCCTGGATGTCATGTGCTAGGAACTTCCGGAAGCCACTGGGCAGGCAGCATGTGCTCTGCTTTCTTGCTGCTCTCATAACCAATGTTGGGCATCAGGATCCGGCCCTTGAATCTTCTGCGCACTCTATTGTCAATGCCTCTAGGTTTCCACCAGTTGTGCTTAATTTTGACATATTGGTATGACTGGTGCCAGATGAACTTCCTGGTCCTCTTTTTAATGCTCTTGGGTTTCACCAGAGGTCGGAGAGCAGCCATGATGCCCAGTAACAGATGGCCGCCAGTTCCGCTGACAGCACCAAGGAAGAGAGGGTACAAGCTCCATATTGTCTTGTCATCCAATTCACCCTGAACGCATTTACACTGCAGCCAGCACCCACCCTGCTCTTCAGGCTTACCTCTTGTTCTGCAATCCTTAATGCATTGTCCTGCCGGGCATCTTTGTCAGTCCTAGAACTGGCTGGAGACTGAATTCGTTTGACCAGCCGCTGTTCACACTCTTCCAGCCGTAGTCGGATATTCTTCAGCTCTGAAATGTACATCTTGGCCACAGTTTCCTCTTTGTCCTCTGTAAATGCAGAAGCACAGGATAACATGAAGCACCACAAGAGAGGTCAACAAACCTAAGAAAAATAGATTCACCCTTAGATAGAGGGCAGCAGATCTGACATTCCACATACTAAAGCAAGACCTTATATAGGGGGAACATTTTGCCTGATCCTAAGTTCCCTGCATTGTATACTCATCTTTAAAGATCCAAACATGCTATAGCCACAAGAAAATGCGATACGTTGATTAGCAATAATGCCTGAAATAGGGCCTTTTTGAACATGATCTGATTCTGAGAATTCATCTCTATAAGTTTTTCCCTATCTCAAGTTTTGAGCCCCTCAAATGGTAAAAAGGTGGTACTTTCTAGCTTTCATGAAGGTCTAGGAGAACCCTTCAGGGCTCTCAATCCACCACTCTTCTCCCTTTTCCCAAGGCACAAACCATTCTCTATGGACTTCATCAGGTGCTGGAAGTGGGTTTTACAAGCCTCCACCTCTTCTTCCAAGCGCAAACGATCAGATACTGAGAAGACCAGAGAGTCACGGCTATCCTGCAAAAAATCCTCATAGTGGGCCTGGAGAGTCTTCATAACCTGGTGGCACTCCCCTGGTGCTGAGGATCGAAGCTAAAGAGAAAAAACAAGACACAAAGCACAAAACAAAACAAAAACAGAAGAAATTTTAATAGAATGGGAACATAATACATTCTCTATTCTCCTTTTTATTGATGTTTAACATATACACAAATCAGGTGCACACACCGTAACTGCAAACATGTTGATTTTTCAGAAACAGAACTTATCCATATAATCAGTGTTTAGATCAAGAAACAATATGACCAGTACACCAGAAGCACCCACTGTGCCCTCCTGGACACAACCCTTCATAATTTTTAATTCACCAGTATTCCTCTTTGTATTGTGTATAGTGTGTATAGTGTATTCCTACATACACACTTATACAAGAGCAGAGTGAAAAGAAGCCTACAGCCTTTGGTTGGCCAAGAAGAGAGAAGATGTCATTTATTTTCATCAGGAACTTCCTTAACCATTTAGGCTGCTGGTTTTTTGGTCCTAGGACCCCATAATTCTGAAACATTATCCCTGACTCCGCTCTACTCTCTTTGGGTGAGTGGGAGTCTCACGGTAATGAGAAAAGTTTCCTTCTGAAAAACGCTTGCCAGTAGGATATGAACCTGAGGTAAGGCTTTCACGCTTACCTTTTCCAGGTTCCAGGTCTTTACAAGGTCCAGGTCCTTCCTCAGATAGTTCCAGGAGATAAGGCTCTTGGTGTTAACATGTAGCTGATGCCAGAGGGCCATCACTTTCTGATAAGATTGCTCCACTCTAGAAACAAAAGAGAATCTGGTGGTAGCTTTTCTAAAACTTGAATTCCGCGTTAGAGACCTTCCAGGGGGGGAAATGTGATTGCCTTAGCAGAACTGGGTTTGTATACTGAACAGAGAAAGGCAAGGAATCAAATTCTAACGCGGCAATCTGTAGAACAAAATTAACTGAGCTATTCAAACAATCTGGACTTATCACAGTGTTATGTCTATGATGTTAGCATACGTTTGGCAGCCTTATAAATGTGATCTCTATATAATATAATCGTGAGAAGTGAGAAGATACGTCCATGAAGAGAAGTAATGGAGAAAAGTAGAAAAAAAAACCTCATCCAGAGAATTGTCAAAAAATGATAATATCAATGCTTAAAAAGTACACTGCTATGGTCTATATATTCACAAAACTGCTAAGGTGTTTGAAAATTAAGAGCAACTTAAAAAGTCATCTGGCATATTAAAAATAAAAAAAACCAAAACTACAGTATGAAGGACCAGAGAAAATTTTTTTCTAAAGCATCCCATGCCTAATTCAATCTCAACTTCTGGACTCACAAACTCACAAATACACAGACATATTCAACACACACTACATTACCTTGAATTTCTTTACATCAAGAAACGTGAGATATAAAGAATAGGATGGAAAACTAGAAGCCAGGGCCTCACTTAAATAAGAGACCTTAAACCCATTAGTTTATCTTTTCCCTTTCCAAAAATCCCACTAAAATTCCAGTGATACCAAAATCAATGGTTAAAAATAACAAACTCGGGAAAACAGAACTCTGGGGTAGGTGGGTTTTATCATTAGCTTCGTGGTATACTTCAGCTTTTAAAAATATGTATGTGTATGTCATTAATAAAATAAGAGAAGAAAATTAACTATCAATACAAAAATCAGTCTTCTGAATTTAACTCAAGAATGATCACTGAATGTATCTCAATTGAACATAAGCATTTACTGAAAAGCTACAACGTAGCTGCCAGTGCAAGATCTGGTATCCTAATAGGAGACCTTTCCCAGAAGAAACTTAAAAACTTGTCTGCTGTGTTTAAGATCACAAATGCAGATTCATCCCTCCATTAGCTCACTCAGGCCAAGCAGCATTTACAATGGGCAACTGAGCAGTTACCTGGTGGCCATCTCAATGGCATCCTTATTGGGTGAGGGGATGAGGAAACAGACCGATGGCACCATTGCCTCATTCCCTGTGGGGCTGATCACTTTCCACTTGGTCCGCTGAGAATTATCTTCCAATACGCACTCATCATTCTTGCAGATGGTGATCTGAGGAGATAAACTCATAAGTTATTGCTAACAGATAAACCAACAACCCATTATGATATGGTACTTGACTCCAAGGCTATGAATTCCTTAAGAAAAAAATCATTTTTGAAATCTGTCATCAATTAGTGAGGTTTCCTGATTTTGACAAAAAGATAACCTAATAAATACGTAACATAGGAAAGGTTGTGACATCAAATACATCAACGAAGCAAGTGTTTGTTCAATGTTTATTACATGTCCAGTAACTTAGTATATGAATGTTATAAGAAGACTGTCTTAAGACCTCCAAGAGCTATCTCTCCGCATCTACAATCATTAGGGTAAAAGTTAAAGGGACATGAATAATTGCAACCTTGCTTTTGTGGTATTTCCTCTTTCTCCCTTCTTGTCATTCCACTCAAATCCCCGAAAAGGTTTAAGCATTCTGAAATCATCAATTCCTTCTCTTGGGAAATAAATAACCAACATGATCATCCCTATTCTATAGAGAGAAATACTGAGACACAGAAAAGTGCCAGAGAAGTTCATTCTTTTGCATTACAAATATTTACTGAGCCTAATATGTGCCTGGAATTTTGGTGGGCCACTGGACATAGAATGGTAAACTGAGAGACATGGTCTATATTCCACATATTCTGGTTGGATATAGAATTAGAATACTGTGTGAAAAATGCAATTTACCAGGGGAATGCATGAAAGGGACAATGACCCAGTCTTGCCTAGAGAGGTAAAGAAAGATTAGTTGGGACCTTGAAGCCACATTAAGGAATTTAAACTTTCTAAATGGAATTCGGGAATTGTTATAGAATGTAAGAAGGGGAATGACTTTTTTTTTTTTTTTTAAAGATCATGCCAGGGGGCACCTGGGTGGCTGACTCTTGATTTTAGCTCAGGTCATGCTCTTAGGGTCTTGGGATTGAGCCCTGCTTTGGGCTCTGTTCTCAGCAAGGAGTCTGCTTGAGGATTCTCTCTCTCTCCTTCTGCCCCTACCCTGCTCACATGCTTTCTATCTTTCTCTAAAATAAATGAGTGAGGGGCACCTGGGTGGCTCAGTAGGTTAAAGTCTCTGCCTTCGGCTCAGGTCATGATCCCAGGGTCCTAGGATCGAGCCCCGCATCGGGCTCTCTGCTCGGCGGGGAGCCTGCTTCCACCTCTCTTTCTCTGCCTGCCTCTCTGCCTACTTGTGATTTCTGTCTGTCAAATAAATAAATAAAATCTTTAAAAAATAAATAAATAAATAAATAAAATAAATGAGTGAATCTTAAAAAAAATAAAAATTAAAATCGTGCTAGTGTAAAGATAAAGAACGCATTGAATTGGGGAGGCGATGCTATGATCCAAGCAAAAGAAACTGATGGTCTAACTTAGGGTAGTAGCTGCAAGGACAGAAAAAACTACATCTAAGAGATATTTACTTACAAGTTGATATTGATTTGGTAGTCCTACTAGTTGTAGGGGATAAGAGGGGAAAAGCCAAAGGTATTGCTCAGGTGCTACGAAGTACCATTTCTGACACCACTTAGGATATGGGGGGTGGGGGGGGATGATGATGCCAATCTCTGAGGTAGGGAGTAGATCAAGCCTGTAGAGTTCCACCTTTTTTTTTTTTTTTTTTTTAAAGTATATTTAAGTTCTGGGGCACCAGGATGGCTCAGTCGTTAAGTGTCTGCCTTTAGCTCAGGTCATGATCCCAGTGTCTTGGGGTTGAGCCCCGCATCGGGCTCCCTGTTCAGTGGGAAGCCTGCTTCTCCCTCTCCCACTCCCCCTGCTTGTGTTCCCTCTCTTGCTGTCTCTCTCTCTGTGTCATATAAATAAATAAAATATGGAAAAAAAAAAAAAAGGATGTTTAAGTTCTAATTAAACAAAACAAAACAAAACACCTCTACCACTGGACCTTTCCCTATCATAACCCTAACCGAAGGTTTTGCTTCTCCCTTCCTTCCCTCCGTAGCCAGAGGTACCCCTTCCCTCGCCTCACCTCTATCTGCCGGTAGTCACAGATGGCCTTCACAGAAATGGTACTCTTCAGCACGTGGTCAGGACTGCGTGGCTTTAGCTGAACAATGGTTTTGGATCTCCCAACGAGGCTGGCAACAGAACTCTTGGACTGTATAAGCTGTTCCTTTTCATCCTACAAAGTGAGAAGAAACACAAAAACACATTAATGTTGCCTCTCAGGGTGCCGAGTCAACAAAGAAAACTGAGTGCTCCGCTCCCTCAGAGAATGTCATTTCTCAGTTAAGTAGGGATCCGTGGTGGAGCCATCTTAGAAATACAGAGATAAAAAAACAAGGAGAGGATATTTCTGTCTTCTACCAAGTGCTTTTGTACTCAAATTGTTCAGCTTTCTCCCTGTGCTCTTTTCAATGAATCATGAAGCCACATGCAAAAATAATAAAAACATAAAACAAAAAAGAACTGCCAGCTGCCAAATACAGATAAACACAGCTAACACAGGATTTCCCCAAACAAGGTTCAGAAGGCATGGAAGTTTAAGAACAATAATAACAACGTTGCCGTTGCTATTATTATTATTATAATCACTTTCTTACTGGTAGAAGCCAGTTCTTGCCTTTTGCTTAGGAGAAGCCAGAATTGGGCTCTTTAAGAAATTTTTTAAATAATTATACCTCCCAAGCTCTACTACTGATATTTCACTCTCTTAAATTGAGTCAAACTTTCTAGAGAAAGATCTTAGCTCTTCCACCAACAATTTATAAACCGATGCTGTTGGTGAAGACATCATGACAAATGATTTAGGATTTACCTTTTAGTGTCTTGCTGTGCCACAGTCACGTATATTTGACTAGTTTGAAAGAAGTATCATGCAAAATTGAAGCTCTCAAGTCTCTGCAAACCCCATTATCTTAAAAACTAATGAACTTCTTGCCCACAAAATTGGTAGTAATCTACTACCAATTGTGTTAGAGAATAAAAGATAACTTTCATGTATTACCAGGATGTGTCAAGCCCATTTTGAGGTATAAAAAGTCCTTAGAAGAGGGCTTTCTTAGGATGGAAGTAGATGTGATGAGAGTAAAGAGTTAATAATGTTAAGAAATGCCATTAAAGAATTAAGAATATGCAAGTAAAGAAAAAGAAATGCTTAAATAAACTACCTGTGCCTGTCCCCGGGAGCATGATTGGAAGAAATACAACTTTAACTTATTAGTTAAGAAAGAGGAATGGAATATATCAGGGAGACAGCCACACTGTTCCATACTTGAGAGCTGGTCTACCCATTTCCGTTTCCTTGCAATAAAGATGTCAATTTCTGTCTAACCCACAGCCAAACATCTCAAGTTCCAGAGACCAAGTGCTCAGCGTGGTAAAAGTTCTGAAAAGAACCAGAAGCCATGACAGATGCTCCCGAACCTGACGGACAAGCTGAGGAAAAGCTGAGGAGCAGACCCAGGTGACTTCATGCCCAGATGACGCCGCCAACCCGATGCCCCTGACCTGGAGAGGAGGGAACAGAGCAGCGACCCTCGAGAAGAGAAGATATGACAACAATTGCAGAGGAGTTACCCTAAGACAGGAAGGTACTCTGTGGAAGGGAGGAGATAATAGCCAAGGATTATTATATTCCTCCTTCATACCTGAAGTACCTTCAAGAGAGACATTCTAGAGACAATATCTAAAACGTCAGGCTTTTATCCTTAATTCCAAGTTAATTAAATTAACAGATTATTTGCCCAGGTGAAACAGCGAATGTGAACCCATTCATGGGTTAATAATACCTGAAAGTGTAAAAATAATAAATAATCAACTAATGTTCACAAATACCCAAGTCTCACTCATGAAAAAAAGACGGTTTTGGGTTATTCTGGTTCTCTTACTTGTAATTTCCTACTGAAATGAGAGTCCCCTGCTTCTCATATAGAAAAAAATAATTTCCCTATTACATACTCTTCTGTCTTAATTTGGAATGAACTGGAGCCTTGTCTTGCCAACTCAGTATAATATACATTCAATACATGTAAACAGTCCTGCTCTGATTTTATTACCAGCATTCCTTAAAGAATAATTCACTGGAGAAAATAAATATAAAATTGAGTTGGATTAAATATTGGATACAAATTTTTTTTAAGTTACTATTGCCACATAAACTGGACAAATATTGCATTATATCTAAGTAAGATTTTAATGTTATCCTTAGTTAAAATCAATATTCTAATATCTCATTTTACCAAAACAAAATTACCAAAGAGGAAAAATTTGGCTTAGGTCTAGTTCATTGGTTTGAATTCTCTTTGCATGAGAGAGTAAAAAACAATTTGGTGTCACCTAATCCCCTTCAATTCTATTTTTCATGCTATACACCACATCTTTGGTCCCAACTACTGAATTAAAATAGGAACAAGTAAAGAAAGTATGCTGAGCACAAGGACTAGGCCATTACTTCAATAGCATACCCAAAGGAATCTTATTAGCAACTTCTTTTTACAGAAAGAAAAGGAAAAAAAGAAAAAGAACAAAATTGGGGTTAAACTCTATTTGAAATGAGCCAGACAGTATAGCAATAACCCACTGCCCTGGAGCTTTCAAGGATACCAACAGCAGCAGCTGGGATGGTTTACTCTGTTTCTCAGAAGTAATCATCCCGCTGATACAACACCCACCATGGAGTCCTGGAGCAGGTCCTCAAGGCGAGATAAGCTGGTGTTGTGGTCACAGGAATATTTTCGTTTGATGGAGTCTTGGAGGTTCCTCAAGAATGACTCCAGGTCCCGGGCATCACTGAAGAACTGTGGCGAGAGGAGGGGTACCTCATGTGCAACTCATCACAACACAAGCATGTTAACCGGGAAAGAGCAAATTGGTGCAGAGCTGCCAGGATCTGATGACACTCCTGGATTAGTGATGCTGCATCACAAGGTCCACAGGAGGAGAAACTGAGGGCTTGAAATGCTACGTCCGGGAAATATCAGTGATGACAACCACAAAGCCTATGGCACCCTACAGGAAAGTCAGTTGGCTTCCCCTCCTCAGAAACACTGCTGGTGACAACACTTGGCTGTGAGGTAGACGTCATGAAAAGCCTAGAGGATGAGCGATCAAATGTTCCAATCCATTGATAAGGTTATAAAATGATTAAGAAGATTATTTCATTTAGGGCAAATCCGAAGAGAGGTAACAGCTTATTTCCTCCTGCCACCCTCCCCTGAAAACAAGGAGTATATTCTTGAAGTTGTGACGGACTGAAAAAAGAAAAATGGTCCTGATATTTTACAGCTTTTCCCATCAAGAGGGAGGGTCTACTTCTCCCCTTGAAGCTAGCATATAGGCACGTGACTTGCTTTGCCCAATGACACATTAATAAATGTGACAGCAGAAGAAAGGGCTTGTGTCTTGGGGCTTGCTCTCTTTGGCTGTTTGTGGAACATAGCTACTCCATGAAAAAAGCCTAGGAGAGCCTATTAGATGCCAGAGACTTGTATCCCACCACTCCAACCCACTGTCTGACATGGAAGTGATGCCATTTGGGGCCCACCAGCACCTCGCCTGCCTATCAGCCGCCCGTAGCCATCTATAAGCTAGGCAAGATGAGAAAAATCATCTCTCCTCAACTCAGCAGAACCTAACCTAAATTATCAACCCACAGAACCAAGAGCTAGCTAAAGGACTGTTGTTCAGCAGCTGTGCTTTGGGGCGGAGGTTTACATAGTACCCGTTAACTGATGCAAGTGTGTGTTTCCCCCCACCTCTTCCATGCGTGGTCTTGTGTGCACATGCAGACATATAATGTGCACACAGACACAAACACAAAGCCCACGTACCTGAAAGTAAGCAGTATTCTCTTTCACATGCTGCTCGACACACAAGCACAGCTGCTTCATCCACTGCAACTGGGACTGGGCGGCGGCACTGTAAGCCTGCAGGAACCGAACACACACACAAAAGGGTGGGGCTTAACACCGTCCGCATGCAGTGCTCTCTTCCAAGCACAGCTCTGCCAGTGACAGGCCAACCGAAGATACACAGAGATACCTGACAGGCATCTGCTGAGCGCCCGCCATCAGAAAGAGGCTTGCCTTTCATCTAACGAGGGTTACACAGAAAAGGCCTCTCCCACACTCAACTGCAACTACAGCGGACCTTGAACAATGGAGGGCCTGAAGGCGCCGAACCTCCAAGCAGTCGGAAATCCACACGTGACTGTTGTCTCCCCAGAAATGTAACTACTAATAGCCTATTGTTGACCAGAAGCTTTACTGATAACATAGTCAATGAACACGTACTTTGTGCATTATACGTATCACATACTGTATATATACCATATACTTGAAATAAAGTAAGCTACAGCAAAGAAAATGTTACTAAAAAATCATAAGGAAGAGAAAATACATTTACAGTACTATATGGTATTTATTAAAAAAAAAAAAAATCCACATATAAGTGGAGCCAGACAGTTCAGACCCATGTTGTTCAAGGGTCAGTTGTAAATGATCAGCAAAACCCGAATATAAATAAATCCCTCCCAGTCCTCCACTGTCTCTCTTCTCTGGGCAAAGGCACCATACCAACAAGAGACAGGATCTTCCTGGATGCTTATCTGAAAAAATATGGCTCAATAGGCCTTTCTAGCTCTTCTAGTTTCTCATCGTATTCTCCCCTTATTTGTAGTCTTTTGGGGGCCGGGATGACAAGAGAGAGGATCCAAGACAAATGATCACTGACACTTCCTCCAAGGGACTGCAGCAGAACAAAGTCTCAGATTTGAATGCTTCTCTAATGACAAGTTCTGAGCACTTGACTCCTTCACGTTCTCAAGTCACATACCTCCACGGTTTGCTTGGCTGGGTGGTTCTCAAGTGACAGCAACTCTGCTGTATCTTGTAGAGACCGAAACACATCCTGTTTCTCCTCCAGTTGCATTGTCAATTCCTGAAAATTGAATTCAGTTGCATGCAGTAAGTGCTATCAAAGGGGGAGGAGAATAAGGAAAAGGCTGTATTCCCTGCCCAACTTTCTTTCTTTCTTTCTTTCTTTCTTTATAGAGTTTATTTATTTATTTATATATTTTTAAGATTTTGTTTATTTCTTTGACAAGTAGGCAGAGAGGTACACAGAGGGTCGGGAGGAAGCAGGCTCCCCGCTAAGCAGAGGGCCTGATGCGGGGCTCGATCCCAGGACCCTGAGATCATGACCTGAGCAGAAGGCAGAGGCTTAACCCACTGAGCCACCCAGGTGCCCCAAGTTAATTTATTTATTTGGTAAAGAGAGACAGCAAGAGAGGGAGCACAGGCAGGAGTGAGCGAGAGAGAAGCAGGCTTCCCACCAAGCAGGGGGCCCGATGCAGGGCTCGCTGGGCTCAGTCATGACCTGAGATCATGACCTGAGCCAAAGGCAGACACTTAATGACTGAGCCACCCAGGCACCCCTCCTGCCCGACTTTAAAGGAGCATTCAACACAGGGTTAGTGCCAAGATGAGAAGAATAAACAGCACATGCCAGAGGGTTTCAGAGAAGAGCAAAAATGTTAGGATTACTGGAGAATGATTCACAAAGGATATGGGACCTGGGCCAGACCTGAGGAAGCAGGGGAATACAGGATGAGCACTGGACACAGAGGAAGGAGATAACTTGCCAGGTGGGTCTGATTCATGTCCCCACTGGCCTAACATAGTACCTGACACACCCTTAGATCCCAAACACTGACTGGCAGGCTTTGCTCAGACTATTCCACTAGCCTGCAGTGCCCTCCACTGCCTTTAAATTCTTTTAACAGTACAGGACACAACTTAGATGCTAGCTCTTCTGTGAAGCTAGGTATGGATCCCTGCTGTCAGATCTGGTCCCTTCTTTCTAAGCACTTTCTTTTTATCTTCACCATAGCCTCATTTCCATTCTCAGACAGACTGTTTTCTGTATTATAGCAGCTATTCTTTCTCCTTTACTACAGAAGAATCAGATACCATTCTCCAATCAGGAGACATTTATATTTTTTAAACTCTAATTGAATTTAAAAGTATCTAAATTAAGTGTTAGTAAAAAAGCTTCCCATTTGCATAGAGTTTACAAAATCCTTAAAAACCTCTGAGATGTGGAAATACACTTAACAAAAATGACCCTACTTGTATTCACTGAAAAAGAGTAAAAAGTATTATACCATTCCCCAATGCTGAATTTCCCTTTCCATTTTACAGATGAAGATTTTTGACGAAAAAATTATTAAATGAACTTAAGAGAATTCAGAATTTGTGAGAAGCCAAGAGTATACCTCAATTAAACAATATCTAAGCCCTCTACTAAGTGCTTTGCCTATAGTAGCTAGTCAATCTTTTACACAACCCTTTGAAGTGGTACTATTGTCCCATTTTATAGAAGTCCAGAGAGATTAAATAACTTGCTTAGGGTCACAGAGCCAGTAAGTGGAGAAGAATTTGAACCCAGGTCTCTTTCACTCCAAAGCCTATCATCTTAAACACAAAGCTATTCTGAAAGGACTCAACTTTCAGACTGATACTCTTTGTCCAAGACATTGCATTTCTTTCTTTCTTTTTTTTTTTTTAATTTATTTGAGAGAGACAGAGAGTGAGAGAGAGAGAGAAAGAGAGAGAGAAAAGGAGCAGGGAGAGGGGCAGCAGGAAAGGGAGAAGCAGATACCCAACTGAACAGGGAACCTGATGTGGGGCTCAATCCCGGGACTCCAGGATCATGACCTGAGCCAAAGGCAGGCACTGAGCTGACAGCCACCCAGGCATCCCAACACGCTGCCTTTCTAAATGCATTCTAAGGTAAATACATTCTAGAGCTCACATTCCCCTCTCTCCATGTACACTTCTCACACGCATAGGTGCATTTAAGCAGGGAAGTCCTTATTTCTACCTAACGAAATGCAAATCCAGAAATCCAAGCTCTTAACAGACTCTCTGATTTCTTCTGCTAATACATAAATATGACAGGTCTGTTGTGCTAGACTCACAGAGAAGTAGTTTCTCTTGGCTGAGATGTTGGGATTGTTGTCACTCCAATCATAAGCGAGCTCCTCCTCCTCCTTCTCATTCAACCAGATCAACTCAGCAGTAGCTCTGGAGACAAATTTATGCAGGCTCTGAAGGTGCCTCATCCGGAAGCTAGAAGTTTCCTAGACAAAGCAAGGATTATAATGTTAGATTGCCAGCCTTTCCTCTGTAGAAGATAGCACATGTGACATCAAAGCAAAGAATAATCCAGGAAATAAATTGAGCCTTGATTTTTCATCTCTGGGTGCTTCTCCATGAACTCAAATTTAGTACAAGTTTGATACAGGACTCCCAGAGCCCTGGTCAATCCCAGCAAGAAATTAGAATTCACCAGGCTTTTCTGGGGCTCTCTGAATAAAGAATGATCCTAGGCCTATCCTACTCTGGACAATCTCAAAAGACAAGAATGAAGAAGAGATTGAAGAGGAGTCTCCTTCCTGCTCATCTTGAACTTTTAGTTTTGGTGTCTCAAAGCACATAAGTCACTGCTTTGGTGAAACATGGAAACTAGGACAGGATTTACTTAATTAAAACTTTCTGGGGCAGTGGTTTCTGATCCACTAAGAAAATTGAGAAAATGTTATAATACATATGAATAATTGCAAAGTAAGTGATATAACCTAATAAACAGAAAACCAAAACAGGGCTGAACCATAACTTTCTGAACTGGCAAAGATAGTTGTTTGGAAAGAAGTGGATTGTCCATAAAAAGAACAAAAGAGCCAAAACTCACCTTCAGTTTACAATACTGTGTCTCCAACTTTCCAAGAGTTTCAACATAACTGGTATGGAAATTTTGGGACATTTTTCCCTGACAAGAAAGGCATGAAATAAAGATACGTTAGAGAAAAAGTAAGTAAACTATATGTACAGTGTGGTTTCAACTATGTAGGCACACAGATAGGGACTGGTTAGCTGAGATAACAAATCTCTGGGTCAGGTTTTAAAGCCTGGGGCAGCACTGGGTGAGGGACAGTCCAGTGGGGGTGAATACAACTGACAGATCTCGTGCTTCCAGCAACTCTGGGAGGTTTCTAGAAAAACCTACGCCTGATGATTCCCAAACTACTCAATTGCTTTTTTGAAGGGAAAAGCTGAAATTACAAAAGGGAAAACGGAATGAGGGAGGGAGAGACTTATTGAACAGTTTCTCCATACCAGATCTCCCTGCAGGCAGGAGGTGAAGTGGAAGGAGCATGAAGTTTTGGAGTAGAGGGCCTGTGTTTAGCAACTGCACTCACTACATACTGATTTTGACCTCAGCTTTCAGTATCACAATTCTTTTTAGTAAAAAGGGTTAATAAAAATACCTTGCTCTTAAGGGTATTTCAAAGGGCAGAAGAGACACTTCATGCAGAAAGGGAATTTGTTGTAAACGGCTGCTCATGGTTACCATTCTTTTCCAGAGCTCCCTCATCCTATGTCTAGTTTGTTTTTGTTTTTGTTTTTGTTTAAAGTAGGCTCTATGCCCAGCGTGGAGCCCAACATGGGACTTGAATTCACAACCCCAAGATCAAGACCTGAGCTGAGATCAAGAATCAGATGCTGAACTGACTGAGCCACCCAGGTGCCCCCAGAGTCCCCTTCTCGGAAATAGCTGTCCGGTGCACACTACTCCATTACCCGCCCTGCCTCACCGCACCCTGCCATAATGCATTCTGAATGCCACGCACCTCATACAACCTGGCCTCTTTGACACTTGAGCCCAGTTCTTCCACACTGGTGTGGATATGCTGCTGTGTTTCCAGCTGCAACTCCACACTAGGCAGGTCATTGCCCCACTCTGCTCGCTCCAGTTTCATCTGGAAAGGAAAAAAAAATACGTATATAATTGACTAAATAGACAAACAGAAAATTTTCAGGACTGATGTTGGGCAAGGGGGTTGAGGGTGGAAGACTGGGCAAGAGGACACCTAGGCCATCTCCATCATGGTCTCTTACAGGAAAAACATTACCTGTAATGTAATGTAATTACCTGCCAACATTACCCCCAACGAGCTGGAGCCTAGACCTCACCAACTACTGCAACAAGGGCAGCCTTCTGCCGCTGCATTACAGGATACATGCCTGAGTTTACTAAGCAGAAAGGTGTTTCCATGGCTGAAGATTAACTTCATAAACTTTAGGCCTTTTCCTTAATAGACACTCTTCATTTCACAATCAGAATGGATTTAAGAAAGAAACAGCTAAAAATGTTAAACTTCATTCATGGCATCAACTACTGACCAATGGCAGGTAATTTTCAAATAGTTTGTCTTTGGATGTTTTTATTTATTGGTACCTGGGGAATCCACCACCATGGGAAGAATTTAAAAGAAAACAAAAGGATGGGGTGCATGGGTGGCTCAGTCAGTTAAGTGTCTACCTTCAACTCAGGTCATGACCTGAGGTCCTAGGACTGAGCCGGTGTCGGGCTCCCTGCTCAAGGGTAAGTCTGCTTCTCCCTCTTCCTCCCCCTGTTGGTGCACTCACTCTCTCTCTTTCCAATAAATAAATAAATAAATAAATAAATAAATAAATAAATAAAATCTTAAAAATAAAGAAAACAAAAGGATTAGAAGGATTAAAAGGACAATATCAAACTTGAACCACGATCCTAGAATGCATGTGAACAGTGCCCCTAAGAACTACAAAACACAGCGAGATGGGCTTCAACTCACGAGCAACAAAGAGTGAAGAATCAGCTCCCCTGCCAATGAGGAAAGGTCCAAAAAGGTGAATGAGAATATGTAGGGTGCAGTTTCTTCCATCAGCTCCACTTTCAGCAGTTAGCTGAAGGGAACAGACTCCCAAAGGACTTCAAATCAGAAAAGCCTATGCTATTTGGTATAGGATTTTTGAGGATTTGAGCTGACCTCACCCACTTAACATTTGAGAAAGGGGCTTGAGTCCCCGGCAGCATTAATAATTAAGAGAGTTTACACCAGGGGCATAGAGCAACCTGACCCCTTTAGACAAGCTGCTGGATCCAGTAAACCTGAATGTACTGCATAAACATTTGGAACATACACCCACCTGCATTTCTTCTACCCAAGACAGTAGTTCATACACAAATCGAAGATTGCCTTCATCCTCAGAGGAGGAGATAGACACAAGTTCAGCCCGAGTCATGGGCTTCCGGAACCAGGAGGTAGAGGAAGAATGGGTTCCCTTAGTCAAGGGCTCTGCTTTCAGATGAGTAGTGGTTAAAGCAGAGGGGGGAGCCAATTCAAGTGACGTGAAATGGCCCTTTCGATACAAGTTTGTGCACTCTAGACGCAAGGTGACCAGCTCGTCCTGCAGGCGCATAACCCTGAAATGCAAGAAGAGAAAACAGGAAGGGGCTTAAATCTGTAACTCACTTTTTTTTTTTTTAAGTAGGAAGCCCAACGTGCAGCTTGAACTCACAGCCCTGAGATCAGAGTCACATGCTCCACTGACCGAGCCAGTCAGGTGCCCCTGCAATGCAATTTTTAAGATAAAATATTCCTTATCCATTTGACAAGGATGAGATAAAAATAAAGATGAGATCATATCAGGAACATTGTTTTGAAAAAGAAGTGTTATATGAATGCAAGGTGATATTAACATCTTCATCATTCAGAGCTGTTGAGGCAAATGCCAAATTACAGTGTTAACTGGAAGGAGGCAAACCAGTATCTGCTTATTTAACTTTTGATAGTATAACGGAATGAACAATGGATTACGGGTCAAAAGACATGAGTCTTAGTCTTGGCTCTGTACAAACTACGTGACTTAGATGATCCTTATCCTCTCTATGGGGCTTGGTTTTCTTTTCTACAAAATGATGCATTCGATCACCAGCAGTTCTAACCTAAATGTGGTACTGTATCCCAGCAGGCCACTCTGAAATACGTGTGGGTGTTAGAAGATCCCACAATGATGAGGGAATCCTATAGGTACTTAGTGGAAAGGGCCTGCAGTAAGGGGAAATTGTCCTCCACCATGAGAATTTTCCTGCCCCAAATACCTATAGTATCCCCACTGAGCCACTAACCTCTGACCCAAGATACAAGATTCCGGGGCTGACTCTTGATCTGTGACCCTTAGCAGTAAGCAAGCCCTCTGTGTCTCATGTTCCTCACCTAAAAGCCAGCTCTTCTAGCTGGTAGTAATTCTCATCCCGTAGGATCTGGAGGTCCACCTGCAGCTGCCTGATGAGACCTTCACATTCCTGAATGTACATGATGACATCTGACTCGCACTGTACTGGCTGTCCCGATTCCAGGTGAGCAGCGTCCTAAGAGAGAAAGGGAGTAATAGGCATGGGAGAATACCAGTGCCCCCAGCCACACGGACCGAGAGAGCCAAAGGGTCACTGCACATCAGAGTGAGGAAGTGACACGGCTGGACTTGTCAGTTGTTAATCTGGACCATCAGAGCACAGGGTGAGAAGGGGAGAACACGGGACATGAGGAGAGAGACAGCACACACTCACAGCCTGCAGTGTATTCTTAGCTAGTGTCAGCTTCTCTTCACAGTTCAAAGCACCATTCTGGATTTTGTTTGCAATCTGTAGCAGCAATTCCAGCCTATATAAGATAAAAGTCATAGTCACATGCCAGGCTCCAAGTGGATAGGTAACATCAGGTCGCCTTCAGACCCTGGGCCCACCTCTCCACAGCTGGGCGAAGTGACTTCTCCCGCTCCAGCATCTCAATGATGAGCTTTCCCCACTCTTCCTCCACATCATTCGGGTGATAACCTTGAGGCAGTTTAATTCGGCCAAATTCTATCCACACCTAAAAAAATCCCAGAGACAACAGTTTATTCCAAAAACACAGCCATGCCCTCAGGCCCAGTTTTATGTATTCTTGCTACCTTACTCGTGCTTCTCCACCCTGCTGCCCACTGTTTCTCCCAATAAGAGGAAACGGCGGAATACTTAGCAGTTTCTCAACCTGAGGTGAGAGCTGAGAAACAACCTCCAAAATACAGGGACTACTGCCTGTTTTAAATCTTTCCATTCCTTCTACATTTTCCATAAATCCTCCTGTCCTTTCAATAACCCCCCTTCCGGAAACACCCAATGCCTTAACCCATGGTTTCAAATGCTCTAGGAATCAAAATGCGAAAGGAAGTCTCTTTCCTTTCCATCTCAGCAAAAGAATTTGCTTCCTTCTGAAAAACGGAAAACTCATTCTCAAAACGTGGCATTTCTGAATAAATGTGTTCCATTTTTCAAAAGCCTCTTCAAGAAATACAGATGGCTGATACTGCCCATTTACCACAAACTTTCAAGACCGGCCTAAAAGTGAGGCTTGTTTGTCACCCTGAGAACATTGCTATTAATGCAGGTTGGGAAGAGGATGCAGGCCATCTAACAAAGAAGTAACAATAGGGCAAACCAACACACCCCAAGAATCTTCAAAGGATAAGCTTCCTTACCTCTAATAATTTATATAACTCCTCAATTCTTCCTTTTTCTCTCTCCTTGGCCAGAATTTCTGTTTCTTTGAAGTGTATATATTGGTTATAAAGTGCCTACAAAATTAACCTTTGGTAAATGAATGGACAGGTATAAGCAACCTGACCCACCTTTTATCCCACCTCACCCAGGAGCCAGTAGCAACATGCTCTGAGACTTAATCCCAGGAATAAATTTATAAAAAACAACTTAAGTCCATGACTTTACCTTTAGTTCTACAGGGTTCTGGGGGAAAGATTTATCTGACATCAGTATGGTATGCTGTTTGATCCAGGGAATGAGGGAGTCCACTCGGCTTTGGTATTCTTGCCACCTGGAGTCTACTTCCTATTGCCAAAAGGTAGATATCACACACCTTCTGATTAGCAGTACACAAAACAAGCACAGGAGACAGTAGCTTAGGCCACCCCAAACCACATAAAATCCCCTTCCTCTGCCTCCATTAGGCTACTCAGCCTAATGCTTTGAGTCCCAGATTCAGAGCTCCTCAAGGGCTCTCAAGAGGGGATTCAATTTCCTGACGCTAGAACAGTCTATGTGGGATGCTACAAAATTAGCAGCATCTGGATTCGTTCCCAGAGACCAAAGACAAAGACCACGTGTGAAGAGGATGTGGATTCACTTTGCTCTGTATAAACATGCTATGCATACAGTGAGTGCTAGAGAAATAAGGTCTAATCAGTACATTCCACCCAAACACATCGAAGTCAGAAGGTATTTTGGGAAAGTGTTCTCGTACCGTAGCACTGATCCCTTCTCCGCCCTCAGGGACTTTAGGGAAGGCATCATAAATTGAAGACACGTAAGTGATCACAGACTTTTCATCTGGAGATGGCACATCCACGTCTGAGAGAGAAAGGATAAGAAATTTCTCAGTCAGTACTGATGCAACTGCCAGGAGGACAATTAATATAAGGCAAACATACTCAACTCTGGCCAGGTCTCACCTTCGGCGTCCAGCAAGCGGGTAACCCCAAGTCTTTCTGCCACTTCAAAAGCCTGCTCCAAGTTCTCACGGTTACTTTGGATTTGTACCCTCTCCATATCCACCAGATCAGGTCTGTAAAAGTTCACCAAGGCACATGAAAGGCCACCATCTACACACCACATATGAGTTCACACTAAGTAAACCTCTTAGAAGTACCCAGAGCTGGAATATGCTGATTGCATTAGAGAGAAAGCAAGAGGTTTAGAAAGGTGCTCATCACATTTTCAAGTACATGCCAGGAGCCCAGCGCTCGCTCATTCTAAAAACGCACAGCAGGTAGGCTGGATTTCAGGGGAAAGGTATCATAAACTAGTAGAGTAAAAACTGGGATGTGTTTCTGACCACTAAGAATGCAGTAATTTTGATTTTTGTCAGCAAAATTCCTCTCTTCCTGACTTCTCTCACCCCAGCCACCTGTTGTTCCTCATCCACTGTAAGCAAGCCCCCACTTCAAGTCCTCTGCACTTGCTGCTTCCTCCCAGTGCATCACTCTGACCCTGGAAGGCCTGCATGGCTCACTCCTTTACAGCTCTGCTCCAGCACCCTCATCAGAGAGGCATCTCCAGCGACCCTGTCCGAAACAACACACCCCATCCCTCTCTGCCTGTCCATGTGCTTACCATCATATAACACCAGGTGTTTGTCACCTAATAACAAATAAGCTCCATGAAAGCAAGAGCTGCTGTTATTTGTACCTGGTGCCTAGAATAGCAGGAGTTCAACACATATTCCTTTTTTAAATAAGTAAAACGAACCAGAGTCTTGAGTTTTGGTTGAGAGGAAAAGCAGCTTTATAACTTATTACAAAAAGATGGGCAGCTCCTCCAGGCACAGGGGAATTCTATTGCATTTACCTGTACCGGTGAATAAGTGCATTGAACATCTTCCCATCACTCCAGCAGGAGGAAAAATTGGTACATTTAATTCCTGTGTAACCAGCTGTCACCTTCTGGGTCCACAAGAGCAGCTTCTCCTTGGCTGACATGTCCCCTGACTCTCCACTAATGTAGATGTCAGAGATCTGCCAAAAGATGGGACACAGAGTACTTCAGTATAAATACGATGAAGCCTTCTAGCCTTCTCTTCTTCATGCGTATGGCTCTTAGAAGAAGGAGATCCAAGGTGGGCAGAACTTCAGACAACAACTCCAACATAGATTCATTCTCTTTCGTAGTCGAAGCAATGCAAATTAAAACCACAGAGGTCATTTTTCACCTACCAACCGGGGTAAGTCTTTTCTAATGATACTATCAGTACTGGAGAGAATACCTAACATGGGTTCTCACACACCACACTGCTGAGAGTGCACGTGACCTAACTCCTCCAGATGTCAGTTTTGAATCAAGTCTTAAAACGCACATAGACTTGACAGGAAACCATCAGAGATACACGCAAAAAAGGTTTATCCAAGAATGCTTATCAAAATATGATAAACATTACAGCAAAAATTACAGAGCTTCAACTCTAATGAGGGATTGATTGATTACAAAGCAAGGGTATATATATATATGGTAGAATTCTCTTTAGGACTTAAAACGGTATGCTTTAACCAGTCTTAATGACATTGGAAAATTATCACCAAATTTTATGAAAAGAAAAAGAATACAAACAAAGTAATATATAGTAAAGTGGTTTTGTGTAAAAGATATATTGAATACCTAAGTATACAGTCATATGTACAGATATATATATGCATACACAAGGTATGTGATAAATGCATATGTGTACATGAAAGTAAATAAGGCAAAATATAGGAGAGAAAGACACCAAACTAGTCATCTCAGGTATCTCTAAGTGGTAGCATTAGAGGTGATATTTCTATTTTCCAAATTTTTTATGTCATATGCATTTTTATAAGAAAATGAACAGTTATTTTATGAAACCCCTCAAATCTAGCACAGGAAATACTTTAGAGAGAGGACGATGTGGGAGAGAAGTGCATGCCTTTGGTTCCACACAGACCTGGGTTTGAATCTCAACTTCACCAACTGTAAGCTGGGCCTCAGTCATAACATCTGTAAAGTGGGAATACTACCTACTACCTTTTCTCGGGATTGCTATAATAACCAACAAGATTATAAGTAAATCACCTAGTCCAAACACAGGCCTACGCGCAACAGAGTTCCATTCACTCTTCCTCATATGGAAGATGGTCTTCCTTTAATTCTTACTTCTATATAACTTTAAATGTTATCTTCAATTACTGGGTTTTATTTCATACATTTGATCTTATCTCCCTTAAGACTACAGGTTTCCTGAGGAGCCAGTCCCATATCTTAATAATCAGAATGATCTAAAATTCAAGAGCAGCCCCTACAAGGGAAAGCTTGTCAAAGTGGCATGTTCAAGAAGTCGGGATTTTGTGGAAGAAATAACTTCCAACTCTGAGACTCAGTGACCACAGAGCTTGCATGCATCACCTACTACCTAGTGCTGTGCTGGTCAACTGCAGCATACTTAACATGTTTAATTAATACTCACTTAGTCTAAAAAGAAAACAATAGGCAAATGTAAAAAACTAAAATAAACAAACATATTCTGGGGTAAGACCCACCTAGAATCCTGAGACGCACTATTTTTTTGACAGCAAACTTACTTGTCAGTAAATTCAAAACAGCGTGTAGTATAACCAAACAAGTTTGAGCTAATATCAACAATGGTTGTCTCTCCTGGAGTGGGACTATGAGTAAGTTTCTTTTTACTTTTCTTTTCTTCAGACTTTAAAAAATGAATGTATTTTACTCTTATAATGAAAGCTACAAAATAACCTTTATCAATAAGAAAAAGAATAAGCCACTGAGTCAGAGAGACATGCATTTGAGAGGAGGAATGTACACTCGGGCAAATAAATTATCTACACTTCTTGCACCCCTTCTTCCCCATATTTAAAACAGAATAATAACTTTCTTGTAGGGTCATTATAAGGAGAAAATAAAGTGATGTAGGTAATGTGCCTAGGGAATGAGCATTTCCTTTCTGTCATACTAAAACAGCATGCTGGGGTGCCTGGATGGCTCAGTTGGTTAAGCGTCTGCCTTCGGCTCAGGTCATGATTCCAGGGTCCTGGGATCAAGCCCTACATCAGGCTACCTGTTCAGCAGGGAGCCTGCTTCTCCCTCTCCCGTTCCACCTGCTTCTGCTCCCCCTCTGCCCCATCAAATAAATAAATAAAATGTTAAAAAAAAACCAAACTGTATGCCCAGCACAATTCTAGGGCTGGGTGTTTTGGGCAGGGAAGGCACAGGCATGTCAGTAGAATACCTGTCTCTCAGCTATCTCCATCAGGTGTAGCACTGTGAAAGGAGTAGCTCCCTGGTGGTCAGTACAAGGGCCAATCAACAATAAGGCACTTCCAAGTCTCTGAATAGAATTTACAAACTCAACTCCTAGCAGATAAGACTAAGTATCTGGTGAAGGTATTCTAAATTCAGAAAAACACAGGGTCAGGAATTTTAACACTCCACTAAGTACACAAGAAAGCTGAAGACTACTAAACAGTACTAAGGTGTCTGAAGAAAGACTATAGGAACACAAGAGTATGAGTAGCCTGGGGCGCCTGGGTGGCTCAGTGGGTTAAGCCGCTGCCTTTGGCTCGGGTCATGATCTCAGGGTCCTGGGATCGAGCCCCGCATCAGGCTCTCTGCTCAGCAGGGAGCCTGCTTCCTCCTCTCTCTCTGCCTGCCTCTCTGCCTGCTTTGTGATCTCTCTCTCTCTCTGTCAAATAAATAAATAAATAAATAATCTTAAAAAAAAAAAAAAAAAAGAGTATGAGTAGCCTGCATAGTCTAGAAAAGGGGAATCAATACGTGTTGCCTCCAAGACTGTGATGGCAAAATGGTGGCATAACCCAGTAGATTCCAGGATTCTCGTCCCCTTGACAGGTGCATTTCTACAGGAGAAATCAGGCTGCCAAACTTTGATGATGCCAGTTAGTAAGATCACCCTATAAATCTATCCTTTCCACCCATTGCTATCTCATTGCTTTGACTCCATGTTCACCTGACAATCTTCAGATTAGTATTTGCTCACGATACAGATTTCCTAAAGCAACAAAATGCACTGAGTGGTCAGTTCGAATACTGTAGCACTTGGAGGTTATAACTCATATGTAAATTAATTAATTTATATCAGTTAATCTCTAGCAAGTATGACCACTGTGAGTTAATCCCTTAAAATTTAGTCAACTCCAAGTATGCTGGGGAAAAAAAAATGTACAGAGTTGCAAAGCGGAGGGCCCAACCATGGACCACAGTATCCAAGTCATCATCCTGTAACTCTGGGTGAAAACCAGTCCCTCCCCAGGACCAATTCTATTCCAGTTCTTCTTAATAACACTTCAAGATGCTCATGTCAGTGGCTAGATACCACCCACCACTGACAGATCTCACTGTTTCCACGGTACCTGCCTCACACACATATGAAGACAAAACCACTGTCAGGAACAGGATATGCTGAAGTGAAAAGGGATAGAATCCGAATAAACAAGAGGAAATCTGAGTATTTGGGTTCTTTGTTAAAAAAAAATTCCACTTAATTAGCTGGCATTGTATGTCCAATACAACTATAGTCAATCTCTGGTGTATCCTATCTGCCAATCACAGTTATCTTGTATATCACACCGAAAATAGTTCAATGAACAGCTTTCCTTCAGATTTTCCACACAGCTATAATGAGACAGGGAAATGGCTGGATCCCTCAGGGAAAGGAAAAATGCCCTGTTTGGATTAGGGCCTTTCCTAGCCTGTGAACTGGATGAGAAAAATGGGATTATCATCACAACCATCTCAGTAATTAAATTGGGTTTTTGTTCACCTCTTCATGGAACGCTCACATGTGATGTGCATAGTGCTGTCCTTGGGCCTTAATCTCCCAAATGCAGAAACCTAGCTTCCGTGTCAGGGAGCTTTCTCCCTCATCTGGATTTACTTTTCTTTTCTTTCCTTTTCTTTTCATTTCATTTCATTTTAAAGATTTATTTATTTATTTTAGAGAGAAAGAGTGAGCGAGCATGAGCAAGCAAGAAGAGGGGCAGAGAGATTCTTCAGCAGACTCTGCACCAAGTGTGGAGCCCAGCACAGGGCTCAATTTCATAACCCTGAGATCATGACCTGAGATGAAACCAAGAGTCACAAACCCAACTGACCGCACCATCCAGGTGTCCTATCTCATCTGGATTTTTAAAAAGAAGCCATCTGGAGAGGAGGACAGCTTCAACACCATCCCACAGACTATGCAGGTCTACCTGAATTCTCTTTCAAACCACACTTTCCAAGTCTTGATTAATTCCTTCTCTGAAGTGTATCTAAAAATTTAATGTGTTCCTAATACTTCAATAAGTATTTACTGAACAACATCTCGTCTGTGCTTAACATTCCAGGCACCATGGAGAAGAACAAAAAAAAGTCAAACACCATTTAGTCATTCTGTTATTTCTTTGACAACCACTCTATTCTAGGAGCTGTGGTTAAGTTCTTGGTAACTCAAGATAAAAAAGTCAAACACTGGGGCACCTGGCTGGCTCAGTTGGTAGAGCATGGAACTCTTGATCTCAGGGTTGTGAGCAAGTTCGAGCCCCACACTGTCAGTAGAGATTACTTAAAAATAAAATCTTAAAAAAAAAAAAAAGAAACAAAGAAAGTCAAACACTAATTATTCATTCTGCTGTTTCTTGACAATCACTATATTCTAGGAGCTGTGTTTAAGTTCTTGGTATCTCAAGACAAAAGCACAACCTCAGGCCTCAAGTCCAAGCAGTTTAACAATATGACACACAGAGGGGCCAATGCTGTGACAGAGGTAAACAAGTAACCCAAACTAGCAATGCCAACGTGAGATGACAATTATGTTGAGATGGCATTTATGCTCAGTTTCAAGATATAAGTAGAAGTTAGCCAAGTGAAGAGGGAAATAAAAAAACAGAATGCTTGCCTTGAAAAAACTAGGTAATTTTTGCCTTATCTGGCTAAAATAAGACTATCCCAAATATAAGGCCCTCCCCAATTTTTCCAAATGATAACAGATGGATGGAAGAGAGGAATGGAAAAGGGAAGCTTTGTGGTCCTCTTGAATATATAAACTTTTAGAAATGTATTTACATAGATAAACACTTATATATAAATTAAGCAGTATATCTAATGCATTAGTTTAGAATTAATGCCACTTGCTTTGATGAGCACCAGGCATTGTATGGAAGTCAACATCACTGTGGAAGTAAACATGACTACAGAAGTCAACATCACTACAGAAGTCATCACTTCCAATGACTTCCGATCACCACACCCAAAACTAATTATTACATTGCATGATAACTAACTGGAATTTAAATAACAACTGTTTAAAAAATTTGAATTAATGCATTTTCTACTTTTACATTTCATAAAACCACGTTATTCAAACTCTTTGCATGCATCTTTGTCATCAATGCCTTTTTCATCAGTAAAGCTACTTTGAAAAAAAAGTAAAGCTTTTTGAGTGAATATTCTAGAAAACATCATCTCTACTTCTTATTAAGATTCTTAATAAAGACAATTAATTAAGACACAATAGCACTTTTCTGGATCCATGTTGTCACTGGAAATTTTATCCCCCCCGCCACTAGAATCCAGTTGCATAACATTGAGCTAGGCTTTTTTCCCCCATTCATTCATTCTATTGGTATTTATTTATGGTTCCCATAATGTGAACACTTGCTGTGTGTTTCTTAAGAGATGTAAATGATTTTTTTAGATTTTTAATGTGATTAAGACTTATACACAATACATTCAATGCTTCAAATTAGGATGTTTATATTCTCACAAATAATATAACTAAAACTTTCTTGGGCTTTTTGTTTAACCAGTTATGTGGGTTGCCATCAGCTGAACTAGCAGATCGTGACACTAATCCATTCATCCTTTTTCATGAACTGACTAATTTCACTGGGAGCCCAATAACAAGAAAAACTTTATAAAAAGTCAAATACAAAGAGAACCCCTCTTTTCTGAAGGCTAGTTTCTGGAGGGAAAAAAAAAAAATCTTACCTTGCATGTACCATATGTGGTAGGTCATAAGAAAGAGTTATGCTGAAGGCCCCAAAGAAGCAACCATAACTGAGTAACTAGTAATACCTAGTAGAGGATCTCAGCAGATGAAAAGTTAGTAAGAGTTATAGTGGTAAAAAAAAAAAAAAAAAAAAATCACACTTTAACAAGTATGATTTAAACTTACCCTTGAAGGATGTTCTAGAATAGACAAAGAGAAAGAAGAAAAGAATTCTAGGTAGAAAGTGAATGCAAACAAAGACTGGAAGTTGAAATAAGTTGAAACTGGAATAGACGGTTGAGGGGTTGACCCATTAGGATAGGTAGGTTCAAAGGGAAAGTTAACACAGGAGAGAAGTTTAGATAGATCACTGAGAGTTCGAAGGCTAGGATGCGGAGTTTGAACTTTGTTAAGTCTATGTATAAGTCTCAGGGAATGGGACTAGATATAGTGAGCAAAGAGAGACTCGATTCTCATGTCCTGAAGTTTGTAGCTGACCTTATCCCACGACACAGATAGCATCAGACTGAAAACTTCCATCCAAAGAGCAGGTGAGGGGAGGTGCCATTGTTCATAACAAATGCCTGGCTAGTTAGAGGGCCCTAAAAGCAGCTGTGTTTATTACCGACATCTGAGTTGGGTAACAGTCAAGGGGTGCTCCTTTCAGTATTCAAATTCATAATCTTGGAGGGCTGTCTAGGGAATATGATTAGAATGGAAACCTTAGGTCATAAAATATGGATATCCTTCAATTCTACTACTTTTGGTAAACAGCTCTCTGAATACCAGTTCTACTTGAAATATCACTTCCATACACAGGGTGTGAAGAGATCTTCCATCACTCTACACCTACATCTGCACTTGGGATTTTCAGACTTTTTATTTTCTGATGGTTATAAAATGCTAACTTGTTTTGATATTTATATCATTGACTACTAGCAAGAAAGGCATGTGTATGAGGCATCTGGGCTTCCTTTTTTGTGAATTGCTTATTCCTGGGTTTCCCCCTTATTTTTCTAAAAGGGTGTTTACCTTTTTCTTATTTGGTAGGAATTCTTTAAATATTAATACTAAATAATACTAGCATTTATTGTGCTAACTTCTAAAATTCCCACAACTCTACAAAGTGTATACTACTCTTATCCTCAATTTACAATTGAGGAAATTATATCACAGAGAAGTAACTTGCCCCAAGGTACACTGCTGGTAGATAGTAGAGAAGGAATTCAAACTCTGCCTATCTGGCTCCACGCTCAGTCTCTCTCTCTTTTTTTAAATTAATTAATTAATTAATTAATTAATATTTTATTTATTTATTTGACAGACAGATAGCACAAGTAGACAGAGCAGCAGGCAGAGGGAGAGGGAAAAGCAGGCTCTCCACTGAGCAGGGAGTCCGATGCGGGGCTCAATCCCAGGACCCTGGGATCATGACCTGAGCCGAAGGCAGCCACTCAACTGACTGAGCCACCTAGATGTCCCTCTTTAAAAAAAAAAAAAAAAAGATTTATTGATTTATTTGTCAGAGAGAGAGCACAAGCATGGGGAGTGACAGGAAGAGGGAGAAGCAGGCTCCCCACTGAGCAAGGATCCTGATGCGGGACTCGATCCCAGGACCCTGGGATCACGACCTGAGCTGAAGGCAGACACTTAACCAACTGAGTCACTCAGGTATCACTGGCTCCACATTCTTAACTACCTTACTTATACTACAGTTCAGAGATTCTGAATATTAATCCTTTTCCAGAATATGCATTATACAGTTAATTACCACAATTTTTCTTTCCATTTGAAATGGAAAATTTCAAATACATGCAAAAAGAAACCAAATACTATAATGAACTCCTAGGTACCCATCACCCAGTTTCAAACATTTCAACTCATAGCTAATCTTGTTTCATCTGCACTCCACCCACTTCACCCTCCCCTGTTATTATGAAGCAAACCCACACACATGGCATTTCTTCCATAAACACTTTAGAAAGCATCTTTGAAACATAAGGACTGGTTTTTTTTTTTAATATTTTAAGTACTCTCTACATCCCATATGGGGCTCAAACTTAGAACCCCGAGACCAAGAGGTGCATCCTCTACTAACTGAGCAAGACAGGCACCCCAATAAGAAAGGCTTTTTTTTTTTTTAATTTCAATTTTTAAGTAATCTCTATACCTAACATGAGACTTAATCTTACAACCCTGAGATGAGGAGTCACATGCTCTACTGACCAAGCCAGCCAGGCATCCCTAAATCACGAGGACTCTTTTTAACATAACCATGTCACTATGTTATACCTAAAAATTCATGATGATTCTTCAGTAGTAATTTTTTGAAAAACAAAAGAGTCCTTTCTTAAAGCTCTAGCTTTGACTTTAACTGCTACATGCATCTAATAGGATCATCTGGTTAATTTTGCTTTCTTCTTGCAATAAAAAGCCAATATTAGTAAAACAACTCCCTATAATTAAAGAGGAGAAACGGGGAAGGGATACTTGTAAACCGAAAAGGCTGAGCTCAGAAAATAATATACCAACAAATTTCCTTCTCATCACTTCTAGCCCCCAATGTTATCTTACTATTCACTGTAAGGACTCTAAGGTTTCGTGGTGAGGACACTGGTACACAGCCAGATTCTTCATTTGACAGAACCTGCCCACGTTGTGGACAGGAGACTGGCATGGGAGCCAAGGTAGGGAGGGGGAAGGGGTTTTCAGTCATTTTCCTTGTTCCAGTAAGTCAGGTATTATGGATATTGATGGAAGCTGTGGGGAGGGAGTCCTCCGGAGAGAAGGTCTGTGCCTGATACTCCCACCCAGCTCCAAATCCTAGTCCACTTATTCTGAAAACCATTTTTGTTAGCTGGTCCCTGTCATCCTATTTCCGCGTTAACTCTTTCCTGACAAGGGACGTATCAACTATCACAGGTGAACAGCAAAGTAGACCTTTGTTTTCTTCTATCTAAACCCCACACTCAGCAAGAATCAGTTTCCATTTCTCACTATCCTGAAAAGGAACAAAACCCACTGGGAAGTTTATCCAGCTACAGCCTAGTCCCATGCCCATCAATACGACGTGGGCGGATCAACAGGAGAGACGACACAGCCTGAGTTATGCCAATGACAGACAGCACTCTGGAACTTGAATTGCTTCCAGAGGAGGGTTACTACTCTGACATATTAAAAGCAAAACAAGCACCAAAAAGTAAACCAAAAAATCAACTCTGTGGAGGTGCCAGCTGTCTCCTCTTAGGAAAGAGCTGGAGTGTGACCAGCAGCTGCTCTTCTGACCCCTGTGTCTTCTCAGGGCTCTCACACTCCACAGAGGGACGGTCACTCTTGTCAGATGCTCTCGCCTGGAGTCTCAACTCACATTTTACAGGAGGCCTGTGGGGTCAGAGCACACCGCCTCTGTCTCCTTGGCTGCCGCTGTCCTTGAGGCCTGGGAACAGCCTGCTGGTAGGGAGCAGCTCCCTTAAGACAGCTCCTGTTGGAACCAGTGAGGGTTTCAGGCCTCTTGGCCTAAAGGACCTTCATTCTGAACGGACTTCACACTTATCTTGAGAGGTTACTTCCCATCTGTGATATAGGATAGTCAAAGTCTGTGGTCCCTGCTTCACATGATGGACATGGAGCCTCAGAAATATATCAGCCTTCTGAGCTGAGAGTCACTGAGGTTTTCAGCCTGGGCTCTTACTGACTGGTCTGGCTGTGTCTGCTCTGAAAGGGTAGAAGGAATGGGATGACCAGAAAATACCACACACCAATTTGACTCATATTGAACAGCCAAAGAATCATGCTGCTGTCAATACTGCTGAACCACAGATCATGGTCCAAAGGGTTTCTTCCACCACTCTTCTCCCTGAGACTACACAGGGCCGTTCAGACACTTCCGTTCTCAGTGTGGACATACCAGACTAAAGTGCCATGGTCACCTATGGCCCATTATCTAGAACTGATTTCCATTAGGAGTTCCTTAAAATTTGACACTCCAAACTTTCTGTCAATCTCACACTCAATTATAAGCATGTTTCCTAAAACATTACGGTGCCTCCAAACTTCTACTTTAATGCCAATGGTATCAAAAGAACAATCAGTTCAGCAAAGCTGCTCTGCATCCATTCCAAAGACGAGAGCTCAAATGCTCGCACACTCCACCCTACCAGCCTCCACCTTCTTCCTCTCCAACTTCTCTCTCCCTTCCTCCCCCCACAACACACATTCTCTACCTATGGAGGCCTCTTGCCCAACCATATATAATAATTATTTTCAATGGCCACCTTTCCCTCTACCTGTTGGGAGTTTCTAAACTCTGTAATAACAAAGGGCGCTGACATGAGCCTACCCGTGGAGCCAATTCACCCCCAAAGAGGACATTTTAAGCACTGATCAAGCACAAGAGACTGTGTCTGCTCAGCCTCATGCTGTCAGGTGGTAAGCAGGGCACCGTACACAGGCTACATCCCTGCTTTGCAGACACCAGGGCAGCTGGCCACAGGTAGCAGGGAAAATGCCCTACTTCATCTCCCACCTTTTGCTGCTCTCGTTTCCTAAAGCTTTTATTTCTTCTGTTGCAGAAGCTGACATGCCAACAAAAGTTCTTCAATCAACAATTTATAACTTCAGTCACCCATACAATTACACACTTGGGCTGGGTCCTCTCCCCAAGCCTCAGCCTCCAGATCTCTTGAATGCCTACCTGCTCCTTGACCCTAAAAGCATTCACAGCACACTCCACCAACACTACAGCCACCTACACCTCAATATACACCTCACCAAAAAAAAACTTGTTAAAGCCATAAACAAGTCCAATCAGAACACAAACTTTTTCAGCCTCGAACCTTCAAACTACCCTAACCCCCCTCTCTGGATTACTCTTCAGGTAATTCTGTGTGCCTCTCCTCTAATGTTGGAGTTAGGAACCAAAGGATCAGCCCTCTCCACCTGTGCGAATATTGGATGGGTATTGTCATCAGCAGTGTCCCTGCAGGAGCAAGAACATCACTCTCCAGGGAAGAACAATCCTGCCGGTGAGAACTGCCTCACCCCGAACCCTTCAGCACTCTCCACGCCTTCCACACTTGCTTAGGAGATGCAGCCAGGCCTCCCCTCATCCTTTCCACTACATCACAACTTCCTGCTCCAGGGAAGCTGATAAACAGACCTGCCTGAGAAAGTTAAGTGCCGTTGAAAGATACCCCACCAGATAGCTCAAGCAATTATGCTGTGTGGTTACTCTGAATCAGGGATTCCCCAGAGACAACAAAAGACTTGGTTTCAAGCATCAAGAGGCAGACCTGAAATAGACTCCGTTTGCCAAACCCAGTCACTAACTCTTGGTACACAGCACAGGTAAGCTTGAGAAGAAGCACCAAGATCCTCACTGTTTAGCAAACTCCACTTTAATAAGTTTGAGGGCCAGAAATCCAAACATAGCCCACCAACCTCCTCCAGACCCCACAATGGGGTGTGACTTGCCTCCAAAGAAAGGGTGCCATCCTCTTCCGAGAAGGATGTGGAGCTCTTTTCAGGTTCTGTTTCTCTAGGTCGGAGCCCACGAAAATGTGGCCCATCACTGCCATAGCCAGAGGAGGAGGGCAAAATGCTCACCGTCCTACCGCTGATGGATAAATCACTCTGAGAAGTAGGCAGTCTGGGACCCTGGGGGGGCACTCGACCCACGGCAGGGATTTCTGTGCGTCTGTGGCCTCTCGACTGGTCCAGGGGGGAAGAAGGGACAGAAGGTTCTGCAATCCAGGAACCTATGTGAGGGGCACTGCAGAGAGCTGCGGTTCCTGCCCCTGCACGCGAGCCCTCTGAAAGGTGGTCTGGAGTCCCTGAGACGGCGGGGTGGTCTGTCCTGGGGAAAGTGCTGCTCCGAAGTCCAAGCGGAGTCCCTCCTTTCCCCACTGCAGTCTCTCCTTGCAAAGGCAGCAGCACAGCCCGGCTGCTGCAGGATGCTGTCCTAGGAAATTCCACCAGTTGGCTCACTGACTTCTCACAGTTCCTTTCCGCTGGGTTATCAAGCAGGTGAGCGATAACAGTCATCCCCTCTTCCAGGGAATCCCAGACCCCTCTGGCAACTGATGACTCATTCTTCAACAAAAGGTGAGCAGTCTGGATCTCCCCCTGGAATCTCTCCTTCACCTGCACGATCATACCCTGATCGCCCACCCCTGAGTTGGGGGCTGAGTTCCGAGGCAGCGAAATGTCTGCAGGGGGATGCTCTACCCCTCCCACTCCTTCTTCCTTTTGGAGACTCACTGTTAACTTCGGTTGGGTTTCCGTCTCTTCAATGACTCTGGTTGCTTCCAACGGTTCTTCCTCATGAGATACCTCTGGAGTAGGGGTTTTCTTCCCCCTCCACTTCCTTTTAAACCGAACCCTTTTCTTAGGAGATAGGGGAGCCTTCTCAGGAATAGCTAGTGAATCTTTCGGCTCCTTAACACAGCCCAGTGAATTTCCCATCGCCTTCCTCTCCTAATCTCATCAAAAACGCAGCTAAGCCGGTCCTGGTATCCCAGAGAAATCCCAACGTTGGCTTCATCGGATTTGATGCACATTTAAAAACATGCACTATGCCGGCAATCCCTCCAATTCTTTCTCCCTCCCTCCCCGCCTCTCTGTCTCTCCCAGCCGCTGCCGATTCAGACAGCCATCTTACAGGCTCAGAGCTGCAACAAGACAAATTCAAAGCATCTCACTGCAGTTCAGAAATCACTTGACCTAAAAGCAGACAGAAACCGGATTGGCTGCAGCTTCCGCTCTCCAAATATGAGGTAATTGGAGCACTGCCCTCAGAAACACAAACAGAAAGCAAAAAGGAGCTAGAAACCAGGGGAGGGGAAAACCTACGGAGGGCGAGGAGGAGGGGGTGGGATGTAAGAGTAGAGGGAAAAGGGAGGGGAAACAAGAGAGGCCATGGAAGAAGGTAACGTGAAGGAAGGAGGAGGAGGAGGAAGAGGGGAAAGCAAACCAGCCTGCTGCTACCAACTGGGCAGGGAAGGGCCAAGAAGAATCAGGGCTGGGGATGCTGCCATTATCACTGCCCCCAGCCTCTGAAAGGAAAGAGATTCCAATTGCTGTGCCAGGATGTCCAAATGAAAACATCAAGCAATGTACATATCCGTTCAAATTTTTCAGGTCAGAAATAATAAAATTATTTTAAACAAAGTATAACCTGAGGAGAGACCCGAGCCTACTCCTCACAGTTAAGACACACAAGGCTTTAAAGATCTAGCCTCCTACAGCATTTATTTCCCTCCTCCTTGCCTTCCCCGAGAGAAAGAGAGCACAGAGATCTGTTAGTTCTGTTAGTCAATGACACAGAGGAGACACTCCGAAATCAGTTTGGAGTACTGTTGGGAAGCTCCATAAAAAAGGATACGGCTTCCGAATAAAACAGAGATGCCCCGCCTCTGCTGAACAATAGTTGACACACCATTTGCCAGTCCTGCTGATGCCGCCAGCTAACACTTCCTTCAGCATTTGTTATGTGCCAGGCACTGTGCTAAGCTATGCACTACCTCATTTCATTCTGTCAGTAACCATATGAGGTCAAAATCACTATCCTACAGGTAAAGACAGAGGTTTAAGAAAGTTGATTAATTTGCTCAGGGCTACACAGCCAGTAAGTGGCAAAAGCTAGTATGTGAACTCCTATTTAAGACTTTTCATTTCAACCCCATGTTATAACTGCGGCAGAGATGAGTCTGTTCTCAATTAAGTAAAACAGGAAGATACCCAATGTTCTGAATTGTCAGCTAGGCTCACATGGGCCCAGGGCTCAGACAGATAACACTGCCTATTGGGAGTAAGAGATGAAGTTGATAAAACGAGGCCCAGATGGTTTTTACTCAAGTTGCAGTAGGGTAGAAAGTCTGAATTAAAGTTTTAAAAGTTGGATTCAAAAGTCACCCTATTACATCAGTGGGATTCACCCACCCCAATTTTTAGTACAGTGTCTGACAGATGAGACAACATCATAACCCAAGGGGCTGTGGATGGAGTGGGAAGAGTCTGTATGTGTTTCTTCCCTACTGCCACTGTTTATTCTATACCCAAAGCATCCAGACCACACGGCAGAGGGAAATGGCCTGCCTGGCTCTATGTGAGCCCCATCCAATCTCTCCTGGAGTCCTGAAAAATGCCCTCCAAATAAGGAAAGCAGTGAGACACCCTAAAGCAATAGCTCCTACATGACTGCTCCTGAGACCCTGCACCCGTCTGCCTCCACGGCGGTAGGTGTTTTTCCCAAAGCCTTTCCCTGCAGCTGAGTGTGAAGTGGCAGCACCATCTCATGGTGATCCTAAACGACAGCAAGAAACCAGACGAGGAGACCAGAACAGGATAGAAACTCAATCAGACTACAGGATACCACTGAATCACCAAAACCCCCTGACATTACAGTATAATTCTCTAGGCAGGCATCAGGCCTTCATTCCTCCAACAAAGAGGACTGGAACCATGGACCTTTCCAGATGCACACCCCAAGGCCCAAGCAAGAATAAAATTCGTGAAATCCAAGCAAACCAAACTCCTGAAACTGATCCGCTCCAGGGCAAGAAAGGCAGCTGTTAGGCTGGCGGCTGCGGAGAGAGACGCGGACAGAACCTAGCACATTTCCTTCTAGGAGCCTTTTCTGTTTTAAACTTCTTGCCTATGTTGGAAAAATTGGGCCTTCATTTTCTTCTGCTCCAGAGGAAAAACTGGCCTCGGGAAGGAGCAGAGCTTTCAGTAGAGTAGGCCTAGGTTCAAATTCCCAGCTCTAGGAGCTTCATAGCTAAGTACTAACTTGCTAGGTGGTTCTGTTTCCCTTCCTGTAAAACATGGATACTACCACCCGTGTAAGGGGGTGTATGAGGGCTGATGAAATAACCCCTATAAAGACATGCTGGGCTCAGTGACCGGCCAATAGCAAATCCTTTTGCTTCTCAATTGTAACTTAAGCCACAAGATAGGAGACACTGTACTATCACCACCACTAGGGTCCTAATATCCTCTCTTTCTTGACTAGGCTCTAAGAAAAGTAGATATAGTCTAAGGTCCAAGTTGAAGTGCTTGTTTTCCTTTTTCTTTCTTTCTTTTTTTTTTAAGATTTCATTTTTAAGCAATCTCTGCACCTAACGTGGGCCTCAAACTTACAACCCCAAGATCAAGAGTCACATGCTCCACAGACTGAGCCAACCAGGGGCTCTGGGGGCTTGTTTTACTTCACAGGGGCTCTGCTTCCACTATTTCATTAACTAAGTTAACCCCGATCACCAAGACCTCTCCCTGGACCTTTTTCTCATCTCGCCTGAGCTCTGAGCAGAGGGCCTGCTGCCTTCTGGGAAAGGTGCCCACTAGGGGGGACTAGGGCACAGACATTCTGCAAATGTCTTCTGCTTTGGCTTTGTCTAGTTAACTGTTTACTGCCCACAACTCTTCCCATGGAGACAGCTGGAGTGAATGAACTCATTCATTCATTCCACAAACATGAATGGTGCCTCAAATATACGACAAGTACCATAAAGTATACAAAAATGTAAACCTCGCACCTACCAGCTAAAACCACTTTTCACCTTAACTCCCTGAACTTTTTTTTTTTAATATTTCAGAGTGCTAGACATATCCAGATATTTAATAAACATTTGAGAGTTGGAAAGCTAATTTTGTCACAGTCTGACTTTGAAGAACTTATCTTTTAGAAAAACTGTAAATCAGGTTTGGACAAAACCAAGAGACAAGAAATCCTATTATTAGAATCTGAAAGTGTAATCCACAAATGTCCGTTGGACTGCTTCCGTTGCTCATCTGAACAACCAGCATTGGAAAATGGCCATCACAATCTACTTATCTGGTTTACCTACCCCATAGCTTTGAGAAGATGAAATACATAAAATATCCATTTACTTAACAAATATTTATTAAGTACGTGTTCTAAGCCAGGCCAAGAAAAGGACAAAAGAGACAAAACCCATTGTTAAGCTGGCATCCTACTGCAGAGATCCAGACGACACGTAAACAAATGTTCAAACAGTAGTAGATGTTATCCAAGAAAACGCTGTGCATCACATGCTGATTCTGAGGATAATTTGGTAAAATAAGGAAGTGTATAACCCAGCAATTCCAGTCCAGGTATCTATCCAAAAAACCCACTTCTAAATCTAAACTAAACTAAACTAAACTTTGATGATGGTTATCATCAAAACCAAACAACAACTCACTTTCCTTTGCATAAGGACACATGTACACAGATGTTCATTGTAGCAACGAACGCCTTCTTCATCTGGTAACTAACAGACTACAATAACAGCTGTGCCACACAGCTGCCTGGGGCTCCACTCACGGTATAGTCCACATAGATTAGTTAAAAGGAACAAATCAGGTCCTCTTTTATCAACACAATAAACCTCAAAAACAAAGCTTAGTTTAAGACAGAAAGGGTGTATAGAAGATAGGGTGTGTGTCAACTATAGAAATAGCACATACCATTTATGAATACCTCATCTGTCATAAAGGCACAGAAGCACATATGGGAGTGACCTACATCAACTTCGTGATAGCATTTACCTGGGTGGTTCAAAGGGAGCAAGAAGGTTGTATCGGAAATGTTTCATTAGCACCAATAATAGAGATTATAATGACCATTTCACTGATCCCCTAACATTTGATAGCTCTACTCTGCATTTCTCTTTGGCTTTATATAGCATGTGTCCTTGGTGAGAACAGCTAACAGATACTCAATAATAAAAGACTAGAAAACCGCAATAATACATAACTAGCAAGAGATACGTCATACTCTCTTAAGCAAGACAAGGATAGTGGAGGCTCTATGTAACTCTTTATCAGTCAACCAAAAGCTTTGTAGGCAGGGACCCCTTCCCTATGCTCTCAAACACGTAACTAATATAGACAAACACCTAGCCGTCAAGAACAGCAAAGAGGGCACCTGGGTGGCTCAGTCGTTAAGCGGCTACCTTCGGCTCAGCTCATGATACTGGGGTCCTGGGATCAAGCCCCCACAAGGGGCTCCCTGCTCGGCGGGAAGCCTGCTTCTCCCTCTCCCTCTCCCCCTGCTTGTGTTCCCTCTCTTGCTGTGTCTCTCTCTGTCAAATAAATAAATAAAATATTTTTAAAAAACCAAAAGAGTATGGGACGCCTGGGTGGCTCAGTTGGTTGGACGACTGCCTTCGGCTCGGGTCATGGCCCCGGAGTCCCGGGATCGAGTCCTGCATCGGGCTCCCAGCTCCATGGGGAGTCCGCCTCTCCCTCTGACCTTCTCCTCGCTCATGCTCTCTCTCACTGCCTCTCTCCCAAATAAATAAATAAAATCTTTTAAAAAATTAATTAATTAATTAATTAATTAAAAAAAAAAAAGAGTAAAGGAAAAGAATTTGTAGTCCGTTGCATTTGAGAAGATACCCGGGCAGCAGAGCTGCCCTCTACGGGAAGACAAAGTGGTTATTTGGCCATGCTGAAATAGTGAATACAGAAAAGCAGGTAGCCAATATGCGTGCAAAAGACAGACAAAACCAAAGTATTTTATCTTCTAGTGAAACTGGTAACACGGCAGGGAACAGTGGGCTAAGCCAAAAGCTATGGAAATTATAAGGTCTGTTAATAATTTTAACAAGTTGCTACCAATAACTGTTAATTACTGAGTACATACTGTGCTCCATCTCCCAGCCTCATACCTTCCTGATTCTTTAAATCTCCATCAAGTTATTTTATGGTGCATCTCTTCTCATTTCCCTGAATTATTCAGTTGAACTTGGGCTAAGTCTGTGTCTAGTTCACTTTTATGTCCCACAGACTCTACTTAGGACCTTGTTCATCGTTGGTCCTTAGGAAATGTTTGTGGAATTCAATTAAAGGATATGTTTTCCTGCAAACTAAAACCATAAGAAAATAGCACTTCACACCTACTGTGATGGTTATCATTAAAAGACAATGACAAATCGTGACGAGCATATGGAGAAATAAGAGTCCTCACAGGTTGCTGACGGGGATGTAAAATGGTATAACCACTCTGAAAGATGGTTTGGCAGTTTCTTAAAAAGTTATGCATAAACTTACCACATAACCCAGTAATTTCCTTCCAAGGTATATATCCAAGGGGGGAAAAAACATACATCCACACGAAGACTGGTACTCAAATACTCATATCAACATTATTTATAACAGCCAAAAAATGAAAACAACCCAAATGTCCATCAATGGCTGAATAAACAAAATACATGTTGTACCTATACCACAGAAAAGTGCTCAGCAATAAAAAGGAATAAAATACTGAAACATGCGACAATGGAGATGAACCTCAGAAATTTAAGGCAAAGGGAAAGAGGCCAGACACAAAAGGACACATATGCCATGATCCCATTTATGTGAAATGTCCAGAACAGGCAAATCTATAGAGACCAAAAATAGATGAGTGGTTGCCTGAGGCTGGGGAGGAGATGGGAGGATGGTGGTATAAGTGGGCAGGAAGGGTCTTACTGGTATGATGAAAATGTTCTAACATTGGATTATGGTGATGGTTATATAACTCATAAAAATCATTGAATTGTATAATGGATATGGGTCAATTTTAAGGTATGTAAATTATACCTCAATAAAGTCATTTAAAAAAAAAAGAATTTTCCTAAAATAAACAAACAATAGAAAGGCAACCAAAAGAGTGTTTTAAAATGGTTAAGAAATTAAATGGAAGGGAAAGAAACAGGATGGAGAGGACAGGTGTGGAAGCTAGGCTTCTCTGAATATACCTCATGTTCACTTTTAAAACGTCCCTTTGGAACAACACAGATGGTCTATATAATGTGAAATAAAACTGAAAGGGGGAAAAAGCAATCCCTAAAAATGCAGAAGCAAATAAAAACAAATGAACCTAATCGTTGTATTGAATTAATGGTTTCACAAAAACAGATTTTTTTTTCAAATGACTTTAAAATATAATTATTTGTACATCCTTAGAGGATATACCCCAAGGACAAAGAAAACTGCAAAGAAATCATATACTTCTCAGTAATCATACTGTTAACCATACAGTGTTAATAACACTGAGATTGTGGCTTTGGTTCAAATACATTACATTAACACATACATGTGATTGTACAACACCTACATGTATATTTGTGTATAGAAAAAGGAATAAGTAATATGTTATTGTTGTTAGAATCAAGATTTTCAGCATGAGGGAAAGAGATATAAAATCAAATAAGTTAAATAAAACCATAATTTTGAGGTACCTGCTTGGCTTAGTTGGAAAAGCATGTGACTCTTGATCTTGGGAGTCATGAGTTCGAGCCCCACATGAGGTATAAAGATTACTAAAAATAAAAAAAGAAACTTAAAAAAAACTTCTATAATTTAAGTCTGAATGCGATAAATCAGTATAAATTCATGATTTTTTAAAAGAGAAAAATACATTGGCTAGCTCCGTCCACAGAAAATTGACCAACCCAGTAGCATTCAGATTGTGGTCAGAATGAGAGTTCCTTAGAGAAATAGCTGATGAAGCCTGGGACAAGAAATACACAAAAAGAGTCTGGAACATCTCATCACAAGAAATAAAAGACATTATCACAAAGGACCAAGGAAGTCATGCCAAAGGACTCAGAGTCAACTTTAGGAAGCTCTCATTGGTCAAAGATGAAGTAATTTGAGTATTAGGAAGAATGATAGTTGTATTTTTTTGCAAAACATTTAAGTCTGCTAAAAATCTATAAGTCATAAGTAATACTAAGGGGGAAAAATGAAGAAGAAAGAAACTTTGGAGAGTTTCTTTGGATCTCCCCTTTCCTATAGGAGATACTTCTCAGGGTAACTGATGAAGTGAAATTCTTCTTTACAGAAGTACTCCAGCTAAATAACGAAGATGGAATGAAAGAACTTGAGTAGCACCATTCTGTAACTTCTAATGAAATAGTGGAACTTGCAATAATGATCAGCAGTTAGGTGAACAGCTAACTACTATTCAGTGAACAGCTCATAGGGAATGGGTGGATCAGGCTAATAACAGCTGAACCCACATGTGCCTTCTGATACGTATAAATAAGCATACACCTCAACACCACCATCCTCGCCCTCCACACCACACAAAAAGGAACCTGAATGGGACTGAGCCTCTAGAGCTAAACCACCAGTTTATAAGCAATACAACAGAGGAATGGAGGTTACTGTTTTAAAAGATATCCCAGAGATCCTATCAGCATCTTTATAAACCTTAAAGGACAAAAGACCTGATTTCTTCAATGAATTGCAAGGTTGTGGAGGGGGTGGGGAATTTAATGCAATACACAGACTTTGCTGGGATTCTGATTCAAAGAAACCAACTGTTTTTTTAATGAGGTAACTCGGGAAATTGGCACACTAATCAAATATTGATGATTTTAAGAAATTATTGAGTCTTAGAGTGTTATAACAGTTTGCTTAAATTAAGAATCTTTATCTTGGGCTGCCTGGGTGGCTCAGTCCTTAAGCATCTGTCTTTGACTCAGGTCATGGTCTCGGAGTCCTGGGATTGAGTCCGACATGGGGCTCCTTGACCAGCGGGAACCAGGGAAGCCTGGTTCTCCCTCTCCCTCTGCCTGCTCGTATTCCCTCTCTTGCTGTCTGTCAAATAAATAGATAAAATTTTTAAAAAATGAATCTTTATCTTTCAAAGATACACACATACATACAGATGAAATTACATGAAATTTGTGATTTCTTTCAAGATAACCTAATGGGGTTGAAGGATATAGGTGAGATCATAGTGGCCATGAGTCAGGAATTATTGAGCCAGGTGATGGGTACATGGTAGTTCTTCACACTATTTTCTCTACTTTTATAAATATTTGAAAGTTTTTATAAGAAATTTTTAAAGAAAGGGGACGCCTGGATGGCTCAGTTGGTTAAGCGGCTGCCTTCGGCTCAGGTCATGATCCCAGTGTCCTGGGATCGAGTCCCACATCAGGCTCCTTGCTAAGCTTCTCCCTCTGCCTCTGCCTAAAACTCTGCCTACCACTCTGTCTGCCTGTGCTCACTCTCTCTCTCTCTCTCTGACAAATAAATAAATAAAATCTTTAAAAAAAAGAAAAGACATTTTTAAAGAAAGAGAGGGTAAGCATTTTCCTGATGGAGATGTTCAGAAAAGGAACAGTTCCATTACCCCCAACTCCTCTGTCCCAAGCAAGGTGTTGATTAACCAATTCAGTTTTTATTCCTTGGCCCATGAGTCTCCCTTTTAAAAAGAGACTGAGTTGCAGTCATGGAAAACAGAGACATAGTGGATAGAGTCCTCTCACCTCACACCTATGAGACCAACACTGGGCACCCAGAGTGAGGACAGGTTTGTGGCAAAAATACAAATGACCAAAACAGTTTCTTTAAAAACAAACAAAAAACAAGACAAAACAAACAAACAAACAAAAAAACCTCCCGTGCCCCTAAGGCTTTCCAGGGGGTAACTCTAGTCCTCCATGAAAGCTCAACAAAGTTCTTGTTCCTACCCTAAGGCACCCTTGCCAAGTTCATGTTCCTAGTTATCCCCACACCAAAAGTATGCCTGAAGACACCCTGTGGTTGCACAAAAACACATATTACTTCCATACTTTGCAGATTACCAGCACTGCCTCCAAACCAGAGCCCCAAGAAATAAGGGCCAAACTCAGAATTTTCTCAGGTAATTGGGAATTCAGGGACACCTGCTATTCTGCTTGTAACCAGCAGGTGCCTCCAGTGCCCCAACTAGGACATCACAGCCACTCCGCAGCCCCTGGAGTCAGAGCCTTGAGTTATTTATATTAGCCTTCTTTTCTTACCTGCTCAAGAAGTGCTCCTTCAAATCTATCAGCTTCATAAACAGCAACTGTATATGGGGGAGCTGTCTGAGAAACAGCTTTGTCTGGCTAGGCTAAAATGATTCAAGACAGTCTTTTTATAAAAATAAGACTGGGGCCCCTGGGAGGCTCAGTGGATTGGGCCTCTGCCTTCAGCTTGGGTCCTGGTCTCAGGGTCCTGGGATGGAGCCCTGAGTCAGGCTCTCTGCTCAGTGGGGAGCCTGCTTCCCCCCCGCCCCTGCCTGCCTCTCTGCCTATTCGTGATCTCTCTCTCTGCCAAATAAATAAATAAAATCTTAAAAAAAAATAAGACTGTACTTTTCCAATAGCAATCCAGACTTGAAAAGGATTTGCCCTCTTAGAAAGGGGGCAGCAACAAGAAGGCCGTGTGACCATGTGAACACGACCAAGAGGCCACTGCTCTTGAGTCTGATGGAAGGGACACTTGCGCTTGTTACAAGCACATATACAAACCCGGCTGCTAAGGTGCCTGCTATATGGACTGAATGTTTGTGTCCCCTCAAAATTCGAGTTGAAGTCCTAGCCCACAATGTGATATATTTGGAGGTGGGGGCCCTTGGGAGGTGATTAGGTTCAGATGACATGAGAGCAGAGCCCCCATAACAGGATGAATGCCCTTATAAAAGGATGCGGAGATGTGAGATCGCTTTCTCTGTACACAGGTGTCAAGGGAAGGTCATGTGAGGAGCTAACTGGGAATAGGGCCCCCACCAAGAACCTGCCCAGGCTGCACCCTGACCTCAGATGCAGCCTCCACAGCCTGCATCTGATGCAGCCTCCACAGCCATGAGAAAAAAAGTATTTGCTGCTTAAGCCACGTAAGCAGAGGCTCACCTCGCCCCACTGTGCTTCACTTTATGGCACTCTGAAGATACTGTGTTGTTTTACAAATTGAAAGTCTATGGCAACCATGTGTCAGGCAAGTCTCTCTGTGCCATTTTTCCAACAGTAGTTGCTCACCTTGTGTCTGGGTCCCATTCTGGTAATTTTTCCAACAATTCAAAATGTTCACTACATCCATTATGGTGATATGTGATCAGTGATTATGACTCACTGAAAACTCAGGTAATAGCATTTTTTAGCAATAAAGTATTTCTTAAATTAAGGTTTGTGCATTTTTTTTTAGATATGCTATTGCACACTTATAGACTATAGTATAGTGTAAACATAACTTTTATACACACTGGGGAATCAGAAAATTCATCTGACTTGCTTTGGTGTGGTGGTCTGGAAGCAAACCAGCAGTATCTCAAAGGTGCGCCTGTATTTCATTAGAGAAGCCCAAACTGACAAAGGCTGTGCTATAATTAACCAGGCTTGTTTTAAGATCATTAGAGATGAGGAAAAGTCTACATCAAAGCAGGATTATATGCCTTCACTCCACCCTTCTAAAGCATCAAACCCTCCACTCTCTGAGTCCCCAAGAGCCGGTTTTGACTCAGCAGAGGAGACTTCTAACAACCTGTCAACACTCAGACAAGTGAAAACTCCCATTTCAGCATGCAAATGAACAGGAAGTTCTGGGTTTAGGCCACAACAGCTCTGTCCCCAGGCCACTCCTGCTCTCACCCTTGTTCCTGGCACAGAGAAGGAAGGCTAGGCACTTGGTTCATGGAAGGCTGTACAGCTTCCAGCTCTTTCTAGACAATGTCCAAGCCAAGCAACAGTGACCCCAAACTTCAAAGGCCCTACCTGGAAGTGTAAAATAATGGTCCAGATCAGGCCCAGGGTCAGCTTGGGGTTGCCATCCGTGATGTCATCGTTGCGAATATTCACTAGTTTCACCTGGAAAAGAAACAGAAGCTGATCTCAGAGCTCTGGGAATTTTTGTTGTGATTTCATTTTTATAGATTTTCAGCATTATATATACTTAAAATGATTGTGTGTGTGTGTACACACGCCTGCACACACAGTTCTGAGTTTCAACATCTGTATAGATGTGGGTAATTACCACACAATCAGGATAATAGAACAGTTCCGTTATCCCAAAAAGGTGACTATCCCTCTGTAGTCACACCCTGTCCCCACCCTTAATTCCTGCCAACCAGTGATCCGTTCCCAGTTTTACCTGTTCTGGAATGTTGTATGAATAGAATCATACAGTATGTAAGTTTCCGATACTGGCTTTTTTCCCCCACTGAGCATAATATCCTTGAGATCTCCATCCTCACTGTTACATATATCGGCAGTTTGCTCCTTTTTATGCTGAGTAGTATTCCATTGTATCAACAGACTATGCTGTGTTTACCCATTCATCCACTGAAGAACATTCCGGTTGTTTTTGGTTTGGGACAATAATTTATAAAGCTCCTAGATTCATGAGCATATGCTTTCATTTCTATAGGGTAAATTGGCAGGCGTGGGACTACTGGTATATGTTGGTATATGTTTAGCTTTATAAGAAACCGCCAAACTATTTTCCAACAGGACTGCACCAATTTGCATTCCCATCAGCAAGGCAACCTTGTAATCAGCACATGGTATCCTGAGTGGCTTTTTTATTAAGTCATCACAGCCCTGACTTTTCTCCTTTGTTTTTTTCCCTGGGGGAGGGGGTTGAAAGATCTTCTTCCTTACTGGTCTTTGGCCTGCTCCCACCTCTATTTTCCCTCCTCTATTGAAGATATCCACACCGGCCCATGCCTCCACTAGCATCTGCTTTTACTCGTAAAATCTCATTCCAACAACACGATGTGCATAGACACAGGGGCCCTATCCCCCGCTGGGTGGCCGACAGTCTCATGTGCTGGAAACTGAGAGACTTCCTGGGCTGTGGGACTTTTGGTGATGAAACTGAGAGGATACCACGAAAACCAGCTCAGCTAGCCTCTTCTGTCACACCCTCATGGAGTTCCTGTTCAATTGTGACAAACTGTCCTTGAACTGTCCTCTCTCTCCAATTGAACTGAAATCTGTGTGTCTCTAAAGAATTCTAGAGACCTTGAACAAGCTTCACTTCTCCCCCACACTAACGGTGGCCTGGTAGTACAGGCTAAATGGTTGTGTCCCTCCAAAATTCATACGTTAAATCCTAACACCCAGTGTGATGGCATTTAGAGGTGAGGAGGTGATTAAGTCATGAGGGGGAAGCCCTCACGAATGGGAATGGTGCCCTTGTAAAAGAGAGCCCAGAGAGCTCCCTTGCCCTTCCACCAGATGAGGACACAGCCAGAAGACTGCAGACTATGAACCAGAACAGAACCTCACCAGACACCGAATCTGCCAGCAATGGCTTGCTCTTGGACTTCCCAGTTCCCGGAACTGTGAGAAATACATTGCTGCTGCTTATAAACCACCTAGTCCATAGTATTTTTATTATAGCAGCCTGAACAAAGACACCTGTATTTCCAGAAGGAAAAGTCACTCTTATAGATTATAGAGAATAGTTTTCTAATCACCAATCACTGACCCACAGTTGGTAGACTGCGGTATAAGCCAAGGCCATATTCCTCCGTCACACTTCAACCAGCTTGCCTCTTCCATTCTGAAGTCTACCTTCCAATCTCTCCTAACCCTTGATGACTTTAACACCTAGCTCCTAAAACTGGTGATATTAGTACTCATTTCAATGACCCAAATATCACCTCATCTGCAAAATTCATGTGCCTTCTCCATTTTGAGGACTTTTGATTTTACTCTACTTTGGATAACCACACAATTACAACTTGGACTTCCCCATTACCAAGAGCTGTTCTAGAGTTCCTGCTGCCCTTCTCTGAGTCTACTGTTCTTATCTGTATACATTTTCATTTGATCACAGTAACTAAATCTACCCTTGGCCCTTATTTAGATGTGTAGCTAATCAATTCTTCTCAATTGACCTTGGCTATTAAGAACCTCCAGATTCCCTCCAGCTCTACACACAGATATTCCCAATCTTGTTTTCTCTACTCCCCTAAACACTGCCTCTAATTCTCCCACTACTTTTCATTTGTTAATTCATTTCAACAAATAATTATTAAGTGTCAATTACAGACCATTCACTATGGCAGGTGATGAATTTAAAAAGTTAAGATCCTGTTCCTGGTCCTCACGGGGCCTATATAACATGACAGCAAACAGAGAAATAATGAAGTAGTAGATGTTATATTGGGACTAAACTGCTTTGGGAGCACAGAGAAGAATTTCCCAAGTTAATAAGAAACTGATAAAAGTAACAAAAATGAACTAATTCTAAAAATATGCATACCATTCTATGTCAGCTTGGGCCAAGCTATTGCCTGTGGCTAGACCCATCTCTTCCACATGGCTGGCTCTAAGCAGACAAACTCTCAGACCCCCTGTCCATCTTCCTTCCCACCACACACCACTCCTGCATCATCATCCTTCCCTCCTTCCTTCTCCCTGTATCTCAGAGAAAGGAGCATTTGCCTTTTCTTTTTCAAAGATAACCATACCACCTGTGCTCAGATCTCATCCCCAATTCCTGGACTTGGTTCCGTCCATCAGGAAGTGGGGAGGAAAGGGAGAAACAGCATGGGTGGTGGCAGGATTACTGAACCTCAATGACAGGAGACTTAGGTAAAAGTTCCAGCTCGCTCCAGCTTGTGCGCTTGGGGGCAGGTCACTTCACCTGTCCAGATCTCAGTTTCCTTATCTAGAAGATGCAGAAACTGGGCCTGTACCTCTCTACGGCATCTCCCAGAGGTAACATTTTATCTCTCAGTATTCCTCCTCAGCCTCATTTCTGTTGTCTCTCTTCACTGGCTTCTCCTCCTACATCCAAAAACATGTTGAAAACTTCTTTTTTTCCCGTTCTATAATGAAGCCCACTAAACTCCAAGTGCTTTCCTGCTCTATTCAGACCATACTCTTAAGTCACCAATGCTTGGTGGCTCAGACCTTTCCTTCAGACCTCATGTGGCACCAACACAACAGCTAAACCTGACCAGCCCCTCCTCTACTTTTCAGGATAGTGTAACCCTCTTGTTTTCCCTCTTCCTGGGTGTTGTACCCTTTTCTATCTTCTTTGCTGACCTTAATTTTCCACCTTTCTTTTGACCTCCACCTAAGATGAGTCCATAAGGTTCAATCTTCGGATCTTGCTCTTCTCTGTTAACACTGTCCCACTCAGGAAGGCCACAGGCTCTATGCAAGGACGACCAACCATAACACAATTGCTCACTAGCAAGCAAGACTCAGACTGGGCCAGTCAGAGGTAGCAATTACCGAGGGCCCATTAGGAGTGCTGAGAACTCCCGTAAGTGGGGACTCAATGCCAGCATTCCCAGGCAGAATAGGGAAAGCATGGACTCATGTTACCTGTCGCTGCTTTAGGAAGTCCAGGGCAATCTGCACATTCTGCAGCCTGTGAAAACGCATCCTGCCCTTCTCCCGGGGCTGCAAACAAACAGAAACAAGTGTTAATTTTAGCTACACCAATTTACCCATGCAGACCCCACTTCTTTCTCATTCCAGAGGATAACAAGGAATTCCTCATGGTGGAAGCCAGCCATGGGAGCATTACAAAAAGCACCCCTTAATGGCGGGACCTTTGTGTGTTTTGCCACGCTCCCTGCGGCCTTCAAAATGCTTGTTTACCACTGCCCTCCTATGAGCACACAGTGTGCATTGAGTCTTAATGCTGAACCAGTGCCATGGCTTCTCTACAGGTCCTTCTGCAGCCACAGTGGGGCAAAACCTGATTCTGGGTGTACAGGTAATGGGAACAAATCCTGGCTCTACGGCTCCTAAAATCACAGCTAAATGCTATTTTAAGGGAAGGTGGGAAGTCTTAATTGCATATTGCACATTAATAGAGCCGACCTTATTAAAAACCTGGCAAAAGAAGCTAGAAGTAGCCAATTTTAAACCAGGGAATGAAGAGTTATATATGCTCAATAAACCAGAGAAAAAATGTAAAAATGAGATAAAAATCAGGAAGAAATCTATTTTCCAGGCAGAGGGGTGTCCGTTCAAGAAAGCCACCTTCTACCCACTATGAAATACCATGAGCAACGAAAACCTTGGTGAGGTATGGCTGTTCAACATGATACTCCAAAGAAAGTATTTCCTGCTAGTCGCTCAGTCCAGGATGTCAGACGAGCCACAGGAGAGAAGCTCACCTCCATCCTCTGGTGCCTCTGGTGCCCTGTCCACAGCTCAGCTAATTATCCATTCCAAAGTGCTTGAAATCCATTTGCCCAGTGAGAACATGCAGGGGTGGCTACCTACCTCTGGGACCTTTTCTTCTGCTCATTTTCCAATGTTGCTTTTATTTTACTAAAACTGGGCCTGAGACAACACTCTCACTAGATATATATATAGATAGATAGATAGGTTATATATATACCCAATTCATTTGTAAATGTCAAAGTGGTACTAATTAAAGGCTGATGAATAATAAGGTAGCTCTGCGGCAGGTGCTTGCACCAAGGAAACATTGCCCCAAGTTGAACCGCATAAAACGTAAGCCAACATGTGTCACGATAAGGGTAGAAGAACCTCTGGGAGCCCCCAAATAGCGCTCCCACACAGGGATAATCTGCAGAGAAGTTGAGTCCTCTCTGGGCAGCAAGATAACTTCTTATGTCAAAGATTTAGGAAAAATCTTTCTAGCAAGAACCTCTTTTTCAGTCATTTCAGCTAAACTACTGTGAACATGGCTTTGAGGATGACAGAGCCTGTGAAACTGAAAAGTCTAAGGCAATGGGCAGGGAGATTGAGGAGGTGGAAAAATGACCTTACGAGGACTGGAAATAGGGATATTGCCTAATCTGTGTTTCTGGAGAAAGAGTATGGGCTATAATTTAGGGCCTGCAAACAGGAAATGCCCTTCTTACACACTCTTATCATTACTCCTCGTACTCCCCACCAAAAATAAATACCCTAAGAGCATGCAAGTTAAAATCACTGTCCTCTACAGCAACTAGAGATATTATTGACCAAGGCAGAGTATCTCCATGCAGTGAGTGGTTTGCAAACAACAGGCTGTTTTGAAAACAGATGCCATGGTGTCTGGTGAGAACCTGAAGGCTAGAGGTGGAGAGAGAGTGAGAGTTAGTCTGAAGTGTGGAGCCAAGAGCAATTAACTCTCATGCCTTCAGCTAAACTTTCCACAGCTCTGCAATCCACTCAGACAACACAGCAAGGCCACCAGAAGGCTATGGGTCTCCAGGTCACAAAGGCACTTGACACCTCCAAACACCATGATTCTTTTTCGTGCCAACCACTCTCAGATAAGCAAAACAATCCCCACTCCAGGATCATCTAACAGTGGCAAGAGGCACAATTAGTTTTAACCACTTTCTTTGGGACCCAAATTCCCAGGTGCAAAGGGAAGAAGGTGGCTGGTAACTAAGTTACTTGGAGACCTTGAGAACCTCAGACTCTCTGATGGCCCTGCAGTGCCAGCTGGGATCCTGGCATCCCCAGGAGGACCTACTACATCATCATCATCTTCCTCCTCCTGCTCCTCGCTGTTTGTATGGCGCCAGGAGGGCATGCTCACGAGACGGAGGGTCTTCAGCCCTGCTGGCTCCTTTGGCCACCACCAAGGCAAAGACAGGACAGAGTAACAGGAAATTCATAACACAAAAATGAAAAGGAAATGAATGCAACATTTTTTTAAAAAACTGAAAATAAGTATGAAAATATCCTCCCACCTCCCAAAACATGCAAAACTGAATCAAGACCAGATCACAAAGTTATATGGAACACTTAATGTTGAAAAACATCTTCAGGGAGCCTGTGTGGTTCAGTCGGTTAAGCATCTGACTCTTGATTTTGGCTCAGGTCGTGATCTCAGGGTCCTGGGATCGAGCCCCGTGTCAGGCTCTGCACTCAGCGTGGAGTCTGCTTGTCCCTCTCTCTCCCTCTTCCACTGCCCCTCTTTTCTCTCCCCTCTCTCTCTCTCTGTCTCTGACCCCTTCTCAAATAAATAAAATAAAATATTTAAAAGAAAAAAAAAAAAAGAAAACAGATCTTCAATTCTCCCTGGCCACCCACCCTCTCTTTTTGTGAATTAACTAAAGGAGAAAGAGATTGTGAGAATAAACGTGGAAGAGATATCTGGATGGTTCTCAGTGAAAAGATGATACCCTATGAATACTCCATAAAGAACCTACAGGTTTCCAAAGGTTGGGCAAAGAAATTAGATTGGAGTGTTTTCAGCCTGTTTTTGTAAGCAGTGTCCCAAAAAGAATCATTTTCAATATAAAAATCACTGTGAGTTAATCAGATATCCCAGCTAAAATGCCCAAAATGTAACTTTGTGAGTGCTAAAGAATAAAGTCCAGGAATGTGAAAGTGACATTTTGATTACTTATGAGATTTATAACTGAAGGCCAGATAAGAACTGGAATTCACTTGTAGCAGCTGTGCTAATAAAAATGTCTGTCAATTTTGTCCATTAAAAATTATAAAAGTAATTCTATTCTAAGACAAAAAAGATGTGAACCCAAAACAAAGGGGCCATGGGAAGCCAAGACCCAATCCTTGAAGAAACTGAATCTTACTTAAGGAGTGAAATTTAATGTGCCAAATTTCCTTCTAGAAACACAGCAAACAATGACTAAGAATTCACCAAAGGCAGTGTGTGGGCTGGATTTTGGTTCTTTCACTCCCCAGCGATGTTTCCAGTATTCAGCCCTGGACTCTTTTAAATGAAAACTACGTTGTCTATGACACTAGAGGCAGAACACCAACTGCATAGGATTCCCCTGCTTCCATTAGGCTCAAATATACAAAACAAAGAGCCCACAGGTGGGGTTATTTTGATCCCTCAAACAAAGCAAGTACAAGAACTATCATCTGACAAGCCAAGAAGCCCAGGCAAGATCTGCCTTCAGGTATGTAGGTGTTTCCCCTAAAGCAGTGTTTAACAGTTTGGGAGGAGGCAGGCATGTTTAACTATCCAAGGAACTCAAACGTACTGCATCCAGGGCTGTGGTCACATACCAACTTTAGTACTTCTCCAAACCTGTGAGACTCCGTGAATCGATGAAGGAAGAAAGTGAGGTGAATTCCAAAAAATAACTCTAAATAACTCTAAAAATAACTCTGAGATTTTAAATGTGAACTCCATATCCTTAGCTGAATACAGAGAATAAAACAATTCACAGTAGACGGAAAAAGAGGGGAGGCTATATAGATGAGAAATAAAACTCTAGAATGAAAAATACACCTTACTAAAAACCTTTAAATGTGAATCTACTGTTCCTGAAATACTCCATCTACAAACAGATAAAGAACAAGTAAGGAAAAAAAAATGCAGATATGAAAGAAATAAAACAGATACCTGATTTCATCAAGAAATGAGAATATGATACATCATCTCCTATTAAGATGAAATTATATCATTCTAAAACAGTCTGAATTAGAAACCAAGTCCACCAGTAATGTCTTCTACTTCTTCCTCCCACATAACCGAGAACAGGCAGTGGTGGCCAGTCCTGGCATTCAACAAGATGGACCAGTAGGTCATTAATAGGGCTGCATTCATAAGAAGGGAGAAGCTCACCAGTTTGATGCCTGAGAGGACCTCCAGCAGAGAGATCAGGTTGTGGCCATCCCGCAGATCTTCATAAAGATCATTGATATGCTTGCGGACCTGTGGATGAGAATCAAACAGACTGACTTTTATTTGATCTTGAATTCTTTTATTAGTTACCCAAGAATTTCTGGTTCTAGGTAAACACAGATTAAAGACTTTGAAATAGGAAACAATAATAAAATTCAGAAATTTTCAGTTTGGATTACAATACATATGAAATAGTTACACTTAACAGAAATATATGTTTTAAAAACTGAAGCCAGATCTATTACATACTATAGCCAGCTGTAAACAATGTTCTAGAAAGTCTGGGCAAGGGGAGGGAGAGTCAATCGTCCTGAAACCTCTCAGGAATTATTTTGGACCAAAATGTGATATAATGGCCAATGACAGACAGATGAGTCCAGTCAGAATCAGAAAAGCCTTCCAGGGGCACCTGGATACCTCAGTTGGAACAGCATGCAACTCTTGATCTCAGGGTTGTGAGTTTGAGCCCCACACTGCATGCAGAGATTACTTAAATAAATAAAAACTTAAAAAAAAGAAAAGCCTTCCAGAATGCAAAGGAAACAAAAATGCTAGGTACCCAGTGTTTCACAGGGAGTACCTATATGTTAACTCCTCTCTTATCAAATATTTCTTTTTTCAGCCCAGGTCACAATCTCGGGGTTATGAGAGCAAGCCCAGCATCTGGCTCCACACTCAGCATAGAGTCTGCTTGAGATTCTCTGCCCCTCCCTCTCCCCTTCCCACTTATACTCACTCTCTCTCAAAATAAATAAAAAAAACTTTTGAGGGGGATTTTCCTTGTGAAAAAAAAATTCCAATTTTATAAATGAAAATATGGGAAAACAGATCTAACTTTGGGAAAATATGTGGTTAATGTCAAACACCATGCTGAATGCTATACACATGATCTCCTCTCTTTCACATTGATAAGGTAGGTAATACTCCTATTTTACACATGAGGCAACAAGGCACAGAAGTTAAGTAATTTGCCCAAGGTCACAAGTGTAAAAACAGGCCTCAGTTTGGGCTTTCTCTGAATTTAGTCTTTGCCATTAACTACTATGTTTTATAATCAGCCATAATCTCATTTTATTTATTTAATCCAAACAAGTGCCCCATGAAGTTTATTTTGTACCCTGAAGGAACTGAGGAAACTGAGGCTTTGAGAAGTTAAGGTCACATAACTGCAGGAAGTGGCAATAGGTGTTCTGGTTCGTTCCAAGTCCAGTGACAACTTCATTGAGTGACACAATGCAGAATCAGTGGCAAGTGACAAGTATAAGGAAGCAGATTCATTTTCAACATAAGTCGTTCTTTAGACAACAATAAAAAGGGCTACTTTCAGAAGTAGCAGCTTTTTTCAAGCATAGACCAGGATACTAGGATTTCCACATTTGAATGGAAAACTGTATAGTCGTCATTTCCAGTTATAATATTCTAGCATTCCAAACAGAATGGGAGTCAGAAAAGATCATGGCTATGGGGTGCCTGACTGGCTCAGTGGGTAGAGCATGTGACTTTGATCTTGGGGTCGTGGGTTACAGCCCCACATTGAGTGTAGAGATTACACTGGGTGGGGGGAGATAAAGGCTGGAATTAGCTGGTGAGGCTTCCTGGAAGAGAAAGAACTGGAAAGACTGGGGGACTGGGAGGAGGTGCATTAACATTTTTAATTAACTAATTTATTTATTTATTTTAGAGAGACGCAGAGAGAGAGTGAGCACGCCTGGGGGAGGGGCAGAGGGAAAGGGAGAGAATCTCAAGCAGACTCTGTGCTGAGCACAGAGCCTGATGCAGGGCTCAATCTCACAACCCTGAGATCAAGACCTGAGCTGAAATCAAGAGTCAGATGCTTAACCAACTGAGCCACTCGGGACCCCCTGGAAGGATTAGAAAATGTTCTGACAGAAAGAAGATGGTAAAAATCACTGAAGACAAGGTACAGAGGTGGAAATATGAGGGTATGAGGTGGAAATGTGATGGGAAGGTATGAGTGTTTGTCCTTTGTGAATAAAGGATTAAGAAGGTGATAGGTAGATTACCCAGTTGGAGAAAATGGTTCATAATGAATTGGGTAACAGCTTTCAAAAACTGAGGGAATATTTCTTTAATTTTTGTGCTATTCACAATATGAACATAGATATAACATACTTTTTATTTTAACCAGCAATATTAACATTTCCTCCACCACTTTAAGTCTTAGACAAAGTAACACAACTAGCTCAAACTTGTAGCATTTGTTGATTTCTGTAGTTTAAATACTCCCACCACAATAAATAAATAAATACTCCCACCACGACCAATTTCCAACCACTAATATAATATCACTAACTGCAATGTTGGAAAGAAATATACAACAGCACACCATTATATACTTTTCTGTCAGACATAATTAACATAATTAACGTCAGGAGTGTAGACAATATTAACAAGTAGTAAAATAATTATGAGGTGATGTGTTTTGAGTATTTATTACCTTTGTTTTAGAAATAATTTATTTAATTGTAAGTTTATATAATTTAATTTTTCATAATGGCTGTGCTTAACAACCAGCTCACAAAATTAGTATTCAGCTCCTGTGAGCCCATGTAAGCTGGCTCCAAGATTTCAAGACCTCTCCCTCAAACGGGTCTAAGGTTTCAAAACCACAGTGCACCACTAACAGAAATAAGCAGGTCATGAGGGTTGGGAAGAAAGTGGTTTGAAAAATTCAATATTTTTTTTTTAATTTAAAAATTTTTAAGATTTTATCCTTAAGCAATCTCCACACCCAAAATGGGCCTCAAACCTACAACCCCAAGATCAAGAGCTGTACATTCCACCGACTGAGCCAACCAGTGCCCTGAAAAGTTCAATTTTAAATATGCTGAATTTTAAAAAGCAGCAAAGGAGCTACAAATGGTAATGTTCTAGAAGCAGCTGAAAATACCAGAATTCAATTTGGGTCAGCTGAGAACTTAAGATTAGAAGTCATATGCATAGAGGTGCTAGCTAGCTAAAGACATGGGAAATGTTGGCCTTTCTGGGTTAGGGGCAAGAAAGAAGAGCAGAGTGCTGAGGACTAAGCCTGTGGGAATAGCCAAAATTGGAAGGCAGGAGATGGAAAAGCAATCAACAAAGCATAGGGGGTGGAAAAAGGCAGGGAAAGAGGTAGGAAAACAAAACAACAAAAATAAAACAAGAAATGATAATCAAGGAGAGAGGGGATGGATGATCACTAGTATCAAATGCTCTAGGACAAGCATGAAGACCAAGATAGGTCTTAACAAATACTGGTGTTTTTTTTGTGAGACTCACTTTCTAGAGAGTGGTATAATAGAAAACAGATTATAAATGAATTGCAGAGAATATATTAAATACTTCGTATTAAGTTATAAAGAGAAGGGACAACAATGAGGGACTTATTTTTTTTTGATAGATAAGACCTGAGCATAGGGCATTCAAATCAGGAATGGGCACTGAATAATTATTTAAATAAATTATAATGGGAATGAGGACCAAGTGAGATCATATTATCAACAGGACACTAAATACTACAAAGTACTGAAAAGAAAAAGAGGTACTTTGAAATATAAAGTTAATTTCACAATGAGGACTCAACATCGCCTTTTAAAAATTCCAATCATGTTTTACACTTGTGAACAGCAAAATTCAACCACCTTACAAGAAGCTTAGCTGAGACTAACTTATTATGTCTCTCAGTCTTTCTCTCATTATAATGACTAAATAACTATGAAAAACTAAAAAGAGAGGTAATGGGGGAAGGGAGGGGTGCATTTTTTCCCTGGAGAATTTTTAGTAACAGAGAACAATGGTTAATTTCTGAAGCATACCGGATGCAGCTCTGCCTGGAGCAGGATCAAGTACCAACTGACACTTACTAGTGCTTCTGTGTCAGAAAATGTTCAGATACAGAGACGGGATTTGGAGGGCTCAATTCACATCCCAAGATCACACAGTGAGTAAATGGCCAGGCCAATAAAATCCAGGTCTGCCCCATTCCAAAATCTTTACCTCTACTGTAGACAGTAAGCTGCCTCCAAAATTTTCCACAAATCTCTTAAGGAAAAGAAAAAAAGCGGGGGTGGGGGGAGATCTAATAGTTAACACTGCTGTATGATATATATGAAATCCTAAGAGTTGTCATCACAAGGAAAAAAATACTTTTTCTGCTTTCCCTTTTTTATCATATTCCTATGACACAATGGATGCTAACTAAACTTACTGCTAATCATTTCATAATATATGTAACTCAAACCAATGCACTGTACACATTACACTCATACAGTGATGTATGTCATTTCTGTCTCAGTAAGACTAGAAAAGGGAAAGGAAAGGAAAGACAAGAAAAAGTCCAGTGGGCCAAGCATCAGATGTTTTAGAGGTAGCTAGGCGAAGCTAAGACTGCTCAAGAATCATCAATATGTATGTTTTTCTCCAATAAATACCCAGGCTATTCTGTCAAGAAAAAGATGAGTCAACCACTTCAACTACCCGGGTCTTTGCCTGTTTGCACTCCCTGTGAAAATCACTGTCAACATTAGTTAATGTCTCCAAAGAGTATATGTAAATGGCTAATAAACCCAGGAAAAAATGCTCAATATCATTAGCCATGTGGAAAATGTAAATCAAAACCACAGAAGATACCGCTCCCCACCCAACAGGAGGACTATAAGCAAAAAGACAGATTATAACTGTTGACAAGGATGTAGAGCAGCTGGAACCTTCATACATTGCTGGTAGAGATGTAAAATGGTGCAGCTGCTTTGGAAAACAGTCTGACAGTTCCTCAAAAGGCTGAACACAAGTGATCATACAACCCAGTAACTCCACTCCCGGGTGTATACCCAAGAGAGCAGAAAATACACATCTAGGAAAAAAATGTGTACATGAATGAATCTTTGTAGCGTTTCTTATTCATAATAGCCAAAAAGTGAAAATAACCCAAATGTCTATCAAACTGATAAATGGATAAACAAAATGTGGGATATTCATACAATGGAATATTACTTGGCAATTAAATACTGATACATGCTATCATGTGGATGAACTCTGAAAACACTATACTAAGTAAAAGAAGCCAGTTACAAAGAAAAGGATCACATAGTGTATGATTCCATTTATAAAGGATGTCTAGAATAGGCAAATCTATAGAGTCAGAAAGTAGATTAGTGGTTGGGGCTGGGGGAAGGTATGTGGGGGTTGGCAGGATGACTGAAAGGTACAGGGTTTCCTTTGGGGTGATGAAATGTTCTAGAATGGATTATGGTGATGGTTGCACAACTCTGAACATACTATAAGTCACTGAACTGTATTTATTTAAATAGGTGAGTTGTAGGATATGTGAATTAAGTCTCAAAAAAGATATTTTTAAAAATTAACAAATGAGGGGCGCCTGGGTGGCTCAGTGGGTTAAAGCCTCTGCCTTCGGCTCAGGTCATGATCCCAGAACCTAGGATAGAGCCCCGCAACGGGCCCTCTGCTCAGCAGGGAGCCTGCTTCCTCCTCTCTCTCTGCCTGCCTCTCTGTCTACTTGGGATCTCTATCTGTCAAATAAATAAATAAATCTTTTTAAAAATAAATAAATAAATAATAAAAATTAACAAATGACTAAATTTTGAGGGATCAAGTCCACCTAGGCCAATCCTCCTCAATTCTTGTGCATTAATAAGCCAAGGAAAGCTCTGCTTTCCCAGTTCTTTAAAGATTAACTTGGAAGTTATGGGCCCCTGGCTGGCTCAATCAGTAGCGCATGCAACTCTTCATCAGGAGGTCGTGAGTTCAAGCCCCATGTTGGGTGTAGAGCTTACTGAAAAATAAATAAATAAATAAATAAATAAATAAAAGATTAATGTGAAGTTATAGAAAAACAAACAGCTTCCACCAGCTTCTGAGTGGTTTTAGCGAAAGGAATAAATTACATTTAAGTACTTGGAATCAGAATCTAGCCCAGAGAGACGTTAACACTCTCAGTTGGCAGATGAGAAAGCATTGCCTGGAGAAGTTAAGTAACCTGTGTGAGATCATGGAGCTGGGAAGTGTCCCATCACCATCTCCTGACTCCAAGTTCAGTGTTTTTTCCCTTCACAAGGCTTCCATGATGCCAGAAGTGTAGAAAGGACATATTAAGGGGACCTCCTCTCCTCCAAAAAGAACCAAGGACTGCCACATGGTATTCTTTGACACTTGTAGCAAACCTCGTCAAGAAAAGCTTTCCTCTAAGACTTAAAAGAAACACAAGCAGCTCTATGTCCTTTACCCAAACTATGTTGAAGAGCAATAAACAGGTCAGAGGAGAAAGTTTTAAAGAGAAGAATATGTTGTTTATTCTCATCTACATTTATAAAAGTTACAGAGAAAGTGAGAATGAGCCTGGTAACTTTAAATGGATTTCTGAATTTGTAGATTTCTAAACTGTAAGAGGGGAATTCCATATTGATTCAATGGCTAAATTTATCCACAAGGAAAAGCCTAAATGCTAATGCTAAAAATACTAATGTTTAAAAAATGTTTAAAAAGTGGAAATGTTAATGCTAAAAAACAGAGTGCAGTTGTCCCAGACTTTCTGCCTGTGAAAAAACGATGCTCAAATGCAGGGAATCAGTAGAGGCTGGAAACTTGTTGGGGGTGAGCAGAGGGACTCTTTGCTGGTAAGAATTCTATTGTCTCTCTGTTTGGAGAATTCCTTAAGTTGAAACTAAGAGTGAGTGACACCTGCCACACCTCACTCACAAAGGGTCTCTGAAGATGAGGATGATTTTAGAATCCACAAAGGGTAGCTTTCCATAACAGGCAGGTGAGGGTGCTTAGGTGCAGGGAATAGAAAATCCAGTCCAAAGGTAGGCCCAAAACTTTCAGTGCGGGTTGAGAGGTGTCCAGAGTGAAATCAGGTCCTGAAAACTCAGATCCAGGCACGGGAACCACCATCACAACAAAGGCAATGCTCCTCCCCTCTGGGTCTAAACAGCACTACTCTGTCAATCCTTAAATGAAAATCCACTGCCAGTCTCCTTCTGACCTTTCGCACAGAGGCCAATAAGCAAAGGCGTGTGAAAATCCATGCAGTGCTAAGGTGAGCTGTCTCACGGCTATGGCAGAACAGTGGTGCCCAGGATCACTACAGCTACCTACCAATTCATGTCCAACTAGGGAGCCTCACACAGAAAAGCTGAGAAGTTCTGGAGTAAAAATTTGGAGTTAGAAAACTTTTGCTGGTATACGTGGAATTCTTAACTGAAATTCCAGGAAGGCCAGTAGCTTCTAGATTGCTAGACTAAATACTGGCCTCTCCTTTCTACCTATACCTTCTGAAGTCAACAAGAATTGATCAGAGAAAGCATTTCTCCTCCTTAGGGACTCAAGTGCTCAGTTCTCTCATCCTTTCTGGGAGTTCTCTCTGAGGGCATAAACTTTATCAGCTACCAGGACCTAGGGACATGATATAAATAATTCAAATAAAACCTCATTTAAAAACTAGATTTTGGGGGGTGCCTGGCTGGCTTAGTTAGTAGAGCATGCCAAGCTTGATCTTGTGGTTGTGAGTTCAAGCCCCACATGGAGCCAAACTAAAAAAAAAAAAATTTAAGTAATAAAACTCTAGATTTTTCTTTTTTTTTACATTTTATTTTTTAAATTTTTAAAAATAATTTCTACATCCAACATGAGGCTCAAACCCACAACCCTAAGAATGAGAGTCACAAGTTCCAATGACTGAGCCAGCCAGGTGCCCCTCCAGATTTCTCTTTTTGACTGTTCTAGCATACGTCCAGAACACTTCAGTTTGTAGGCTTGTGCTCTAAATTAGGTTATTTATATATTACAGATGTCAGTGGTCTTAAAAAAAACCTCTTTTAAGATTGGACCAATCTTAAAATGTTCTTGACTAATAAAGAGGAATTAATTTGCTATGCCACAACAAACTATTTCCCACAGAGACAGCTGGGGATCCAAGAGATCCCAGGTCAACTAAATCCAGAGCTTGAGAGGCTTGTTGCTTTGATCTCATATCCATCTACTTGCCAATGGCCACATTAATCTGGGTGTACTTGGGGAGCACAGCAAGGGATGCCTGGATTACAAAAAAACAAATCTCAGTCCCTATTTCTCAGCCCAAAGTTCAAAGACTGCCAGCATGGCGCAATGATTCTGATTAGCAGTGAATCCCTCTCTCTGAAATATCCCAAGATGAGAAAATGCCATCACAACTCTAGGGCTGAGGGTCTGAGAAGAGAGGAAAAATAGCCAGGGACTGAAGTAAAGCTCTGGCTGGCATCCAATTTCTAACAATGCTCTGTTGTGTTCATCTCGTTTCTCCCTCCCTGGGCCTCCTGTCATCATGCAGTACTGAGGCAGAAATCCAACCAGCAATAGCGGAGAGCCAGGGCATTTGTGCTCAACTACAAAGTTAAGGAGACCAGCCCGAGTCAGGATAAATTCAATTCTTCCAATTGTTAGAGATGAGGCACGAAAGAGTAAGTTCGGGGCATTTTTAGAAGAACAAGTAATTTTAATCACAAGACTCATGAGTGGTCCCTAGCTCCCTCCTTCACTAGCCGTATGATCTTGGGAAAGTCACTTTACCCCTTCAAATTCTCACTTTCCTTAGCTGGGAAAACTGAGAGGGTAAAATACCTTTACTGCCTTCACAGTTATCATAAGAATCAAGCCAGATAAGAATGTGCTCTGTAAGCTATAAAACACTATTGAAATATTATTTGCTCACGGCAACAAATCCTGGGTATTTCTCGTATCTGTGGTGCAGTATATGGTAGAGGAAGTAGTACAATACAGTCTGAGCCCTTGGCGAGCATGCTGATAGGGGAGGCAACGCGTGAACACACAAGGCATCACATCAAAGTGGTTTGGAAGAGAGACAGAGTTGAGATTAATTTAGTCTGAGGACCGGAGGTCAGATTCCCAGGAAGGTGATATTAGACGTGGGCCTTGAAGGGTAAGTGGGTGATGGCCAGGCAGAGGAGATTGGGATGTGCATTCTAGGGAGCAAGAGATGAATACGCAAAGAGGTGTGAAAGCACGCAGTGTTTAGGGAGCAGTGACTTATCTCATGTGGCCCCAGCACAGGCTACATAGAGGACAATGCCTGCAAATGAAGCTGGGGGGCTTGGAACCAGGTTGTCAAGGACTCTGCATCATGACAGAGTTCTGTGTCATCAAACTGGAAGCAAATGGTACATCTTGAAGGAATTAGAGGGAAATAGCCATTTTCTCTCGCTGTCTCTCTTCCCTTCTCTTTATCCTGACACTAACAAAATAAGACACAGTATCTGCCTTCAAGTTAAAATCAACAGAAAGATACAGAACGTATACAGTGCTATAACAGAAGTACATAAGGAATACGGTGAGGGCAAAAGAAAAGGGTAGTCATTCCTATATGGAAGATTCAGGAAAGTATTTATAGAGGTCGTGTTTAATTGGGGTTACATAGGCAGAACAGAGACTGGAGAAGGCTCCACATAGAGGGAGCAGCATGAGCAAGGACACAGCTGTAAAATAGCATGCACATGGCTCTTAGCATGGCACATGGTTCACCAAGTGCCTGAGATAAAAGGGGAATTCGATGCTATGTGCCTGGAAAGGCAGGCAGAAGCCGGGCCATTACTGCAGGCATTAAGAGCACAGGTTCTATACTTTAGGTTGTCTGAATTCTAAAATTTCAGTTTTGCCTCTTTCTAGTAGTGTTACCCTGAAGAAGTTAAGTCCTCTAAAGTTCATTGCCCTCATTGATAAAATGGGAAAATTGAAAGAGGCTACAAAATAAGTTCACTGAGCAGTAAAGAAGCTAATCCATGTTGAGGACTTAGTCCAGAATGTCAGCTTTATGGTAAGCACTCAATAAACTATTACTACTATTTGTGTTATCAGTATTACTACAGAAAACCCTACTAGGAGCTATTACAGTGATCAAGGCAAGCTGAAAAGGCCCTGGACTAGAGCAGAGGTCATGGGGATTGAGGAGAGAAGTCAGGTACAAGCATCTTTCTGAGCTAGAAGTGACTGATTGGAAATGATGACAAGGGAGATGATGAGCAGCCTGAAAATAGTTCTAGATTCCTAATTTGGATAGCTAAGTACATGAATGAAAATATTTAGCAATTTGTGGTGTGTTGAATATGGATATGTCTGGGTGACATCTAGATGAAAGTGTCTAGTACACTGTCTTTGGCTTAGGAAAGAACACAGGAAATGGCTCTATCATTATGTTCATATCCAGATCTTGTACTTTGAAAACTGCCCTCACCAGAAGCCCCCATTAAACAGTGGCCTTCAGGAGCCATACTGATTTATGTAACCATCTCCCTAGCCATAGATTACTGAGCTACAGATGGACACCTGACCCATGGAAGAAAAGAACATCCCAGCCAATCAGATTTTCTGTGTTTTGTGTCTACAGAATTCTCTAGCCACAAATTACATCACCATTTGGGAGATAGCCACCTCACAAGCAATGGCAGAAGCAATGAATGTAAGAGACATACAGAAAGAAAGAAAAATGAGAGAATACAAGGCCTCAATAAAAACAGAGAGTAGCTGCCTGATAATGCTTAGTTTTCATAATAAAACCTTGCTCCATCCAGACATTAGATTCTAGGAGATCATCTCATATCCTTTTTCTGCTTGTGCTTCCTTGTGTTCCACACTACAAATGATCCCTGTGACTAACTCAAGACTACCAAAGAAGAGTACAGAGAACAAAACAAGAAAATGGGTAAGGTTAGGACCCCGGGACCACCAACGTGGAGGAGTCAGAGAAAGAAAAAGGCATTCATAGGGTGCGTGGGTGTCTCAGATGGTTAAGTATCTGCCTTTGGCTCAGGTCATGATTCCAGGGTCCTGGCATCGAGTCCCGCATTGGGCTCCCTGCTCCTTGGGGAGCCTACTTCCCTCAGCATCTGCCTCTGTCTCTCATGAATGAACAGATAAAATCTTGAAAGAAAGAAAGAAAGAAAGGAAGAAAGAAAGCAAACAAGCAAGCAAGCAGGCATTCATAGAGGAAAGAGGTAATTCAGGAAAAATCAGTGTTCAGAGGTCAACATAAGAGAGGGTTTTAAGGCATATTAAGTTAGTCAGCAGTATCAGATACTGTAGAGAAACCAAATAAGAGGAAGATAAAACTAGGCTACTGGACATGGCAATTAAGAGGTCACTGGTGACCTTTCCCAGAGCAGTAATCAATATAACTCAAAATTATGTGAAGTATTTGAGTAATTATGATATACTATTCAAAAATGTTATTTTCAAATCTGGACTACCACTTTAGTCACACTGCTTATCCTTAGGTGGGCTTTTAACATGTCTCTGCCTTGGTTTCTCCTCTACTTAAAGACAATAATAAAATCTTCCCCCAACCCTAGCCGTTCTGGAAGTGCTCTATGTCTTACACTGCATGGTGTTTACAGTGTAAATACACATGTAAAAACAGCTTAATCTAAACATTTAAGATTTGTGCACTTAAAAAGAACAAAAGCCCCTCTGCCCCATCTTTACACAGTAATCAGATCTAGAAATGAAAATAAAGAAGGGAGCTTATAAAATAATTTGTAAAGCTAGGAACAAAGTATTCTTTGAATCCAGGATCATTCCCTGGTACCCTCAACCTTCATGTTCTGAGGTAATGGCATTTCTTACTATTCTCTCCAAGAAACTGATCAGTACAAGTTTCCACACGGTTATGACTATGTTAGTTATTTTTAAAAAGTCACATGTGTATCTGCATCGAGCACATGACAAGCAATCTGAACTCTCTGAGAGAAGGACTGACAGATCCAGCTTAGGCGCAGCCAGAGGTGCTGGGGCAGTAGCTACAAAGGAGTCCTACCTTCATCAGGTGCTTGTTGACCCACTTGGTGAATGTCTTCTTCTGAACACGGTCCCGTTCATCTGTAAAGCAAACACAGAGAAGGCATTGGCTTAGCACGGCCCGGATAAGTTCCCCTACCCCTGCTTCATCCACAGCCCAGCTTCTCTGTGGACCGTGGAGACAGTTTCCACACATCCATGTTGCTGGGAAAATTTGGCCTGTCTGAACTTCCTCTTCTGTCCTGACCATCTCGCCACTTTATAGATTAGACAGAATCATAAGCCTCAAAAACCATGCCATGGTAAAGTCTCTTTAGTTTCATAATCTGGGGAGTGGATGAGTCTCTACTTCTCCCAAAGTAACCTCCAAAAAGCCAAATTTGTGAACACCACCCACAGAAGAGGTTGAGTGGACTTGGCATTTGGGCCACTCGCACTACGGAGGTTCCATCTCCCTCTTCACTTATGGATCTGCCAGACCAGTGCTCTGCTCCCCCACCCTCTTCTGCTCCGTTCTGGATTCTACCCCTAGCTCCCATTTCCGCAGCAGCCATTACCAACCAGGCAACCCCAGAAAGCTGCTCAGTTTAACTCACTGCCCACCTGCCCCAGCTCTTCCTTCTCCTAAGTCCTACAGAGCCACTTCTTCATAGGCACACTCTCCGTTCTCAGTTTTGTGCATTCCATTCACAAAAACATGACTGCCAATACTTGGGAATCACTATTCCAAAGGCCTGATCCTACAGAGGACTCCCCTTCTCCCACATCTGCCAATTCCCAGAGCACTTCCAGACCAGTGATCCATCAGCCCTGCTCCTTTTCTTCTATTTGAAGCCTATGCCACCCCCCTAATTATCTTGCTCAAATCATGCTCACTGTCACCGACCACTCCCTGGCGCCTGCCCTCCTCCACAAGGCAAATCTACCTTAACCTCCCAACAACTTAGTTCACATTTACTATCTCCACACGCATCCTCTGGCATCATCCACAACTGACATCATCTCCAGTTCATATCCAGCCACCACACTGTCACGCATTCCTGCTTCAAACATAGTCATCCTAATCATTCCCAAGCTTTATCACTCCATTCTTATTTTATCCCTTTTATTAAAAGCATCTAAGCTTATCCTGGTCTATGCTAGACAACACAGTTAAGCAATTAAAGCTGCCATCACTAATCCCCCAGGAACTGTCAACTGCCTAACCTTCCACCACTAAGTTCATCATGACAATCTGGGAACCTGAATTACCACCACTGCTCAACTCTTCCATTTCTTTCTCCAAGTCAGGGAGCATTTCAGAAGAAAGTGGCAGAATTAAATAACTCTGGTTCACTAGTAATCTTCACAAACATCATTGAGGTCTTCTCTCCCTACTGCCCAGTTACTCCCCTCTGACTGACTGCCTAGTAAGAGCCGCACAGCTGCTGTTCAAACAATGCTGACTCTTTCCACTTGCAGTACTACCTACTCACATTTCTGAGTTCATAGACATTCAGTGCTACCTCATCCCTGTCTTTGCTCTTAATTTCACATCCTTCTTTTCAGCCTTGAATCTTTTCCTGCTTTGCAAGAAACAGTGCTCTCTTGCTACTATATAGCACAGAACTTGGGAATTAGAGTTAGTTATCTAGTCTTATTCCCTGCTGAAACATGATTCCCTTCAACAACAAAGAGTCATCTGTTTAGGGTTGAAAGGTCTGCCCAAATCCTGCACAATTCTATAATATTCCTGATACTTAAAACTTAATAGAGAATTCACTACTCCTAAGGCAATGTATCAATTTAATAGTTCTGTAAATATGTCATCATTTGCTTCCTTATAAATTCTCCCTACTGGCTCTCATTTGGAATTGTTAGAATTTTTTTTTAAGTGTAGGCTACCTCTCACATTTTTTTTTTTTTTAAGATTTATTTATTTGAGAGAGAGCGAGTGTGGTGAGGGGCAGATGGAGAAGCAGAATTCCTGCTGAGCAGGGAGACTGATTTGGGGCTGAAGCCCTATGCAGGCCTGATACCAGAACTCTGGGATCATGACACCATGAGTGACTCCACGAGCCACCGCAGAGCCCCAGGGTACCTTTCACTTAATAGAGCCCTGCAAGTATTCAAAGCCAGGATTTTCATTAGATTTGAGCACTGTCATCCCACCATATTTTGAAATTTTTAGATGCTGATTCAATTATCCAACATCTTCATTATCCTTCCCAAGCCTGTGTCATCTACAGACTGAATGAGAATCAGCTTACAACTGCAGTCTCATTGAAATCACTGACACTGCTCACACTACCTTCTCTTCACAGCATGCCACACTCTCTCTCTACAAGTATTACTTACTCCTTTTTAAAAAGATTTTATTTATTTATTTGAGCATAGTCCCTGACGTGGGGCCTGATCCCACGACCCCGAGATCATGACCTGAGCCAAAATCAGGAGTTGGATGCCCAACTGAATCATCCAGGCACCCCAAATATTGTTTACTTTTTAAAATCTAGCTCATTCATTCATTCATTCATTTCTTCTTTGAATACTTTTTTTTTTTTTAGATTTTATTTATTTATTTGACAGAGAGAGATCACAAGTAGCCAGAGAGGCAGGCAGAGAGAGACGGAGAAGGAGGCTCCCTGCGGAGCAGAGAGCCTGATGCGTGGCTCGATCCCAGGATCCTGAGATCATGACCTGAGACGAAGGAAGAGGTTTAACCCACTGAGCCACCCAGGTGCCCCTGAATACATCTTTATTAAGGACGTACATGCTTGGAAGAGCCTGTGTTTGACTCTGATGATAGATACCAAAGTCACTCCCCAGTTCATGGTTTCCCTTGCTCTCTCTCAAATAAATAAATAAAATATTAAAAAAAAAAAAAAAGATACCAAAGTCACAGTCCCTATCTTTAAAAGAGATGACAGTCGAGGCACCTGACTGGCTTAGTTGGTGGAGCACGCAATTCCTGATCTTGGGGTCATGCATTCAAGTCCCATGTTGGATGTGGAGACTACTTTATAAAAAAATAATAAAATAAAATAGATGACAGTCTAACAGAGAAAAGAAATAACTTCAGTGCAGTTTGATACATGCTATAAACAGAGCTAAGCACAGAGTGCTCAAGAACAGAAGAAAAATGGTTAAGCTACCTGAACAGGAGAGGGACACATGGGCAGTTAATCAAGTTTCCAGAGGAGTAAGTCTAACTAAACCTTAAGAGATGAGCAGAAGTTAGCGAAGAATTAAAGGGAAGGGACAAAGCTACTATATGCAAATTTCACCTAATGCAAATTCATGGAGACAACCAGGTGCTTATGTCCAGAGAAGTGCACAGAAGCAAGGATGGTTGAAAGACAGGATGTGTATTAGGTAGTGGAGAGACTTAAAACTAGATAGGATGCCATGGGCCAAATCATGACCTTTCTTATAAGCTAGTAAGTCCAAACTTTACCACTAAGAAATTGGTAGAGAAAGCTTTGAAAAATTTTAAATAAGAGAAAAAATGATCAGATGTGTGCTTGAGAAAAATTACTTTGGCAGCCTCTCCTGACAATTCCAGGTCTCAACAGTCTCTTTGTCCTACAAATTTTTATGGTACTTACTATGCTAATCACTCAATCAGCACTTATATAATAATATGGAGTCCTCAACTTTTAATATGCTTATTCTTACATCACCAATGAGATCACTAACTCCTAAGGAAAAAGATTATGCTTTACTTTTTGTATCTCCCAATGCTGCTAACAGCTACAGCTCTGCAGGATATGACCTAAAACAGAAACAAAAACTTTCTTGACTGGCCAATATATGATTAGAAGACTGGCTAATAAAACACACAGAATGAAATCAGAGCTGAATTCCCCTATGGGGAAAACAGTCCAGTATGTAAAAAACCCCAACATCCCAATAAGTGTCACCTGTGTGCTGAAACATGCAGCCACAATGTGAAAACAAAATTAAAGCTAACTAAAAGCTGTGCCCCTCTACATTTCACTACTACCAAACCCATTCTGCCTCACTACATTAATACCTTCATAACCAAGAATGGCCATTGCTAGTTTTACAAAAGTCTCACTCTAGAGACACAAGTTTTCCTAGCTATTTTTCTTTTCAGAATTTTTTATTATAAAAGTTAAATGTGTTTACCATGACAGGTTAAATAAGAGTTGGAAAACAAAAGTTAACAAATTTCCTTTTAAACTAACCAACATTTTAAAGAAGGAGCAGGGGGTACCAGGGTGGCTTAGTCGGTTAAGCATCTGACTCTTGATCTCAGTTCAGGTCTTGATCTCAGGGTCGTGAGTTCAAGCTCTGTGTTGGGGAGATATATATATGTATATATATATGTGTGTATATATATAAACACACATGTATATGTATGTGTATGTATATGTAAAGAAGAGGCAGAATTCATGGGATTTCTTTTCACTCTACTGCCTCCTTTATTTTAGACCTGAAGATGCAACAGGCACAATGGACACTGGTCCATCTTACTATGTTTCCAATAGCTAAAAAACAGACTTCTAATTCAGCAGCAAGAGGTCCAAGTACCTATTCTGAGCATAACTACTAATGGCAACATGATTACAAGCACTTCTCAAGACCAGGTAGCCTGCCTTAGAGCTGAGCTGTAAGTTCCTTAGAAAAGGGTTTTTATGGAACAACTGTGCCCCCAAAGCTGAAGTATCCTTTTTTAGGATCCTTTGTCCCAGACCCATCAAGTACATGTAAGTTCTTTCCTGATTTAAGCATTAAGACAAGAGGATAGAATTTGCAGTGCCTGGGGTTTAAGATCATAATATTTTAGCAAGGTAATTCATTACAAAAGCCAAAGAGCAACTTTTAACTATTATACTTTCAGAATGCTCCAAACAGCTCAGACTTCCAAACTTTTTAAAAAGTTTTAGGTTTGGCTCCCTACACATAAATCCCTAATTTAATTCCAGGCCCAGCAAAGATCTTTCTACCTAACTAACACTGGAGGTACAATTTTCAAAGATATCCCAGTCAATTTTTAAAAGGCCATATTCTTTGATGCTTCTTATAAACTTGGCCCTACCAAAGGTTATGAACTGCCAAAAAAGAACCCAACTGCCCACTGGGAAATTCTAAGATTGAACATACTGAGACACCAATGAATAATGGGGGAGGGTTACTTAATTAGAAGGATTTAATACCTGTTTCCAACTTTTATTAAGACCATTACAGTCCATTAAGCAACCAATATGTACCCTAATTTTCTCTGTATTAGATTCACCTGCAGATATGTCCTTTGGTAACTTAGGCAAGTCCTTCCACCTAGAATCTGGATCCCACCTCTTCCCTTCTTTTGGGAACCTTAATCCAACAATTATTCCCTAGTTTGTATACCTTTAACTTCTCTCTTTCCTTTCCGCTTGGCTTCCTGAATAAGTATGATAACAATGCTGTCTCCATTTCCTCACCTCCCAAACTAAGATACCATCCTTTTCAATGCTGCCAACAATCTTCCTACCAAAACTGATCTTGTCACTGTCTGCCTTAAAATCCTTCAGTGACTCCTTACCCTCCTATTAATATTAATAGTTAACATTTACTGAATATCTGCTTATGTGCTACATGACTTACATATATCATTTCTAATGCTCAACAACCCTGAAAGCTAGACATTATTTAATTGGAAAGATAAAGCACAGAGAGGTTAAGTAATCTGTCTGGGGTCACAAGGTAGGTAAAGAAGTTAAATTTGAACTCTGCTCCATTGGATTCCAAAGCCTGATGCCTCCATTCAGGATAAGATTAAAACTTTTTACCTTGGCATCTAAGACCCATTATGATGTGATGCCTGCCTGCCACTCATCCTTTTCTACCCTTTCATAAAAATTCTAACTTTCAGCCTTGCTGAATATTCTTGCCCAAGTGTAATCTTGCCCTTGTATTCACTGTTCCTTCTGTGTGGAATATAGCTCCCCCCCTTGTCTGTCTACTCCTTGCTCTGTATTCAACTCAACCATCGCTTCCTCCAGGAGCTTTTCCTATCCCTTACACACACTGGTTTAGGTGATCTTTCTCTTGTGCTTATTGCAAGATATTATTGTTTATGTGTCTATCTGCCCTACTCTACTAGGAGCAATTTGCGAATGGGCCTAGAGTTGGAATTAAAGCCTCCATTTGAGGTGCAAAGTTCTGTGTTCTAATCCAACATAGCTGGTAACACAATCCCAGTGCATTATAAATCATTATAATCAAAAGCAAATAAAAGAAGAATTTCTGCTGGTTTCCCTCAGGGCCACAGAAAAATCACAAATGGTTCAAGAAGCCCAATGGGGCACCTGGCTGGCTCAGTCGGTAAGCATTTGCCTTTGGCTCAGGTCATGATCTCAGGGTCCTGGGGTCAAGTCCCAGGTCATCAGGCTCCCTGTTCAGCAGGGAGTCTGCATCTCTGTCTCCCTCTGCCCCACCCTCTACTGATGTGCTTGGGCTTCCTCTCTCTCTCTCTCATAAATAAATAAAATCTAAAAAACAAAAAAAAAAAAGAAGGAGGAGGAGGAGAAGAAGAAAAAGCCCAAGAGGCACCAACCTCCTGGAAATTTAAAAATGAGATATGTGAGCTGACAGAGAAGGCAAATAGTCAGAATACGCCCGTTCCTTGACCTCATGAAATTTGCGATCTAGTGGCAAACACCAATATATAAATAATTAACAATAATATCAAGCAAATAACACACCAGATACAAGCAACACAAAATGATGCTGATAATCACAGTTGATTAATTCTGACAGAAGGGTAGGAGAAGAGTTCATGGAAGGCATGGTGTTTTCACCAAACCTTGAATAACAATTAGGATTTGAGCAGCATGAAAAGGAGTTAAGGAATTCAAAACTGAAAAAGAAGTATGAGCAGCAATTCAGAGAAATGTAAGTATACAGGATGTGTTTCAGGGAGTAGCATAGCTATGCACAGCATACATTTAGCAATTAAATGAAAAAGGAGGCTTACAAGGTCACATGAGGTTAAATCACTGCAAAAAACTACTTAATTCAGTAAGTAAAATGACACCACGAGACTTTTTACTTATTTATTTGAGAAAGACAGAGCGAACATAAGCAGGGCAAGGGGTAGAGGGAGACGGAGACAAAGTCTCAAGCAGACTGCACCAAGCACGGAGCCTGACACAAGGCTCGATCTCGTGACCCTGAGATCACAACCTGAGCCGAAAACAAGACTGGACACTTAACCAACTGTACTACCCAGGCGCCCTAAGATTTTTTTTTTTTTTTAAGATTTTATGTATTTATTTGACAGAGAGAGACACAGCGAGAGAGGGAACACAAGCAGGGGAAATGGGAGAGCGAAAAGCAGGCTTCCCACTGAGCAGGGAGCCCAATGCAGGGCTTGATTGCAGGACCCTGGGATCATGACCTGAGCCAAAAGGCAGATGCTTAACGACTGAGCCACCCAGGCACTCCCACCCCAAGATTTTTTGAAGCAGAAGGTGTTCTTTTTTTTTTTTTTTAAATATTTTATTTATTTATTTGACAGAGAGAGATCATAAGTAGACAGAGAGGCAGGCAGAGAGAGAGAGAGGGAAGCAGGCTCCCTGCTGAGCAGAGAGCCCGATGCGGGACTCAATCCCAGGACCCTGAGATCATGACCTGAGCCGAAGGCAGCGGCTTAACCCACTGAGCCACCCAGGCGCCCCGAAGCAGAAGGTGTTCTAAGAGATAAATCTGGCATTGGACCGAAGGCCAGTCTGCATCAGAGAGACACTAAGGGGTACAAGAACCAGCTAGAGGTCTACTATGACAAACCAAGAAAGAAATCTAGGAGCATGAACTGGAGCAGAGACAGTAAGGATATAAAGAGGGCAGGTAGATCCATAAGATAATGTAGAGGCAGAAACAATAGCTCTTAAATATTGACTATATGTGTTAAGAAGGAAAGGGAAGGTTCAAAATAATTCTAATGTTTCTAGTCAATAAATGTTGGTCACCGGGGTGCCTGGGTGGCTCTAAGCCTCTGCCTTCTGCTCAGGTCCTGATCCCAGGGTCCCACATTGGGCTCTCTGCTCAGCGGGAAGCCTGCTTCTCACTCTCTCTCTGCCTGACTCTCTGCCTACTTGTGATCTCTCTTTGTCAAATAAATAAAATCATAAAAAAAAATAAATAAATGTTGGTTACCTAATGTTTCCAGCAACTGGGAGGAGTATTATCATAAGATTAGGAAAATAGGAGGCATAGATTGGGTGTTGGGTAGGTTGAGTTAAGTAGAAGAAAAATGAGGTGTTAGCAGACCTTCTTGCTGGCAGTTGGAACGTTAGGTCTGGAGTTCAGAAGAGCAGTCAGAATTGAGGCTACATATTTGAAGCTAACAGTTGACAGGTGTGGCTGTGGGAAGTACACCAGACAGCCTATCTCAACTTATCTTCCGAAATCACCACTTTGCCCATATCATCCCTCTACTCAAAAATTCTTTGGTGGCTCCCAGAAGACCAAGTCCAGGTCTTTCGTTTCCATAGTCTGTTATAACCCTTTGAAATTCAATTCTGGTTTTTATTCCCTGTGTGTTAGGTAGTTGGAGGAGATAAATACCTGGCCTCTGACCTGAAGAAATTTATAATTTACTCTTCCAACTTTATCTTTGGGCTCTCCCCAGCATGACTCACCTGGGTCATTCTGATACCATTGTTTCCAAACATAACTTGCACATTCTTGTCTCTGTTGCCCCTACCAGAATATCTGTCTCCCTCATTTTGGGTTATCTAAGTTAGAGCCTCCATAGAAGGTCCAGCTAAACTCCCACTTCTCCCTTTACATCTTTTCACCTATGCCAGCCACTTCTAGATGCCTGCAGGTGCCTGTGTTTATTCACTTTACTTGACACGAAGCGTATAAAACCTATTGTTACATACCTCTCTGTGTAAATCCTATTTATCTTCAGCTCTTTAGAGTCAAGATCATGTTTTAAATTTCCTTAAAAACCCAACGTTTGGGGTACCTGGGTGGCTCAGTTGTTAAGCATCTCCCTTAGGCTCAGGTCATGATCCCAGGGTCCTGGGACTGAGCCATGTATCGGGCTCCCTGCTTGGCGGGAAGCCTGCTTCTCCCTCTCTCATTCCCCCTGCTTGTGTTCCCTCTCTTGCTGTGTCTCTCTGTCAGATAAATACATAAATAAATAAATCTTTTTTTTTTAAACCAACATTTAAGAAAATAATGGGTACTCAAGAATACTCATTCATTTAACAAATATATACTGAAAGCCCACTATATGCCAATGTTATATCTACAAGGACACTTTAAGATGGTATTCTCAAAGTCAGACTAAGTATTCCCAAATGATAATTAAAAGGCTGCTTTTCAGTAAGGAGCAGGGATTTCCATTCAGATGTCCCAACTACGGTTACAGCTTTCCTAAATTCTTCTTGTCATATCTGGACCCAGGAGACTTTGCACTACTTCATGTAAGCTCAAAGAAAAGAGGCTAAAGAAACAGACCCATAAATACAGCAGACAAACTGATGGCGGCCAGAGGGGAGAAGGGTAGGGGTATGGGCAAAATGGGCAAAAAGGAGTGCGAGATACAGGCTTCCATTTACTTCCATGAGTAAGTCATGGGAATCAAAGGTACAGCACAGGCAATATAGTCAATAATATTGTAATAGCATATGGTGACAGATGGTAGATACATTTGTGGTGAGACAGAATGTATAAACTTATTGAATCATACATCTGAACCTAATATAACATTATGTGTCAACTATACTTCAAGAAGGAAGAAAGGGAGGGAGGAAGGGGAAAAAAGACAGATACATAGACAGAGATCAAGCAATTAACTGTGCTTACCGAAAATATACAATGGCACCAACATTATTAATGATTCCTCTCCTCAAACATATATAAGTCAACTCTGGGAGATAAGACAGACCTAGATATTGTGTTTACTCTGCGTCAGGCACTGTGCAAGGCCTGCCTCATTTAGTATTTGACTCAGTCCTCACAATCTACCAAGCACACACTATTTATTCTTATTTTTATAGTTCAAATTGAGGCTCAAAAAGGCTTATTAATAATTTGCCCAAAGTCACACAGTTAGCTAGTAGCAGAATTGCAGTTCAAATCCAAGTCTGTGATGGACTTTTAATCAATCACCATGCCTTGAAATTATTAGAAAGCAACACAATATCGTCCTGAGTAATGACAGGAAGAAGGGAGGTGAAAACTGTAACTGTAATCGGGGTTCATGACAGGAATCTATCACCAAGGGTTGGTGGGCTTAGAATGTCTCAGTGAACATTGAGAAATGGGAGCTTAGGGAGGTGATAATTCTATAAACTTCAGTGCAGAATTAAAGTTTTATGTTATTTCTCAGGCAAACTGGAACTTTATTAATGATAATTCTTTGCTCTACTGGGAATCCGAGAGTAAACAACAGAAGTTAGATAAAGAAATAAGCCAGGAATAAGCATGGTGGTGAGAGAAATGAGCCACAGAGATGGAGGGAGAGGCATACAAGGCGAAGGGAAGAGGGGGAAAAGCTTAATAGTTTCTTGAATATTCATTGGGTTATCAGAAAAGCTAAATCACAGATACAAAGAGATCAAAGGCTTAAGAATCCTCAAAATATCATCTGAAAGATGTAGAAATCCAAACCCTAAGAAGCCCTCTTAAGTGGGATAAAGTGACACAGGGGCACAATTAGGTCTGTTACTTGGACTTCCTGGCCTCTAGTCTATAATGCTTACGTTACAGAACACTCAGCTCCCCTCTTTGAATCTGAGTTTCATCTACAATTTTGGAGTTTGGACTAGGTCAATGGTTCCCAAATACCAGTCTGTGAGCCTGTCATATCAAAATCACCTGCAGAGCTTACATTGGGCTAAGTGCTTGAATATCATGTACTCCTCATAATGACTCTGAGTTAGGTCTATTTAAACCCCCTTTTTTAAAATGAGGAAACCAAGGCATAGAAAGATCAAGCAACTCCCCTAGCTCATCTAGCCATTTAGTGGTAGGGCTGGAGCCCCAAGCAGACAGGTGATGCCAGAGTCCATTAGGCCACCCTGCCTTGGGGGATTAAACAGGGTACGATGAGAATGTTTTTGCCCCCAAACTTTCAATAAAGATTCTAAACTTCCTTAAACTTCTCCGTTGGTTAGAGAAAAGGGGCCCTTTTATCTCCAAGCACTTTCAGATGCAGAAGATTCTTTTCTCTAGATCTCAGGAAGGAACTCTCAATGATACCAGAAAGATAGAAGGCTAGACTGCATGGCAACAACAGACTAAACCCGCCCCTCCATGTGCCCCAAACATTATTATAATACCACCTTTGTTTCTCACAAAGCACTTAAATATCTGGCAGCACTGGCCTAGCGGTCAGGAGACAGAATCGTAACTGTAGCTCTCCTACACCCCTTCTGAGATTTCTTCTGCTCTCTCCCCTCGATAAAATAGCTGGCGATTTCAATTTTAGTGAAAAATCTGCCTATTTGGGTCACAATTTTGTTCTGCTTTAGAGATTCGAGAAAATAATATCAAAAGTTATTTTGATTATCAAAGTTGATGACCAATCCAGGAGTTTCCAAATCAGTAAGTGTTCCAAAATAAATCAGAAAACCTAACATAAAGCTGTCAACCTTTTCTTCTGCTAAGTAGGGATAATCTAAAACCAAGCTACTACCTAAGAAAAATTCTTTCATAAAATAAAGGACATTTTAACACCAGAAAAGTAGGAAGGAAAATCACAGTAAAGGACAGGTCTTGAAATGAGTTTCCTTTTATGAAAGGCACACTACTTTCTCCTTACCTTTTTCATTTTACCAAGAACGGGTGAACTGACATCTCATTCCAGCACCAGTCTGTGCACCCTGCAGTTTGGAAGCCAAAGAAATCTGTGGCCAAAAAGCCTGGGCCACTTGCTCAAGGTCACAGAACATGATTTAAATGAACTCTTGTCCTTTATCCAGGGAAACCTAAGCCACAGCCTGTACAATAGTCCTCCTAGCCTGCAATTCTTCTTTAGGTCCCCCATCCCGTCCCAGGTCCCGTCCTCAGACCATCCTGGAGCCCTCTTCCCTCCTCATAGCTGGCAGAAGAGAGTAAGTGAAAGAGGAAACCCAGGCCATGACTCCTCCCTCCCACCCCCCCATCCAGTCTGCTCAGAGGTGGACTCCGTAACCAACCAACTTCTGCTAAAAATACACCCTGGACTCTCAGAACTATGCAACATAACTTAAAAGTGGTTTCCTGATACAGGCAAAAAGAAGCATGAGCATGAATTCAGCCTCTATAAAAAAGTCCCACACCCAAAGCTCAGACTCTTAACTGCCAGTCACTACAAGCTTAAGAAGTTCCCCAGGAAGTAGGGCACCCGTGTATTCCCCCCGCACATTTTAACAAGGACAAAGGCTGTAACACCTCCAAGACTTCAAAACCCATATACTCCTATGAGTCAATGACAACAAGGGCTATTTGGGATCCACAGGCCCAGACAAGGAAAAAACTTCACATACTAACCCATACAGCACATGCGGCAAACCAGGTGGGCGTTGAATTCGTGTTCATCTTGGTAACTAGGCCACATGGTACTCTTGTGTCTGCTGACCTCACCCAAAAGGAGGGTATTCCAAAGAATGTCCAGCTAGTGACTCGTGCACCTTCTGCAGCTCCTCAAAAAAGGCTTCGAGGTAAACAGAGATAGATAGCCAAAGGGCTATGCAATGAGCAGAGAGAGACAGCAGAAGTACAGAGTCGTGGCTCCACCCACCACTTCCTAATGACCTCCTCCTCCCCTTGAGGTCAGAGAGGAAGCTCCTCCCTAGGGCACTTCCAAAAACTGGGTTCAGGTCTCAAGGCAAAAAGCATCCTATTCAAAAGTGGACGCAGCTTAGTGTTTTCAGACCGACAGCAGCATACAGAGGTGGGAGCTTCATTATGAAAAAGTGCAGCCAAGTTATTGAGTAAGCCTGAGCAGGTAGAAAGAGGCTGGTCTTTGAGTTACCCTCCATTTGCAGAGCAGAAGCTTGTGACCTGGTGAATCTTAGACAGTTGCAGAAGAGCTGGTAAGGTAGAACGGCTTACTGCCAAGTCAGGAACAGTACATCCGTTGCCCAACAAACTGCTCCTCTGGCAGGCCTCTTCTCAGGCAGAAGTACATGTAAAGTGTTAACCAACTGAGAATGTCCCCCAATGGCAGATACTATAACGGAGTAAATCCCATACACTGTCCACTGCCAAGAGATTCCCAGATTCTAAATGGAGCTCCATTCCCCCACATTTACAGCTGCCCAAAAGCAAGAGTCACAGTCTCTCTGCCATGATTCCACCTACTTCACTGGTTAGCCCAGCCCCAGCCAGCCTCTCAGGTAGATTAGCAGGGCAGATTTCATCAACCTCAAAAATATTGTTTGCTTGTTGCTCCATTCTGTCCCCTCATCCAGCCAGGAATATCATTCCAAATCCCCACCTCTTCCCAGACCCTCCCAACCCTGTCTTTACAGTCCCAGCACTTAACTCAGCGGTGCCAGAGATCCCTTTATCCAGCAGTGGAGGGCTGCTTACTTGTTTGTCCAACTTGTTTTCTGAGTCTTGGCTAATTGTACCAGACACTGGAATGTTGAAGGAACACAATGAAGGGCTTTTTCATTCGGATGGCCCAGCCCATCTATTGCTTCTTCACACTTCTGACCCAACCAGGGGTTAGAAGAGCGAGCCTCTGTCGAAGGCAGGATTGCCACTCTGATGGGGCCTCACACCACTCTGAAAGGCCCCATTGCAGATAAGGGCCTAATCACTGGCCCCTTCCCTAAATAGAATGACTTCTTCAGGCTAATGCTACCTCCAATCCTATTCCTAAATGCAGGGAGGGAGAAACACCCAGGAAAGCAAGTTTGCAGAGATTAGTCCCAAAGACTGCAAGTGAAAAAGAGTAAAAACGAGCTTGCCTAGCAGACCACTCAATTTACACAAGCTCTGTGACCTGCCTCAGTGTTCTGCCAGCTTTCTTCACTCCCTACTCGGCATCCCTCCCACCTACAAACTAATATTCCTGTTACTACTTAGTAATAACAGGACTCACGGCTGACTTCATCTCTCCTTGACTTAGCTCTCTCAGTCACCCAGATAACCTGCAACACCTCTCCTCAGTTTGCTCCTTTTATCAGACTCTTCTTAGTCAGCCTTGGAAAGGAAGGGTCCTCCTAGAACTTACCTTGTCCTAAGAAGAGAAGTGCACACAGAATAGGGAAGAGAGAAGAAAAAGGAATAAATGTTTCCTGATTCACATTTTAGTAAATTTTTCCTTTATCTGATTTAAGTTTCTTGAGTCTTGTGTCTTCTGTCTTCATATTCTGGTCTCTAAAACATTTTGAATGCACTAATAATCTAAGCTAAAATTAACTGAGCATCTACTGTAACTCAGTTCACAAGTAATGTGCTAAGAACTTTAAATATAATTTCATCTAATCCCAACAATTCTCTAAGGTATTATTATCTCCATTTCAGAAATGAAAATACTTTTAAAAGGCTATATAACTTGGAGGCACCTGAGTGGTGCAGTCAGTTAAGCATCTGACTGTTGGTTTTGGCTCAAGTTATGATCTCAGAGTCTGGAGACTGAGCTCCGCCTCTGGCTCCATGCTCCGCAGGGAGCCTATTTAAAATTGTCTCCTGGTCTTTCTGCCCCTCTCCACGCCACCACCCACCCCCCACCCGAACTCACGCATGCTTGTTATAGTTCCCTCTTTCTCTCTGAAATAAACAAATATTTTTTAAAGGCTAAATAACTTAACCGAGATTATGTATCCATTTGTCCAGCTCCAAAGCCCCACCTCCTGTTACACCCTACTGTTTCTGAGAGGGACCTAATCCAGAATCACTACACTGTCATGGGGGAGCTATATATTTAAGGTGGCTGAATATTCCTGGGAAGATTAAAAAATAAAAATATTTGACTATAGCTAAATACAGATTTAGGGCATATCCCAAATGAATATGTGGGGTAACTTCTAGAAATATGAAGTAATTTCAAAGTCTGAAAGTCAAAATAATCATCCCTGAGTAAGGTCTGCAAAGGTAAATCAAAGGCTGCCTTTTCCTGACTCCTTTGGCATCCAAGCAGAATCTATTTCCTGTGAAGGCATTACAGACTGAGGAAGTTAGGGGAGAGAGTCCTGGGGATAAGGTCAGTCTACCTGCCAGGAGACACAGGCATTCCCTCCTAGGAGGTCCTGAGCCTCAAAAGGGAAGCTACCACTAACAGCAAGAATTTTGATTAAGGCAGTCAGCTCTTAATTATTCAGAGGAGACCAGCCTGAGCAGTGATTACCCAGGTCATCCCCCTTCTTTTTTGACCAACTTTTAGTCATGTCATTGGTCACTGGGTGTCCAGCAATGTTAGAGGCAGGAAAAAAGTGAATCTGACTGCTACCTGCAGAATTTAAAATCTTGAGTGGGGAAAAAAATAAAAATAAAAAATAAAATGTTGAGTGAAAGAAATCCAAGCCAGTATTTCCACACATGGCTAGAAGTTATCAGAGAATTTACAACTATTGGCTTTCTTACAATAGCACAGAAAATCAAAGCTATACATTTATTTCCTTAAATACCAGAATCATCCACTGTTAAGGATATTAAAGTGGACGCAGAAGTCTTTCCTTCTAATGTGTAAGACAATGATTCATAATATATCACTAACTTTTTGTATATTCCCACACTGGCTTTTTCACATTTTTTCATTCCCAACTGTAAAGATAAATATTTATATTTTGTTCCTGCAGCATATTGGAAATTACTATGTCCTCAATGATATATTTTGTGAAAAAAGTATCATGAGGATAGTAAACAATTATATTGTCCTTGGGGCACCTGGCTGGCTTAGTCAGAAGAGCATGTGACCCTTGAACTCAGTCGTGAGTTCAAGCCCCACATTGGGGGTAGAGATTACTAAAAAACAAGCAAGCAAACAAATCCCACAATTATATAGTCCTTACTATGTACAGAATGTATTCTAAAAACTAACTCAAAACAACCATGCAGTATTATTAACCTCACTTTATGGATGAGGAAGCACAGACCCAGACAGACTGATATCAATCTGCAAGCAGTGGCAGAGGTAGGATGGTAACACAGGTAGCCTGACCCAGAACCTCAACCACAATTCCATGTCACCACATCCAAGTGGAGGCCAGATGATCACACTGCCAGAAGCACAGGAAATTAGAGACCTTAGTCTTTATTCTTCTCATTCAGATGGGAAAAAGTGCAGAGAAAGTAATTAACCCATCTAGCATCTCGTGCAGTCAGAAGAAGAACCAGGACTGGGGCTACTGCGTGACTCAGTCGGTTAAGTGTTTGCCTTCAGCTCAGGTCATGATCTCAGAGTTCTGGGATTGAGCCCGCATTGGCCTCCCTGCTCAATGGGAGCTTCTCTCTTTCCCTCTGCTTGCTGTTTCTCACTTGCACCCTCTCTCTCAAATAAACACGTAATATCTTAGAAAGAAAGAAAGAAAGAAAGAAAGAAAGAAAGAAAGAAAGAAAGAAAGAAAGAAAGAAAAAAAAGCCAGGACTTAGAACCCAAGTCTCCTGACTCCAAGTTCAAGGGTCTTCCTACACACCACACTGATCTAGAAAAAAAAGCTAAGGAAAGAAAAAGGCAAAGCCTCCACGTTGATTAAGACAGCTAATGGTTTAGTTACTTGAGTAAAGATATAGTAGATACATGGCCATTTATTTATTTATCAAGAGCCTATTACAACAAAATTTTAGATAAGATGAATGGAAGAGGCACAGCTAATGTCATAAATGGGGGGATAAACATTCAAAACAATCTCAAAAAGTGATATGAAATCTCATAGGACAAAAGGGAACTAGGATACTTATGTCTTGTACTGAAGTTCAAGAAAACTAAAGGCACAGAAGTGTCTAGAGGGGAGATATAGCAATTCATGTACCAGGATTGACCATTTTATAACAGATCTTAAGTATAACAGATCTTAAGTTTAACAGACTCAGCAGTGTGATGGAGCTGCTGAAGAGAAGAGGGGAGGGGAAGGGGAGGAGAGGAGAGGGGAAACAGAGGGGAGAGAGGAGAGAGAAAAGGTGATGCAGTCTTAGGTTGTACTTCATGTGGCCCAGATCCAGTGATTATAGCTGGTCTCCTAGTGGGATGTTAGAAATGGAAAGAACCTTAAGAGACTGGACTGTCCAACTCTTTTATTTTGCAGATAAAGAAAACAAGACCCTAGAGAGAGACACATCCGTCCTTTGGCAAACACGCAAAAATTCAAAGGTTCTTCTCAAGGAACCATAAAGCTTTTTTCCTTTCTGTGTTACCACAATGTGAGATATTAATAAACTAAAATACAGGGCAACTCTGTATCATTCAATTAATCTATACCGAGCACCTACCTTAGACCACATGTCAAGCTAAGCCAAGCCCAATAAGTACATAAATGAATAAGACAAGTTCCCTGCTACAGCTTATATCTAGTGCTATCTTAATTCTTTCATTTTATTTGTTCGAGTAACATTTACTGGCAGCTATTTTGTCCCAGACACTTGGGAAACTGAAATGAGTAAGAGTCCCTGCTCTTAAAGATCTTACAGTCTAACAGACTGTAATTAGTGGAGAGCGAGAGACAAGCAGAGCAAGCTGACAATCCAGGTTTGAGCAAGAAGCACTAGCACTTGTGCTGCTGGCGCACAGAAGAACTCTCACCTCAGTGGGGAAGGCTTTCCAGAGGCACTAACTACTTACCTTGAAGGACAAGTATCAAGTAGTCCAGTTGAAAAGAGGGTACGGGCATTTGGGGTAGAGCTCTACAATTTTTTAAACGAGGCTGGTGTACTAGGTGCTTGTAAGGCCAGGAGAGGAAATGGAACTAGTGAAATAGGCAGGGGGCAGATCATAAAAACACTTTTTTTTTTTTTTAAAGTAATCTCTACACCCAAGATGGGGATCAAACTCATGACCCTGAGATCAAGAGTTACATGCTCTACCCACAGAGTTAGCCAGAGCGCCCCATGAAAACACTTTCACATCATGCTGAAAAGTTTGAATTTTCTTCTAAAAGCAGAGAGGAAGCATGGATGGATTTTATGCAGGAGAGTGATACAGACAGCTCTCTATTTTAGAAAGGTAACTCTGGCAACAGTTAGAACACAGGTGGGGGTGGGGAAGAGTATGGGGGAAATAGATTATTTCAACAGCCCTAGAGAAAAATAATGAGGATACAAACTAAAACAGTGGGAAGTTTTGGGAATAATGAGATAATATATGTAAATATAAGAGTGGACAGGGTATACTGAAAACTATTTAAAAATATAAATACTGGGGCACCTGAGTGGCTCAGTGGGTTAAGCCCCTGCCTTCAGCTCAGGTTATAATCTCAGGGTCCTGGGATAGAGCTCCACATCAGGCTCTCTGCTCAGCAGGGAGCCTGCTTCCACCTGTCTCTCTGCCTCCTAGTGATCTCTCTGTCAAATAAATAAATAAAATCTTAAAAAATATATCTAAATACTAACTGAACGCAAAGTTGCCTTACAGGTATATGATTTCAATACAAACGGTCTGTGTCTTCCTGTATCTTGTTTACATCCACTGAAGATATGGTGACTTTTGAACGTGGTTGTAAAAGCCACATACTTATGTAACCAGAGCTCATCAGTGGACCCATAACACCCAGAAAAAAAAACAAAACAAACAAACAACAACAAAAAACAAATAAGGAAAATGAAGTAATAGTGATCAGTGATTCCTTCCCATGTTTCTGTTGTACTCCCTTCATCACTCCACATGTACACCTAGCCTCCAAATTTTCCAAGCAAAAACAATCCATTTAACTATTCAAAGGAATACTAGAATAATAAGGAGTTAGCAAATCGTATATAGTCAATGGAAAGGGAAGTGTTCACTGGCAAAGACAGCCTTCAAACCTAAGCAAGCCTGACACCTAGAAGAGAAAGTAGACTTGATCTTTCCCAGGCAGAATTTGGACTAATGCACCTAAGTTACAAAGAGGCAACTTCCAACTTAAAAAAGAATTCCCCAGTCACCAACAGAATGAATAGTCCAAAGATTCTATGTTCTATAATCACTTTTTCAAACAAATCTTATATGCAACTCAACTTACAGAACATATAAAAACATTGTTTAAAAAAACAAATAAAGGGGCGCCTGGGTGGCTCAGTGGGTTAAGCCTCTGCCTTCGGCTCAGGTCATGATCTCAGGGTTCTGGGATCAAGCCCCGTGAGCCCTGTGTCGGGCTCTCTACTCATTGGGGAGCCTGCCTCCCCCTCTCTCTCTGCCTGCCTCTCTGCCTTCTTATGATCCGTCTGTCAAATAAATAAAATCTTTAAAAAATAAATAAATAAATAAAAGCAGTGTTTAATAGTATAAATCAATTTTATGGGTTCAAATTTATGTTACTTATTTTAAAGCTTTATAAATGATATAACCAGTCAGGTAATTTTTATTAAAATTTGAGATTAATTAATTACAGTTATATCAGCCTCAGCATCCAGTCTATTTCTATGTTGCATGTTATCACAGTGAACCCTTTTTTATAAACTGGTTCATATGAATAGCAACAAACAGTAATAGTTTCACAGTGTGCCTGGTAATCTCAGGGTATTATTCAAAAAAATTGATACAAGAGCCTGAAAGAATAGCAGAAATATGTTTCAAAGTCAAATACCTTGGATACCTAAAATTGTGTACACTCTTTATAATATGTAAATATGACTAAAAATGTGCTACAAGAAGCACAAGATCTTTTAGTACACACTCAGCCAATATTACAGTGTCATCACCTGGCAATGTGTTACCCACTCAGGACTAAGCACCTGAGCCCATACAACTGAGCCTTGCCTGCAGTATGTCCTGCAACAGGGAAACACTTCCAATTTAAAAAAAAAAAAAAAAAGACCAGATGAAAAGATACAAATTTCATTTTTTTAGTAAAATGTACATTTATAAGCAGTTTAAATATATGCTTAGAGATGGTGGAGAAACTTTATTCTGATGATGTCCAACTACCAGGTAGTACATGAGAACATAGGTGTTCCTTTTAAATACACTTTAAATAGATAAAATACATCTCAAAATTGAAATTAAAATAAATGGGTACAGAATCTCTTAAGCACTTCTACAGAAGTTTTGGTATCCATAATCTCCAGTTACAAAACCCCGAATCCAATTTGACAGATAAAGTGAATACGGTACCTTCCCAATTAATTATTAGATACTAGAACCAAAGTTATTTCACAAAAATAAAAAGCTTTTCCAATTTATTTTTTTTATTTCAATGCATTTTATGGCTACTGAAATCGGAGATGGCTCCGATTTCTAAGTATCATAGAAAATCCTATACTGAAGATAAACTTTTAAAATATTAATCAATTAGCGGTTTAGAAATGTCATTACCGCAGTGCACAAGGAAAGGAAAGGAGCAGCCTCCACCTGGATGGTAATTACTTTCTCGTTGCATATGAAATAGTATATACGGCCGAATAATTCATGCCTGCCTATTCCTTTCTAAATTCCAATCCAGGCTTTACATTTCAGGAAAGTCACTTTGGGCTACCTCTTTAAACACACCACCACACAAGCAAATATATTTCTAAATGTCTGTTTTTGCTGATATAGACAGATGGTGGGATCTGAATATTTAGTCAAAATCTTTTCTGGGACTTACTGGAAAGGACACTGGGGAACGACTGATTCTGATTCTAATTCTAATTCTGTCAAGCATTCATGAACTTTTAATAGAAAGTAAAGTGATAAGTCATCGAGTCTGCAAGATAACTTTTAAGACACAAAGGAACAAGTATCTTAATACGTTGGCTTAAAGGTAGCAGGGGGATCACAAGGACAGTACTGAAGGCACAGAGATCCAAGCAAGGGTGGACTCCAGGAAAAGTTAGACTTTATTAATCTTCAACCATGGAGATTTAGAATCACCTAAATTTGAGGCTGATTCCTGCACTGAGCTTTTAGAACTCAACGGAATATAATGTAACTAATAGCAAACAGGAGAAGAAAGAGGGGTCTGCTAGCATCTTTATTTTTTTTTTAAGTATGGGGGCTGACTCCCTGGAGACAGGAACAGTTAACTTCCTCAAATTGAACAGGATGACTTACATAAACAAGTAAACTATATGGCTGCCTGAGGGGAAAGGAACAATTTTAATTCTATCGAAGAGAACAGAGGCACCTTGGCAAGGATACCACTTACCCCTTCCTCTCACTAGCTTTTCTTCCTCTGCCTTTTCTCACCCAAAAATACACCAAATCCAGAAACTTCTCTAATCCCACATGTTTTCTCATATCTCTACCTAGAGGAGGGTGTTAGAATTACTGGATGCTTTTGGTTAAAAACAAAGATCCAGAAGCCACTTTGAGATTGTGAGAAAGTAGGGAAAGGAAGAGCTTGATCGGAGCAAGGACCCAAGTCAGCACAGTTAGCCACTTCCCTCAGCTTGGAGCCCAGATGTCACCTCATCAAACCAGCACCCTCTAGTAGAGAGCCACAGACAGTGGGGAAGAGTTCGGGTCTCACACTGGTCCGAGGGCAGCCCAGTTTCCTCAGCAGATCCACATACACACGAAGATCTGACAGCACCCCAGTTGAAAAGAGGTACTGGCCCTTTAAGGACAGCCACTAGGAAGCCCTCCGTCATTTACCCCACCCTCAAAAAGCCCCACAGCCGATTTAAAGAATAACTCCCCATCACAAGTTACCTGCTCTGCCTCTGGCACATCTCTTCCAGTAGAGAACGCCCGCAATTCCAAGAACGTGGGTCAAAATAAAGATGGTTGATGGCAAATAAGATGAATCTAAAAGAGGCATTTCCAGGCCCGTCCTTCCTCCTTCCCTGAGTTTAGCCACAAGCCCACAGCTCAGCAGGCCTCTGAATGCCTTTCTCCTGAGGTTACTGCTGTCCCAAACTATCAGCACAGAGGCAGCGGCCCACAGCACATAGTTGTCAGTAACTTCCTGGCGGCTTCTCCTCCATCTCGTTGCGGTCTTTCAGCAGGCAGTACTAGATGGGGCTAAAACTGTACAGTGTATCTCAGACAAAGCCCAGGAAACAACTGGCCAGAGGGGGAGGGGAAAGGGAAGGAGGAACCAGGAGAGTGAAAAGGAGCGCCTAAGCTAGTGCTGAGCTGACTCAAATTCTATCTTTGGCATCCTCTGTTCAGCTTAAACAAACAAACCTCAGACCCCTGTACAAGAAGGGAGGGTGTCAGAGGACGTCATGCTCTTAACTTTCCATTCCCAGCCTGGCTGGAATACCAGACTTCAGGACAGAGCCAAAAGAAAAAAAGTCCCAGAATTACTAGGGAATCACTTGTGGGGAGGAGGCAAAGTGCACAAGGATGTATTTTAAGTATCCATGAGTCCCTGGCCAGTCGGAGGGCAACCCTTCCACACCCATGGCCTAGGAAGAGGAGGCGAGGGACCCGAAGATCATTATGGAGAGGATCACATACACAACAAGCTCCATTAGATAGATCTGACACACAGCATGATGAAGATGAACAAGGAGGACAAAAAACCAGTGTGTTCTCAGAGCTGGAAAATCCACCATTAGCTGCCAAAGGGGATATGGGGATGCTCAATGACAGCAGAAAACAATGCCTTCCAACAAAACAAAGGCTTGCTTACAAATGAAAACTTGATATGGAGGCTGTAGCAGCAACTGAAAACACTTTACCACTACATACCTACTAGAATGACTAAAATTAAAAAGATCGACAATATCAAGTCCTGGCAAGGACATGAAGCAACTAGAACTCTCATACACGGCTGGTGGGGGTATAAATTAGCACAACCCCTCTAGTTTGGCAATTTCTTATAGAGTTAAGCATACACATATCAAACAACCAAGCAGTAGCACTGCTAGGATTTACCCAAGAAAAGTGAAAACATGTGTCCACACACAGATCTGTATGTGAAAGATATTAGTAGCTGTATTCAAAATAATGAAAATCTGGAAACAGCCAAAAGGCCATCGACTGGTGGACTAATAAACAAATCCTAGTGCGTCCATACGGTGGACTATAACACAGCAATAAAAAAGGAACAGACTACTGATACAACAGCATGGATGGATCTCAAAAGCATTACACTACATGAAAGAAGCCAAACACAAAAGGATACATACTGTATGGTCCCATCCATATGACATTATGGAAAAGCAAAACTACAGGGATGGAAATCAGGTAAGTGGTTCAAGATCTGGGGGTGAGGAAAGGGAAACACAAGGGAACTTTTGTGGCGATGGTTCCATGACTGTATAAATTTGTCAAAACTTACTGGATTGTATGCCCAAAAGGGTGAGTTTTATTGTACACAATTTATATATACTTTAGCAAACATAACGCACAGAAAGACTAGAAAGAAGTTCACACAACCTAAGTTGAATATGCAAAGGCCTCACAGTACCACCTCTCCTCTTTTCATTTACTTTTCTCAGAAGAGATATTTTATAAAATAAAGTGCGGACATACAATATAACCCAACAGCCAGGAGCACATCTAACACCCTCTGTGACAACTTTCACTCAGGGAAGAGTTATAGCTTCTCTTGCTAACAATCTAGCTCCTATTCATTCCTAAGGTGCCTTTTACACTATGGTATGCAAATATGCTATATTCTCTCACAAATAAGCTTTAAAAAATGCAAATTGCCTTAATACCTGTAAAGTTACCTTTATTTATTTTATTTATTTTTTTAGAAGGGGGGGCAGAGAGAGAGAAAGAGTCTTTTTTTTTAAATTTTATTTATTTATTTGACAGACAGAGATCACAAGTAGGCAGAGAGGCAGGCAGAGAGAGAGGAGGAAGCAGTCTCCCTGCTGAGCAGAGCCCGATGTGGGGCTCCATCCCAGGACCCTGGGATCATGACCCAAGCAGAAGGCAGAGGCTTTAACCCACTGAGCCACCCAGGTGCCCAGAGAGAAAGAGTCTTAAGCAGGGGCTCAAAGCCAAGCGCAGAGCACAATGCAGGGCTTGATCTCACAACCCTGAGATAGTGACCTGAACTGAAAACAAGAGTCAGACACTTAACCAACTGAACCACCCAGGCAGCCCAACCTTTTTTTCCCCCCAAAGTTACATCTTAAAAAATAAATAAATAAAAGGGAAGTGTTTTAGATCCGAATAATCTACTAACCAAAAAGATGATAAAGGGCCCTTGAGGGGAACAAATACAATATGAATATTTTTTTTAAGATTTTATTTATTTATTTGACAGACAGAGATCACAGGTAGGCAGAGAGGCAGGCAGAGAGAGGAAGGGAAGCAGGCTCCCTGCTGAGCAGAGAGCCCGACTTGGGGCTCGATCCCAGGACCCTGGGATCATGACCTGAGCCGAAGGCAGAGGCTTTAACCCACTGAGCCACCCAGGTGCCCCCAATATGAATATTTTAATATGGCATCCAGATCATCTATAATTTTGTGCTTACCTATACCTCGTTCATCAAATATTTACTGTTTACTATGTTCCAGGCACTGTTCTAGACATTGGGAACACAGTAGGGAACAAAACAAAGACCTTGCTCTCACACTTATATACCAGTAGGAGAAGATGGAAAATAAATACAAACAAGCAAGCAAATACATAGTTTGTCACACAAATACAATGGAGAATATTAAAAGAGATGAAGAAGAGAAGGGAGTGCCAGTGGGGTCAAGTTTCCAGTTTCATGTATAAGATGTTCAGGGAAGGTGTCTCTAATAAGATGGTATTTAAGCAGAGATCTAAAGAATATGAGCTAACAAACCATATGACTATCTAGAGAAAAAATGAGCCAAACTTTTTAAGAAGCAAGTGCAAAAATCCTGAGGCAGAAGTAGGTGTGTTGTGCTCAGGGAACATGGAGAAAACTCTATTGGTTGGAGCTCACAGAGAGAAGGGGAGAATGTCAAGAGATGAAGCAAGAGAGATTATCAGACCACCTATAGCTGTATAAACCACTTATAAAGACTTTGGCTTTTATTCTAAGGGAAGTAGGAAAGTTTTGTGTGAGAGAATGACATGATTTAACTTAGGGTCTTAAAAGAATGACCCTTGCTGCTATATTGAGAACAGACTTAGCAAGGATGGGAGCTGGGCTACTAGTTAAAATGCCATTCCAATAAGCCAAGTGAAAACTGGTGGCTGAAAAACAATAGCGGGGACCAGAATGTGGTGTTAGAGCTGGTGAGATGTGGTCATATTCTGGATAAATTATAAAGAAAGAGTCATCAGGATTTGCTTATAGACTGGATGTGAGATGAGCACAGAAAGGATAGAGTCATGGCTCCAAGAGTTTTGGCTTGAGAAACTGAATGAACAGAACTGCTACTTCCTGAGATGGGAAAGACTGCCAGAGACGCAGAGGGTTTGGGACTCACTGGTGGTTGTAGTTGTACTTTCTTGGGGGAGGGGGGTACAGGCAGGAATTCTCTTTTGGATGCAGTAGGTTTGAAGCACCTAGTTGATATACCAGTGGAACTCTGAAAATGCAACTGAATATATGAATCTAGAGTTCCGGGAGAGATCCAGGATGAGTTTCAAAGCCGGGAAAGTGGATGAGATCATCTGGGGAGTGAACAGAGAGAAGAGACCAAGTGCATGGACTAAGTGCTGGAAACCCTACAACATTATATGGGGAAGAGGAAGAACCACCAAAAGAGAAGCCAATGGATTAGGAAAACCAAAAGAGCATGATGCCCCAGAAGCCAGGGGAAAGAAGTGTTTTAAGAAGTGATAGTTAGGGGTGCCTGGCTGATTCAGTTGGTGAAGCATGTGATTCTTGGGCTCAGGGTTGTGGGTTCGAGCCCCATGTAGGATACAGAGATTACTTAAAAATAAAATCTTAAAAAAAAAAAAAAGTAGTAATTAACCATGCCAAAGCTCTTCAGAGGTCATGATGAGAATTGAGAATGGACCACTGAATTTAGCAATGTGGAGGTTGCTGGTGACTTTAATAAGGGCAGTTTTGATGCCAGAAAAGACTGGCTGGTTGTGACTCAAGAGGAAGGGGATTTATAGGGATATGATGAACAGCATGGTGACTACAGTTAAAAATTTAAAATGGATAAGTGAAAGTTGTTAAGAGAGTATATCTTAAATGTGCTCATCACAAGAAAGAAAGAAAAAAAAGCTTTTGGTAACTATATAAGGTGACAAATGTTAATCAGACTTCACTGTAGTAATCATTTTACAATACATGCAAATATCAAATTATTATGTTCTCCACCTGAAACTAATAAAATGTGTCAACTATATTTCAATTTTTATAATTTTTAAAAGTTAAATGTAAAAAAGAGAGACTGGGAGAAGAGAATTAGTGACAACAAAGTAAAAACTACTCAAGGAATTTTGCTATAAAACAAAAGCAGAGAGAGAGAGATGTAGGGTCAAGAGAACTTTTCTTGACATATGAAATATATCAGCATTTACTGAAAGGAATAAGTGCAACAGAAGGAAAACTGATAGTACTCTCCAGGGGAGACTAAGCCGGAGCTCCCTCTGGAGCAGAGCTCTCTTCTGAAACAGAACATTTCATTCATTCAATTAAAAAACACAGAGCATCATGCTAAACACAGTGGACACAAAGATGATGATGACACACCCCTTACTGTGGAGAAGCCTTGAGCTGTGACAGCCAAAGACTTGCTTGGAAGGGCATTTATTATAATATACTATACCAATACTACAATACACATTTATTGAGTGGCTACTAGAAAGCACCTTCATATCTGTTACTTCATTTAATCCTGATAATATTATTAGGATTAGTTAATATATTATATATTATTAATTAATATTATAAATGGGGATATTTTATAAAGCAAGAACTTGGGGCTCATAACATTGTGTCACCTGTACTCAAATGTTTTTAGATTATAAATAAAAAATAACTTTTTAAAAAGAACTTGAGGCTCAGAAAATTCAAGTTATTTTGTCCAAAGTCACCAAGTAAGAGGATGAACTGACATCTGAACTTTTATTTGTCTGATTTTAAATCAATATATTTTATCACACTGTCTCCCTTTGCTAAAATGTTCTGGCAAACTAAGTACAATAACTTGCCGTTAAACAATTTAAATATTTATATGTTTGGAATACTTCCTCTTTACAAGACAGTCTGTATACAGCCCCACCTGGCTCCAAGGAAAGGATCTCAACTTCAACCCAAACGTCACAGTGCTGGTGCTGTCTGTATCACCCGTTGTACAATTTTCTTTTTGCAATCTTATAAATATCTTTACCATATTTTCATTTCCCAAAGTGAAAGCCATGTCTCTGCCTATTTCTACTACCAGAAGCCACTGCAAAACTGTCTTAATTAGAAAATTATGTATCATGCTTGTGCCATTCAAAAATACCCAGAAAATCTGAAGAAAAAAATCCAAAGCGCTCAAATGTCAAGACACATTCTGAACCTACTGTTATTATTAGAGAAGACAATGAAAGGTATCCAAAGTCATTTGCTCCTCATAAGATGGCATGCTATACCTTGGACACACCATTTTTCTACATATGACAGGTAAAAAATTTGTTTCCAGCCTTTGTATATATGCTATGTTTGTCTGAAGGAAGAAAGAAGAGGAGGAGGACTGCCTTTGTGGAAATAAAATAAATTTTTCACTTAGCAAAACTAAGATGGATCTGTGTGCTGTAATTAGTAGGAATTGGTTAGAGGCTGGCAGGAGGGAGTGACTGGGGTTTTTTAAGAGATCATTTATTATACAAAGAATGGGCCATTTAAAGTCATATTTAGCACCCCCCAGGATATCCCTTCCATATAGTCAGTGGGCAGGGCCCCAAACCACCAAAGAAGCCCTGTAACAGCAAGAATGTAAACTTCATGAAAGATTTTAGACCTGCTTCTCTCTAGGATTACTTCAGTCACAAGAATTTAGGATGATCACCCACAACCGTTACCCACAAGAAATCTCAAAACAAGGCAACACCCCAGAATCACTTTCGTGTCTGTGACTGATATGAAAGCAAGCCTGTGAGAAGGGCTGCTGCAACCGTCACTCACGGTGCTACAGAGTTAGATCTGGTCTCAAAACAACTGACATCCACAAGCTTCTTAACTTGAGCAGATGGAGACTAAAAATTTAGGACCCATCTAAAAGACTAACATCTGGAAAAATCATGCTTACAAAGACAAGACTTTTTTCAAACAACAAATATATCTGATATTAAAAATTTGGTAGAGACTAGGGGTGCCTTGAGTGGCTCAGTCTGTTAGGCATCTGACTTTTGGTTTCAGCTCAGGTCATGATCTCAGGATCCTGGAGCCTGCTTAAGATTCTCTCTCTCTCTCTCCGGGGACCTAGGTGGCTCAGCTGGTTAAGTGTCTGCCTTCAGCTCAGGTCTTGGAGTCACAGGATCAAGCCCAGTTCCTCAGGCTCCCTGCTCAGCAGGGAGTCTCCTTCTCCCTCTCCCTCTGTACTCGCCCCCCAACTTGTGTTCTCTCTCTCTCACTCTCTCAAATGAATAAATAAATGAAATCTTATAGGAAAAAAAAAGATTCTCTCTCTCCCTCTGCCCCACCTCCCCACTCACAGGTACACGTGCTCAAGTGCTTTCTTTAAAAAAAAAAAAAAAAAAAAAAAAATTGGTAGAGACTAGCTTATGGCTGATAGCACTGGAAGCCCAAGGCTTCTGGGAATCAAAACCTGGCCCTGAACTCTGGTCATCAGTCTCTTCCCATAAGTCCAGTAGGCATCTACCTACAGATAGGCAGAGGATCTGTGCTTCACAGGAGCTAATCAGGAGACACTGTGGCTCCTGACTCTATAATGTAGAGCAATGCAGCATTGTGACAACAAACAACATGCAAAGGCCCACAGTATCTACATAATATTCTACATACCCAAGTGTCACTAAAAAAAATACTGTTAGAAAACTCTTTCTCCCAAATTTCTTGCTCAGTAACCTAGATGACATGAGCATTACAGTAGCATGGTATCTACAGGCTCAGTCTGAAGCCACACTGCCTAAGCTCAAATCCAGGCTCTACTATATACGTCACATCAGCATCCCTGGGCAAATTATTTAATTAATCTCATAGAGTCTCAATTTCCTCATCTGTAAAATGATGATACTAACAGTATGGGTCTCAAAGAGCCATAGCGAGGATTAACCCTACGCATTTAAGGTGCGTAGATGGCGCCTGGGATACAGCATGTGCTCAGTAACTACCAGCTACTATTAATATTTGGAGAAGCAGCATACAAACCACATCTGACCACAAAGACCTCTGAATATTGCTCAGACTGTACAAAACCTTAATAAATTGATAATTCACCCAATTTTCCTAATCTCAATCTCCAACTTGCAAATTCTGTCTGCATTCCCTGACACAAGCATAATGACCAGTATATCTTAATGCTCAATGAATGTTCATTTGTAATTTCATTCTAAAATTTCTAATTCCCCGCTGTCAGCAAATTAAATCCAAAACTCTCTGGCTTCACAACATTTTCCTCATTTACTCTGGAATGCAATTCCTTCCCATTTCCACAAGTCAAAATCCCATTTGTATGGACCAGCTTGTAAGACAATACTCCCACGGAATTTTCCCTGGTGACTCCCTCGATCCCAGTCAGAAGTAAACTTCTCCCTCTCTTGAGATTATATTATACTTTATATGTGTGTTTAATTTTTACTCTATCACTGAAGTTTTTGAAGCTAGATGAATTCTCTCATAAGAAATCACTTCACTAAACAACTATTTCTAGGGCGCCTGGGTGGCTTAGTTGGTTGGGCAACTGCTTTCAGCTCAGGTCATGATCCTGGAATCCCTGGATAGAGTCCCACATGGGGCTCCCTGCTTGGCGGTGAGTCTGCTTCTTCCTCTGACCCTACCCTCTCTCGTGCTCTCTCTCTCATTGTCTCTCTCAAATAAACAAATAAAATCTTAAAAAAATAAATAAAATAAATAACTTCTTGTGTAATGAGTGAAATAATTAAATAGTGAACAAGAGTGTCAGAAAGGAATTGTGAGAGCCAGGGGTATAAGGGTGGAACACACTGGAAGAGCTAAACACAGTCCAGTAAATCATGAAGAGTCACAAAATTTAAGCATTTCTTGGGAATGCATCTATTTTGATTGTAAAAACATACAACAGAGAGCAAATGCCTGGAAAAATATTCATCTTATGGCAAGAATAACCTAATATGCTACTCTAGATAGGCCCAGCAGATATCACTTTTAACAGTGGAATTCCAAATCCACCTGGGAGTTTAAGGGAAAAAGTGACCCCAAGAACACAGTGTAAGTTTTGCTTTTTCTTAAAGCTGGCAAGAAACTGATTTACTGATTCAGAAATTCCATTTCTAGAAATCGCTCCAGACATGGATTCTGCTCAACATCCGAACTCTGGGTGGCATTCTTGTCCAGCTTAGCAATTTAGGTGCTTACCCTTAAAAATGAAAAGAAAAGGGTGCCTGGGTGGCTCAGTCATTAAGCATCTGCCTTTGGCTCAGGTCATGATCCCAGGGTCCTGGGATTGAGCCCCACATCAGGCTCCCTGCTTGGTGTGCCTGCTTCTCTCTCTCCCTCTGCCTGCTGCTCCCCCTGCTGTGCTCTCTCTCTGTCAAATAAATAAATAAAATCTTAAAAAAAGAGAGAGGGAGAAAAAAAGGAAAGGAAAGGAAACGAGTAAAAATGGAGAGTAAAATGGGTGCTATTCTGTGATAGCACCTAGAAAACTTATTTTTTATTTTATTTTTTAAATGGAGGACAGAACGGGGCACCTGGGTGACAGAGTCGGTTGAACATCCTACTCTTGCTTGAACGAGGTCATGAGATCTGGGTTGTGGGACTGAGCCCTACACTGGGCTCTGCATTCAGCAGGGAGTCTGCTTGAGATTATCTCTTCTTCTGCCCCTCCTGCTCATTCTCTCTCGCAAGCAAACAAATAAATAAATATATTTTTCAAGGGGCACCTGGGTGGCTCAGTTGGTTGGGTGTCTGCCTTCAGCTCAGGTCATGCTCTCAGGCTCCTGGGATCAAACCCCGCATCAGGCTCTCTGCTCGTTAGGGAGTCTGCTTCTCCCTCTCACATTTCCTCTGTGTGCTCTCTTTCTCTCTCAAATAAATAAATAGATAAAATCTTTTAAAATAAATAAATCTTTTTTTTTTTTTAATGGAGGACAGAAGGCAGTGGCCCACCATTTTTAAAGATTTTTATTTTTAAGTAAACTCTACAGCCAACAAAGGGCTGAAACTTAACTAGACCGAGATCAAGGGCACATGCTCTACTGACTCAGCCAGTCAGGCAACCCTAGAAAACTCATTCTTTTTTTGTCTTCTTTTATTTAAGAATTTATTTTTACTTATTAGAAAGAGAGAGAAGACAGAGTGGAGGGGGCGTGGTACATTGGGAGAGGAAGAAGCAGGCTTCCTGCTGAGCAGGGAGCTGGACATGGGCTCAATCCCAGGACCCTGGGATCATGACCCGAGCCAAAGGCAGACAGACACCAACTAACTAACTGAGCCACCTGGGCTCCCCTAGAAAACTCATTCCTTTTTTTTTTCTTTTTTTAAGATTTTTTTAAATTTATTCATTTGACAGAGAGATAGAGAGCGCAAGTAGGCAGAGTGCAGGCAGAGGGAGAGGGAGAAGCAGTCTCCCTGCTGAGGAGAAAACCTGATGCAAGGCTCAATCACAGGTGCCTGGGATCAGGACCTGAGCCAAAAGCAGATGCTTAATCAACTGAGCCACTTAGGCACCCCTAGAAAACTCATTCTTTTTATTTTATTTTATTTTTCAAAGAATTTATTTGATGGGCACCTGGGTGGCTCAGTTGGTTAAGTGACTGCCTATGGCTCAGGTCATGATCCCGGGAGTCCCAGGATGGAGTCCCGCATTGGGCTCCCTGCTCCACAGGGAGTCTGCTTCTCCCTCTGACCTTCTCCTCTCTCACTCTCTCTCTCACTCTCTCTCTTAAATAAATAAATAAAATCTTTTAAAAGGGGTGGGGGCCGCCTGGGTGGCTCAGTCGTTAAGCATCTGCCTTCAGCTCTGGTCATGATCCCAGGATTCTGGGATCAAGCCCTGCATCTGGCTCCCTGCTCGCTGGGAAGCCTGTTTCTCCCTCTCCCACTTTCCCTGCCTGTGTTCCCTCTCTCTCTGTGTCTCTCTCTGTCAAATAAATAAAATCTTAAAAAAAAAAAAAAAGAATAATTTATTTGAGAGAGTGCGAGCGCAAGGGGCAGGGGAATGGGAGAAGCAGAGAGAGAAGTAGATTTCCCGCTGAGCAGGGAGCCAGATTCGGGGCTCAATCCCAGCACCCTGGGATCATGACATGAGCTGAAGGCAGATGCTTAACTGACTGAGCCACCCAGGTGCCCCAGGAAACTTATTTTTTTTTTTTAAAGATTTTATTTATTCATTTGACAGACAGAGATCACAAGTAGGCAGAGAAGCAGGCAGAGAGAGAGAGAGGAGGAAGCAAGCTCCCCGCTGAGCAGAGAGCCCGATGGGATGCTCGATCCCAGGACCCTGGGATCATGACCTGAGCCGAAAGCAGAGGCTTTAACCCACTGAGCCACCCAGGCGCCCCCAGGAAACTCATTCTTAAACCCAAGACCCTCTCTCTGCCCAGGGCTCTAAACTTAACACAATCTGTTAGCCAAACCTAGATTCAAATTCTGACTTCACAGTTTCTAGCTGTGTATCTTTGAAGGAATTACTTAATCTCTTCAATCCTCAGTTTCTTCATCTGTAAAATGGGGATAATAAAATCACCTCTTTGTGGTGCTGCAGTGGGGATTAAGTGAGAAAAGACATGGACTATTTGGCATACCACAAACACTCACTATTGACTATTTTTAAAAAAAAATTAAACATTAACTCATTAATGTTAGCTTTTGTTATTAGTGTAACTCTATTAAAGACTTTATGCCTCAGCAGGTTATTGACCCATCTTCAGTGGTCAGTGCAAAGAGGTTAGTCAAGGTAAAACATGTGGTATTTAATAGCTCTAAGCCACCAAATCAACGAATAAATCAAATTAGGCTTCAATGGCATTGTTTCAAAAAGGGAAAGGACAAGAATATTTATTCCATCTTAATATTCTATTATTATCATAAGTAATCTTTCTCTTTGGGATTCTGCTCATTTCTTTCCACAGAGCAATAATGAGACCCTGCTATGAAGTTTTTTCCAGGAAACTCTGGTAGCCAGTATCTTAAATAAATGGAGACAATTCAAGGAAAAGAAGTCCTGTCCGTGGAGATTGCTCTTGAATTTTGCTAACAATTATTATTTTGTCCAGAAATATCCCTCATTCCAAGTAAATTCATGATGGAGAGTTAGCATCTGACTCCTATTCAGCTTAAGCACAATTTCTAAATGCTTTTCCAAATAAAAATGGTTTCTTCCCTCTTCTTTTCTTTTCTTTCTTTCTTTTTTTTTTTTTTTAAATAAAAATGGTTTCAATGGAAAACATCTTTCAGTGTGGTCTGGCTAAGAAACATATGATCCACTTTAATTTCTCTGAGACACCTTGGAACACAAGAGGGCAAAATGGGCATGCAGTTGACAAGGGGTCAAACCCTCAATAGTAAGAGTAAGGTAACCAGCCAGGCCTGAGAATGCAATAGGTAATTATATTCAAGACTCAGAAAAAGAATCCAGGCCAAGATAAGAGGCAGGTAAGAGAGACCAACTTAAACCATTTATCCATGGAAACCAAGCTTTGCACACAGCTAATTTAAGATCTCTGTGAGACTGTTTTCTAGATTCTGGCAGTAGCCCTCAACAGTAAAGAAGAAAAACTTGCCACCTGAAGACAAAGACAGACTTGTCAGCTTCTTTAGCCCTGTGGACCCCCTGAGCCTGCTCTGAACCCTAATCCACACACAAGAATCATTTTGGTCTTTTATAGGAGAATCTATCACCAGGCCCTGCTTGTCTTCTAGTTAAAACCTGCTTTCACGAACCCTCACCAGGGTCCAAGGACCAAAGACAAATGAATGTGCCTGATAGGATCTCCCCTACTACCATCACTATGGTACTAATTATGTGACCCTAGGAACACCACTTAATATTTCTGACCTTTAGTTTCCTAAAATGTACAATGTGTATAAATATACCTATTTCTCAGGGCTGTTGTCAGTAGGCAGGTACACATCAGATGCTTAATAAACAGTTTTCTTCCCCTGTCCTTTTTCATTTTTTTTTAAAAAGTCTCTTTCAGTCTTATTTATAAAACCAATTCCATCTCAGACTTGGTTTCTTGCTTCACCTAGCATCTGGAATAATTTGTTCTTTGGATACTCGACAAATCCACAAAATTCTTTTTCTTTTTCTTTTCTTTTTGTATTTTTTATTTTTCTAATTTTGCAAATTTGTTTTTCATGTTCAAAATTAGACATTTTAAAATGATTGATGTACTCCTGAAACTGATAGGACAGTGTATATTATTTGTACAGGAATTAAAATTAAAAACTTGATTAACAATGGGGTGCCCGGGTGGCTCAGTGGGTTAAGCCGCTGCCTTCGGCTCGGGTCATGATCTCAGGGTCCTGGGATGGAACCCCACATCGGGCTCTCTGCTCAGCAGGGAGCCTGCTTCCCCCTCACTCTCTGCCTGCCTCTCTGCCTACTTGTGATTTCTTTCTCTCTCTCTCTCTGTCAAATAAATGAAATCTTAAAAAAATAAATAAAAATAAAAATGATTGAGTTAGCATAAATAAAATTAAAAGAACATTTTATAATCTTTTCAGTTTCTTTCCATGATGGAATCTTCAAGTAGCTATGGCTTTATTAAAAAATTGCTTCACCCTACACTCTTTGACTACAAATATTACCAGAGACTACTCCTAACAGGTGGTCCTTTGGCATCCATTTCTTTATAGCTTAGGATTACTCCTGGAAATCTCTTAGATCCAATAGTCACCGGATCCACAAAATTCTTAATACAAGTTCATATTTCTTATTTCTGCTCTAATATTAAAAGGGGGGGGCACAATGTACAAAGATGCCACAATAAAGATAAGGAATCTGATTGGCCCATACTAAGATTAGTGACAGGTTCTCTAATTTGGAGTTTAAACCCCCCAGTGACCCCTACTGGACAAAGATAGATCCAGAAGAGTGAGTTTTATAGCTAAGACAAAGAGATTCTGTGACTGCTTTTATTCTAATGAAATCTGTACACATAGAACTCCCCTTACACAAGCTCAAGCTTGCCTCCAAACCCACACACACGACATAAAAGGCAGCGATGTCAGGTCCAGTTGGCTCCCTCCTTCCCCGAAAACATGATCACCTCAAAGTTGGTTGGCTTACTGGCTGCCCCAGTCGGAACCCCAGTATTCACAGCTTTGTGATGAGTTCTTACAGGAGAAAGAACAGGCAGTGAAGAAGCATTCACTGGCACATAATCCCCGCCCCCCCACTACCCTACATTTTTCCATTTCCAGAGCTGACTCACTCTCAACTCAGCACAGACTCCCCACCAGCAGTCAGGGCCACTATGTGTGCCCAGTGAGTAATGCTTCCCCAATGCCTCCTCCCAGCTGCCTCTGACTTAACAAGTCATAAAAGGAAATATGGGTAAGAGTTTGAAGGGAAGAGAACACGGCCTCCATCCTGGAGGCAGGGATGGATCCTTTTCATCGCTCTGCAGGGATTCAGAGCTATAGTGAATTCCCTCTAACGGCAGCCAGGCGGCAATGTGGAAACGGCCGAAGGCTGAAACACAGATGAGGACAATAAATCCTTACTCTCTCAAATTTGAGGACAACAGATTCTATTTTGTATAAAACCAAAAGTCATGGGCATTAGGCAGAGGTCAAATCAGCCTACCGGTTGGTTATGGTTTATCTACCATAGACTGCTTGTCTAGCAACAGCTTGCCGTGGAGACTGCAAGCCAGACTCAGCATGAAACTATCTATAATCTTCAGCCTTATTTGTAAGGCAAAAACCTAATGAAAACCAAATCTCAGAAAAAGGGAGCAGCCTCTTAAAAACCTGCCCATGTACCCTGAAGTTCCCAAAGGAGGGCAATGAGGAAAAGGATGCACTGGGTTTTTGATTAGTGACTGGCACATCCAATATTCAACAAACACTAAACAGACAACAGTTGTAGTTCAACTTTCCCCAATAAATATTCCTGGAGTATCTAAATCTCTTAACCTTATCTCAAACATTTTAGAAATGACTGTCAAGAGCTAGATAGTTTTTGACACAACTTACTTTAAAGATACTTTGTTTTGTTTTTTTCCTAAAGATTTTATTTATTTATTTCACAGAGATCACAAGTAGGCAAAGTAGCAGGCAGAGAGAAGGGGGGAAGCACGCTCCCTCAAGATACTTTGAAGCAGGGGCTCCTGGGTGGCTGTTTGTTAAGCGTCTGCCTTTGGCTCAGGTCATGATCCCAGGGTCCTGGGATAAAGTCCCACACCAGACTTCCTACTCAGTGGGAGTCTGCGTCTATCTCTGTCTCTCTCTCTCTCAAATAAATACAATCTTTTTTTTTCTTTAAATATACTTTTTCTTTTGTTTTTTTTGGGGGGGGGCATTGCTTTAAAGATTTTATTTATTTATTTGACAGAGAGAGAGCACAAGTAGGCAAAGTAGCAGACAGAGGCAAAAGGAGAAGCAGGCTCTCTGCTGAGCCAGGAGCCTGATGGACCCTGGGATCATGATCCGAGCCAAAGGCAGATGCTTAACCGACTGAGTAACCCAAGTTACTTTGAAGCAATAATCCTTGATGAATTATCAAACAGCAAAACTTCAATTAACTAGGACTCATCTAAATTGGGTTTGCAATCTACTGTTAAGTGAAAAAGAATCACCTCAAATACATAATATCACTGATTTTTTAAAGATGTCCTTGAAATCTGGGCACTTTCAGTACAGTTGCTTACATTTTTCTCTTACCTGTAATCCATGGGTCCCTGATGCCTTGGAATAAAACTATTACCCAGCTCAGTGTTTTATTAAACCTACACTACTGAAGATCCTAATTTATCAAAAGAAGAAGAAGAAGAAAGATAGAAAGAATGAACGAACCTACCTATGACATTACCTATGACAAAATATCCTAATTACTAAGACCAAAAAGATATATATAACAATGTTAAAGATGAGTGAAACAGAAAGTACCCTTTGGTTGACCCTGGATTAACAAGAATATTTTATTAACAAGATTAAGCACATATCAGATTTTACCACTATGTTTAGCAGTTCAAGAACTAGAGAAGGAGGTGACAGCTCCAGTTCTGTTCCTAGTTTATCATATGACTACAGGATCATTTAATCACATTGGATCTGTTTATTCATTCATAAAATGAGTTGACATTCTAGAGCTCTACATTCTTTTCTAGCACTAAACTTCTGTGGGTCTGTGAAATATTTAGTTGCCTAGGTTCTGTGTTACCCATAACAACAACAACAACAACAAATTACAAAGCACTCTTGCAATACCCTTTAAGACCTTACAATCTAACTCGGGAAGTGGTATGTGTATAAATAATTATAGCATAAGGCAGTAGACTGTGTTACATGGGTGGCAAGACCACAAGAATTTGGTGAACAAGAAATTTAAAAGTTCAGTCAATGGAATGGTCATTTTTAGTTAGAAAAATTAAAAAAAAAAAAAAGGCTTTCATGTATGAGGCACGTAAACTGGGTCTAAAAGAATGCGTAGGATGTCAGCAGTCCGAAATGAGAAGAGCAGACATTCCAAGGAGGAAAGATGGCCTGAGCAAGAAAACAGAAACGAGAAAGTACAAGGGATGCTAGAGCATAGGGTTTGTGTATTTGAGAGAAAGAGCATGAATGAGAAGTTGGGAAGATTCACTTCTGCCAACTTAAGGTTATATGTGGCAGACTTAACATGCATAGTTATCTCCATTCTTTCTGAAACCTCAGGAAAATGACAGTCAGGGAATCAAAATGGCACAAGCCCACAGAAAAGAATAAAAAATATCAACATAAGTTTGGAAAACTGCAGGGTGGATAGATCAATGGCTGCTAATTTAAATTTCAGCTTAATCTTTCTGCTGAGTGCCCGAGAAGAGTGGGGAACAGTGAGAAACCAGGTAATCTGTGCTGCAGGGGTCCAGAAAGCCTGGGGAACTGGATGTACCACAGGCCTCCGAAGGCTGAGGAGAGCAGAAGGAAGCCGCAGGGTGAGGCTGGAAGTCTTCAGCCCCACATGAGGTCAGAAGTGTGCCTCCTTAAAAACAGGGTTATTAAGTGAAATGTGACATAATGAACAAGCTTCTCCTCCCTGCCCCACTGTCCTGATTGGCAACCCCAGAGCTCTGGCTGCCAGGCTTCCGATGCCCCAGTAGCAGACTGGCCAATTCCTCTCTGGAGAAAAAGACCTCCCCCACTACCTGGTAACTCATTAAGAGTACACCAGTCAACAAGTCCTACCAATCAGCTTTTTAAGCTTCCATTCAGCTTTTTTAAGGGCTAAGTCTTACATATAAAGATCATCCAGAAACAGTGAATATTTTAAGAGTCTTTAACGTGAAAGAGAGAGACCAAAATGGGGGGGAGGGGTGTTAAAAGCTCGAAACAGAGATGATATTAGAAGCAGAGGAAAACATCAAGGGAGTTGGGATACTGTAATTAATATCCTCAGAGAGCACTAAGGCAATATTGCCATAAAATAAGTAGTATAAAAAAGGAACACTCAGAAAATCTTTAAAACACTTAGAAATAAAAAATACAGAGATGCCTGGGTGGCTCAGTCAATTAAGTGTCTGCCTTTAGCTCAGGTTATGATCCCAGGGTCCTGGGATCAAGTCCCACATCGGGCTCCCTGCTCCACAGGGAGCCTGCTTCTCCCTCTGCCTTGCCTGCTACTTCCCCTACTTGTGCGCTCACTGTCTCTCTCTCTGACAAATAAATAAATAAAATCTTTAAAAATAAAAAGAAATAAAAAATACTGTCATAAAAATAAATCATTGTAAGGAAGAGTTGGAAGATATAGCCAAGGACCTTTATCATAAATGAGGACAAAAAGAAAAAGAGAAAATATTGGGGGGGGGTGGATTCAGAGAAGTCATCAAATTAGCCCAATATCCAATATAAGTATCTGAAAGAATATGGAAAGGAGGAAATTATCTAAGAATTAATAAAAGATGTATTTTCAAGTGTAAAAGACCCACAGAGAAATCAAATCAGCAAATTAAAAAAGATCCTCACCAATGCACATCATCATCATATTCCAAAACACCAGGGATAAAAATAAAACCATAACAGCTATCAAACAATAACAACAACAGGTCACAAACAAAAGTCAGGAACCAGAATGGCACTGGACTTCTCAATAGCAACACTGGAAGAAGACAGGAGGAACGCCTTCAAAATTCTGATGGAATTCCATTTGCAACCTAGGAGTCTATACTCAAACTCTTAATCAAAGAGAAATTAAAATATTCCCAGACAAAGAAATTTTCAGATAAGCAAAGTCACCAAACTATTTACCGCTCCTATATCTTTCCTCAGGAAGCTACTCTAAGACATATTCCAATGAAGGGATGGAGTGAACCAAGAAAAATAAAAATGGCAGCATGAGATCCAGGAAACATGGTTTCAAACACAGAAGACAGGTAAAGGAATTTCCAAGTACAATGGTAAAGGCATGTCCCAGGATGACGACTTTACTAAAGGCCTGAGGTGGAGAACAGAACCAGAGAAAAGAAAGCTCCTGGGGAATGTCTCCAAAGAAAATATTGAACGAAAAGGTTGTTCAATTAAAAAAAAAAAAAATTACTTGATATTTTCCAACATACTGAGAATTGTCTTAGCTTTCCATAGGAGAGCACCAAGATAGGGCCACAGAATAGTAAATAGATGATAAAATAAGGCAATTATTAATTCCGGGGAGAAAAAAGTCAATAGAGAAAGGAAATGTAACTATAGAATACTATGTGACACACCTCTAGGCAAATATTTATATAATCATAATAATCTAAACACTGAATACCACATAATGGTAATGGTGACAATGGGAAACGGGAAGAGAGCAGGGATGAAAAGAACTGGATCCAAATTTTCGATGGTAGATCATCAACAGATAATGTCTAAAAATGAAAAATCAAGAAGCACTAGTACAAGGGTATATTTAAGAAATGTAGTAGAGGGGCATCTGGCTGGCTCAGTCAGTAGAGAATGCAACTCTTAATCTCAGAGTTGTGAGTTCAAGCCCCATATCTGGCTGTACAAAGCAAGCACAAGTAGGGGGAGCAGCAGGCAGGGCAGAAGCAGGCTCCCTGCTGAGCAAGGATGGATCATGACCTGAGCCTAAAGCAGATGCTTAAGGGGCTGAGCCACCCAGGCACCCATGGAGACTACTTTAAAAAAAAAAGAAGAAGAAAGAAATAGAGTAGAAAATACTATAAGAAATAGCTAAATGACTTGGAAGCAGTTCTCAGAAGTGGGGAGGGATAGATTACTTTTGTTATAAGCTTCATTAAAATATTTGACCTTTTAAAACAAGAATAAATATAATTTTGGGGCAGCTGGGTGGCTCAGTCAGTGAAGCATCTGCTTTTGTTCAGCTCAGGTTGTGATCTCAGGTCCTAGGACTGAGCCTGACTTCAGGCTCCCTGCTCAGCAGGGAGTCTGCTTCTCCCTTTCCCTCTGCCCCTCCCCTCAGCTCTTGCTCTTGCATGTGCCCTCGCTAATATATAAAATCCTTAAAAAAAAAAAAAAGAATATAATTAGTATAAAAATAATTTTATAGAAGGTTGGGCTGGACTATGGAAGGTCTTAAAGGACACGATGAATTTTCGCCACTGGATTTTATCCTACAGGAGACAATGAACCCCCAAGAGTCCACTCCTACTTAAAAAAAAAAAAAATCAAAAAGATGTTTAGAATCCCAGCCCCCACATAGATTCCCTTAACATTCTGGTTAATTGGTATGTCAGAATATTTCTCCCTTATCACTGCTCAACCTTCTGATTAAAGGACTTTAGCTCATAACCAAGGGGAGAAGATCTGTATACATTATGGGCAGGTACACCAAACAGGTTCAGGCCAAGACTGCTGCTTCTGCTCAGACTCATCTGACTCAGTGAGTCAGGTGGTGACTTCTGAAACAGCCTCATCACAGATTACCCTCACAGGGGCTCCCACATCCAACCCACGCTAGAGAACAGTTTTCCCAGGGTCTCTTGGCACTTCAGGCTAAAAGTCTCTTCTAATGATTTGTCATTTCGTGGAGACCTATAAGGAGAAGCACAACTAAGAGAGGATGAATATTGCCAAGCAGAGCCCAGGCAAGCCCAGTATTTTCTCTAAGAAACGTTATCTGATTTAGTCCCTTCTGACTCATGTCCTTCTTACCCGAAGGTCAGTTTTAGTCCCATAACAGACCTAGTAATATTAGCCCAAAATAGCCCATGATCAGCCAGAAGGATGCAACAATTAGAGACAGCACCAGGGGCGTCTGGGTGGCTGAGTTGGTTAAGCGTCTGCCTTTGGCTCAGGTCATGATCCCAGGGTCCTGGCATTCAGTCCCACATTGGACTCCTTGCTCAGTGGGGAGTCTGCTTCTTCCTCTCCCTCTGCCCCTTAAATAAATAAGTAAATAAATAAATAAAAACAAAAATAGCACCAAATAGTAGGCTTTCCTTCCCTTTCCAGTCCTGAGGTTTTTGTATTTTTTTTAACTTTTTCTTCTTGTTTATGATATTTCTTTCTTTCTTTCTTCTTTTTTTTTTTTTTAAGATTTTTATTTATTTACTTGTCAGAGAGAAACAGCACAAACAGGGTGAGAGGCAGGCAAGGCACCTGCCGGGCAAGGAGCCTGATACGGGACTTGATCCCAGGACCCTGGGATCATGACCAAAGCTGAAGGCAGATGTTTAACTGACTGAAGCACCCAGGTGCCCTTGCTTATGATATTTCTTAAAGAGAGGCAATATCTGTGCTACTTTCAGATAAATGATCCATAAAGTACAAAGGTAGCAACTGATATTGCTAAACCATCTCTCCCCAGATATTTAAGACCTGAATCCTGACAACAGAATACAAGCAATAAATACCCTCTCTTTTGTCTTTGAAAACTGCTGATTTAGCCTCCAACCTCATAATCATACAGATTCTGGTAAGTTTTTTGGTGTTTTTGTTTGTTTTGTTTTTGTTTTTTTATTTGACAGAGACAGAGAGATCACAAGTAGTCAGAGAGGCAGGCAGAGAGAGAGGAGGAAGCAGGCTCCCTGCTGAGCAGAGAGCCCGATGCAGGGCTTGATCCCAGGACCCTGAGATCATGACCTGAGCTGAAGGCAGAGGCTTTAACCCACTGAGCCACCCAGGTGCCCCCAGACTCTGGTAAGTTTTAAAGCATAGTAGAGAACAGGTGCACTCTCTTACAATCTTAATATAAATGGGAGCCTGGGGGTGCCTGGTTGACTCAGTATAGGGGTGCAGGGGTAGCGGGAGCATATGACTCTTGATCTTCGACTCATGAGTTCAAGTCCCATGTTGGGTGGAGAGATTACTAAAAATAAATAAATTAATTAATAAAATAAAACAAACAGAAGCCTGAATACCTACCAACTTCAGTGATTTGCAATATGAAGCAATACCAAAACTTACTATCATTTCTCCTGACTGTAAGGTTCCCCCACTTATCAGTTTCATCCATAGTCACCAATTCAAACAAGGCAAAAAAAAAAAAAAAAAGAAAAGAAAAGAAATTTAACTGAAGTTAGAGCAAAGATCTAGCTCTTGCCAAAACACTGGAGGGAACTGAAAAATAAAACAAAACAAAAAAATTAAAAACACTGGAGGGAACCAGAGTACCTTTGACAATAAAGTCCCTGAGATTTGACCTTCTGATATCTAGGCAAGTTCGTATAACTAATATAACATGGGAAATGCCACACTTCCAGCCACCATGACCATGTGAGGTTCCATTCCAAGACAAAGACAAAGTGCAGGAGAACAGCACACTGCGTGTCACAAGGTGTCTCAGCCAGATACGAACATAGTACACCCAGGACAGGCAGAGACTTGACCACATGCTCTAAAGGCACATGAACAGCACTGCCCACACCAGCGCTCATGGGAAAGGAACTAAAAAACAGGTGACGTTTCTTGTGATCTATGCCAGTCAATCATTCTGACTGTCCAGGCAACCATTCTGTCCGACACTTCCCTCCAGCCTCAACCAAGGTTCCTGTCTCCACCTGCTCCTCTGACATCATCCTGTCATTATATTTTCTTTGAAATGCCTTTGATGAAAAATGAGTCATCTCTTCCTGCCTACACAGGCCTAAGCCTCTTCCTGGCGAGACGTTCTTTCTCGTCAGTCTTCTGAGGTCAGGGCGCCCCCCAGCGGCTCCTCCAGCTGCTGTCTCTACACCTCCCAGGAGAGACCCTCAGAGCAAGATCAACAAACAGCCTGGAGGAAAAATGGACGAATCAAAGTGAGGTTCTCAGTGGAGCTGGAATGAGGCCGGTGACCCAAAACATAAACTATCTATGTGGTGTGTGTGGATGACGTTGAGAAGATAAATAAGAACCAGGACAGGACACAGAGAGTCACACTTAGAACTTGGAAAGCCTTCAACCTCAGGGCAGTCCCCTTAAAGGTTTGGCTCCTCATACAGTGTGCCATAAACTATTCTTCTGCATGAAGTGATCATAAACCTAAATTTCTCATCTTGAGCTTTGAGGCAACAGTAACCAGCCCAGTGCTCAAGACAGCGATGCTCTTGGGGCACCTGGGTGGCTCAGTGGGTTAAAGCCTCTGCCTTCGGCTCAGGTCATGATCCCAGGGTCCTGGGATTGAGCATTGGGCTCCCTGCTCTGTGGGAAGCCAGCTTCTCCCTCTCCCGCTGCTGTGCTCTCTCTCAAATAAATAAACAAAATCTTACAAACAAACAAAAGACAGTGATGTTCTAACTTCAAGATTCACAGTGGCAGGAATACGGGGATAAGCACAAACTGACAGAATGCTTTTCACACATATAAATCATCCCAAATTTTTTTGATAATAGCTTTATTGAATTTAATTCATATACTATACAATTTGCCCTTTAAAGTATACAACTCAATAGATCTTAATATAGTAACAGAGTTGTACAGCTATCACCACCATGTAATTTTATTTTTTTTTTTTTTTAAGATTTTATTTATTTATTTGACAGACAGAGATCACAAGTAGACAGAGAGGCAGGCAGAGAGAGAGAGGGAAGCAGGCTCCCTGATGAGCAGAGAGCCCGATGCGGGACTCGATCCCAGGACCCTGAGATCATGACCTGAGCCGAAGGCAGCGGCTTAACCCACTGAGCCACCCAGGCGCCCACCACCATGTAATTTTAGAACATTTCATTACCCTCTAAAGAAACCCTGTATCCATTAGCAGTCATGTCCCATTCCACCTTCCTAGCCCCAGCAACCACTTATCTACTGTCTCTACAGACTTGCCTACTGTGTACAATGGAATCACATAACATGCTTCTTTCACTTAGCATATTTTTAAGTCTAATCCATGTTAGCATCAATTAGTACTTCATTCCTTTCAATTGCTGAATAATATTCCATTGTATGATATGACACATTTTGTTTATCCATCCATCAGTTGATGGATACTTGGGTTGTCTCCACTTTTGAGCTATTATGAACAATGCTGCTATGAGCAATTGTGTACAAGTTTTATGTGGACATACATATTCCTTTCTCTTGGATATATACTTAATGGAATTGCTGGGTCTTTCTTTAACTTTTTAAGGAACCAATAAATTAATTTCCAAAGCAGCTGCACCATTTTACATTCCCACCAGCAACATATGAGGGTTCCAATTTCTCCACATCCTCACTATTTTTTTTTAAAAAAGATTTTATTTATTTATTTATTTGCCAGAGAGAGAGAGAAAGAGAGACAGCGCACAAGCAGGCAGAGTGGCAGGCAGAGGCAGAGAGAGAAGCAGGTTCACCGATGAGCAAGAAGCCCGACTGCGGGACTCAATCCCAGGACCCTGGGATCATGACCCAAGCCAAAGGCAGCGGCTTAATGGACCAGGCCACCCAGGCGTCCCCTCACTATGTCTTTTTGATTATAGTAGCCATTCTAGTGGGTATGGGGCGGTATTCTCATCATGATTTTGATTTGCATTTCCTTATTAACTAATGATGTTGAGCATTTTTCATGTGCTTATTGATTACTTCTGTATCTTCTTTGGAGAGACATCTATTCAAATTTCTTGCCCATTTTTAACTGAGTTGTCTTTTTATAGTTAAATCTAAAATATATAAAGACTAGGGGCGGCTGAGTGGCAAAATCATTTGGGCGTCTGCCTTCAGCTCCCACACTGGGCTCTCTGCTTGGCAGAGAGCTGCTCCTCCCCCTGCCCCTCACTCCCTCTCTCTCTCAAATAAATAAAATCCTTTAAAAATAAATAAAATAAAATATATAAAGACTCACAGGATTTAAGGCCCTTATTAAATATATGATTTACAAGTATTTTCTATTCTGTGGTGTCTCTTTACTTCTTAAATAGTGCCTTTTGAAGGAATAAAATTTTTAATTTTGATCAAGTCAAATTTACCTGCTTTTTTCCTTTTCTTTTGTTGCTTGTGCTTTTGGTGTCATATTCTAGAAATCATTGCTTAATCTAAGATGGCCAAGCTTTAGTCCTAAGTTCTCTCCTAATAGTTTTATAATTTTAGCTCTTACACATAGGTCTATGAACCATTTTGAACTTCTGCATATAGTATCAGGAAGGAGTCCAACTTCATTCTTTTACATATGGATATCTGGTTGTCCCAGTATAATTTGTTGAAAAGACAATCCCTTCCACATTGAATTGTCTTGACACATTTGTCAAAAATCAGTTGATCATAAATGTAGGGGGTTAATTTTGGACTCTAAATTCTATTCCATAGATCTATATGTCTATTCTTATACCAGGATCACCTTTCCTGATTGCGGTAGCTTTCTAGTAAATTCTCAAATTGGGAACATGAGTCCCCAAGTTTTGTTATTCTTTTTCAAGATTATTTTGGCTATTACAGATCCCTTGTGTTGAATTTTAGGGTCAACCTATACATTTCTGCAAAAAAAGTCAGCAGGGGGGCACCTGGGTGGCTCAGTGGTTAAGCCTCTGCCTTCGGCTAAGGTCATGATCTCAGGGTCCTGGGATCGAGCCCCACATCGGGCTCTCTGCTCAGCAGGGAGCCTGCTTCCTCCTCTCTCTCTCTCTGCTTGCCTCTCCACCCACTTGTGATCTCTCTCTGTCAAATAAATAAAATCTTAAAAAAAAATGAGAAAGTTTAAAAAAAAAAAAAAGTCAGCAGGGATTTTGGTGGGGACTGCACTGAATCTGTTGGGATCAACTGGGGGGCACTGCCATCTTAACAATATTAATTCTTCCAGTTCATAAACATATAAGGTAAGAAGCAATCTGAGTCACTGTTTTCTGATACTTTGAGACGATATTTAAATTTCCTTATGCTCTATCAAATACTTAACACACTGGGGTGGTCTGAGTGGCTCAGCTGGTTGAGTGTCTGGCTCTGGATTTTGGCTCAGGTCCTGATCTCACGGTTGAGGGATCAGGCCCTACATTAGGCTCTGCTCTCAGCTCAGAGTCTGCTTGTCTCTATCCCTCTGTTCCTCTCCCCACCTCCTCTCTCTCAAATAAATAAATACATAAATAAAATCTTTTAAAAAAATACTTAGCACACTGGAATGTGTGCTAAGTATTTTAACGCCTTCCCCCAAAAGAAGTAATATGCTAGAAAATACCAATTAAAAAGCCTCAAAGTATCTTTCATATTATAACACATTATGTTTTTTAACAAATTTCCAAAACAGCTGAGTACTCTAAGATCTAGAGATTCAGCCAAGCTTAACTAGGGCTGAGAGGAATACCAAAGGCCCTGTGATTTGCCAGGCCCAACTGGCCTTGGCTCATTCCATTTTAGTAAAGGACAAAGGATAGAATAACCATGACCCATTTCTCTCCTACAAATGCCTCAAATAAGACAAAATAAAATTTTCAGAAATTATTTTACAGCTTCTTTTATATAAATTGGCCACAAATCAAATGCACCAATACCACAGTAGGGAACCAGACATTTTTAATAAAATGGACTTGAATGTAGCAACTGGGTTGGAAGAGGGGACACAATCATAGTAAGTCTTAATGCTATATTTATATAACAAACAATTTGCACTTAAATTTGTTTATTTAGAGTGGCTGGGGCAAGGGGTGCTGGTGACGGGGTAGGGAAGATGGCAGAGGGGGAGTGGGGGAGACACTAAAGGCCCACCTAGCCCTCCTTTGGGTTGCCACTAATATTTACTAAACCAGAATAAAGGCAAAGAATAGTACAACTTTATGTAATAATATATGAACTATACGATTAACATTACGTAGTTAAGTAGGCAAAAAGCTAACCAAAAGGCAGTCCACTAGTTATCATCAACCCTGACCTCTTCAATCACTCAGCAAAGCTCCCACTTTCAGACATAATTAAATAACTTTTGGGTGTGCCAGGCAATGATCTTCCCATGCAAACTCTAATCCTCTCTAAATCCTACTCCTTCAAGTAGGAATTATCACCCCCATTTTACAGAGGAGGAAACTGAGACTTACAGAGATTAAGTAACTTGTCCAAGATCATACAGCTAATAGGCAGCAGGACTGGGATTCAAACCCAGGCATCTTCCATTCTTTATCTGGTGATTCTTCCACTAGTCCAGTGGCTTTCCAAATATCCTAAATCTCCTATCATGCTTCATCCCAAGGCCTTCAAGGAAAAGAAGACACAGAAGAGCAGCCGAGTCCCACTCCAATTCTGTTCTGAGTGGAACTGGCTTTCCTAGACCAAGAAAGCAGCATGGAGTGGGGAAGGAAAAAGGCAGAGGAGAAGGTGGGAAGAAAGGGGGTTGGGGGCAGGGACAAAGGAAGAAATATGACCAAAGACAAAGATGGACATCAGTAAAGAAGTGTGTGAGGGAGTTCACCTTGTAGCTAAAAATGAAACTGAAAAAGGGCAGGCAGCCCTGGCCAAGAAAGATAAGACGACTTCAGTCAAAACTACAAACTTTTTTTTCCACTGATGATTTCCATTTCTCTTCTGTAAACAGAAGTTAAAATATCACTTAATCACTGTTTAATCATTCTCCAAGTTCACTGCGGTTTAACTACTTATATTCTGACAGCTTCCAGCATGCTCCTAGAAAACTCTGGAGGGAGCTAAGGAGACCAACAAAAGATGGCTAAAGCTAACAAGAAAGGAGAAGGAAACTTTCAGTAATCATAAGGCTCCAAAACCACTTTACCAAGCCGGAAGTTTTATATTAAGCTCACAGGCCACCTGTTTCTTCAGTGTTTCGATCTGACACCTAATCCATGCATGGCTACAGCTCATGGGATTCCATGAGGGAGATGCCAGACCAGAATTTCACTCCCGAGGGCCAGGGCTTTAAGACTGCTGGAATGCGCCTAGTAAAGACATGGGGGTGTATGGGCAGCTGAGAGTCTCCACAAGGGAATTCAGTAAGGACAACTGCTATCCCTCAGCCCAAGATTATGAATTTAAAAATAAATCTCAGTGACCCTCATGCCTTAGAATCATTTGGGAAAGAATGTCACTGAATCCAGCAACGATTTGTCCCATTTGGGTAAACCAGCGAGAGGGGTAAAAGACAGAAATGTTCTTACCATCCCTCTCAAGGAGTCTGATTGGACAAAGTAACAAGGGGAATCCCAAGCTGGCTTCCTCAAAAGCCAAGGCTTATAAAGTATATATTTCTAAACTTCTTGTATTTGCAGATTTTAGGAAGAATATTAGTGCACACGCAGCATCTATGAGGCACTAAGATTTGTTCAGTATGTATTTTATATATATATATGTATTTTTTTCACATCGTTAGTAATTACTCTTCTTTTTTTCTTTAAGATTTTATTTTATTTATTTGACAGACAGAGATCACAAGTAGGCAGAGAGGCAGGCAGAGAGAGAAGAGGAAGCAGGCTCCCTGCTGAGCAGAGGGCCCTACGCGGGGCTCAATCCCAGGACCCTGAGATCATGACCTGAGCAGAAGGCAGAGGCTTAATCCACTAAGCCACTCAGGCGCCCCTGTAATGTATTTTTAAAAGGAAAAACTACAGTGTAGTTGTTAAGCAGGCCTCTGTGGACTGCCTGTCATACTGAAGACGGGGACTCAGCCTTGAGGCCTCATGCTCCTCTCCTGGAATTTGCAAATATAAGGCAGTGGGGAATAACTGTTTCCCTGACAGCCTAGATATTGCGGAAATCCCCTTCTCAGTGATCCCATTTCTCAACTTGATTAAAATAACTACCACCCAGATTCTTGGAAATTGGCATTTTCCTTATTCATTTGGGAGCTTTATCACCATGGCAGTGCAGCTTTTCTTTTGAGCCAAATAGCTACAGGATTTCAGCATTATTCTCACCCAACTGATTCTTAAGACTTGAGGGTCACTGGGAACAGCCTAAGGGCACTTGAGAAGGCCAAGGCTCTCCCATTCACTACAGCTGCTGGTAGAGATAGCAAAGTAAACAGTGCAGAGAGGAGAACTGAGAGGTTTCCACAAAGTCACCTCATGGAGCTGACTCTCTAAAAGGTTATATTATCAATACCAATTAGAAACTGGGCATGGGCCTTGCAGTACTTACTACCTTGCTCTCCACACACAAAGGCTCCAACCACCACCACCATCCCCCTCTCAGCAATATAAATGTTATGAATGGCATGTGGAATGGTTCCTGGACCCTTCTCTGATGTCCCCTCCTTGCCCAGCAAAATGATGCCCCCAGGGCCTGGTATAGTTCTTTGTGTATTAGCAGTCAATCTAGAAAAGTCCTATATAAGAAACTCTGAGGGGCACCTGGGTGGTTCAGTCAGTTAAGAGTCTGCCTTCAGCTTAGGTCATGATCCCAGATCCTGGGATTGAGCCCTGAGGCAGGCTCCCCGATCAGATCCGATCTCAGATCCGATCCATCTGTTGGGAGTCCGAGTCTGCTTCTCACTTTCCCTCTGCCCATCCCCCCCCCCCCCCCCGCTTGTGCTGGCACTTGCGTGCGCACTCTCTCTCTCTCAAATAAGTAAATAAATTCTTAAAAAAAAAAAAAAAGAAAAAGAAAAAAAAGAAATCCTGTGAGGGGGCCCAACACCTGAGGCTCTACAGGTCAATCACGGTTGTTGAAGTTTTTGTTTTATTGGAGGGTTTTAATTGTTCAATTTGGCGGGGGGGGGGGGGTGTCTTGTTTTAGGTTTTTTTCCTGGGATAAAGCAGCAGCATAATGTGGCTGAAAATAACCCATTTTCCTTTCTCATGATTAAGAATGCAGGGACTGCAGCTTTGACCTTTGTGACAATGTGATGTTTTGAACCAACAAAAACTGAAAGAGCCTGACAACAGGTAGAATCAGGCAGGGTTACAAAGACCAGAACAATTGCAGACCCTCCCATCCTGAGGTTCCTTCTGCTTCTATGTCTGAAAATACTGACACCAGACTTCCTCCAGACTGGTAACTATCTGATTTCACGCCTCAAGGACTATCTTGCACAAATCATTTTTCTTATTAACTACTTATTTCTAATAGACCCTCACTGCTCAAAAGAAACAGTTTTTTAAAAAATTTTAAGGATGAAAAATTACGTTGCTTTACCGCTTACCAGTAGTAGCTCCCAGAAGGAAGAACATTAGGAAGAAAAGAAAGGGGTATAAAGAACTCCATTATTCCCCAACTGTTCTTTTCACAGAGTAAATACCACTGTTCCTTGAGACCCTAGGAAAACCCCACCTCGACCTATTTGAGACCAAACTAGCATTCAGTAACTCATGTTTTAGGACTTTACCAAGGTCCAAGTAAATAGGAACTCCATCTCCTCCAGTTCTATGACCAAATCAGGGCAAGAGAAAACTACTCCAAATACACACACTACCATTCCTTCTCAAGCTGAACCAGAGGACTGCGTGAGCCCCTTGAAAGCCATGGCTACATTTGTATTTTCAACACCTAGTTCTGTACCTTGCAAAGAATGGAATTCTGTAAATGTTTGTTGACCTTAACTATCCTTTTAGATTCCAAGTGATACAAACCCTCCTTGTCCAGTAACTACGGTCACCAATCTCTCTTCTCTCAAACCTCTAGGCCAATGACAGTGACTCCCAGTCTTGGAATTCAAAACACCACAGAACTCATTTTAACCCTCTTGAAGTTCATACGTCTGGCACTTTTATTAAGGAAAGGAACTGAAATAAAATTAAAAGAAGTCACAATTCTCCCAAGCCCGGGTTTAAAAACAGCTGAAGGGTCTTTCAAAGGACTGCTCCTCTCTAAGCTTTCAAAGGCAAGCAATTTATTCAGAGAAACCTGGGCCATGGCTTCATATCTTGTCATTAACAAGCTGTGTGACTTGAGGAAAAGTGTTCTTCCACCTCTCTGGGTGGGCTCTTCCTCATTTACCTCTTTATGACACTATGAATTTGGGGTTGATCCCATAACCAAGTAAACCTCTAGAGCTAAACCAGCAATGCTTAATAGACAAAATAAGAACTCAGTTCTAACTGGCCTAACCTAAGCAGGAATTTCCTACAGAAAAATGGCCTTAAAGAGGAAGAAAATAAAGGAAAGAAAAGGCCTTCTATGCAAGGGATAAGAATCATAAAGTTAGTGGAGGATCCAAGAGGAAGAAAGTGGAAGTTGTGACTACAGAATTTAAATGAAGACTCTTAGGGGTGCTCTGCACCCCAGCCACTCTCTCTCAGTACCCTTTAAAGAATCCTGAACACTGAAAATAATTAAGAAATGCAAAAGGTAAACATACAAATCAGCATTCTGGACAAGAGGAAAAATTGCTGAGAGCTATAAAACAGGTTTAGGAGAAGAAAATAAGGATTTAAAAAACAGAAGAAGATGGGTGACTAGGTGGCTCAGTCATTTAAGCATCTGCCTTCGGCTCAGGTCATGATCCCAGGGTCATGTGATCAAGTCCCACTCAAGGTCCCAGCTCAGTAGGGAGCCTGCTTCTTCCTCTCCCCCCTGCTCATGCTCTCTCTCAAATAAATAAATAAAATCTTTAAAAAATAATAAAATAAAAATTAAAAAAACAGAAGAAGAAATAAGAAAAACAGAAAGCAAAAAAGGATACAGGAGAATCACAACGCACTTGCATTTAACTGTATAAATCTGACCAGAGAGAGCAAAAATTTAAATACACATGGAGGTCTGCTCATGCCTCCACTCAGCAAGGTTCTGCACTAAGGTAAGGTTATGCACCAGGGTGAACATGAGAGAGGGCACAGGGATCTGAGACATCAGCAAGTCTCGGTTCCCATGTGCCTCTCACACTGCAGCACCTTGAATACTGAATATGATTCTAATGTTTGAGAATACTTATTTTTTCATATGAAATGCCCCCTACTTACCAGCCAACTACTTCATACGGTGTTCTAACTCTGTCCTGGCATGTACACAAAGCCATGTTTGTATACTTTGATTTATGAGTCATTTAAGGTATTTTTCCAAGATAATTTTGGTTTTTTGGGATTTTCACCTTATATGCTGACTTTGGGATCTAATCTCCTGCAAGAGGTAAGATGAGACTTGGCCTCGCAAGGAAGATGGGACAGAAATGGAAACCCTTCCTAAAAGCTAAAGACAATAAAGAAGAGGACAGGAAGGAGACCACTGGTTTACATTTTGTGTCACTCCTGAGCCACACTCACCAACTTGGGAAAGGAGGTGGCAAGCTTATAAAACAGCCCAGAGGCTTGCTTGGGGCGGGTGGCTCAGCAGGTCTCTTATCGATGGCCAGGGAGATGCAGTGGCCGGGCACTTGCTCAGAGGCTCCATCAATGACATTCCAAGACCTGGTACTAGAGTCACTAGGGCTAGACCAGTTCTAAGGACGCCCACTTTCCCGACTGAAATTTCCTTTTCCTGCTTCTCTCACTACTGCATACTTGGAAGACCAGGGGCCCCTCCTCTATATATAGCTCAGTTCAGGCTCTCCTGGAGCACAAGAAACTTCCCTATCCTTAGACAAAAGCCAAGAAACTAGATGGCCTCTTGTAGTCAGGACCTGTGCCCAACCCCACAAATAACTGTTTTTGCCAAACAGTACTAATAAAAGTTCCCCATAACAAAATGGAATCCTTGTTGATAGCTAACTATAGAGACACTGAACCTCTCAAATGTGTCCAAATAGAGAATAAATCCTTCCCTTTGCTTTTGACTGATAAAAAGATCATGCCTGATGAGAACGTCTGCCTCCTTTTTATTCTAAAAACACAAAGGCCTGACAGTCTTGGAAAGCAACATTTGAAATCAGGAAAATAAAGCTATACTCAGCATTTGTAGTAGACAGACAGTGTGGTAATAATTACAGAACTAACAGTCAGTAGTTCCTGAGCACTTACTTTGTGCCAGGCACTGTTCTAAGTCCTTCTTTCATAATTACCTCCCTCAATTCACATTACCACTCTATGAAAATGGCACCATTATAATCCTCATGTTATAGCTGAGAAATTCTAACTTAAAGAGGAAGGTTAAGGAACTTGCCTGGGGTCACACTAAGTGACAGCATGGGATTCAAGGTCATCAGTAGTGTAGGTCCTTGGGGAACTAATATTTTGGATGCAGTTCAGAAAAGACAGAAAGAAAGAAAGTCTAGCAAAAGCAGTCACCCAAAATTGGACAAATTTTGTTGTTTCCTTTTTTCTATCTCTGCAAAATGGGTGGTAAAACCTGATTAAGTCTCTCCTGGTTCTATCTAGCTGTCTCTCCTTCCCCTCAACCCCTCAAACACAGTATCTTCACAGACTCTGAAATCCTCCCACAGCAGCTTAAGGAAAAGAAAAAAATGAGAAGAAGGCCTTAATCAAAAGCCCTCTTCTTTTGGCAAACAAAAGGCCTTGGTATTTCCACAGACAGACTAGTTATTCTTAACCCTAACCAAAGATTCTTTGGCAGAGAAAGAAATATGAAAATGTTAGGCTTGTGAGAATGGCTTGTGCTTTGGGCTTTTGTGTCTCAGTCAGTAAAGCCAGCCCACTGAAACACAAACACATGGCCCCTCAGTCACTCAAAGCTGACTTAGTTAACTCCAGGATCTAGGGAGAGAGAGAGAGAGAACAGAGGCCCTACTACTCCTGATGGTCTAAACCCTCTCTCCCCTAACCCCTTCCTGAGAGGGGAGTGCTTGACAGGTTTTCAAGTACATTAGGCAGAAAAATACATCTGAAGAAACAGACACCTAACAGATCAAATTCTGACAGTGGCAGTAGTGGATGCAGGCAGAGAGGAGGCCTCACTCGGGGGGTTCTCACTAGCCCCTCTGTGCTTCACACCCCAAATCAACAGTACAGAGTTTTAGCACTTTCCTAAGTAAACTGTGAAGATCTGGCAATTGTCTCAAGTGTTTTCTCCACTCAGCACTCCATTTTAGAGGCATAGTGTGGCCCTGAATGTCTTTAAGTGGTCATTATTTGCCCAGAAGGGAAGAGGAAAATTAAGACTATTTTTAAAAATAGGTCAATAAGGAAAAAAGGGAGGGAAGACAGTCTGCCAGAAGACAGGAAGGCACTAGCAGCATTGCCCCCGGATATGTTTGGGCTAAACTCCAAGTCTATGAAACTCCAATTCCCATCAATTATGATAATAAAGTGCCCAAACCCTTTATATCCAGTCAATAGCACCCTCCCCTTGCTACCTTACCCCTGATACTATGAACAAAACCACTATAAGGACACAGGCCCAGCAGCATAACTTCTAGCAGCCAGGTCTCTATCACAGTGGGAAACAAGAGTAGCCGGGTATGAGAAATCTCAGCCTGGCTTTGAAATCCCCTGGAGTGAACAGCCCAAATTAAGGTGTGATTGCTATCTATAATGGTACCAAACCTTGAGGTGTTAAACCATGAGGTAATAGGGTCCCATGTGGTTTAGGACTCTGAATCCTCTTGATTACCCAGGAAGCACGTCCTCATCTTGCTCCCATGCAGTATCAAAGGCAGGTGGAGTAAAAGGCCCTGCTCAGCCAGGCTCAACCCACTGACAAGTTTCAAACGTCTGGCATATGGTAGGCACACACATTTTTGTTGAATGAATAAATGAATAAAACATTTCATCCTCAACTGCTATAATCAGTTCCTTCCTACACCCAAGAGGGTGGAGGCAGTGTCAGAGAATTCTAGACAGTAGGAAGGAAAAAACTTTCTTTTCCCTGCCATTCCCTGGTGATCAAGCTCTTCTGTTGCAAAGTATAAAGCTCCCTTCAATATAAAATTCATCACTTGACTATTCTCCCAGAGTTGGATAACAGGCCACACTATCATAACCAAGGACAATGGTTCCTCTGCAGCTGGTGTACAACATAGAGTCCTCTGAAAGATGGCAGGGCATGGCATAGTCAGGGAGATGTCCTTTGCAGCAGTTTTTAGACATCAACAACTTGGAGACAATCCAAACATTCAACAATTAAGAAGATGGCTAAGTGAGGCCATTATCAACATTACAACTTAATTTATAATGACTATAGGGAAACAGTAATAAATAAATAAATAAATCTTTATAATGTCCCATGAAAAAGGCATGCAAACATATATTTATGTGTTAAGTGAAAAAAGTCAGTCACAAAAGGCCACATTATAGGATTCCTTTTATATGAGAGTCAGAATAGGCAAGTCAGAAAGGAGATTAGTGGTTGCCAGGGGCTGAGGGAGGAGCAGGGGTGAGGGGGTGACTGCTTGATGGGTACAGGGTTTCCATGTGGAGTCATGAAAAGGTTCAGGAGCTAGACAGTCATGATGGTTGCACAATAGTGCAGATGCAATGTCCATGAACTGTACACTTTCTTTATTAGGCTCCATGTACAAGGCGAAGCTCAACATGGGGCTCAAACCCACAACTGTGAGATGGAGGCCTGAGCTGAGATCAAGAGTCAGATGTTTAACTAACCGAGCCACCCAGGTGCCCCTTAACTGTACACTTTAATACAGTTAAAATGAGGGGTGCCTGGCTGGCTCAGTCATTTAGATGTCTGCCTTCAGCTCAGTTCCTGATCCTGGAGTCCTGGGACAGAGCCCCACATCAGGCTCTCTGCTCATCAGGGAGTCTGCGTCTCCCTCTCCCTCTGATCTTCCACCCCAACCCTGTCCCGGGCTTATGCTCTTCCTTTCTGTCTCTCTCAAATGAATAAGTTTTTTTTTAAAAATCTTTAAAACAGTTACAATGGTAAATTTTATGTTATGTGTATTTTACCACACACAAAAAAACAAAAAACAAAAACAACTTAGATGGGGGGGAACACATAATATAGGCTAGGATTACAATTATGTAAAAAGTAGACATGAACCAGAGGAACACAGACAAGTTTCAACATCTGTTAAATTAAAATGAGACTTCCTTGATGTTGGATAATAAATAAAAATCGAGAAAGGAAAAGAAGGCCAGAAGGATACAGCCAGCCCTAAAGCCACACTTGCAAGCCTGCAAATAAGTGCTGACCAAGTGGGGGACAAGTTACATTGCTCACCAAGTGCCAGAACAGCAGGTGTGTGTGCTATGGGGTGAGGGAGAGAGGTCTCAGGCCCTCCTCAGCCCTGTTCTCTAATCCCCCTTAAAAACACTCCCTAGGGCAGAGAAACCATCTGTTTCAACAAAGCCTAGAGCCCTACAAGCATATTAACTCCTTCACTGCTGACCTACTACAGATGGGCTTCACTCAATAGTAAATGTTCATTTTTAAAAATGCCTTTAAATGTTAGAACATAAGCTCCTTAAAAGGGAAGAGACTTGGCCCTGTTCTCTGGTATATCCCTAATACCCAGAATAAATCAACATCAGGGGATACTCAATAAATTATTTTTTCATTTATGTCTATTTTCTAAAGCCCCCCTATTCTCATCATTCGTCCTCACTTAAGAGTCTAACCTGGTTTCCTCAAATTCACTGCACCAACCAATATTTAGTGTGCTTGTGTGTAAGATCACTAGTCCCCTTGCTGTGCAGTTCATCACCAGGTCCCAGTGTCCAGCACAGTACACACAGTGGATGATCAAATCTATTTGTCAAATGAAAGAATGACTCACTTTGGTCACCACACCTTGTAAGCATTCAGCAATGAGCACTTCAATCTGGCTAGGTTTGAGCTAAGTACCATGAGAATTATAAAGTAGAATGTCTACAGAAAGGTCCCCCCAAAAGCACACAGTTTTAACGGGAAGAGAAAACTACCATGTAGGAAAGTGACACATCAATATGGACAATGATAATCCAAGAAGTCTTCATGGAGAAGAAAGGCCTAAAGTGAGGCTGGAAGGGATGGATAGGTTTCAGTCAAGTATGAAGAACAAGGGTGTTCCAGGTTAAGAGAACTGCCAAACACACAGTGTAGGAGAGAGTGAACGAGGCACTTCGAGGTACCATGAGGAGATGGGTCTGTCTGCAGCAGGAAGTGTGTTCTAGGAAGTTTTGTGAGATGAGCCTGGAAGAGTGGGGAGGGGGTGGTCAGAACACAAAAGTCTGTCATGGGGTGTCTGACTGGCTCAGTCGGAAGGGTGTGCAACTCTTGGTCTCAGGGTCACAGGTTTGAGTTCTGCGTTGGGTGTAGAGATTACTTAATATAAATAAACTTGTAAAACAATGTTTTAAAATAAAATAAAAGGTCTGTCCTACTTTTGGTAATAGGAAGCACAGGAAACAAAACATGAGGCAGTTTTAGTGGTTCAGGAATGTGGAGATGAGTGACTGAACCAGAGTCATGGCAAAGGGAGTGGAGAGGAAAGGGAAAATTTAAGAGAAATTCTGAAGAAACAAAAGGACCCAATGACAGACTCAAAATGGGGGTTGATGCAGAGAGAGAAGCCAGAAATGTTTCCAGGGTTCCTGATCTAGGAGACTGAAAGAATGTGAGCACAACTGTCAAAAATGGGGAATCAAGGAGAAAAGCCAAGTCTAGGCTTGATTTTGAAAATACTGAGTTCGAGGCAATATCCAAGTATAGATGTCCTGCAGGCAGCTGAAAAACAGACCAAAAAATTGAGATTTTTTAATACATACAATGGAATATTATTCAGCCTTTAAAAAAAGAAAAGAAGGAAATCCTGTCACATGCTACAATGCAGATGAACCTTGAAGACATTAGGCAAAGTGAAGCAAGCCAGCCACAGAAGGACAAATAAACTCACGGAAGCAGAAAGTAAAGTGGTGGCTGCCAATTGGGGTGGGTGTGGGGGAGGTGGGGGCGGGACGGGGAGTTGCTGTTCAACCGGTAGAGTTTCAGTCATGCAAGATGAAAAAGTTCTAGAGATCTGTACAACAAATGTTCACGCAGTTAACAATACTCTGCCGTACATGTAAAAATCTGCTAAGAGGGTAGATTTGGTATTTTATGTTTTTTATCACAATAAAAAATAATCACCTCTGAAAACATTGAGAGATTTTTAAGGAGTAGAAGACAGATGTGGGAGTTGGCAACTTCAAAGAAAAGCAGATGTCAAAACAACTGGCTAGAAGGGGGGAAATGTCAGGGGCAGTGTAATAATGCCAGCTATGTCTGTTTCATGGGTTTATGTGTCTGTGCTGTGTTAAGACTTTTACCTCTGCCACTCCACTTAATCCTCATAATTTTATGTTAGAGATATTACTATCCCCATATTACAGATGAGAAAATGGAAGCTCAAGAGAGTAAACTGCCCCAAGTCACTCAGCTGGTAAATGTAGAAACTTGGGTTTGAATCCAAACTCACCTGGATCCAAAGCCCATGTTCCGCCCACTTCACCACATTCCCTCACCCCTTAGGAAACTGCCATGGGTAGAGTCAGGAAAAAGGAAAGATCCAGCAAAAGGCACACAAACAGCAATCAGGTAAAGGAAAATCAAGAAATGCCCTCACAGAAGCTAACAGAAGAGAACCTTTTAAATAGGCAGCAAAGTCATCAACAGTGTCAAATACCAACACTCCAACACAGAAGGAGGTCCACACTCCAAGTCTGTCTGTCAAGAGTTGTGTAAAGACAGGCCAAGTACTACAGCCTGGAGAACTTCAAAGAAACAGAGGCAAAACCTGGAGCTAAATGGGCTTCTTCTCTCCCTCTTATCACTGACAGGCACCTGGGGCTACTGGTGGCCCAGTCACTCCCGGCCACTCCAAAGTCCTCATGCTGCAGTGCACCGCCTGGCCAGTCCCAGGAAATACCCACCCAAACACAAACCACCGCGCAACAGAGGGTCAGGTTCGACTTGAGCAGCAGGAGAAGTGGATCTCCACTCCAACTATAGTGCAATATCTGATGTTTGTTTCCAAAACCAAACTCACTTTGAGAAGGATTTCATGCCCCTGCTCTCTTTACTTCCCTCGTCCTAGACAAACTAAAATCAGCTACGTACAGCCCCACTTCAGCTGCAGCCTGACCTCCCTGTAAATGACCTGTCACACCACTGCCAAAGTCAGACTTCTCTCAAAAAGCCCCGGGTGGTTTATATCATTTCTCTGCCTTGAAAATATCTAGTGCCTTCTTCTGCCTATGTTATTCCTTAGCCCTTTATGAACACAGACTCAGCTTTCCAATCCAGCCTCATCTCTCATCCCAAACAACTGTGGAAACAGAAACTTCATGAGTCTATTCCTTTGCACACCTGTTGTCTTTCAAAAATACCTTTTCCGCCTTCTTAACAGGCAAACTGCTACCCAACTTCAAGATTTGGCTCCAGTACGTTTTCCCCTTTCAAAGTCTTCCCCACCACTCACCGTGCTGCCCCTAGTAATCACTCCACCTCTGCTCTCACAGCATTTTGTTCATAATCTCTATAAATAGCACCTGGCATGCAGATAGACAGATAACTGTATCTCCCCTAGACTGTGCAGAGGACTGACAATCCCTCAATGCCTTATACAGAAGGTTCTCAATGGGGGTGCCTAGGTGGCTCAGTCAGTGGAGCAGGCAACTCTTGATCTCAAGGTTGTCAGTTCAAACCCCAAACTGGGCATAGGGATTACTTTAAAAAATACACACACAGGGCGCTTGGGTGGCTCAGTGAGTTAAAGCCTCTGCCTTCAGCTCAGGTCATGATCCCAGGATCCTGGGATCGAGCCCCACATCGGGCTCTCTGCTCAGCAGGGAGCCTGCTTCCCCGCTCTCACTCTGCCTGCTTCTCTGCCTACTTGTGACCTCTCTCTGTCAAATAAATAAATAAAATCTTAAAAAAAAAAAAATACGCACACACATGCACACGATTAAGGAGGGGATAAATTTTAACAGTACGAAACTGTCATGGGCCTAAAAACTACAGGACTTACTGAAGGTCTAAATAGGTGCCTAGTAGGGGCGCTGGGTGGCTCCGTGGGTTAAGTCTCTACCTTCGGCTCCGGTCATGATCCCAGGGTCCTGAGATTGAGCCCCGTATTGGGCTCTCTGCTCAGCGGGGAGCCTGCTTCCCTCTCTCTCTCTCCCTGCCTGCCTCTCTGCCTACTTATGATCTCACTCTGTCAAATAAATAAATAAAATCTTTTAAAAAATAAAAAAATAAAATAAATAAATAGGTGCCTAGTGCTATAAAAGATGTTGACAGGCCTCACCCCAGAAACATGCAGATTCCCAGATTCCTTGCACTGGAGAGAATCACCCCATTGAGATAGGTTTGCTTAAGGGCCCTGGGAATGGGAGGGGCAGACAATTCTCACTGTGTGAAGGATGCAATCCTGTGGGTGACTCAAGCCATTTTCCCACTATCCTGGCTGCCATAAAGGCAGGTTTTTCAATTGACCCCCAACCCCCTGCACACAAAGTCACACACATGTGCCTTCCTTCTATCAGTCCTCAAGCTAATTTCTAAACACGCCAGTGTATCATCAGCTAGAAAACCCACAGTGTCTGCTCCAGGATGTCAACTTCAAGTCAGAAACAAGACTGCTCTCTTATTAAGTCTATAATTCTACCCTAAGGCTCTCAGTCTCAAGTAACAGAAACCAATTTACACTTGACTGCAATATGTTGATTTAAAACACAGCACCAGCTCCATGTTTTCCAGACACAGTCACCTACCACAAGCAAGGGTGATGACATAGTAGTCTGTCAACCAATTACACCAGGTTAAGCTAGCCTGAGCTACTAGCTAGGTGCTAGCTCAGTAACAGCAAGAAAAGAAAAAGAGAATCTCAATGTCAGACCAATCTGGGGCTCCCACACACACATCTATATAGCAGCAATTAGGTCACTTTTGGTATTGCAGTTTCTTGATCAACACTGATGAATCTCTTAGTACAAGTGGAAAGGGTACTAGGGTTAGGAGGATCTATGAAGCCATTTAAATGCCTGGAGTGGGGACGCCTGGGTATCTCAGTCGGTTAAGTGCCTGCCTTCTGTTCAGGTCGTGTGATCCTGGGGTCCTGGGATCGAGTCCCGCATCGGGCTCTCTGCTCAGTGGGGAGCCTGCTTCTCTCCGTGCTTGTGCTCGCTCACTCACGCTCTCTCTCTCTCTCTCTCTCTCTCTCTGACAGATAAAAAAAAAAAAAATCTGAATGAATGAATGAATGAATGCCTGGAGTTGCTAGGAAAACAGTTTCAGAATAAAACAGTGCAGTGATGAGATGATGACATGTGGGAGCTGCTGACTTGGCACCTGTCCCATGATGAAATTAACTGCATAGTAAAACATCTGAACCAGCTGGCCACTAAGTCTGAAGACAGAGCTATCCCTAGAGGGGGAGGGGCCAAGAGCTATCAGAGGGGTATTGAAAGTGTTACAGGTAATCTCAGAAGCTTTTAAAAGTGCAATGAAGTTAAAAACCAACACCCAGAGCTTTGAATATATGTATTAAGATCAATAATTCCACTTCTAGAGATATATCCTAAAAAGATCATCAGAAATGCACAGAAAATTTTATTTATAATGATGTTGATTATTGTATCATAGCAAAAAAAAATTAGAAATGTGCATGCCCCACAACTGGGAAATGTTAAATAAATGATCCTTCCACTTGAGGAAATTCCATATAGTTGTTAAATGTTGTAGACAAGCAGCAGCTCTTTCTGCCCATGGGTCCTATTCCCGTGCTTTAATAAAACCATCATTTTGCACAAAAAGGAAGGAAGGAAGGGAGGGAGGAAAGAAATAGGTAAAGGCATGAAAAATGCTCACAAAACAATAAACAGTAAGATAGAGAACTACATTACAATAATAGAAAATATATAAAAACACTGTTATGTATATGTGGACACAAAAAGGTTAAATGGAAACAAGCATGAATATAGTAACCTGTGAATTGTAGGATTTTTGTGATTTGGGGTTTTTATTTTTCTATGCTTTCTATTTGGCTAAAGTTGTGCTTTCATTTAATGGCAGAGGGGGAAAAAATCTAAGTTTTTTTTCTTAAGATTCTTTAATCGCCACATTGAAGAGGAAAAAAATTCCCCCCCCAAAAGGCCAATCTCTGAAGGGTACATGTCAGGGCATGAGGACTTCCCCCACTTGCCCAGACACAGCACTAAGGGACAATCTCCCAGGCTGGCCAACAAAGTGGATATCCAAAGTAAAGCTGTGAGATAATGGGCGCTGGGTGGCTCAGCTGGTTAGGCAACTGCCTTAGGCTCAGGTCATGATCCCAGAGTGCTGGGATCAAGTCCTGCATCGGGCTCCCAGCTCCAAGGGGAGTCTGCTTCTCCCTCTGACCTTCTACCCCTCTCGTGCTCTCTCTCACTGTCTCACTCTCAAATAAATAAAATCTTTAAAAAAAAAAAAAAAAGCTGTTAGATAATGAGAAAGATGACTTGACATACACCTCAGAACTAAGAACCAAAACTGAGCATGCAGCTCGTTGGCAGTCCCCGTGCTCCCTTATTCGGTGTTGCCGCCGCCCTCCCCACCTGGGGCCACCTACGGACTAGGAATACCATCCTTCCAAAGTTTTCAAGAGCAGTCCATTTTCATTCTTTGAGATTGGATTTAATGTTTCAAAACAACCTGAGTCTTAGTATCATTTTCTGACCAAAAATTAAGTAGGACAATAAAATGACTGTAGTTTCTTATAGGAGTCATAAATCTGGCGGTGAAGAGAAAAACCACAACAAGGGTTTTTATAAATGTGCACAGGCACTGATGTCAAAGTGGCTTTTATTTAACCCCGTCTGGTGACTACTGAAGGACATCTGGATACAGGAGTTGAGTCCAATTCTTCAAACGTCTTTTTAGGCTTAACACGTGCCAGGCAGGCAATGAAGATACAAGAAGGGAGTCATAGTTCCCACCTGTGACAACAGTATGATGAACATCTCCTTGGCTCTAACTCTGTGCCAGATGTTACACTTACTATTGCATTTAATCTTAACATTTTGTGAGGTAAATTTTATTATCATCCCCATTTTACAGGTGAGAATACTTAGGCTTACAGAATTTTACAGGAAACTTACCTAAGAAGTAAAGACTAGGAGGAAAACCAAATGTTTAAAAACTATAACTAAGGAGCGCCTGGGTGGCTCAGTTGGTTGAGCATCTGCCTTCGGCTCAGGTCACAATCCTAGGATAGAGCCCCACGTAGGGCTGGCTCCCTCCTCCAGTGGGGAGCCTGTTTCTCCCTCTCCCTCTCCTGCTGCCATTCACTCTGCTTGTGCTCTCTGGCTCTCTGTATCTCTCAGTCAAATAAATACATAAAATCTTTAAAAATAAATAAATAAAAACTATAACTAAAACATAACTATAAAATGTTTAATAACTATAACTAGTAAATAACGGCAACTATAAGCATGCTTTAAAATAAGCATGTTTAAAATGTATAGCAGCACAGATGAGGGAAAGAGAATTCTACCTCAAAATGCAAAGGATGAAGAAAAGAGAGGGAAAGGAAAGGAAAGGAAAGGAAAGGAAAGGAAAGGAAAGGAAAGGAAAGGAAAGGAAGAAAACTATAGGGGGTGGGGATGAGGTTGGGCTAGGCACTGAAAGGTGAGTGGAAGTTTGGTATCTAAAGAGAAGGATGGGGCACCTGGATGGCTTAGTCACTTAAGCATCCAACTCTTGGTTCTGGCTTAGGTCATGATCTTAGGGTCCTGGGATAGAGCCCGTGCTCAGGGCGGAATCTACTTGTCTCTCTCCCTCTGCTCCTCTCCCCGTGCATTCTCTTTCTCTCTCAAATCAATAAAGTCTTAGAGAGAGAGAGAGAGGACAATGGTATTCCAGGCAAAGGCAACAGGACAGTATATGCAAAGGCAGAGAAGGGTGAAAATGTGTGGCTATGCTGGAGTATACTGGTTTTTAAATTACCTTACAGACCTATCACAATTTTTTTTAGCAAAGACTAGAGAACCACTTTCTCATCATTCAGCTTCAACTACTTCTCTGCCTGCCTAACTAATCCCCAATTACCAGCCCACAGCACAGGCCTGGAAAAAGCAAAACTTGCCAAAGAGCAGGACTTGGACCAATAGTTGGACCTGTCATACCCACAGGAGAGGTTTGTCTGGGGAGAAATCACTCAACGACTATGGTTTCTGGCAGGGCTGAGAAGTAGAAATTAAAGCTCAGAAGCCGCAGCAGCAATGGGATACAGTGCACCCCAATACTGGTGTGAGAGTACCAAAGATTCACAGGAAATTGGGGACTGGAACTTCAGAAGACCTGACAGTGTCTCTATTCTCCCACTTGGCTCCCTTTAACACTAGATGGAAGAATGTCTGCAAGCTGAACCACATCAAGCAAAGTAACTACACGAAAAGGGGAGCCCAGCCCCGCTGGAATACACAGAGATACAGGTGAAAGGGAAGTAGTTACTCACCATAATCAGGGGGCACAGTGGGTGACACTCGGCCCACAGGACAGTTTGACAAAGGCAGCGGTTTGTATCTAACTGCCTGGTCACCCAAGGTTGGGGAAATAATTGTCTAAGACCTATGACAACATTCCAGAAATGATTATAAAGACCAAACCAAAACAACTACGTGCCCTCTTCCAGGCACCTCTCCCACCCGAAAAAGATTCAAGTTCTGGCAAACAAGGAAGGTTAAATTAGATGAACGAAACAAACTGCCATATCTTATAAATTTTATGCTATAAAGACTTCCACACATTGTATATAAATAAAGGTAGGACTAGAAAACAGGACACAGCTCAAGGAGGATAGTGCAGGCGAAAAAAAAAAAAAGATCTATTGCCCTCACCTCAAAGCACATAATCTGCTCTCCCGCAGGAAATAAGGTGCACCAATGTGTGTTACACATACACTGGGGCAATTGTGGGTATTCTCCAATATAGCACATGGTCCCCAGCATCGGACAGCAGCACAATATAGCCATCTTGGCTGCTATCTCCCAGGAAGTCCTTAGCAGGACCGATGTTCTCAGACCAGCCAAGCCTTGGGTTTTCCAATGTAAACTACCTATGCTATGGGAGTATTTAAGAGCTTCATGGATTAATACATATAAAGTGCTTAGAACAGGGTTTTGTTCATAACTAACATTTGCTGAGTGCTTACTTTTATTCCTATTATCACTAGTGCTACTGTCTTCTCATCCCGATCACCATAATTGTCCTACAGTGAGACCAAGTAAGACCTGGAGCCAACCATGTGGGTGGGTGTTTAGGGCTACAACTCCCCAACCAGAGTGTGACTTGACCGAGCTCATCCTAGACTAAAGCAGGCACAAGGACTCACCATGATTCAGTCTCCAGCAGGGACTGAGGACAGAAGAGATAGAACCAACATCTGGTGAACTCTGGCAACATTCCAGACACCCAAGTGTATATATATCCTCTTGTTTAATGCCCACAGCAGTAAGTGCTTCTGAGTTCATCTTAGAGAGGCAGAACCAAAATAACCCTAGGATCTGGGGTGGGAAGAGAAGACTGTGAGCTGCCACTGCAACTGTGGTCTTTTCTTTTCCCTGATTTCAGCCCCACACAGGCACACCCCATGAGAGGTGTATCTCCTCTGTTACTTGTTCATTCCTAGCACTGTTACTCACTCCTTCCCAGGAAAGACAGGGCAAAGGAGAGAGGGGGTAAAAAATTTTATAGGTGGGTTAAGAAAATAAATGATTGCCAAGCTGGTTTTAATATAACCTCTTTCAAAAGCAGAAATAACCCTTGCTAGGGTGTGATTTCTAAACTCCACATGCCCCGAAAGGATCAAATCAAGACCTACTTATACCTACTTGTACTGAGGAAGTCAGGAGAGTTAGGGGAAACTGGGAACCAAAGCAATCCCTATTTAAGGAGTGAAAAAGGACTCCTTCCATGCATGTTTTGTGGGAGGAAACCAAGAAGTGGTTTGTTCCGCACTTTGTTCCTGAAGCACCTGCAGCAGAGGAAGATAGGGTTACGTGTGCTGCAGTCGCCTGAGGACCTCAGCAATCTACTTAGGTCACTGCTAAACTTGATTCACTTATGCCACGGCCATCTTCATGTGATTTAATTGCTCATCTAAACCCTTGACACTAAGAGGAACCAAAAAGAAAAGTCATACTCTCCAATTCCGTAAGAAAAGTAAATCTCCTGTAGTTTCCATCCACACCTGCCCATCTTCAGGAAGCTCTGGCCTTTTATCACAAGACTGGTGCCAAGGATAATAGGGAATACAACTATATTAAGGAGCTCAGTGTCCAAAGACAGGTCTAGGGTTCCTACTCCAAACCTTTTCTTCTACTGAAGGAACACACAAATTATTAAGTTTGTTAGTCCTTCCATGAATTTTGTAAACAAAGGAGAGAAAGAAAAGGGCTCCTGCTGTTGGGTGGGCATCATGCTCAGGAATATAGAAGGATCTCTCTCAGACAGGAACTAGGGCAAGAAAAGGGGGCTCTTCTATGGCACAAGGGTACATCCTTGTACCTCCCTTCAAGTTCTTCAAGTTCCCAACAAGGCTCAAGAACTGGAAGAGTCACTAAGAAGCTTCACTGGTTCTGCCCGGCATCTCACACCTCTTTCCCATGAGTCTGGATGAAGTCCGAACTCTTTCTGCCCTCTCAAAACTTCCTTTGACAGGGAAACAACAGTTAACCTCACTCATTCTTGCTAAGACCTGCCTGATGCCTGATGAGCTTGCAGAGCCCCAAACTTAAACAGGAGTCAGAAGTCCTGGAAAAAACATTTTTTTTTTTAATGCAGTGGGGAGGGGATGGGGGGAGACAAAAGGGAAGAGAAGATAGAAATTAGTAGAACATTACTTTATAGCTGCATATCCCTTGATAGCACACAAAGCTCTCCATGTATATGCTCTCTTAGAAACAATTTTTCAATAGATAATGGAAGAAAGGAAAATACCAAGAGACCCTGGCAGGAGGGAAGTCTCCCACTCCCTCTTCCCTGAAGAAACCCACTTACCCTCTCTCTACCTCCCCTACTCTCTCTGCACCCACCCCATGATTGCTCTGGATCCAGAATCCAGACTGCTGATAGAAAGAGGGAGGGGTTGAGCACCTTCCTAAGCAGATGGAAATAAAACCACCAAATAATTAGAGAAGCAGCAGCAAAAAGATTTCATTCATCTTCCGCCTCAAGAGCCAAAGAGGCCTGCATTTTTCTCATCTGTGGTCAGTAAAGAGTTTGTCAATCATGTAAAGCAGACACTATTCCCTTTAAATATTATTCTATCAAAAGGTTACCTCCTTTAAAGTCACTGATTTACCCCTGTACATGACTCTCCTGGCCTGTCAACCTGCATTCCTCCTCCCCGAACCACTCCCTATTCTCTGTTCTCTCCAGGGGGAACTCTGACTCACTTACACACAGGCTTTGGAAATCCTGGCCCAAGAAACAGCTACACCTGGGTGAGGCTGCAGTGCCCGATGGCAAGTGCCCTCCACCCACACTGCCCCAGGAGTGCCCTGAGCTCTGCTCAACTCAAGGGAGCAGGGGACATTTCTTCAACGCCTCTTCAAGCAAGAGAACAGACTGCTGCTGAGGTAGCTGAGAGGATCCTCTCCCACTCACCCACTGTCACATTTACAGTGCTAGCCCTTCTATGTCATTGCCTAAACACACCAAAAACTATGGCCAGCTCAGAGTAAGAGGGAACCCTGAGCAACTGATGGGAATTTAAAGACCGCACAGAACACCCAACTTACTGTGTTCACAAATTCGGCAAGGATAAAGGCAGGGAGTCAGAAGCCTCATCATACCTCTAAGGTTGTTGAGTCCCTCCAGGAACTTCTGGTACTTATAGGCATTCATGTCCCTGCCCAGCTAGCTGTGTTGGTTCACTGTCTAGAAGCAGGCAGCATGACACGGTGACAGCTGAGAAGTAAGAGCCTTCGAACCGATTGGTCTCTACCTCTGTGCCTCTGAGCCCCCAAGAACTGGACTTTGACCACATTTACATGTGACGTCACCAGAGAGGCCTTATTACATTACAGCCCTTTGTGCTCCCTCATTTGTTGCAGTGAGCGGAAATACCTCCCCAGAAGGGGACAGCCCCTCCTTTGTGCAGAAATGAGGCGGGAGACCACAACAGGCCCCTGCCTATCATCTGCCACCTCATCTGCCACCTTCTCTCTAGACTCCAGCCCAGGCTCCCCTGGGATTACCGCTCCTCCGGTTTAAACTCTAGGGAAAGAGACTTTAATGCTTTTCAAGACACCAGTCAGGGGCTCATCTAACACTGGAGAACGAAACCTTTAAAGGGCCACACTCACCACAAGAATGTCACTACAGGAGCTCTTGGGCAAATATCACATGGCTATGGGGCAGGTTTTACAAAATAAACAACGGACGCTGCACTCTACTTACAGCAGTCCTGTGTACAGAATGGAACACAGCCACACACAGGCGAGACGCTGCTGATCAACACAGTCCGAGGCAGGGAGACAGAAGCAGAAACTGTGAAGCCCACTTCCTAAGTGCTAAATGCACAGTTCAGGGAGGGAGGACCTTCGCCATAGAAAACTAAGGGGAAAATGCAGTTCAGACACCCCCCACCCATGCTCCCCATTCCAGGGCACTATTCAGCTCAGCTGACTTGTTTTTGGTTTGTTTTAATAATGTCAGTATCGGGCGCCTGGGTGGCTCAGTGGGTTAAAGCCTCTGCCTTCAGCTCAGGTCATGATATCAGGGTCCTGGGATGGAGGCCCGCATCGGGCTCTCTGCTCAGCAGGGAGCCTGCTTCCCCCTCTCTCTCTGCCTGCCTCTCTGCCTGCTTGTGATCTCTCTCTCTGTCAAATAAATAAATAAAATCTTAAAAAATAATAATAATAAAAAAAAAATGTCAGTATCTACCGTAAATTTCCTTCTCCATTAGCCCCCAAAAGATGACCCACTCCCCACCCCACCCAATAATCACAGGCTCATAGGATAAGCTACAGAGATTATATAATAAGAGGGGAAAACAAAATTCTGAAATTTCTATCGCATTTCATTGTAAGAAGCTCAAAGGGCTTCATCTGCAGGGCGCCTGGGTGGCTCCTGATTTCAGCTCAGGTCATAATCTCAGGGTCATGAGATCAAGCCCCACACGGGGCTCTGTGCTCAGTGGGGAGTCTGCCTGAGATTCTCTCTCTCCCTCTTGCCCCTCCCCCAACTCATGCGCATGTGCCCATACTCTCTCTCTCAAATAAATAAATCTTTTTTAAAAAGTGGTTCACCTGCATCATTAAATTCATCTTTTAAAATGTCTTTATAAAAATAACTGTAAATTTTAATTTACATATGAGAAAATAGGTTAAGCAATCTGCCTAAAAGTCATGCTCTGGTACTCTGGCTCATTTTACCATAAAAGCCTTGGCATCCTAGAAACCCATGGGTAACCAATGGAGTCAGACTCCACGGAAGAACCCCTCACAAGAGAGACACCCCCCTCTCAGTCCTGAAGGTTTTCCAAGCAACCTGCCAGGCAGGCTGTCATTTAGCGACTTGGGGGTGGAACTCACAGGGTGTCAAATATAACGTTCCACAAAACTTCCAATTATGCAAGTTGGATGCAGGTGAAGAACCTGTATAAGAAGCACTATGAAAACAAAGAAAAAAAGAGTGTGCCCATTTGAAAAGATCAGGCTAAATAATATAACAGCTGCTAAGATAATAGAGAGGGGAACATTTTTAAATAATAAAAGTATCCAACCCAAGCTTTTGTGCCTTCCGATGCTACCAGTCAGTCAACACTACCAACAAGGTAGCCAACCACTGTGTGCAGATCTGTGTATTTACTAGGAGTCAAAGGGACACAATATGTGCTTCCTTTTCTCAACAGAACAATTTCATGGGCAAGAGTCAATGATTAAAACGGACCTTAATGGGGCGCCTGGGTGGCTCAGGGGGTTAAAGCCTCTGCCTTCGGCTCAGGTCATGATCCGGGGGTCCTGGGATCGAGCCCCACATCAGGCTCTCTGCTCCACAGGGAGCCTGCTTCCTCCTCTCTCTCTCTGCCTGCCTCTCTGCCTACTTGTGATCTCTGTCTGTCAAATAAATAAATAAAATCTTAAAAAAAAAAAGGGGGGGGACCTTAATGTTTACAGAGTGTAAGTCAGACAATGGGAAACAGTAAAAAACAAACAAAAATACAGATTCTGTGATGCATTACTGTGAGAATCACTGTATCTTTGAGGTCACCTAGTCCAAAAGACCAGGTCCTCAGATTCCTCATCTGTGAAATAAGGCTGCGTACAGAGAAAGGCAAACATTAAATATCAGTTCAGATCGTGTGTCTGTTTCCTGGCATTACTGCACTTATTTCTCCAGGAAGAGAATGGATAATAGAGTACAGTGCAAACAATTTGGGTTGTAGAGTCAAAATACCTGGATTCCAGAGCCTGTCTCAAGATCCAACTTTGTCACGAACCAGCTACGTGAGCAGGAGCCCCAAATTCCTATGAAACACTAGTTATTCTTTTCTTTTTAGGTCATAAAATCTAATGAGAATCTGATGAAAACCAAGGATACTCTCCCTAGAAAAAGGCACATATTCACCTACATATAGTCTGTTGTTTACAAGTGGAGAGGGGTCAATGAACCACAGGTAGATAACCTCTAAACTGATCTCTGTGATCCATCCTGTGTCATGATCTGAAAGCAATTAACATAGTGCAATGTGAATATAAGAATGTGAAAGAAAGATCAGTTAGCCAGGGCAGAGCTGGGTCCTCTTGCTTTAACGCCATTATAAAATCCTATTCAGAGACTCCTCCCACCCAAAGGAGCAAAGCAGCCCAGACAACAGGAATCTCACAGCAGGAAAAACTGACTTTTAAAATAGCCACTTGAACTAAGTGCATTTAAAAGACAACACATGCTAGTTTGTCATTTCCTCTGTGTGTTTCACCATTGAAATTGTTTAATAACATCTTATCAGATAAAAATTAAACAAAAACAAGGATGTTTGGCATTAAGGAGTGAGAGACAGTTCCAACTCCAGGGTTTTGAGAAAGGGGAGGAGGGCAGCAGCCTCAACCCCAATTGCACTCTTGCAGCCCAGGGACTCTTCCTCAAAATCTGAGCATTTCAAAGCACCTGAGTCCAATACCTCTACATGTTCTTTGTGGCCCTTCATGGTTTATCCTCCTAGGTCTCACAAGGCGAAGAGTGGGCGAAACCTCAGGTGGCAGGAGGGAGGCTCCCCAAAGTTCCAGAGATGAACAATGTGAAAGGCTCAGAATCTGGCAGTCTAATAGGCACTCTCTGGCCAGCTGCTGACAGAGGGGGAAGAAAGCCCTGCTGTCTCCAACAGCCCTGACACACATACAGACACTTCGGAACAGAGTGGAACTTGACTGAAAGCAGGCAGATCAGGAAGTGCAGAGGACAGTGCATGAGATGTAGTCCTTTGGGCTGCCTGCTCTCTAGTGACAGGATGACAGTTTAAAAGGAATACCTGCCCTGCCCAGGCTCAGGGACACCAGAACCTTGGTGGAGTGAAGGCCTGAGTCAGGTTCAGGATATTAGTCCTATAACATGAAGACAAGTCTGCCAGTAGAGAATTACAACTGAGGAGAAAGTTCTAGGCTGATGAAGAAAGAAAAGGCCCTACCTTGGAGTTCACGCAGCCCCCCCAAACCCCTCTACGAGTTAATAACTTCTATAATTCTTTCGAAGCTATCTTTCCTCTAAAAACAAAGGTCCCTCTCCCCCACACACCCCCACGTCAGGGTGAGGGAAGCTAAACCTGGACAGCCAGTTCAAAGAATTCACCCAGCCATTCATTCTACATACATCTGTTGCCTACTCACCACTCACCAGGCACCAGCCTAGGTGCTGGGAACACAGAACTCAGAGTCTAACAGGATAGAGAGCAGGACAAAAAAGGAATCAATCTGTCTGCTCAGACTCAGGGAAGATGAGGGTCATAGGTGGTCCAACTGAAGGCACAGCTGACTTCCAACTGCTCACTCTCTAGACCAGCCCTAAAGACAAGAGGTTTAGGGACATGAAAGGTAACTCTCCTCATATAAATACATCCATTTCCTTTGAGGCCAGTTGCTACCGTTACTCCAAAGCAGCTGCTGACCCAAGAAGACAGCGAAAATGTCTCCAGTGACTTAAGAAGCCAGTAACAAAAGCAGGTGCCAGGGTTCGTGGTCCTATTCAGGGAGCAACAAAGATCACTTTCTTCATTGTCTCCCCCTGGCAGCAGTGTCTGATGGAGAAAGGGGTTGAATTACACCTCGTCCTTCTGGTCTGCTAGAGAGAAAATGAGTTTGCCATCTGAAGAAAGAGCTGTCCCCAGGGCCAGAACTGCCTCTGCAGGGCTGAGGAACAGAAGAAAAAAAAAGTCAGACCTCATGCTTAGAAGGAGAAAACCAAAATGGCAAAACCAAGGGAGGCTTTAAGTGTGGGCCTGCTAGCAAAGGCCCAAGGAGCTCTGCCCACTCTGCTCATCCCAGGCTCGGAGAGCTACTTTGTGTGGACCAGACTTACACTCTGGGTCTGGCAACAAGTTTAAAAAGGCCTTGTGCTTTAGGCCACATGCTCTCAAATCAGTTCTCTCTCTTTGATCCTTTTCTTTCTGGCTGTGTGGTCCACGGAAAAATGGGTGAATCCTAGGAGTCCTCTCCTCCCTACAGTGGTTATGTAATACTACAAGACCAAACAAGGTGAAAAGGACTGACCAGTTGGGAAGAAAGGCAAAAATACCTGCTCTTAGGGTCCATCTGTACCAGCCATGACCTCTGATGCTAGCTCTACCTGAGACTAAAGATCCCCTCTAGGTTTATAATATCATAAAGCAACCTAAAAGCCTCATGAGACCTTTTGGGGACCTAAGAAAAAGGTCAGAGACAAGAGTCACCTACTACTGGAACAAGGTTATGGACTTCTAGCAGAGATGGGAGGGAAAGACATTTATTTCAACAAAAGCATCCTGACACAGCTACAGGCATCCAGGTGTAATAGAGATCAACAATTTCCCCCTCCTCGGGGAACAGCTTCAGTCACCAGCTCCATCAGGACCCAGAGGACACAGCTGCACTCCATGTCAGCTAAAGGTGCCCACTAAGGAGAACCACATTCAGTTATTCTGACAAACCCCAGGGGCGAGAGTGCTTGATGGCTCAATTCACCTGAGCGCTTCCACCAGCAAATAAAACAAGTCTCCAAGACGACAGGCCACCAACTTCCCGTAGCATTCTTATGTTGCTTTTGAGCAGAGGAAGGAGGCAAAATAAACATTTTTGAAACTCAGATTCTAGACACCAAAAATAGCATAATGGAATTTTCCTCTGAAGCTGCCTTTTCCTAAAAATGAGGTTATATTAAAAAAACAAACAAACAAACAAAAAACAGTCCAAGATAGACTGTATAGTGATGACTCCAGGATGTTAGGGTATGAGTTCTAAGAAACTTAGTATCTTGAGTCCAAGATAATATTCAGTGGGAAAACATCACAATGTTAAGGAGTGGCTAAAAGTACTTAATAGGCAGAACCTCAGTAAGCGGTCAACAACAGTTTAATGAGTAGTGGGTATATATACGTATCTCCTATAGTGTTACCTATACTTGTCTACATGCTTGAAATATTCATAATAAAAAACTGAAGTCATGGATCAGACTACCCACCAAATTTACAAATATATATACTATTTAGCCCAGCAACTGCACACCTAAGAATTTTTCCTATAGATACATATATGCAAAATGACAAGTGTACAACAGGTTTTTCACTGCAGCATTGTGTAATAACAAAAGATCATCCATCAGTAGGGATCTGGCTAAATAAATAATGGTACATCTACATAATGAAATAATAAGCGGGGGGGGGAGAGGTCTTTATGAGCTGAAATGGATTAATCTTCAAGATATAATAAATAAAACAAAGAAAGGTCAAACAGTGTATGTCATTCATTTTTTTTTTTTTCAAAGGAGGGAAGAAAAATATATAGAATTTAGGTTCCAGAAAGTCAGGGACTTTTATCTGTTTTCCTCACTGTTTATCCCCAGAGCCTAGCTTAGTACCTAGCACACAGTAGGTGCTCAACAAGTATTTGTTGAATAAATAAGTGCATATATCACCTCTGGAAGGCACAAAAACCTGACAATACTGATTGTCTTCAAGGAGGGGTAAAGATTGGCTGGAGTGAAAGAAAAATTTTTCACTGAACATCTTTTTTGTACCTTTTGAGTAGTCAATTATGTGAACGCATTACCTAGGCAAAATAAACAAAAGCTTAAAAGTCAATTATTGGCAATTCTAAATCCTGATCCCAGCACTGCCACTGACCACATATGTCCTCACTCAATCATTCACACATCCAACAAGCCTGCCCTGTGCCTAATTTGTACAACACCAAGGATGGAGGTGAAGAGCGCAGAGCCTCTTCTCTCAAGCAGTTTGTGATCTAGTGAGTGAGACAAGCATGTGCACTAACATGCAATACAGTGCAGCTGATGCTGGTGAAGGTGCATGGAAGCAAAGAAGCACATGGAAGCCTAGGGAAGGCTTCCCAAAGGAGATGCTGCTGGAACTGGAACTTCAGGGCCAGACAGAACTAGATTGATGGTGGCAGGAGTGCTGTAGACAGAAAAGGCAAAGGAGAAACATGAGAGAGCACAATGCATTTAAGGAACTTAAAATAGTTTGACATGGCTAGAGTGTAGTAGAGAGTGTACTCTCTACTCTGGAAGAATGATGGCAGGACATGAAAGCTTTGCATGCCATGCTAAAGAAACCATATATCACCCTGAAGACAATGGAAAGGCATTGAAAGCATCTGTACTTGGGAGTGACTATTTCTTATAATTAGATTTTAATTTCACAAAGTGCATTCTAGCAGCTGTGAAAGGGAGGGGAACAAGACAGAAGGGAAGGGAACCAGTTAGGACACTATCACAGTTGCTTTTTTTTTTTCCCCCTTAAGATTTTCTTTATTGGGGCGCCTGGGTGGCTCAGTCGTTAAGCATCTGCTTTCGGCTCTGGTCGTGATCCCAGGGTCCTGGTATCAAGCCCCACATCAGGCTCTCTGCTCAGCGGGGAGCCCGATGCAGGGCTCTCGATCCCAGGACCCTGGGATCATGACCCGAGCTGAAGGCAGGGGCTTTAACCCACTGAGCCACCCAGGTACCCCGACTATCACAGTTATATGCTGAGAAATAATAAAATCATAACAAAGAAAGCAGCACTGGTAATGTGCAGAAAGGAGGGGGTGTGGGATCTGTGGTGGAATAATTTATATGGCATTTGATCACTATTTTATTTGAGCTAGGGTCGGGGTGGGTGGGTGGATGGACCATGTGAGGTAAGATTCTCAAATGATTCCCAAATATCTCACTCACGTGACTAGGTGGAAGTGCCTTAAAGTAAGGAATAGGAGAGAGAAAAGCAGGCTTGCTGGGGTGGAGATGAGGGGTTCAGTGTAGAACGTGCGGAGTAAAAGACACCTACAAGATATGTAAAACAAATCCTACAATACCCAGAGATAAGTGCGTGGAACTCAGGAGAGAGCTCTGACCCAGCAGTTGAATCCATGGGTCTGAGTAAGATCACTCAAGAAAACTCTGTAGAGGGCCAAAGACAAAAATCTTAGAAAGCTCCTTTATTTAAAGGAAGATAAACCTGTAAATGAAGGAAGAAAATCAGGAGAGGATATGGTCACAATAAGTAAGGGAAGGAGAAACTTTCAAGGAGGATGGAGCGTTTCACAAAGCCAAGTACACAGGAAAATCACATAAGATCAGAGCTGAAAAATCCCCATTGGATCTGGCAATTAGAAGGTGATTAATGACCTTGGCAACAGCAATTTCAAGAGAGCAGGGGGGCTGGAAGCTAAAGGGCAGGGACATATACCACACTTAAGAACCTTGGAGGAGGGGTGCCTAGGTGGCTCAGTGGGTTAAAGCCTCTGCCTTAGACTCAAGTCATGATCCTGGGGTCCTGGGATCGAGCCCTGCATCGGGCTCTCTGCTCAGTGGGGAGCCTGCTTCTCCCTCTCTCTGCCTGCATCTCTGCCTACGTGTGATCTCTGTCTGTCAAATAAGTAAATAAAAATCTTTAAAAAAAAAAAAAAAAGAAACTTGGAGGAAATAACGAACATGGTTGTGACAGGGGAAACACTTCAGATCTCTTTTTTCCACTTCACCTCCCATAATATATTTGTGTATTTAAGAAAATTAGCAGGAAAATGCACAAAAAATAGTGTTAGCACTTTATTAAGTGTTAGGTACAGAGTAATAACCCCGTATATTAATAATACATTAAGCTGGTTCCATTTACTCCATAAATTACCAACTATTTTTGGATACTTATGTGCTGGCAATAATGTGGGAGATAAAATGGAGTTTATGATACAGTCCTCAACCTTGAGGAGGTTCCAATCTTACACACATACAGATGCGATATTAAAGTACAATATAAAAGATATAGGGAAAATAATGACCATTAGCATTTAAGGAATTAGGAACTGACTTCCAGTGGGGGTGATCAAAAGCTTCCTGGAGGTGGCGCCTGGGTGGCTCAGTGGGTTGAAGCCTCTGCCTTCAGCTCAGGTCATGATCCCAGGGTCCTGGGATCGAGCCCCACATCGGGCTATCTGCTGAGCGGGGAGCCTGCTTCCCCCCCCCCCCTCTCTGCCTACCTGTGATCTCTGTCTATCAAACAAATAAATAAAATCTTTAAAAAAAAAAAAAAAAAAGCTTCCTGGAGGACTCAGATGGGTGGTGAACAATGGGTAAGATTCCACACGGCAGACACAGTGAGCGAAGGCCCTCCAGGAAGACAACCTTGTCTGGCTTAGAGCTGAGGCGGCAGCTGGAGAGGGTGCTGGAAAGGTTATTATGGAGGGTTTTAAGTATCAAGATGAGATGACTGAGCCTTGCCTCTCTTCTGACTGCTGTTGTGCCATGCCAACTGCCTTCAGGACATTTCCACCTGAGCATGCCACAACAGCTAGAACTCAGGTTATTAAAAGTGAATCCACAGCTTCCTTCCCCAAATTGATACCTCCTTTTAATTTCCCACTTGCGTAATGGCACCCTTTACCTAGCCCACTATCGAGTCTTATCAGTTCTTCCCACTGCCTCGCATTGTCCTCTTGATTCAACAGTCAAGCCTCTCCCCTCTAATCCTTGTTACCTCGAACCTGAATTGCTTTAAAATGGCCTCCAAAGAATGATTTCTCTCCTTCTCACCCAATCCGTGTTGCACGCAGTCTGCCTAAAACACAGCCTTAATTAAATCATTCCAATACATAAAACCACCAACAGCAACACAAAACCTACCAGAGGAAAAAATCTCAAGGTACTGAAAAACTCAACTACATGGTACAACGTCTGTGGAGGGCAATTTAACAAAATGTATCTAAAATTTTTTAAAGTATGCAATGAATTTTGACCCTGTAATTTCACTTTTAGGAATTTATACAAAAGAAATGTGGTCACGTGTACTAAGAAAAAAATACAGATATATGTACAGGAATATTCATAAATTATTATATGGGTACGCTATTTCTTTTCTTTTTTTTAAGATTTTATTTATTTATTTGACACAGATCACAGGTAGGCAGAGAGGCAGGCACAGAGAGAGGAGGAAGCAGGCTCTCTGCTAAGCAGAGAGCCCAACTCGGGGCCCGATCCCAGGACTCCGGAATCATGACCTGAGCCGAAGGCAGAGGCCCAACCCACCGAGCCACCCAGGCACCCCGGGTACGTTATTTCTTAACACTGACTTTCACCATAAAGAAAACAAGTTACAAACAGTATATTTTTGCAAAATATGTATTTACGTGTATGTATTCACAGAAGAAATATCTGAAAGAAAATACAGCAAAATGTTTATAGTGGTTATCCAAGTGATGGGATTTTAGGTTACTTTAATTTTTTTTTAATTTTATTTTTAAGTAATCTTTACACCCAACATAGGACTCACACTAAAAACCTCAAGACCAAGAGTCACATGCTCTACCAGCTGAGCCAGACAGGCACCCCTAGGTGCTTTTAATTTTACTGTTTTCATTATTTTGTCATTTTCATACAGTACACCCAGCTACTTTGTGAAATAAAGAGAGGGGAGATTATCACAACTAATAACCAACAGTAGCATAGCTCTTTTGGACTTCCCAAATGTGGAGATAGCAGAATCTGTATATACAACCCACCAACTCAACCAAGTGTATGGCACCAAAGAAACAAAGATGAAGAAGGTATGGTCTGCCCTCATTAAACTCCTGGTGTAAAGGAGTCAGACGATTAAACAGATAACTGTAAAATAAGATAAGTACTATTACAAAGGGATATATAAAGTACCATGAGAACTCAGATGAGGAGATAAGTTCTATTTTTTCCAGTTGGGGTAGGGGGAAAGAAGCTGGAACACCATAAAAAACTAGTTAGTTTTGAGCTAGCATGGAAGACTTCTTTACAGTATGAACAGGAGTTTGTGAGCAGATGGAGTAGAAAGAACATCCAAAGCATAGGGAAGTGCATAAACAAGGGATGAAACCAAGAATCACACCCATTCTAAGAAGTCTGAACTTCACCCCCCTGAACGAATAGAACACAGTGAGCACTGGAGTTTTCAACAAGAGATAACATGTAAAACTCAACGACATAGTACAACTTCCATGGATAGTACTTTCGCAAAAAGTATCTAAAAAAATTTTTTAAGTGTGCAATGACTTTGGACTCTGCAAAAGTCACCGGTAGTAAGCCAAAGATGATGAAGATCTAAAATAGGGCAGTAGGTCCCACCAGGATGGATGGATGAGAAAGGATATTTTTCTGATGTTTCTGAACTGGATGTTCAGAGATGTTTCTGAACTGGAACAAACAGAACTTAGTGTCCAGTCAGATACAGAGAATGAAGAAGACAAAAACACAAAGAAACCCAAAGTTTCTAGCTTGGGCAAATTGGTAGAGAGGGATACTAATAATAAGAGACAGGGAACACAAGAAGAGACGTGGGTTTGGTTGGGCAGGGGAAAGAAGGGGAATGATGATGAGCTTTGGTTTGGGATATGTTAAAGAGAATTTCTGCAAACTCTTAAGTGGAAAGGAAATACATTTTGGATCCCAGAAAAATCTGGAAATACAATTTTGAATCCCAGAGAAAAGTCCTTAGAGATTTTGAGAGTCATCACCAAACACACAGACGACATTGATAAATGAAATCACCAGAGGAAGTAAACTTGTCCAGGAAAAGTGCACAGAGTGAGAGGGAAAAGAGGTCCAAAGAGGGTCAAATGCTGTGTCAAGGTCAAAGAGCATGAGAAGTGAAGGAGACCCAGGAACTCTGCAAGTAGCTCAGCACAGGTGATGGTGGTTTCATTTGGGATGGTGGTCACAACAGCCAGGCTATAGGGGGTCAATATGACTAGTGGTTTAAAAAAAAAAAAAAAAAAAAAGGCACAAAGAAAAAGAAGAGACCAGCTTAAAAGAATCTTTGCCCTAGGATGGAGAAAACCTAAACATATTTATAAAGAGTCACTAGGTGGGGGAAAGACTGAGAACACAAACCATGCACATGCTCAGAGGCCTCTGACCCAAGGGGAATGTGGGGAGGACTGAAAGATCACAGGTGTACTGAGAGGCAGGGCCATGGGAAGTGCAAGGCTACATGGCTTGTTGAGAGTTACCACGTAGGGCGGCACAGCAAGTCTCAGGAGAGGGGAAAGTTTGGGGGAGCTGCCGTAGGTACAAGATGCACAAGTCAACCAGAAGAGAAGAAACTTCAGGGCAGGGTTCAGAGTCAAGCTCTGGCTGGAGCTTGTAAATTTGTAAAGGAATCAGTCAGCACAATGCTATGCAGCAGAACTTGGTAGCTCGGTGGAAAAAATGAACATGTGTCCAGCTTTGGGGAAAGCAAAGTAAGGTGTGGCAGCAAAAGACCTGGAAATGTCAGGGCAGGTGTTGTCGTGTAGGATAGAGGTAGGGCAGGCAATGACACCATTCAGAGGCTGAGAGACTGGAAAACAGGCAGAGACCAGGCTTCGTAAGCATAAAGGAAGAGAAGCGGAAGAAAGGAGCTTATGACCGGACTCTGGGATTTCTAGGAGGAGGGGAGCAATTTCAGGTCACCTCAAATACTCTTCCCCTAGAAACTTAGCCATTAACATGACCCAAATTGATGCCATGCTGACTTCTGAGCCATGCTCTGATCTGTAACCTAGATCTTCAGATGGGCTTTCACCTCAAAAGCTGTTAGACAGAGTTCCAATGAGAGAGTGGAAGGACTGAGTACTCCTAAACCTCTTTCCTGAACTTTAAGATTTGATCTGGATCTCTGGGTGCATTATCAGTAACTTATTTTTATTGAGTGGGAGATTATAGGAATTGTCATGTGTGCAGAGTTGCTAAAAATAAAAAGTTTAAGAAACTGCCTAATTGCTGGTTTAGCAATTCCCTCAGGGTCCTGGAGCCAGCTGATGTAGGACAGGAGTCACAGCCCTTCTCAGGGACCTGGATCCTTCCCCCAGTGCTAAAGGACAACAGTACGGATAATAAATCAAGGATCATCGTATCCAATAGGGAGGCAGGAGTGGTGTTTGCTAGGTGACATCTAGGACTGAGGTGGGAAAGTGAGTTCATACCCTTTTACGGTGAAGCCTGAATCTAACCCTTGTCTCACAGGACAGGAAAACCTAAACAAGCTACTCACTAGTTCCCTAAAGTCGAGGCTCCCATGCCACCTCCTGGCCCAGCCTATACAAAGAGACCCGAATCCTCTCAGAGGGTGAGTCAAGACACCGCCACCAAAAAGAGCTGCTGGGTTACAATGCTGATTCACTCTGAGCCCCAACTTTCTTCTAAACCTTCTCCTTTCACCCAAAGACAAAGGGGTCAATGATCGCAAAAGGTGATTTCTTATGTTAAAGTACACCGATGGACAGATTGAGATTTCCAGGGTGGCTATCTGGATAAGGATCTGGAATTTGGCCCCCAGATCAGCCTGGCTGGCTGTTCCATTTGCACTGAGATGGACCCTGCTGTGTGAGACAAAAAAAAAAAAAAAAAAAAAAAAAAAGAGTAATTGCAAATGTTTGTTTAATGCAGCTCTGGTTCACCTTCACTTGGGTCACCGCCTTCTTTTGCTCACAAACACTTAATTGTCTCTGGAAAGTAGGTCAGCGCCTTGTGGAACAAGCCGGAGCGGGGGGGCTAAGACCCAGCCTATCACTCCAACAGGCCTGGAGAGGCCCAAGCCGTGTCTAGGAGACCAAGACCAGTCAACAGTGCATCGTGCCCAGAGCGCTCCAGGTGCTCCAGGAAGCAACCTGGCTCCTGCCATTCCTAGGTGGTGATTCAGCAGGCTGGGAGAGCAGAAGATGCCCAGGATGTGGGGCTGAGGTTCGTGTGAGTCCAAGAAATACTTATCCCGCTCTGATTGCTAATGAGGTGTCCCTAATCATCCCTGAATGGAGGGAGCAAGAGGTGAACAATCAGAATGCTAAACCCTTCCCCAGCGTCCATATGGTCCCTTCTGTAGAATACCAAGCATTGCTCAACCATAAATGGAGCTGTCTGAACTTCTCCCCACTCCTTTCCCAAATATTTTTTTCAAGACACCCAAAAATAAACACTGCTCCTTGCCCATGAGCTAGAGGTACATTCTTAGCACTGTAAGCTGGCCTTTGAACACGGCTGCTGATGAAGAGGGGTTAAAGGTTTTTTTTTTTTTTAATATTTTATTAATTTATTTGACAGAGATCACAAGTAGGCAGAGAGCAGGCAGAGAGAGCGGAGGAAGCAGGCTCCGCTCGGAGCAGAGAGCCCGATTCGGGGCTCGATCCCAGGACCCTGGGATCATGACCCGAGCCGAAGGCAGAGGCTCAACCCACTGAGCCACCCAGGTGCCCCGGGTTAAAGTTTTTTTAACAGGACACATCATGTTCCTGGGTCCAAATACTCCATCCACCCAGAATTCTAAGGTGGGAGAGACATCCCCCTCAAACCTCCTCCAACCTCAAGCTGGCTAGTTTACTAAATATAGGATATTGCTTCAAAGTCAAAAAGAAGGGGCCAGGGGAAATGAGGCGACAGAGGGCTGGCAGTTTGGGAAATAGCTACCAGAGGGTCAGCTGTCCAGCTGGCTCTGGAATCTGAAAACTCCCAAACCTAACAACTGCCTTTCTCAGCAAGAATCAAAAGTATGTGAATCAGCTGTGGAGGATCAGGGCTGCAGAGCCCAGCCACAGAAGCCAGTGGCAAGCCACTTCCTTAGCCATTGTTCCCCACAAAGAGCAAACTGCCGGGAACTTCACCATCAGACCAGCTGCCAGCTCCATGAAAGAGGAATGAGAAAAGGAGTTGGTTATCTCTCTGGCAAACACAGCACGGGCATCTCTCTTGCCCCATTCCCATCTCGGCTCTGTCTCTCTCTTTTTCCTCTTTCCTGCTTCCTTTCTCTCTCTCTCTCTCTCTCTCTCTCTCTATCCCTTCAATTCTCTGCTTGTAAAACCAAAGCCACTGACAACCCCAATCTTTCAAAATTCTTATTATAGAACTTTCTGTCATCCACTAGCCCCATGAACCTCTCCTTCTCCTGACCCCCCAACTGCCTCTCCTGCCCCACAACATACACAAACTTCACCTCTAAGGGACTTTAGGGTCAGAACCAATAATCTAATCTCACACTATTTTTTTTTATTATTTATTGAATTTAAGTCTAGTCTTTGTAACTAGACTGTAAAATCTATAAAGGAAGGAACCATGTCTTACCACCATTACTGTATTTAACACCGCATGTTTACTGTGAGCGAATAACCATTCTAAACACTTGACATGTATTATTTCATTCAGTCCGTATGATGTAGGTACTATCAACATGGTCACTTTACAGATGAGGACTGAAGCACAGAAAGGCTTAAGAACTTGCCCAGGCTCACAATAAATGGCAGATCTGAGATTCAAACCCTGGTAGCTTAGCTCCAGAGTCCATACACTTAACCCTTATACTCTACACCAGTGGTCCCAGACCAACAACAGCAGCATCTCCTGGGAATGTGTTAGAAATCAGAAATTCTCGGGGCGCCTGGGTGGCTCAGTGGGTTAAGCCTCTGCCTTGGGCTCAGGTCATGATCTCAGGGTCCTGGGATCAAGCCCCGAATTGGGCTCTCTGCTCAGCAGGGAGCCTGCTTCCCCCTCTCTCTCTCTGCCTGCCTCTCTGCCTACTTGTGATCTCTCTCTCTCTGTCAAATAAATAAAATCTTTAAAAAAAAAAAATTAGAAATTCTTGGATGCCCGGGTGGCTCAGTCCCTTAAGCATCTGCCTTTGGCTCACTCATGATCCCAGAGTCCCGGGACTGAGTCCCTACATCAGGCTCCCTGCTTAGCAGGGAGTCTGCTTCTCCCTCTGACTCTCCCCTCTTATCATGCTTTCTCTCTCTCAAATAAATAAATAAAATCTAATAATAACAATAATAGTAAATTAGACATTCTCAAGCCCCACCCCAGACTTACTGAAATCAGAAACTGTGGGTGGGGCCCAGCAGTCTGTGTCTGAACAAGCCCTCCAGGTGATTCTGACGCGAACCACTGCTCTACACTACACTCACAAGCTCTCCTTCTTCTGCTTTTCTCTATGTGTGCCACACCCAAGACAGAAAGGAGTCCAGGAGGAACATGACAGTGTACAAATATTCTAAACAACTGATTCTGGCATAATGATTAGGAGTGCATGCGGATTCTAAGGCCAACTGCCTGCCAGTATGAAACCCAGCTCTGTTGCTTCCCACCTGTGTGGCTTTGGGCACGTCACTTAGCCTTCCTGTCCCTCAGTTTCATCAAGTATGAAATGTAAATACAAACAGTTCCTACCTCATTTAGTTGTTGAGAGGATTAAATGACTTAATATCATGCAAAGCATTTATAAAAGTATCCGGCACTTAGTAAATGCCATATAAGTGCTGACTAACTACAGCCTTTGATCCATGTTACAATTAAATCCAACAAATATATATTAGGCATCTATGTGCCAAGCACTGTGCTAGGTAAATGCATTCACCAACAGCTCCCTGGCTCATCATCAGCCTTTCAAATGTTTACTGATGGCTTATTATATGCAATACTCTGTGCTTTGGGATATAAGGGTCACAGAGAACAAGGACGGCACAAAGTAATGCACCAGATAAGATGTTTTCACAAGTAACTGTAACACACAGTAGCAAGAGATAATAATCATTGATAGTGTTGTTTGTAGAAAGAACATGGGGTTTGAGGTCATAAGATTTGTGTTCAGTTCCAGCTGCATGTGACCTCAGGCAAGTCATTTAACCTCCCTGAGCCTCAGTTTCCTCGGCTGTAAAGCAGAAGGCATAAACTGTACACAAAACTCAAAAGAGTTAATATACATGAATATCATTTTGTAAAAGGCTATGTGAATGTTAGTTGTCACTTGTTATTATTATTAAGTCTGCATCAGGTTCCCTGCTCAGTGGGAAGCCTGCTTCTTCCTCTGACTTCCACCTTCTCATGTTCTCTCGCTCTCATTCTCTCTCTCTCTCTCTCTCTCAAGTAAATAAATAAATAAAATATTTTTTTTTTTAAAAAGGAAGAAAGATGATAGGACTTCTATCTTAAGGGATTAGGAAAACTTTGCATCAAAAGCAGGAACATTCGAGATGGATGTGGAAAGACAAATAAGATGCAGAAATGAAAGGAAAATTCAGGCAGAGGAAACAGCCTGAGCAAAGGCACAGAAGCAGGAAAACACAGGGAACATATAGGAAGGGCACAAGTTCATTTTGCTGGAATGTAAAGAATAATGGGTGAGAACATTTAAAAGGGAGGTAAAGAATGAACAAAGGGGGACAATAGGCTCATTTGTTGCCCCTTACAAACATCTTTGGTAATTCAAGTAGGACTAATGATAGAACAGTTGGTTAAAATTAGTTTCAGAATTTATCTGTGAGTCTGAAGTATTCAGCACGCCCTCTGCTCCATTTTCATGGGTTGATTAAGAGCCAACTATATCATATGTATGGAAAATGGAATACCTATAATTACGTCGTTTGTGCATGGGCCAATTTGAAAGTGATACTGTTATTCCTCATCAAAGCTGCTCATAGGAAATTCAGGAGAGGGATCACTCACAACTAATTGTTTCGGCCTTTAGGACCTTTTGACGACATTATTCAAATAAGAGAAAGCTATGCTCATCTAACACCAGCTATAAAATGAAGTGGAAAGAGTTCAAATCTCTTAGCCATTTTTCAAGGACTTGTTGGTACCTCTATTTACACACACTATGAAGTAAGTTCGTTTTGTTTTGGTTTTGTTTTTCATTCATTGTTTTTGTACAAGAAATTATTTCAACAAAATCCTAAAGTGACTGCTTGCTCATAATCTAGAGTAGTAAGAATTTGCCAATACAGAAACTGAGGCTTCCAGTAGATTGTTTCGGACAAATTCTTAAAGCTTTGTATGTTGATATTGTTAAATGAAATGTTCAATCTAGTAATTTTTGCTTGCCAAAGAGTATCTGAAAGTAAGAAAATAAACGAATTTGAGCGAAGTCCATTTTTAGTCGACAGAGTAAATATAACTTGTTGACTATGCCAAATATTTTTGTTTAAAATCCAACTGTCAGTTTTGCATAAAGAAAACTGCATAAGGGGAAAAAAGAAAACTGCATAAGGAAAAAATATTAACTTTCCAAGAAATATGTTAAAGCTCAAAAATCAAACTGAACACTCTTGTGCATGTCTTTACTCCACCGTCATACAAGTGCCCCCTACTGTCCTTTGTATTTAACCTATGTTTCTCTAAAAGAGATTATTTTTTTTTACATTCATTTTTAGATCCTCTCCTGTAGTGGCCCTCCCAAAGCACAAACATAATTCTTTAGTCATATATATTTATACAACCGTAACTGAATAATTCTAAATATAATCCTTATTAACTTATTATAGAATTAATGTATTCATTATGTTGACAACACAAATCATCCTGAATAGCTTTTGAAAGGTAACTGGTATCTAGGCATTGAAGGTATAAAGCAGGAAATATGAAGACAGGCCAATTGGGGTGGAGGAGCATACTGAAGGGATGTGTCCCTCTATCCATGATGCAGTGGGGCAAAACACCTCAATGACACTGCAGTCCTCTCATGCATAGAGAGGGTGGACTGGAGACAAATCAGTACAAACCACCCATTAGCCCTATAAGCAAACAGGAGAGGCCACATTAAAAGTATCCAGGAGTTTTTAGAGGGGCTGCCTCTCCTTCTCAATCTCAGCCTCCATCCCCTGTGTCCAGCATAAGCACAGGATACAGAAGCCTGGGCTCTTGGACTTTTAGAGGTCTAACCCAGGCCTGGTGTGGGGCGAAGAAGTCACACTCTCTTCAGAATTTTGTTAGAAACTGCAAGAGCCTTTCTGAACTATCAAGACCCTCTTGCTAAGGTTCTTTATGCTTCAATCCCCTAGAAAATCTCTCCCATCATCCTGGGACTACCCCCCCACCCCGCCCCGTTGCCAATGTATACCTTCTGGTGGTGGGCTGGGTTGAAGGGAAGCCAGAGGAGAACATGTAGCTTCTATGTTGTGCCAAGTGTCAATGACAGGATATGTGTGTGTATATACGTATGCATATAAACATGCAAACATGCATACCCACACACATGTGCATATACCCTGCACCCTGTATCCTGCAAGCCAGGCTGGTATACAGCTAATCATGCTTTGTGCTCACCACCCCATGATACAGCAATTCCTCCTCAGCCCCTGACCTGTGTAACATAAATTAAGAGTCCGGGAGCACCTGGCTGGCTCGATGGGTAGAACATATGACTCTGGATCTCAGGGCTGTAAATTCAAGCTCCAAGTTGGTGTAGAGATTACTTAAAAACAAAATCTTTAAAAACAACAACAACAACAAATTAAGAGCCTAGATATGTTCCAACAGCAAGAATCCCATTCATAATAAAAGCAGAGGCAAGAGGGAAGCAGGCAAGGCTGGTAAGCCACAGGCACTGCAAAACACTCTATCCTTGGGAAAAATTAGACCAGGAAGCAATTTCCCCCCCTAGAGTTCTGTCATGCCTGGACCTTCTGTATGGGCTCCAGTGGGTCCATCATATGTCAGGCTCCTATCAAAATGGGCTCCATTATCCATCAGACTCCTATCAAAATAGGTCCTACAACCAAAGCCCAGAGAGGTGAAGTCAACACAAAAATAATGATTATCTTCCTTCACTTCATCCTCCTTCCCCCAGCTTTGGACCTTTAACTGTAGGGAATCAATCCAATATTAATATTAAAACTGTAGGGAATCAATCCAATATTAATATTAAAAATAATCACATTGTTAGCAACCCAAATGTCCATCAACGAATGAATGAACAAAATGTGGTCTATAAATGCAAAGGATTATTAAGTCTTAAAAAGGAATAAAATTTTGACACTACAATACAGATGAACCTTGAAGACATGACACTAAGTGAAATAAGTCAGTCACAAGAGGACAGGCAATTCCACTTACATGAAGTACCTAGAGTAGTCAAATTCATAGAGACAGAAAGTAGAATGGTGGTTGCCAGGGGCTGGTGGGGATGGGGGGAGTGAGCAGTTACTGTTTAATGGGTATGGAATTTAAGTTTGGAAGACAAAGTTCTGGAGATGGATGGTGGTAATGGTTGCACAACAGTGTGAATGTACTTAATGCCAATGAACTGTACACTTTAAAATGGTTAAGGAGAGGACATCTGGGTGGCTCACTCAGGCTACTGACTCTTGGTTTTGGCTCAGGTCATCATCTCAGGGATCATGGGATCGAGCCTCAATTCAGGCTCTGCACTTAGCTTGGAGTCCACTGGGGACTCTCTCTCCCCCTCCCTCTGCCCCTCCCTCCTACATATGCACATGTGCGTGCTCTGTCTCTCTCTCTCACACACAGTAAATTTTTAAAAAAAATAGTTGAAGAGGTAAATTTTGTTATGTATACTTCACCACAATTTAAAAAATCATATTTTTATTACGACTCTTTTCCAAAAATTCCAATTATATACCCCCTATGTACCAACCAACAACCTTTACATGCATTCATTCATTTGACCTTTACAAAAGACCTACAAGATAGTTACCATCACCAACATCTGCTAATGAAATCGAAAAAGCATGTACAGCTCAGACAGGTTAAGCAACTGTCCAAGGTCACAGAGCTAGTATGTAGCAGAACCATGATTCGAACACCTACATCCTTTCCACTGCAAAATGCTGCTTTCCACCCTACAGGAGAAATTTATCTGATACTGTAAAATAGCCTCAAACCAGAAAGTCCCTGGAGCAAGGAGAAAGGGCACACGATCCTCAACAGAAGGAAAAATTCACTGTTAAAAGTTAGGCATAGGGACACCTGGGTGGCTCAGTGGGTTAAGCCTCTGCCTTCAGCTCAGGTCATGATCTCGGGGTCCTGAGATGGAGCCCCACATCTGGCTTTCTGCTCAGCGGGGAGCCTGCTTCCCCCTCTCTCTCTGCCTGCATCTCTACTTGTGATCTCCCTCTCTGTCAAATAAACAAATAAAATCTTAAAAAAAAAAAAAGTTAAATCTTTAAAAAAAAAAAAAAAAAAGAAAGTTAGGCACATGCTCTCTGATTCTATTTATAAGGCTGTTCTTCCTCTAATGATCTCCAAGAACTTTAAACGTACCAATTATCCAGCCATGTAAAACCCTGGCAAACTAGAAAAAGCTGTTTGTGTTACCACAGAACCTAAAAAATGACATTTCTCATAACCTACCAAGCAATGTCCTATTTTGTAGGAATTTTTAAGGACTTCTCCAAGGTCCAAGAAAAAAAAATCTAAGAATTAGTATGTGGCAAATTAAACTCCAGCTCCCCAAACACTAAGCAGAGCTCTGCTACAAGCAAAGTGGCTTGTGATGCCTTCCTCCCCAGTCCTCTCTTTCTAGTCCTCTGCTCTCACTCCAGATGGATCAGGAACAGGCCAATCTGGGCGGGCCGGCAGCTCTCAGTTAGGAACACAGAAGCGGTGGCGCAGGTCCACAGGTGGCGCTGCTCGTTACCACCCAGCTCAAGAGGAAGCTAGAGGGTCTGCTCCTAAGGACAGATGACAGGAAATCTGGAGAGCGAGATTCCAGGCCAGTGTCTGTCAGTCGGGACTCAAAGGGGCATCCTGCCGCGTTCCATTCCAAGGGTGGGGTCACGTCCACCAAGGTCGAACAGTGGCTCCCCAGTAGACCCAGGCACCAAAAGGGCTGTGCAGAAGATGTGGCTGTGGAATCCAGAGCTGGGTCGCCATGAAGGAGAAGCTTTTCTGAGCGTAGTGGGAGACCGGACTCCACCACCACAGGTCAGATAGGAAAGGGATTCGCAACAAACCCTTTAGGTCCTGTGTCTCCACCGGGGGGACAAGGAAGCTTGGTTTCCTGTATGTGCTTTGAATTCCTCAAACAAAAGCCACTCTGCTGGAAACAAAAGCAGCCTCCCTCCTACCCCACACCCCAACTGATTTATAGTCAGCAAGTGTCTCCTGGTACTCAGAAAATATGCTATCAAACAGGAAATGAGAAAATATCCACTTCTTCCAGAAGGAAGGGGGAGGAATCTCATCCCTGTAGAGACAGGAAATCAGCTGATCAGGATCCAAGCCTCTCTCAGGGAAGCAACTGCTCCCTTCTCAAGGCAGGGGGTTGTGCAAAGTCTAGTTTCCTTCAGGCTTCAGTCACTCCCTAGGTAAGAATGTCCAAACCTGGCCTATCTTGTTATAGATCTTTACCAGTTTAGATATTTACTAACTAAATGTGGAAAATAAAGCACCAAATGCTAACCAAAAGCACATCTCCACAAACTTCCTATTTTTTGCTGTTGGAAAGAAGGAAAAGAGCCAAAAAGTAAGGTTTGCACAGGACTCCAAGAAACCACAAGGGGCATTTGCCAACAGCCACAGGTGACCCCAACATTCAAGTCTGCATCCACCCAATCTGAGTTGGCTGGGTGTGGGATACACACCAAACAAGAGGCTGAGACTTTCTTGTTTGCCAACAGCAATCATCATAATAACAGCTTTATATTTCTACAGTGCCTGGCCAGGAGGGGCCCAAAGCTTTCTTTCCCCACTCCCAGTCTCATCCTGGTCCCCTCCCTTTGCTGAATCCTTCCATTGGGGAGACAAAGGCAGGTAGATATCTTTAGTCCCTGCTATAAAGGTCAGTGACTAGAAACCTTGCCCAAGGTCATTAGCCAGTCAGATGAAACTAACATTCACAACTTCTAATGCTTTCCCACATAAAGGAAAACTGCAAAACAAGTATTTCTCTAGAAATTCTTAGGCAATAAAAATTCTGTCCACAAAAAATTCTTTTCTTTGTCCATCTCCACTCTCTACTAATGTCACCCAGTTCAATATGCCAGGCATGCATCTGCCTGCAGTCAATACATTTAATGCCTCTCTCTACTATTCAACTTGACATACATTTATAAGTATTTTGAGTTGGTCACTGTGTTAAACATTAGGGACACAAAGATGAATAAGACTCCATCCCAGCTTTCAAGGTGCTCAGCTTCATGGATGACAGAAAGACGAACAAATAACTGTTATTCAGGGGAATTGGTGACAACAAAAAGGAAGAGGATATGCTTATAATTTGTTAGCTCTCCAGCCATAGTCATCTAGGGAGACTCAGGTGTGCCAGTGAAAGGAACCTTTCCCTCAAGTAACTTCTGAAAACATTTCTACTTTCCTCATTCCCAACTTAACACCTCCAAATGATGCTACCCAAAATGCCAAGGCTGTAAATTGGTACAACATGTAAAAACAAGAACACCACCACAATGGAAGAGAACTCTTGAGTCAGCTCTTGGAGGAAGCTCTGCAGAACCGCACCCAGGAAAGGACCTGAACAATATGATGAGTGTATTATACCCTCCCACCGCACAACGTCACCTTGTCCATCCCTCCCAGAGCCAGAGAATGGGACACGTAGGAGGATTCATCTGAAGGGAGAGAAAGAAGTAGACACTACAACCCACATCATTCCCGTAGACCAAAACTCTCCCCACCAAGACAGTCTCAAGTAACATAACAATGTTTAACGATCTACAAAAAGTCATTTAGCATTGTTATTCTCCCTAGATCAGTCTGCAGCTAAATCATCCCAAAGAAAGCAGGGAGGCATCCAACCTAAAATAGTGTACTTTAAAAAGGATGTTTTTAAAACCCAAAGCCCAATCATTATAAATGCATTAGGGTCTTGGCTACAGTCATTCTCTGTTCGAAACACCATTAATTCTCATAGATAAGGCGATATCCTGTAACAGAAAAAAAAGAAAAAAAAGTCAAAGAGTGGTCTTTTCCCATTCAGGGACAGGTAGCAACCTCCTAATACAAATCTGTTTCTGGGTCCACATATTCAGAGTAAAAGAATGAAGAATGGAGTGATGCCTTTCCATCAACAAGAAAATAGGTCTTCATTTTAGGAGACTCCAAGACTCCTAAATCCAGCAATCAAAACATCCTGCCCTCTAAGCCACAGAAGACTTCAACCAATCACACTCCATTTGCTTTTCTCCACCTTCCTACTACTTGAAAAAGGCAGAGGAGTGGAAGACAGACAAATTACATTTCAGGTCTGGACAGCTCATGGCAGGGTGGTCCACTGCGACTGTCCTCAGAGATGGGAAAGAGGACTAACCTAGTGTGTGTGGTAGGAGGGAATCAGGTGAAGGAGAAAAACAAGATGGGGTTCAAGGAAGTAGTAAGGGTGGAAATAAGAGGTTTTATACCACTCCAGTAGCAACTCCTATTAGCAAATGCAAGGAGATCCTGGCAACCAGTAAAGTGCAGGGCTGATAAGACAAACAAGAAAAAGGAACATTCCCATCCCTTAACCTGCTCTGACTATCCTGCATCCGTCTTGGATTTCCTAATCCTAAACTAAGCCCTTTCTCCAGACTCACCCTAATAAGAAAGCAAGTAGCTGGGTGGTACAGTTTTATTGCAAAGAAAATAAATAGCATTTAATAACTGGTTTGCACCAGAGAAGCTGGTTTGTCTAATCAGCCTACTGGTTCCAAGAAGTTTCTCTCAGCATTACACCATCCTTTTATTTATATTTTTAATAAAGATCTCTATGTCTAACAATGTAGCATCCTCCCTTCCAACCCCCTGACAGCCCTCCTCCTACACTTACTATCTCTTTTCCCCAATGTGGAGTCTTAATCCCATTCATTAGAGGAGGAAATACAACCCGTCACACAAGTTATTTCATCTGCCCGACACTCCTCTTAGTGGCACATGCCATCCTGACGGGCAGGCAAGATGATGTCATTAGTTAAGTGCTCCCTTAGCCTTCCGGCTCTGAGCACCCAATCTTTAAAAGGGTGTTAAGTATTAAGAAAATCTAATCGCATCAAACATTTCATGAATACTTGCTAAATGCAGGGCACTATGGTAGCAAAATGAGGACTAGAAAGAAGAATAAATCATAATCTGTGAGTCCCAGGAGCACATCTAATTGGACAAAAATATGGGAAGTTTAAATGCAAATAATAAAATACCATGACAATATACAAAATTACACTGTCAATGGGGAAATGAGCAGTATACGCTAATGCTATGAGTTCAGAAGCAGAATGAGCCATCTCAGGTTAGTATGGTTTACAAAGGATTAATGGGACAGGCTGGACAGGCTCAGCTCCACAAATAAGTAGATTTCACTGGGAGAGACAGGGAAAGACTCTTCAGGAGAGGGGGTGGCTCTGGCAATGGCATAAATCATAAGTACCAAATGGAGGCCCAACAATAAGCCGGATATATGGCAATAAAAATAAATAAGAGGTAAGGCTATGAGACAAGAGGAGACGTGACCAATTCGAAAGACTAAAGGAAGGAAGGGGGCGGTTCTGAAATAAGCCTGACAAGGGAAAAGCTGGAAGAATACAGAATAAACCTTGAACGCTGGTTACCCTGACCAGTGGGACAAAGTAGAGAAAAAGACTAGAAAAGAGAACTTTTACCTTTTCCTTTATACTGCTCAAATTTATTACAATGAGCATATCTAATTCTGTAGTAATAATAAAGAGATTAGATAAATATAGGTGAACTGTGTTTTTTTCCTCTTCAGTTCTAGGACAGTATTTGTGTTTTAAAGGAACTCGCAACGTCCCATACCTGATCAGGGCCCCTTGACAAGTCTTAAACTACTAGGTAAAAAGTGCAAGCTGAAGTCACAGTCCCTTTCCCACTCGCAAACAATAAGCGCTCACAAGAATGCAAGTAAAGGTCACTTTCCTGACCCCTTCGGTCGGCATGCTTCCAGAACCAGGAGTTTTTGGAGAAAAGAAGGAGACTCAGGCCAGACAGTTCTATTCAAGGAAGTGAAAGCATAGTATAATATGATGGCTAAGAGCTGGAGCTTTGTAGTCCCAGAGAGGTAGATTTAAATATCTGCTCACTACCATTTACTAGATGTGACCTTGAGAAAGTTATTTCACTGGCTGAGCCCCACTTTTCCCTTATGTAAAAAAATGATAATGTCTACTTCATGAGGCCATTTTGCAAATTAAATGGGCTAATGTACATAAAGTGCTTAAGACAGTCCCTGGCACACAGTAAAAACTCAACTAATGGGAACTATTACTATTATTTTTTTCCTTTTTTTTAAAAGATTTTATTTATTTGAGTGAGATAACGAGCTGGGGGGTGAGGGACAGAAGGAGAGAGAGAAGCAGACTCTTCAGTGAGCAGGGAGCCAGACGTGGGGCCTGATCCCAGGATTCGGAGATGTCTGTGACCCAAGCCAAAGGCTGCTGCTTAACCAACTGAGCCATCCAGGCCACCCTTATTATTATTACTTCTATTACTATTATTAATCGAGTCAGCCCATAAAAGTGTCCATGACCTGAGCCAAAGGCAGCTGCTTAACCAACTAGCCATCCAGGCACCCCTATTATTATTACTTCTATTACTATTTTAATCCATACAGCCCATAAAAGTGAAACATCACCCATGGAAGCTAAAAAAAACAGATTCATCTCAGCTCTTTCTTAAATGCAGCCAAAACCAGGGAGCAGAATTAGCAAGAGCAGAGTTAAACCTGAGTTCTTCCTGTGTCCCTACTCAGAATCTTAGCAATAAGTCTTAAGAGACTAGCAAAAGCTAATTTCATATATGCTCCTCTCTCTAGGTTAGAAAACAGCTACACCTTCTATTATACGTTGCACTGTGTCCCCCAAAAGATGTTGAAGTCCCAGCCTCCAGTACCTGTGAATGTGACTTTACCTGGAAATACAGCCTTTACACATGATGAAGCTCAAAGCTCATTAGGATGGACTCCAACCCGTATCAGACAGGTGTTCTCATAAAAGGGGAAAATCTGGACACAGAGACACATACAAATGATGTGAAAGCAGAGAAAGAGAATGCGGTCTACAAGCAAAGGAACTCCTGAAGCGACTAGAAGTAGAAGGCCTGAACAGATTCTCCCCTATGGTCCTCAGAAGGAATTCACCCTGCTGACGCCTTAATTTCAGACTGCTGGCCTCCAGAACTTTAAGGTAATACGTTTCTGTTGTTTAAGCCCCACCAGTTTGTGGTACTTAGTCATGCAGCCCCAGGAAAGTACATACCATGTTTTTTAATTGATATTTATCCTATTATAAACTATATACTCTGAAAGGTATTTTAATTTAAAATCAAAATGTGGGTGGGGCGCCTGGGTGGCTCAGTTGGATAAGCAGCCAACTCTTGATTTCAGCTAGGGTCAGGATCTCAGGGTTTTGAGACCAACCCCATGTCAGACCCCACACTCAGCCAGGGGTCTGCTTCTCTCCTCCTCCCTCTCCCTCTGCCCCTGCCTTTGAGTGTGCTCACTTGCTCTCTCTCTCACTCTTGCTCTTTCTCAAATAAATAAATAAATAATTTTTTTTTTTTTAATCAAATCATGGGTTATTTTAAAAGACAGGACCTGGCTATATGTACACTTCTTTCTCTACTATTTCTAATCTCCCAACAGTGAGAATATTATTATGAAAAAAAACACATTAGGACCAAGATAGATTCTTACTCTGTCTGAACCTGGTATATCTGCTTCCCTAATCATCCCTGGATGGACAGAAGAAAAGAGAACTCATGTACACTGATTATCCACTGTGTGCCTCACATATGTGAGGGGCTGATCCACATGATTCTTATTCAAACTTCACATATCCCTGCAAGGTATGCACTATTCTCCTCAACACTAATGAAGAAATAAATCAATGTCTGAAAGGTTAAGTTGCCCAACACCATACAGCCAGGGGATGGCTGAGCCAAGATTCAAACCCCTCATTCTTAAATACACCAACCTACTTGAACAAGAACTTTTGAACCAATTCCCTAGATACGATTTTCTACCAAACTTTCTATTTTAATAACTATGTGCCAAATGAATAAATGAAGAGACCTTATAAACTCTAAGTCTCCCATTTTTATATTACAGAAATCGGCCTAGACAAGTGAAGTGACTTGACTGAGGTAACAAATAAGCTAGTGGCAGAGTCATGTAAACAACCCAAGACTTTTGATTTCCACTACACCACATAAATTTGAGGACAATAGCAATACATGAAAATAGAAGAGCATGGATGCTAGAATCAGACTGTCTCAATTCAAATCTTTGCTCTACAACTTACTGGCTGTGTGATCTTGGGCAAATCAACCTCTCTGTTCTGTTTCCTGATCTGAAAATAGAGATAATAATACATATCTCCCATGGTTTTTCTAAGGACTTAAAGAATTTATATATAAAGTACTTAAAATGGTGCCTGGCACATTAATAAGTGCTATATTTGTTAACTGCTGCTGCAACTATTATTATTATCAAATAATGCTAAGTAAACACCAAAGAATATACACACACTGACTATACTTTTATAAAATTGCAGACAAAGACACTGAGAGAAAAGAGAGGCTTTTTATTCCTGTAAATTTGTCTAACTTAATTATTAGTAATAACATTTATTACTTACTTTGTGCCAGGCTCAGTGTCTGGTATGTTACAGACATTACTAAATTTCATTTTATCTAAAGCACCATCAATTACAAAATGCACCAATATTTCATTTATTCTCCCCAACTGCCCTATAGAGATAGGAGTTCCCCTATTCTGTATATGAGAAACTGAGGCACAGAGAAGTTAAATTTATGCAAGATCACACAGCTACTAAACAGTCAAATCAGGTTGCAATCCCAGGGCTATCAGACTCCATAGACCCTTGCAATGAACCATTTAATCAACAACTCCACGCTTCTTAAACTTCCATATGTGCACAGAATCACCTGGAAATCTTCCTAAAATGAAAACACTCAGCCAGTCTGGGGTGGAGCCCAACATTCTGCACATCTAACAAGGTCCCAGGGGCTGCAGATGCTGACAGTCCTCACACCACCAACACCAACACCGCCACCACCAAGTGCCACACTCTTCCACACCCCATTACAACCTCTCCCCCTTCCAGGTCTCCACCATCTCAGCAATCAGCTCACGAAAGAACCCAAGTCCCAAATGACAGAGGAACCTCCTAATTAAGCCTTTGTTTCTCTGCCACCTTCGTAATCCCTTTCTCTCTCCTCTGGGCTCTGTCCCTACTCTCTTTCTAAGGCAGGCTACACAAAGCTACCTGAGAGGACGCTAACAGGGAGATGAAAATGAATGGTTGTAGAATCCAAGGGGACCTCTTTAATGAAAAAAAAAAAAAATGTTACCCTTATGCTTGGATGATTGGGGTGAAAAGGTGCCAACTCAAAAATCCATATCACCGATGTGACTCTGAATGGTGAGCGAATCCTTCTGGAGTAAATTGGAAACTAAGAGTTATTTACTCCCATCATTTCTTCAAAGAATGGGTGTGACCTCTTCCCACCCCCACTCTCAGCTCAGGTCTCTGAGCAACACAGGTAATTACCGTCTGCCTACTTACCACAAAAACAGCTAGTTTCAATTGGGTTCACTTCTCTCCTGCTCTACCTGTCCTACATTCTAGACATTGTCTTTGTGCTCTGGGCACTTAAGAGTCCTACCAAACACACTCAGAAGTGGCTGCACTGCACAAGAGTATGACATAATCATCTTCCTACAGTGGTCCTGGATGTCTCGGTTAAAAAGGAAGTCTGAACTTAAATGAGTAGGGGTATACCTCACAGCATGCGATTGTTGGTTGTTTTTGTTTTTGACTCAAGAGCCCTACAAACTCCTCCCTACTACCACAACCCAACCCCACTGTTACATGGGGTTGTCTTAATATAAACAATTTCTGCAATTCTACTTGAGCCATTCAAAGCAGACAATTTTCAAGAGTAGTCTGACTTGCAAATTTTAAAGCAACTCAGACCACAAATCCAAAAAATTTTATAACACTTTAAGGTAAAAGGGCCCATTGCCAAGTGGAGTTTATCAGTCACTTGCCAGGGCTGTGACCCTTGGGTAAGTTATTTAGGTTCCTTAAACCCTTAGTTTCCTCATCTGTAAAATCTACCAATGTCTTTGTACTGTCCTAGGATGTTACTTGTGATGATTAAATGAGATAAAACACCTGGCATTTAGTAAGGGCTCCATCCATATTAGTTTACTCCCTTGAACTCTGCTCATAGGGATATACAGTTAAGTTCATAACGCACATCAGTATCAAATCACATAAAAGGGACTTATGACTAAGCATGATTTCATGAAAAAAAAAAAAAATCACTCACCTGGTGAGATCTGGTGTTGGCACTAAGTAGTTATATAACCTTGAGCCAGTTATTGACCCTTTCCATGCCTCATTTCATTCCCCTACAAGGAATAAGAAGAGTGAGCTGAACTGATCATTTCCAGTTCATTCACTCAACAAATATTTCTTGAGTATCTACTATATGCCAGACACTCTTCTGGATGCTGGGAATACAAGAGTTAATAAATAAAAATCTCTACTCTCAAGGAGGTTATGTTCTAGTAGAGAGGAAGACTCAGACAATAAACAAACTAGAATATGCTAGACAGTAATGAGGAGTTCTGGGAGTAAGGCGAAGTAGAATTATAACATTCTAAAACAGAAAGGGAGTTTGAGAAATAGAGCTTAGGGGCATATATAGTCCTAAAATTTCATGAGATGGGACTTAGAAGATCATATAAGAGAAATGTATTATATTCTGCACAGTGGAATTCTCCATCTGCTGTAACACACTGCCCTTCAACTCTTGAAAAGAATAGATTATATATTTAGTGTACACAAAGCACTTAGCACAGAAGCATCTCATACTGAACCGTAGATATTAAGCTGGACACACATTCAGGTAGAGAGCCAGGAATCTAAAAGTATCCTCAGAAGAACAACTGGTTCAGTTTCCTATCTTTACCAAATGAAGAATTACACCACCCATAAAAGTGCTCTATTTCCTTCTTGAAATTCTTCAAGAGCAAAAATGGCATGCCATTCTAACAATCTAATGTTATTATCCCAGTAACAGGAATCCCTGGAATATTTTCTGTTCATATCCAGTGCTATATCCTCTTATTTATTATTTAGACTGATTCCATGCAGTGAACAACATTTGTAACAAATCTGTGTAGACTCTTCATTCACTGAACAATTCTCCAGCATCTACATGTGCTATGCACTGTGCTAAGGCTCAGGAACAAAGCTTAACATGTGTACAGGAGATAATCATAAGGCCAACCAAACCACAATCCATTCTAATATGCATATCAGAGGACTACAGCAGGGAGAAAGGCGACTAACCAGCTGGGAAGAAAGGGTAAGTAAAGGCTTCCCAAAAGTAACAATGTCTGAATTGTGTTTAAGGGTAAACTGGAATTTGCTGGCAGGTGAGGTTCACAGGTCAAAGATGAATTGTAGGCAAGGGGAACAACGTGGTCACACACAAACATTCTCCAGCCTGGTAGGCTAAGGCAGCTGAACACAGCTTCTTCCTGACAAGGTGAAAAATTCAAGGAAAATGAGGTTACAGAAGCAGGCAGGAATTAAACTTTTTTTGCAGGCTTGGTCTTTATTGAATGGGCAGTGGGAACCACTGAGGGGGTTTCAAGCAGCATACATCTTTACAAATCAAAATATGAAATGTACCCAAGAAAAGGAGAAGGAAGAGAAAAAATGAATGCAGGGAATCCAAGTCTGATCATAGACAATATATATATGCAGGCAAAGGGAAGCAACTCGTGATAGCAATAATTATTTTCTATCTTTATTAGCCCCCTTAATACTGCCCCACACCTATCTTCTCTTACACCACCAGACATGATCAGTTCTGTACTTCTGAAGTTTGGTGGGGTTTTTTGGTAGGAGTGTGAAAAAAAGAGTGATGGGGAAGAAAGCGTTAAACTGTTAAGAGGAATCACAGCAGAAATAAGGCCCTGAGCTCAGGCCTTAGCAATGAGGCTGGAGGTGATGACAGAGGAGATGGAGGAGATGGAATCAACAGGACCTGCTATAAGATTGGCTGCCTGGGCAGCACGAGGGAGAGAGAAGAAGACTGTATGAAGCCGACTGGATGGGTAAGGAAGGCATTCACAGAGATGGGGACGCAGGAGGAGAAGCAGGTCTGGAGGTAGGAATGGAAGTGATGGCAGCCATTTTGGACACAGAGTTTGAGATGTCTGTGGGACAACCACGTGGAAAAACCCATCATGAAGGATGCTTGAAGTTGACAGAAATACAAAGAAATAGAACAACGACTGCCATTTGCAAAGGGGTTCAATTCATGAAATGCGTCTCATTCAACATTACCTATACTTTTCAACAAGATCATGATCACAGTGAGGTTGGGAAGTTCGGACAAATAACACATAAAAAGTTAAGTAACAAAAACACAATAAGAAATGCTACCAGGTAGTTCTGGTTTATGATGAATTGCAAGAAAAACACTTGTTATACTTAAAGACCAGACTCAATGGGGCACCTGGGTGGGTTAGGCCTCTGCCTTCGGCTCAGGTCATGATCTCAGGGTCCTGGGATTGAGCCCTGCATCGGGCTCTCTGCTCAGCAGGGAGCCTGTTTCCCCCTCTCTCTCTCTGTCTGCCTCTCTGCCTACTTGAGATCTCTGTCAAATAAATAAATAAAATCTTTAAAAAAAAAAAAAAACCAAATCACCACCTAGCTTTTCAATTTACTGGCGCTTTTAACTTTCTATATTCTCACAAGTCTATTTATTGAAGTATTATACATCTTTATGTATGCAAATGAGACAGCAAATGAGACAGAATCAAGAAGGAGGAAAAGCAAAAGAATGCTAGGGTTCTGGCTCTGCTCTGAGACAACATATGTAGGCAAAGCCAAAGAGAAGCAACTAATAATGGCAATAAATATTTTCCACCTTTCCCAGCTCCCTGAATCCTGCCCCCACACCTATCTTCTCTTGCTAGCATACCTTGTGCTACAGTATGTCAGATACTGCCTCTTACCCCTTCTCAACAACGTATTTATGCCAGGGCCTCGGCTGCCTCACTCCTTCCCAGGAGCCACCCAAAGGATGATCAGAGAGGAGGCCTAACAGATGAGAATCTAATGCTCCCTCTCTGCCACAGTGAGGGTGGAGGGAAACTGCAGCCCCCGACAGTTCCCCATTCTTCCTTGAAAAGGCAATATTGAGGCACCTGGGTGGCTCAGTTGGTTGAGCATCCAACTCTTAATTTGGGCTCAGGTCATAATCTCCAGGTCATGGGATCCAGCCCTGCAACTGGCTCCGTGCTCAGTGGGGAATCTGCTTCTCTCCCTCTCCCTATGTCCCTCCCCCGGGTACAGGCACACATTCTCTCCCTCTCTCTCTAAAATAAATAAATAAAAAATTTTAAAAGATTTTATTTATTGAGAGAGATACAGACAGTGAGAGGGAGCAGGAGCAGGGAGGAGAGAGAAAAGCAGACTCCCCACTGAGCAGAGAGCCCGATGAGGGGCTAAATCCCAGGAGCCTGGGATCATGACCTAAGCTGAAGGCAGACTACTAAGCCACGCAGGCACCCCAATAAAACTTTTTTTTTTTTTTTTTTTTACAATTTTTTTTTAAGATTTTATTTATTTATCAGAGAGAGAGAGAGGGAGAGCAAGCACGGGCAGACAGAGGCAGAGGGAGAAGCAGGCTCCCCGCCAAGCAAGGAGCCCAATGTGGGACTCGATCCCAGGACGCTGGGATCATGACCCGAGCTGAAGGCAGCTGCTTAACCAACTGAGCCACCCAGGCGTCCCAATAAAACTTTTTTTTAAAAAAGCAGTATTATGGGGCGCCTGGGTGGCTCAGTGGGTTAAGCCTCTGCCCTGGGCTCAGGTCATGATCTCAGGGTCCTGGGATCAAGCCCCGCATTGGGCTCTCTGCTCAGCGGGGAGCCTGCTTCTCCCCTCTCTCTCTGTGCCTGCCTCTGCCTACTTATGATCTTTCTCTCTGTCAAATAAATAAAATCTTTAAAAAAAAAAAAGGCAGTATTATATGAATACTGTTATTGTACTTATTAACAATAACAAGAATAAAAACAATGAACCAGTCCTCTAAGAGATAGTTGTTAGAAGCACCTCAAAGCATCTCAACTAAACCACCCTGGTCACAGTTTTCCATTTGGGAAATTCTTACCATCTAGAGGTGCCCTACACCAGGGCAGACCAGCCTCTTTCAAACCCAACCGTGACCCCAGAGCTCATGGCTCATTTGTGGTATTTGTGAGCACTGGAGTGTTTGCAGTAGGTCTGGGATGAACTTCCTCATATTACAGAGATAATTGTACCAGAGGACCCAAATCTTCTGGATGTTCTCCCTGCCTACCACTTCAGCCATGGGTTGCTGGAGAGGGAGGGCCCTGTTAGGATCCTGTCCCCACCGTGCAGAAAGATAACAGAGCCATAAAGTCCTACATGACGAGAAAGGGCATTATAGAGAAACTGCCTGGTACCAAGGAGCCATGGAGGACAGCTGCCCTGCCATCCAAGTTGGAACAGAAGATGACCTTGTCTCTGTTGGTCCCATTTCCCTCAGGACTAGGTCTCTTTTTGGGATATCTTCTACTGTGAAAATGATAGCTAAATGAGGGGGGGCCTTCCATTATTTATTCAACTGCTTACACATTCCTTATTGTCTTTTGTCATTTGTAATGTTTATTGTATACTATAAACTCCTACACAGCATGCAGAGGGTTTATAAACTCTATTTATTCAGTGTTAGATACTCTACTACATTCAAAGAGGCTCTTAGAGGCCTTTTTGCTGCCAGTGATGCCAAGGACAGAGACAGAATCCATACATGCAAAGTGGCATGCGCACACTCACTGCAATATGTGAAACCAGAGGCAAGAGACACCAGTATAAACACACATCTCTGGCAGGACATAGAGAGAAATTGTACCTGATAAGCCAAACCGGGGACTGAAACAAGATCAAAGATTCTCCAAATTAGTGGAGACACACCTTCCACTCCCTGGAGTGACTCATGTCAGGTTTATCCAATATAGAGTCCAAATTTACAAAACAAGGAGCAAAACACAAACTACACTGTGGGGACCATGCCAGTTAATAACCAAAGGATGCACAGAATGCTAAAAGGGAGAAGACCTTAGTCCCTTCTGAGCAGGACCTACCTAATACATCAGGAAATATCCTCCTCCCTAGACTTAAAGGGAAGAACCCAAGCAAGCAGAGGACAAAGGAAAGGGTAACCAATACTCTTTTCAGATATAAAGGTCAGATAAATGCTGTAGGACACTATCACCATCTGAAAGGTAGTGATTATGTTGAACCTGTTAAGGTAAGGCAGGGAGGACTGTGAGTCATGAGAACAAATCCATCATGTTCGCTGCCCGCCTGCCAAAATAAACAAGGAGGAGGCTGCAAATTGTGGAGACAATAGCCACTCTGTCTAGTCTTACAAAGAACCCCGGTCTTCACAAGCCTGGTCCAAACAGACTAGAGAATACTAATCCCGCAGCCTTCATGGAAAGCACAAATGTTTCTAAGCTCAACTACCCTGGGAGAGTAGCAAAGCTAGCCTGTGAGATTTATACCCATGCAAAGCATGGAGTTCCCCTCTCTCATCAGTGAGTCCAGCACTCTCCATATCAGATAGTAAGATGAGGATTAAAGACACAGGTGAGAAAAGCCTTACGAGTCAAGATGGCCCTAACGACAAAAGTCAGATGAAATTAAAAAAAAAAAAAAAAAAAAAAAAAGGTAAGAATCAATCTCTGCCCTGTACTTTATGAAATGATAGAAAGGAATGCAAAAGTTACGTATTTGGCTCCTGCCCTGAAAGAGCTTACAATATTGCTGGAGGAACAAAACACAAGCCAGCCAGAAAGCAATACAAACAATAATCAAGCAGATGTTACATTTTGGGGGAAGGACCCCCTATTCTACAAGAACCACTTATTCTTCCATCAAACCTATGCTGGAAAGCTGATCCCGGATCAATCCTCCTATATGTCTTCGAGTATCTACACCCAGGTCACCTCCCTCTGCAGCTAGAGGGAAGCAATGTGCGCATATACACAAGTTCATACGCACGTGCACACACACACAGAGTTCCTACTTTCGGCAGATAACTTTGCCCCCCACTTCAAAGACAGGGTAAGAGCCATCAGGGAACATTCCCTCAAGTTCCTACACCTGTAGCCAACCACCTGCATTCTTGCCCTCCTCCCTTCTAATCTTTTTCATCAAACACATTCCTCTTTTTACTCCAGAACCCATTCTCCCATAGATTATTCTCTCTCTCCTTTGAATTTTATTATATCTCTCCTTCTCTACTGACTGTTTCCAAACAGCACTTAAACATGTTTACATCTCTATGTTACAACAAACAAACAAAACTCCCAACAACCCCCTCCTTCAAATGCCTTCCTCCCCTGTTTCTGCCAAGTTCAGGTTTCAAAACTCCCAGACTCCATATCTGCACTTCTCATTCACTTCCCAACCCACTGCTTTCAGGACCGGGGTTCCCACAACTCTAGAAATGCTCCAGGAAAGGTGACCTTTATATTCTGGAGCCCGAAGTCCTTATCTTGCTTGACTTCTTCATAATCACATATTGTGTGATATGGCCTCCTTCTTGAACTCACTTCTCTCCCTCCTACATCTCAGGGCACTCCCTTTTGCTGGACAGTTTCCTTCAGGGGATCCTCCTTCTCTCCTCCTAAAACACCACCCCCTCCTTGGAGGTCCCCAGAATTTTTGTCTCAAACCTCTTCTCATGGTACACACGCTCCCAGCAATCTCCTTGTCCACTCCTGTGATTCCATAAGCTGACAACCGCCCATTTGTACCTCTCCTGAGCGCCATACTCTGTACAGCCACCTACCAGCTAGGCACCTCTGCCTAGCATCCCAAAGAAACCTCAATTTCAGTGCAACCCAAACTAACTCCGTATCTTTCCTTGCACCAGCACTGCCACCAAGCCACTGCAAACAACTTCTTCCTCTTAGATTCCCTCTTTTAGTGAATGATTATCACTCACCCACACAGAACCCCAAGCCAGAAACCTGCAAGTCATCCTAGGTGCTTCCCTCTCCCCTCATACACCGCACTCGATTAGTTATCAAAAAACATGGATTTTAACCCTTAAGCGGGTTTCTTGATTTGCCTACTTGGCTACATTACTACTTGCACAACCTTAAACTCTAATCACTCCCTGCCTAAATTATTGTAACAACCTCCTAACTGTTCTGTCACTGGTCTTGTCCCTCTGCAATCCTTCCTCGAACTATTGCCAGAGGGAAAATATTTCCAAAATGTAAATCTAATCATAGCCTTCCTTGCCCCAAATCCTTCAACGGCTCCCAAAAGCCCATAGGATCAAATCAAAGCCACTCAACACTTTAAGCCTGCCCATTTCTCCTGCCTCGTCTCACTTCTTCCCTCACACCCTACATTCCGACCTTACTAATACTCTATATTTCCTCCTCAAGCTCTCTCATCCATTCACTTCTGTTCATGGTTCACGCTACCCAGAATGCCCTTTACATGAACTTATGGCCCCAAGTCCCGAATCTCTTAGTTGACAGCTCAGTCATGTCCTCTTGGGTGCCTTCACTGACCCTTTTCCACCCTGGCCCTAGTAGTTACTCCTCTTCACTTCCACCGCACCAGCATTTAGCTCCATGATGGCAATCACTACAACGGATGTTAACCGTTTGCCAGTATGTTTTCCTCATTAAACGGTAAGATCATATAGATGCAAGGGCAAAATCTTTGTTACTTTAGCACTGTGCCTACTGCCTGGTTCAGAGAAGACATCCAATAAATGTTTATTAATTAAATGAATGAATGGATCCTCCAAATAAGCCCCCTGACACCCTAGGAGATTAGCATTTCAAGATATAATTGAAGATTTTAGAGGGGATTTAAGAGGATTTCTGATGCAATTCTCGGCAGGTATTACTGGAAACATACAATGAAGCCTGTCCAGAAAATAGGTAGAATAGGTGTTCTGGGGCATTCAGCATTGTTAGTTTAAATGAGAAGACTCAGGGGCACCTGGATGGCTCACTAGGTTAAGCATGGGACTCTTGAGTTCAGCTCAGGTCAAGATCTCAGGGTCATGTGATCTAGCCCAGGAATGGCTCTGCACTCAGTGGGGAGTCTGCTTAAGGATTCTCTCTCTCTCCCTCTCCTACCCCCCGACCTCCACACACACACTCTCTAAGTCAATAAATCTTTAAAAAAATAAATAAATGAGAAGACTTTGAAATATAACCTTTAGTCATAGCCCTAAATGCACAGCCCTATCTTACAAATTCATACAGGAGTAAAAATCCTCAAAAGAAGATTTTTATACAAGAAGAAAGAGGACTTTATTTTGGAATAACCCTGGCTTTTTAGGGGTAATTAATCCTTTTTCTCAAGGCAAAATCTCCTTAAAAAGAATTATCAATATTAGTATCTAAACTTAAGTCCCAGGCACCTGGGTGGCTCAGTCGGTTAAGCGGCTGCCTTTGGCTCAGGTCATGATCCCAGGACCCACATCAGGCTCCCTGCTTAGCAGAGAGCCTGCTTCTCCCTCTCCTCCTTGCTCGTGCTCTCTCTCACTATCCTTGTCTGTCTCTCCCAAATAAATAATAAATACAATCTTTAAAAAAAACAACAACACAAAACTGGGGGCACTTGGGTGGCTCAGTCCTTAAGCGTCTGCCTTCAGCTCGGGTCATGTTCCCAGGGTCCTGGGATGGAGCCCCGCATCAGGCTCCCTGCTTGGGGGAGGTGGGGAGGCCTGTTTCTCCCTCTCCCACTCCCCCTGCTAGTGTTCCTTCTCTCACTACGTCTTTCTGTGTCAAATAAATAAATAAAATCTTTAAATAAATAAACTAATTAATTAAAATTAAAAAAACAACTTAAGTCCCTGTACCTGTCCAAAATGTCTCTCAAATATACACCTCTCCTCTTTAACATCCCTTAATCTAACCTCATGACACAATTACAACAGTGGCCTTCTAGAGAATAAAGCTCCACTTTCATCCATCATTTACACAGCCGCTGCGTTAATCCTGTCCATCTTATAATGGTTCCTTATATTAACATTCAGGACCTTCTCTCCCTCCACCCCAATCCTGATATCATTCTATTAATGTTTCTCAGTGCCCCCCCAACTCCCCACAACCACTTTCCCCAACACAGTGTCTGCTTATAAGCTAGCAGAGTGCACTACAATGTGAGCTTATTTACTGCTGTTGACTGACTAAAAAGTACAGCCAAAAAAAAAAAAATCCTTCCTATATGTCTCAATCCAACATGCTCCTGCGAGCTGAAATCATCTGCGCTCCAAGACACTTCAAGCAAGCTCATTCTTTTCATTGACACAAAGGAATTGTGTTTACCTTTCTGAACAAAATTCACAATAGAAATTAGCTATGGTGAGAGGGAATCCAGTAGTACAGCTGGCAAAGCCCTTGCCCAAAAGAAGGATACTAACTGACCAATTAATTAACTTGTCCTAGGCAAGAACCCAAACCATCCCTGATCACTGGCACATTCTAGATGACTGACACATGGTTATGCAGAAGAAAGCAAATTCTGAACAGAGAAAGAAAAATAAATGCTTGTGCCCAATGAAAATAGACAAAAATTTATGGAGCCACAACAAGCTGAGGGTATCAGACCCCCAGATGGCCAAAGAGGGCCTACCCTTGAGCACTGCATTCTCCCCAGGCAGAGCACATCTAGCTGTTGGTTGGCCTGCCTCTTCACTCTCCTCCTACACACACACACACACACACACACACAATCTAAAACTCTATATACTTTCCTGTATTTCTTATAATTTTCCACATTAAACATATATTACTTTTACAATTGAAAAGAAAATTTTAAAATATGACTTGAGAGTGCTCATATGATTGCCCCTTCTCTCCTGAGAGAAACTCCCTGCCAATCAACCACATACAAAAGAAGTATAAAAAGTACCTGCGCTGTAAGAGCATAAAACTTCATTAAGGAAACAATTCTAACAGACATGAGGCAATGCAAAAATAATACAAACAGAATAGAGGTAAGAGACTGTGAGGCAGACACTGTACGAATAAGGAAGAAGAGGGGTGCCTGAGTGGCTCAGTGGGTTAAGCATCTGCCTTCAGCTCAGGTTATGATCTTCAAGTCCTGGGATCCAGTCCCATGTCAGGCACCCTGCTCAGTGAGAAGTCTGCTTCTCTCTCTCTCTCCCTCTGCCCCTTCTCCCTGCTCGTTCTCTCTCTAATAAGTAAAATCTATAAAAAAAAAAAAAAAAGAATAAGGAAGAAAAGATTAATTTCTGAAGGAGTAAGGGGAGAAAGCTTTCATTCTTTTTTAAAAAAGTAGGATTTGAATAATCAGAGAGAAAGGCAGAGAGCATTTCAGGAAGAGAGAACATAAAGGCACAGGGGCAGATATGAAGACCTAAGGGGAAGGAATACTGAGACCAGCCCAAATGGAGCAGAGAGCTGTGTTGGACAACAACAGTTGATACAGTTAGCTATGCAGAATAAGTCAAACAATGGAAGGCCCTGAAAGTTAGAGACAAAGAATCAGTGATTCATTATAATTTATTCTAGGAACTGAGACATTCTAGAAGGAAAAATAATATTTTATTAGAAGAAACCCAAAACGAGGCACCTGGTTGAGCATCCAACTCTTGGTTTTGGCTCAAGTGGTGATCTCAGGGTCATAAGATCGAGCCCCTAGTTGGGCTCCATGCTCAGGATGGTGTCTGCTAGAGAGTCTCTCTCTCTCTGCCCCTCCCCCTCTTGTAGTCTCTCTCTCAAAAAAAAAAAAAAAAAAAAGGTAAATCTTAAAAAAAAAAAAAAGTGACCCCCCCAAAAGTTGAAATAAATATTCTTAGATACTGCACACCAAGATAACAGGCCTAAAAGGGCTCCTCCAGACCAGAAATGAGCAAATGCCCCAGTAGAAGCAAGACAAGAGAAGCTTAAACTCCAATCAAAACCATGAAGAGTGGGGTGCCTGGGTGGTTCAGTCATTTGAGTGGCCAACTCTTGATTTTAGTTCAGGTCATGACCTCAGGGTTGTGGGATCTAGCCCCCCACTGGGCTCCTCTACATGTAGTCTGCTTGGGATTCTTTCCCTCTCCCTCTGTCCCTCCACCCACTACTGTGTTCTCTCTCTCTCTCTCCCTAAAATAAATGGATAAACAAAATCTTAAACAAACAAAAAACCATGAAGAGCAAAAGCAGGAGCTTTAGCACACCATATAACCTCATCACAACATGGCTCAACATATAATTACCAGAAGCTAAAGGGCCAACCTTATTTAAGTTGGGAGGGCCTTGGGTGTTTTCTAGACCACTGAGAAAAATGCTACAAATTCATCTCGCATTTTGTTTACCTTGTGACCTTTGATCTTGGAATGTGTACTCTGAACAGTTTTCTTTCTACCCTCATCTCCAAAACTTGAAACTGGCACTGAAAAATACCAGGATAATAAAGCCTCAGTTGATGCATTTCCCTGGCGTGTATTATGTCACTTGCCAGGCAAGCCCACGATGAAAGCAGTAGCTCCCATAAGCACTGTTAGCACACGCACACATTTTATGATTTCAACAGCATGAATGTGGCCAAAGTTTGTGATTTCCCAGCAGACGGACTTGACTCACTTTCTGAATTAACAGTGTCCATGTCCAGAAGCAGCAATTATTCTATTGTTCTGTCTAGAAGCTATCCACTCCAATTCAAGGGCTGTGTTCTAAAAAGGAACTTAAAAACTGAGTTTACATTTAACCAAGAGGTTGCTTCACAGAATCGCTCAGTTAAACAATATTAAAGCCTCAGCCTATATTTTCTAACCACTGTGTTAGCAAAACTTTATCACTTTGCATTACATTGTTTTTGTATAAAAATTTCAAAGTTTTCCATGGAGCACAAATTTCATATGCTCCATGGAACATATGATTCTTGATCTCAAGGTCCTGAGTTCTAGCCCCACCAAGGTGTAAAGATTACTTAAAAAAACACGGGAAGTGGGGGGCATGCCTGGATGACTCACTTAGCTAAATGTCTGACTCTTGATCTCGGCTCGGGTCTTGATCTCAGGGTCGTGAGTTCAAGCCCCAAGATGCGCTCCATGCTAGGCGTGGAGCCTGCTAAAATTTAAAAAATATATATGTATTTTTAAATGTCAAAGTAATTTACATACCATGAAGCCTCTCCCATAATAAAAGGAAAGGAGAAGAAATTCTCCACAGTTCAGAGATCTGGAAATATATGCCACATAAGGGATGGAAGTATAGTTCAAATGCTAAAAACTAACAGTGATATTAACAAACTATTTTCACAATTATCTCACTTAACTCAGGTCACTGCTGATTTTAAGATTTCCTTCTGTGATACAATGTGAAACCTTCATCTAGAAATCTGGGATCCTGGCTCTTAGACAATAATTTAAGTCTACATGCCTAAATGTAACCATGTGTATAATACCTCCCTTACAAAATATTATAAAGATCAAATAAGATAATAAATATGAAACTACCTTGTAAAAACTAAAGTGTTATCTACATGGAAGTTCTTTTAAACATGAATTGCCTAATATGTGCCAGGAGGTCATTTGGATTCTCATGAATCCCAAGGAGTTAGTATTATCATTCCCATTTTAACAGATGTGAAACCCAAGAGAGATGTTAAATAGCAGAACTAGGACTGGAGCACAAGACTAAAGAAATTCAAAGCCTCATCTCTACTATATTGTGCTGCCTTGCTAATTTTGAATGTTAAATAATGTGCAGACCCTTCACTCCTTCTATACAGTAAGTTCTTTAAGTTCTTTTTTGTGATACAATAAATAAATATCGGTCATAACTAGCTTCGTATAATCCATGGGACCTACTGAGAACTCTGAAGTTTTTGAGTACCAGATAGTCCATGTTACCAAAGTTGAAATGTGAATGTTTTTCACTCCTAGTTGAGCCTGGCATATAAAGAATCTTTAGTCTATAAGGGCTTTGTGAAAACACAAAATCTAATTCCACTCAAATCAACTTATACATTACCCTTCTGCTTAACCAACCACCAGGAGCCTGGATTGTGTTTCTTTTTAAACTTCTCTAAAATCTAAAACTATGCCCATTTGTGGCCTGCTACTTCCACAGAGCTTGTCCCGACCCCAGGAAAAAATCAGATCCTCATTCTCCTACCTCTCTGTCTTTCCTAGTTCGCTTTGGTGTTCACAAGGACCTCAATCCATTGAAAGGAAAATTTTGCAAGCGGCCCAAATCATCTGGATGAAATATTCCTCAAAACAATGCATGTCTCTTTTCTTTGTTTCCATGTGTACAAAGCAACCATCTGATTACTAGCTTCATAATCACTACGGTACAAGGAAAAGAGTGTCCCAGACAGCAATATAAGTATTCCAATCACTGGGCAGGTATGTCCTCTATCATGAATTAATAAAATTGGTATACTCGTTGTTGTTGTTGTTTTTTTTTAACTTTTAACTTTCAATGACTCCCCCGCTGCCCACGGAATAAAGCCATAAAAAAATATCTTTATAAGTTGGACTCTGGATCCTTTACAGTATCATCTGCTCCCAAAACTCTTGCTGTTTGTTCACACCCAACTACTCACATTCTGTTCCTTGAACCCACCCCTCCATTCACTTTTACCTTCAAACCTTTGCATGTGGTATTTATTCCTGTCTTCTCTCCTCCCCACCCTCTTCCATCTGACTAAATTTCATACATCCCTAAAGGTCCACTCAAGGGTCATCTCCTTTGTCAAATCTCCCAATGAACCCCAAGTGGAAATATTCATCCCTCCTTTTGCTTCCACTGTCCTTTATACATACCTCTGTTCTAGCACTTATAGTATCATAATTACTTATTTGCATAGGTCTTTCCTTTGTTAGATGTGAATAACCAAGGGCAGGAACTCATTATTCTGGCATCTCCAGCGCCTAACACTGTGTTACTTGTAATAGGTACCTAATAATTGCTTTTTGGAGAACTGTAAGAACATATCCTGGCTCTGCTGGTTGCAACCCACTCTGAAATGTTAGGATAGAAAGTTATTAGCTACTATGTCCTATTTGCTGGGCAGTCAGGCTCTGAAAGAGCCTTTGGGATATTTAGGAAATGAGAGAGTGTTTATGTCCATGCTGAATCATCTAATCCTGCCAAAACCATGCTCACTACCAACACACAGGAAATGGTTGCCAGGCACAATTATGGAAAATCCATGCCTGACAACCATTCCTAATACAGCTGCAATACATACTGTTCTACTCCCTTCACAATGCAAATGCATCACTTCCCTTCTAGCCTCTGCCCCTTCCAGGGACAGTTTATGCAGCTGAAAACTTTAGCTCTCCTGAATATAAAAATCCTTTTTCATTTGTAGAATGAGGTGACTATAAATTAACAACAGAGAGAGAGAGAGAGAGAGAGAGAGAGATCCAAGGAATCTGGTGGCCAACCAATGAGAGCCTAGCATGCCAACATCATCAGTATCTATTTCCCCAAGTCTCTCCAAAACTAATTCTGGTCTTTGTTCTCACAAAGTACACCCCTGGTCACTCTGTTGATTCTAGCTTAGGCTAAGTGTTCTCCCATAAAGACAGTAAGGGGATTTCTAAGTCTGGAAAATGCAAGAATTCCATACAGCAAAGTAACAAAGGCCCGGATCCTAATCCACCCTGACTTTCCAGTGAGAATGATGCAGTGGGAGGGATGAGAAATTCTTCTAAGACTATCATAGAGCAGCCTGCACAACCATTCAAACAGCTCAAGTTAATTTATTTTGGCCATTTTCAACTCATTCCTCCCAAGAAAGAGATCTGTGCCTGGAAAGGATCAAATTCCTATACACCTGATCAAAGTTTTTCGGAGGAAACCAAACTAAGTGAGCCAGCTAAAAGGACTGAGCACAAGAGGCCTCTCCTGGAACCAGCCCTACTTCCCCCTTCTTTCCTCCTTTCATTTGCTAGGAATCCAACTTCCTTTCAGTTGGAGGCCACTAGCAACATGATCCGGTGAGGTGCTGAGATTTCTTCACCTATTTGTGTTATAATTCTGCAAGCTGTTAAAGCTGTCACAGCCCAACACAGGCACAGAGTGTCCTCTCTTTGAAGAGGGCAGTGCTGCTCAAAAGCCTGCGAGGAAACTTAAGGGAACTAACCATTCACTTAGCAGCATTTTTTCAATGAAGTTCAGCAGTACAATCTAACCTCTTTGTGCTCTGAAATGAACCACATTTCTTAAAAGAAAGACCACAGGGGGGTGACAGAACACTTGCTGCAGGCAGGGAAACCTGGACAGCTTACAGGAGCTGATGCAGAAGGGAACAAGCAGACCTCCTCAGCAGGTCCCTTTCAGCATTTCATTTCTCTCTCTCCTGCTGCATTCCCAAGCCACAAGGGAAGAAAAAGAGGGAGGGTTTTACAGCTTCTGCATTAGTTTCCCTTCACTGGCTAGGTGTCGTAAACAAGTATTCTGGACTCAGTCATAAGGGCTGAAGTTTCCTTCCGATGAAAAGAAACTAGAGGCCCAGTCACAAGGGCGCCGCTGAATAAAATAGGAGAAAAGTGCTGCCTCTGGAGTTTCTGGGGGGAAATCTCCCGGGCTGGAAAGCTCAACTGGCACACAAAGCAAAAGCCCAGCCCTGGATGTTCAAGATCAGAGCAGGGGCCCCCGGGACCGCGCACCCCGGCCTCGAGCGCGAAGGATGCCTCGGGCAGCAGAGGACACGTCGGGGAGCCGCAGTCCGCAGACCCTCCGCCTGTCAAAACTTTCTCGCGGACACCCAGGCCTTGCAGGAGGCACTGGAGTGCGTGGCTGCTCGGCCAGAGCGCCTCCGGGCTGCAACCCGAGTCGACGGCAAGCCTTTCGGTGGGAGGGAGGGCGGCGGCAGACCCCCGCCTCCACCGGCTCGAAGCCCCCGGGGCTGGGCGGGGGAGGAGGCCTCTCCCCAAAAGTGCACACTCACCGACCCCGGCCGCCACGCGACGGAGCGGAGACTGAGGGAGACAAAGGGGGGCGAGAGCCCCCGGGCGGGCTCGCGGCCGCCCGAGCCTCGACGAGAGGAGCTGGACACTCGGAGCGGACCGGGAGGCTGCTCCCGCCCGACTCCTCCTCCTCCCGGGCAACTCCCTACGGCGCCGGGGCTCGGGAGGCAGCCCCCGGGCTCGCCCCCTTCCAGATAGTAGGGCGGCTAATGTAGCCTGCGCTGGGGAAAGCGCCGTCTCCCGCAGGCTTATCTCAACTCCGCAAATAAGCTGGCCCGAGAAAGAGCAGGTCCGGGGCCAGCCCCGACGCCGGGGTGGGCGCCACCCCGCCACCCCGCCACCCCGCCCGGCCGCCCGGCCCCCGCCGCGCCGCCCGCCGCACCTTTGTAGCGCTCCAGCACATCCTCGTACGCCTGCACGAACTCCTTCTCCTGGCTGCGGTTGGCCGGCTGCTGACCCGGCACGTAGCCGGCCATGGCCGCCCGCGCCGCGCTCTCCCCGGGCCCCGGCGGGCGCCGGCTCCAGGCCCGCGCGCTGAGGCGGCGGCGGCGGCGGCCCCAGCCTCGGCCCTTTGTGCGGCTCGGGGGCGGCGGCGCCCCGGCTGTCCGCTTTCCGCTGTCCGCTCCTCGCCCGCCTCGCCCGGCCTGGCAGTCGCGCTCCGCTCCTCAGCCTGCCCGCAGCCGGCCGCTCGCACTCCGCCGGTCCCGGCTCGCGTTTCCGCCTCCCCACCCCTCGCTCCGCTCCTCCCTCAGCCCGCCCCGGCGCGGCGGCGGCGGCGGCGGCGGCGGCGACTCCTCCTGTCAGGAGCGGCAGGCCCGGCCGGTTCCCGCCCCTCTCCCGCCGCCTCGGCGGCCCGGCCCCCCGATGCCCACGCGGGGCCCGGCTAGCTGCGGACCACCGCGGACAGGGCAGGGGGCGCGGGCCGAGGGAGGCGGGGGCCGCCGGGAGGGAGGCCCCACGCGCGTGCGAATGAAGGGCTGGGCGGGCCGCAGCGGCGGGGAGACCCCGGGCCGACGCCACAGGGCGAGCGGGCGGGCACCCGGCTCGGCGCTGACCTACACCCGCCGCTGGGACAAAGGAGGGAGCCCCTGACTGGAGGAAACCGGGCCGGGCCTGTGCAGCCGCAGGAGAAGGGCCTAAGGAAGCTGAGGGGAAGGGAGAGAGCTAAGACCTAGATAGATCCGGGGCTAGACACGATCAGGAGGAGGACAGGAGCAGGATCCAGACAGGGCTGCAGTGGGAGGCTGAAGGCCACACTGAGGCCACACGGAATCCCAGAAACAAAGGGTTTTCCAGAAACGGAAGAAACTGAACTTGAAATGAGAGGGCACGCCAAGCACCATGAAGTAAACCAGGCCAAGGATGAGGAGCCAGAAGCTGAGAAATGACCACGGCGTGGGGGGTGGGGAGGATGAAAACGGGACTCTGACCGCACGGTGAGGGGAATAAGAGAGACAGAAGGACATAAATCTACGGGGGGGCTGGGGGGAGGGGGGACCCAACAGGATTATGGCGCTGTGACAGCCATCAGAACAGAGAGACCTAGATGGGAAGGGAGAAATGTGGGGACATGTTACGGAACAAAGAAAAGGATCCTGGAACCTAACTGGTCAGGGAAGAAGAAGGAAGCCAAGCATCTTCCGTCAGGGGAAAGGATAGCGAAGGAAGGAAACTGGTAAATACAGGTAGGGATTTATTTGGAACCATTTTGAGAAAGGGAGTTCTCAATGTCATCCCATCCTCCATTCATCCGTGTATCCTTCAGTCCCAATATTCACAGAGGGCACTGGGGGCCCACAGCTGTGAACCAGTAACTCAGGTAAATGCAGGTGATCTTTTTTTTGTCCCCAGCTCCCCTCACCCAGCCATTATCCTCCAGGGCCTCTTCAAGTCTGCTAACTTGATTTTTCAGGGGGTGGGGAGGTGGTTGTGGGTAAAAGTTAAGCTGGCTGATTTCACAATAGCAGCATATTAGCAAGTAAAAAAAGAATTCATGGGACATTGAACAGGCAAAATTGGGACTTGGGTTTCCATTTCAGTTCCCATTCTCAAGGTTTTTAAAGAGGAGCTTCTTCCCCCTGGGACAAGGCCTGCCTCTTTATGGACTATGAGTAGTTGCCAAGTACTTGGTCAGTACTCAGCACATTAGTAACAAGAGATGATGCTTTTCACTAATAGGAGCACACTGGTTGTTTCCACATCATACCATGATCAAAAATCGGGTGAGCAAGTCATTAATCATACCTTTCCCCATCCATCAAGTTCTGCTGGCCTGCCCAAGTTCAAGGCATGAAAATCATATATGGAAGGGCCTAAAAGAGGGGGGACAAGGGAGGGTGTTTGGACAAAGGCTCATTTCCTTCCAGTTTAATCCTTTGTGCTTAAAAAAAGCTAGACCACAGTTTGGTGTCAGCTGCTAGTGAGCTCAGTTTAAGAAAAGAAGGAGAATAAGCTTGAAGTTTTGGGTTGTTTGTTTTTTTTAAAGATTTTATTTATTTATTTGACAGAGATTGACGGTAGAAGGAACACAAGGCGGGGAGGGGAGGCAGTGGGAGAGGGAGAAGCAGGCCTCCAGCTGAGCAGGGAGCCCAATCAATGCGGGGGGGGGGGGGGGGCTCATCCCAGGACCCTGGGATCAAGACCTGAGCTGAAGGCAGATGCTTAACAACTGAGCCACTCAGGCGCCCCAAGCTTGAGGTTTATTATTTTTCAAATAAGAGACTTAGTGGAAAATGCAGGGTGAAGGAATTGGAGATTGATGGCATAAGCACATTTTTCGTAAACAGCAGAGAATATAGAAATGCTAACTCTGGGGACCTTGACTGTATCCGTGCTGAGTCATCTGCATTTCCTATATTATTTTATTCCAGTAGGGCTAAGAAGGCCCAGACATAAATACACATACACACACCTCCACCCTCACCCCAGACATCTGCCTCATTTTCATTACAGTAAATAGAAAAGTCCCTCCATCCCCTCCTGGGGCTGCTACTTGTGTCACTTTGTAAACAGGTTCCTCAAGAATTGTGACTGAGGCTTGCCAAAAGTGAAGAAAGACAGGGGCAAGAAGGGAGAGAGAGTCTGTTCTGGGAATCAGACTTTGTTGAAGGCTTAGGGGGCTTAGAGGGGAGAGGGCAAGAGGTTGAGATTCCTTTTAAGAAACATGGTATTCAAGGAAGAAAGTTCTGGTTTGGGTTGTGGCTGGAGGGCTTCTCAGACTCAAGTAGCTTTCTTGACAAGATTTGCATTTAAATGCTCCCATGAGATTTTGAAGTAATGAATTCGTCTAATGAATGGAAAAGGGGAAGTCCACATGTTTGGCTGATGTTTCTGTTTTATACAGAGAAAATTTTATAAGGATAGAGGAACAAAGCAGCTGCTGGAGGGTGGGGGGATGGGAAGAAGAAAGACTATGAAGGGAAGGTTTCTGGTTTTTTCCAAGCAACAGTCTAAATTTATATCCAGACCACACAATCAGGACAGCTCTGAGGCTCTCTTCTTTAGGTCTATGATTTTCCTTTGCTCCTGATGGCGACTCTGCTATTGCATTTCTAAGGAGGCTGCAGTGGGGAAGCTGAAGGAGGCAGGATGTACTCAGAAGGACATCTAGTGGGAAGAAAGGGTAAATAAAGTAAATAAAGCCTTACTTTTCCACCACATCCTCCCCCACTCAAGCCTCACCAAGGGCCCCTCTCTCTAAGGTCCAGCCTCTTTCAACATCTTTCAGCTTCTCAAACATGTGCTCTCTTACCTCAGGGCCTTCCCACCTGCTCTTTTCTCAGGCTGTAATCCTTCAATGCTCTCCTCTTTTGGCCTGGCTCATCCTACTCACACCTTTGCTGAAACTCCTGCAGGGAAGCCTGCCTTGATCCCTGGGATTAGTAGGTCTTCCCACCCCCTCTACTCCCCTTTGGTAATATCCATCACACTTGAAGCTATCAATTCCATGTCTTTAATCCTAACTAAACCATTAGCTCCCCTGAGGACCGGGGCTGTTGTCTGCCTTGTTCACTAGACCTGCATCTAGCAAATAATCTGGCATGTGCAGGGCACTTGTCAAATATTTGTTTAAAATTTTGATTCAGTGGATGCATGAGTGGACCAGATGATCCTAAAATACTCAGCTGCCTGTGGCTTCTGACTAGCTGAAGGCTAGAGTATTTAAGAAGAGAATGTGCTTGTCTCCCACAGTGTCCCTTACCTGTGCCTGACATTCAAAGTCCTCCATATTTTGACATCTACTTTCCTTTACAGGCTGGCCTCCCGCGATGCCCTCATGTGTGGGGGCTTCCCCTATAATCAAACTCTGAGCCTTTGCCTGGAATGTCCTTTACTCCCCAACTTCACCTAGTAAAATCCTACCCATCTTGGAAGCTCACCCAAAATGACATGAAGTTATTTTTAATCAACCCAGGTAGAAGAGACTCCTCTCAAAATCCCAGCCACATTTTCTTCCTCTCACTCCCGGGACTCCAGCCACACGTATTGTGGGTGTCTGCATCACTGCCTCCTTCATTCAGAAGTTCTTTGAGACACATCTATTTCATCTTCCTTCATCATAGGACCTAACACAAGGCTTCGCATCTACTAGACGTTCAAGAAATATTTGCTGAAGGCATAGATGTCTCAAGTGAAGACATGGGGGTGGGAGATGTGGGCAAGATCTGTGATTCAAGACAAATGAGAATCCAATTCAGCGTCCACTCAGTGGCCAAGGGCTTCAGGTGCAGAGGAGAAAGAAGAAAATGAAAATGTTTCTCTTTCTGCTAGCGCTCCTCCTCCAACCTCTACAAGGTTTACTCCCAGCACTTCTTCAGCTTGGCTCCTACTGCATTATTTTACTTGTGTTAATGGATGCTTTATAAATAAATTCTTTGCTAGTAGTGCGTGTGCGCGTCCGTGCATCTGCGCACGCGCTCTGTTCCTCCTTGCGGGGGTAGGCTGTTTCCTGTGCCTTTTACATTCCCCCGTAGTAGCTGGAACCAGACACTGAAGGGGCTGCCCCAAAGCCCTGTCCTTCAGCTAGATCTTGGAAGAAGATCATCCGGTTCTAGTCTCAGGACACCTGCCTCCAGGCTCAGCGCCCCCAATCTTCCATCACCAGCTAAAACTCCCTTTCCGCCCAGCCCCTGGAAAACACTAAGCTTTGCCTCCAGTTTCCCAGACCGCTCTGGGGTAGGAATCGTCTGCCCACCATCATGCTGCCCTCTTCTGTTCAGAAAGTGCAACGTCGCTAATTTAAGAGGTCTGGATGGTGCCAGCCACCCAGGAAGACAAGATCCCTGCCACAGGCAGCCCGTCACCATAGCAACCCTCAAAATGGTTACTCAGCCATCTGGGTTACCATAGCAACTAGCCAAGTCTCTCCACCTCAGCCTCCCTAGGCCTTCTCCCCTGGATTGTCAGAGCCAATGCCAAAGAATCTCCAATCCTTACATGGGGAAATGAGCAGAAGCTGGACCTCTGATAGGCAGCTGTCCCGAAGGGGCGTGGAATGCCTCACCCGCCCGGGGCTTCCTAAGGCACAGTGGAGATAATGGGAGTTAAGGCACTCCGTGAACCTTGAAGTGCCTCGCAGATGTTAGCTATTATTAAACTACCCTTCCTTGTAATGGGGGAGGCAGTGGGATGCCCTAGGCAGAGCTAGAGCCATTCCCAGCATGGCCTCTTACTGGCCAGGAGACCTGGAGCAAGTTATGGGACTCTGGGTTTCTGTTCTATCTACGGTGGCATATCTGCCTCCTAAAGTTGTTTTAAGGATGAGGTCAAATGAAGCCTGTAATCTACTAAGCACAAACCTGGCATTCAGAACATATCAGTAGTACCTAGGAATGCTACCTAGGCCCCTCTGCCGTCTCCTAGGCTTTCTGTGACTCTAACCACTTTTTTTTCTCTCTTGAAGGAAGCAGGCAAATGTGAGCCCAACTCATTCAACCACACCCAATCTCCCTTCCTGCTCATCCTGTGTAGGGGCTCTTTGGTTCCTCCCAAACAGGGCTATAGGCACTCTGCACTCTTTGGGGGAATTGGGAGGTTCCCCAAATTAGGCGCTGTGGCTAATCCCTCCACTTGAAATAACATTGCCTGTGGCACCTGGACGGCTTAGTCAGTTAAGCATCTGCCTGCGGCTCAGGTTCTGATCCCAGAGTCCCAGGATCAAGCCCCTCATCAGTCTCCCTGCTCAGCGGAGAGCCTGTGTTTCCCTCTGCCTCTCACCCCGCTCATGCTCAAGTGACCTCTCTCTCTCTCTCAAAAATATAAATAAAATCTTAAGGGAAAAAAATAATAACATTTCCTCATTCAATGCTACCTCAGGACAAAAACCCCTAAAGGGTTAGTGAGAGGTAGCCTGGAAGCTGAGTACGGATCCCAGAGAAGCCCTGGAGAGGAAACAGCTCACCAACATCAGGGCAGGCCTGGGGTGCAGGCCCCTCTCACAAGACCAGAATCCCTTCCCTCTATGATTTTAAAGTATTCAGTCCTAATGCATCTCAAGTTCAGTATCTTAAGACTGAATCTTTGAAATCCATCTTCAGGGGACTTTCTTAATTACACTGGCAGGGTCCTGATTCATTTGAAGTGGTTTAGGCAAAACAAACAGATTTCACTTCAGAAATCAAATTTCCAGACACAGAGCCAGGACTGCTTGAGCCCAGCTCTGCGTATTCCGGGAGTAGGGCATGAACTGCAAGCTGGAAGGGCCAGAAGATCAGATAAGCAACACTGGAAGGGACATGTGGGGCCCTGGCATTCAGAAGTCAGAGTCCCACATGATGCCTCTGGGAAATGGGTTGAGTGGGATGGTTCCCATTAAGATATGACTACTGAACAGATAAACCAATATATTGACTACAGGGGAAAAGGCAATATGATAGATTTTATTTATTTATTTGACAGAGAGAGAAATCACAAGCAGGCAGAGGTAGGTGGGGAGGGAGGGCAGGCTCCCTGCTGAGCAGAACGCCTGATGCAGGGCTTGATCCCAGGACTCTGAGATCATGACCTGAGCCCAAGGCAGAGGCTTAACCCACTGAGCCACCCAGGCACCCCAATATGATAGTTTAAATGTGAGGCGGTGAAAGTGTGTGATTACTGGAACTTCCAACTCTGTAATTGGGGAGGCAGAAATGAGGTGCATGGCCGAAATAAGATTGGCCATGAATTGATCATTCTTGAATCTGGGTGATGGGGGTTCACTATACTATTCCCACAACTTTAGTGTATGTTTGAAATGTTCTGAAGAAGGTGGGGAATTTAGAGTTAGGCCGGGAATTTGGAGTTAGGCCAACCTAAGCCACAGCAACCAGGGGGCGCCATACACATTCAGCGATGCTGAACCCCAGCTCCACTAGCCCCTTACTGTCTGACCTCAGACAAGTTCCTTCTCCTCCTTACTGTAATACCGGGAGAGTAGCAACTAGTTCCCAGGGTTCTGGGAGGACTGAATGATATAGGCACACATATAGGACTCAATATACAGTGGCTTTTACAACTATTATTTACTAGGGGATCCCAGCTGACATCAGCAACTAGGAGCTCCTGGACTGAGTCCAGAGTTCAAATCCCCAAACCACCCACTGAATTCTTTAATTCCTAATTCCTCCCGGCTGTTCGCTCTTCATTTCCCTTCCTTCCTTTCTGCTAAGGCCGAAGAGAGGAGAACAGGAATAGAAACAAACAACAGAGATATGCCCTTTCTCTTCATGTTGTCCTGGCAGTCTTATTTCTTTCCCAAGTCCCAGATCAAATGCTATCATAGTGCTAAGCTAGCAGTGGGGGCAGAAGTAGGGAAAAAGGCCTTCCCATTGGAACTTCCAGATAACTCTGGCTTGCCACGTGCTCAGCTCAGGATGCGTGCTGGCTGCCTGCACAGGAGGGAGCTGGGTTCTGAAGCCCAGTTGGAGCCTAGCACAAAGCAGCTCTAGAAATATGTGGCAAACAAGCAAATGCATGATCAATGAATAAGAAAAGGAATGAATCGATGCATTCATGAATTAGTGAACAAGTGTATGAGCAAATGAATGACATTCATGGAATGGTTAATGTGTATCTAGTGCTGGTTACCTAGCAGGCATTGAGCCAAGCACTTCACTCTCACTATCTCATTTAACCCACCCCATGAGACTCTGCAGTGGCACTCTTGGTCCCCCCATTTTAACTGTGGGAAAGTGAGGCTCAGTGAGGTTAGTCATTTCCTCAGGCTCACCCAACTGGCAAGTGATAGAACTGGAACTGGGACTCCAGCTGACTCCCAAAGCCATGCCCTTGAGTGAATGAATAGAAGAGTGAGCACGAGAGGGAGGAGACGAGTAAGGAGGGAATGCAGAGGGAAAGGAATGCCCAGAGACACACCCACTGAGGCTCCAGGCAGAACCTCCCCCTAGACACAAGGCAAAACCCTGGTATCTTCTTGAGTAGGGGTGAGACACAGCTGAGGACAGAAACTTCTACCCATCATTGGTTTTCAGGTTACAGGGGCTGCCAGACCGTCTCTGCAGCAGCCTCCTAAGTCCAGGCAGAGACTGCAGCCAGGTGCACCATCTCTGCTCCTGCAGGAGCGCCAAGGCAGAGCCAGGAAGCTGGCCCACTTCTACCTGACAGGTGGCAACTGGCAGACTCAGGGCCAAATCACGGCAGGTCCTAGCCGCAGCAACTGGCCGGGTGCAGGATCGCACTTTGGTGGTGGTGGGTTATTAATACTCCCCCCATCCAGATACGTTCACAGACCTCTTCCCGGCTGGAAGGCTGCGGCAACAAAAGAAAACGCAGCCCTAGATTCCACTGTACAGTCAGCTCCTCTGGTGTCATGTCATCGCTAACCCTGTGGGACTGAGAAATGACAGGCTTCCGTAGCCCCCGAATGAACCAGTCCTTCCTCCACATTCCTAACCTCAGCCCTTAGCTGCTCCAGAACAGAGAGGCATGAGTCAGACTGCCATTCCAAACCTGTCTCCGTGTCACCTGGGAAGTCACTGGAAAAGCATGATGGAAAACCAACAGCACAAAGCTGACACCATGCAATGTGGCAATCACCTTCCTTTGCCAGCTGGGGTCCCACAAAGACCCTGAGCCTCAGACGAAAGACAGTCAGGCTGTCTTTTCTGCTGCCTGCACAAAATTCTGCCCACGTGGTCACTTTCCATCCCTGCAGCTACTGTGACCCAGATTCACTTTCAAAGGGCTGGGGAGTGGAGCTACAATTCTTTCTGCCCCACTTTCATGGGACTTTCCTGCTACCGAAACCAAGCTCCAGGATAGGATCAGGGGACTCCGGAGGATACTGCCAGGAAGAAGCAGAGAAGCTAGGAAGTAAGAGGACCTCCCTGGGTGCAAAGGTCAAAGAACCTGGGGCAAGCAAGACTGGTGGCTCTGGAGTAAGGGTTCCCAGTGGAATTGTTTTTAGGGCTCCCTTTCCTGCCCCTGCTTTCCTTTCTTCCCAACATGGTTTGGCCAGAAAAAAAAAAAAAGCCTTTCCACCTGCCCTCTGACAAAGCCCTAGTGTGAACAAAAGAAAGGGATGGAATTAAGAGGCCCAGGGCCCCTCCCTGGCTCACCTGGGAAACTGCTGCCTTTCTGGAGACTCCATTGACTCTCCTAGTGGCCCAGAGAGCTCACAAGTGCAGTAACGGGCATGTTAACCCGTGTTGTCTAACACGTCCCGACTCTCACTCAATGATCATTCAAAGCAGATGCCAACATCTCCCTTTTATAGACAAGGAAACTGAGGCTCTAGGAAGTGAAGTCTTTCACCCAAGTTTTCTTTTCTTTTTTTTTTTTTAAGATTTTATTTATTTATTTGACAGAGAGAGATCACAAGCAGGCAGAGAGGCAGGCAAAGAGGGAGAGAGGAGGAAGCAGGCTCCCCGCCGAGCAGAGAGCCCGACACAGGGCTCGATCCCAGGACCCTGAGATCATGACCTGAGCCGAAGGCAGAGGCCCAACACACTGAGCCACCCAGGTGCCCTCACCCAAGTTTTCTTCCTCTAGGTCCACTTGTCTCCACTGGGCCTGGCACCTAACTGGGGCTAAATCCATTTTTTTATTGAACAAATGAATGAACGAACAAGCAAAGAGGCTCCTTCTCAGAGCTTCCATCCTGGAGGAGAGATGCATGGGTGCAGAGAAGCAGGCCCCTTCCTCTGACCAGGCATAAGCTCTCAAACACTGGCTCCCCAAAGGGAAGCCCTTGAGAGACTCCAGCAGCGGAGGTGAGGTGAGCTCTCAAAGCAGGGCCAACCAGCATTGGAGCTGCATCTCATGGCCCTCACCAGGCTTCTAGATTCTAGTAAGCCCATGCTTTCAGGGTGAGATTCTGGGGCAACACCAGGCAGGGTAAGATGGGACTCCTGACTATAGCAACCTCTAGATCTGGTGGCGGAAACAATGAACTATAACATAAATCAACTGAAACAAGGGCTGGGCAGAGATATAATTGCTGTCTGACTGGAGGGATCAGGGAAGGCTTTCTGAGGGAGGCCACATGGGAGAAGATGTTGGGAATGATGATTTCACCAGCACCTGCTGAGGGGTGGATTGCTTTCTGCTGGTTAACTAGGAGGCCAGTCCTTAGCCCTGAGTCCCTCTGCTCCCCTGTTTCACAGTGCACACATGAATGTAATTATTTTTTCCTTGTCGTCCTCTCAACCAGACTGAGCTTTGTGAAGAAGGGACCACATCTTCAGCCATCTTTGAATATCAATGCTGAGAATAGGGAGGGTCCTGAAGATGTGAGGTTAAGTGGATGAATACCGGATTGATAGGTGGATGGGGAATTCTTCCTGCACCCAGCCCAGTCCCGGCCCAAAGGGGATCTCTTCTTCCAGACACTTTACTGCCATCTGCAGGAAATTTGTCATAATAAATATACAAAGCCACAATGACAGAAAGGAGGAATGGCGCCCCCTTAGAACTGTACAGCGTGCAACTGTGTGACACTCTGTCCTACACCCAGCTTTTCTCTGGGGAGTGGGGAGCGCCCCACAAGCCCCAAGATATACAACCTTCTTTCCTCTCCTGTGGGGTTGTGGTCCTTGGAAGACTACCTTCTTCAGTCCCTCCCATTCCTTGTTGCCTCCTGCCAATGAGTTAAGGCTATCACTAAAGCTGGTTGGGCAGTAACAGAGAGCCAGAGGTCTTCAAAGAGGCAAAGTTTCAGAGATCTTTTTCTCTGCCTTTTTATAGGCCAGGATCTTGAGATCTCCACCAGAAGTGAGCAGGAGGGCTCTCAGGTGAGTCTGGAGACCGGCTCAGCTTTTTAGATTGTCACCTGCACAAGATTCAGCCTGGCCCGGTTGCCACACGTTGCCTGAGGAAATGGAAATAACAGTGTACCCAGAGTCAGAGGCCCTGTCTCTGCCAGGGTGTGACTACAGGCAAGTTGTTTAAATCCTCTGGGCCTCAGATCCTAACACAAGTCCTACCTAACTCGCAGTTATTGTGAAATCTCTATGCAAACCAAAACACAGATGGACAGAAACCGGCTTTCTTGGTAATGGACTATTGTTCCGTTGTAATGGGGAGAGACTTAAGGAGTTGAGAACAGGGCTGGCCAAGAGAGAGAGAAACTGGCGGGAAAGGATGAGGATGGGAAGAATCGGGTTACAGCACGCATGCAGGCCCCAGAACCTGTGTGGGCTTTGTAGACTGAGATCAGCAGGTTTCTCGTCCTGACACGCCTCTCTGGTCCGACATGTGTGACCAGCAGGGCCCCTCCTCCCCCGCCCCCAATCAGGCCTCTCAAGCGCAGGATGCTGAATGGGGCCAGGGAAGGAGGGAGGTCTCTGCATTTGGTAAGACTGATTCAGACACCCCCACTTGGCTTCACACCCAGACCCATGGGGAGGAGAAAACTGTATGGGCCACAGCTGGCTCCCAGGGCCAGACTGACTTCATTTCCTCCCAGAATGAAGGTTGTGACTTCAGAGAGACTCGGAGCACCCAGGATCTCCCAGGCATGCCCTTCTGGCACCTCACAGGAAGCAGCCCCCGAAGAAGCCAGGCTGCCTTTTATTTTTTTATTTTTTATTTTTTTTCCAGGCTGCCTTTTCAATAACACTGGTCGAACCCCCACCAATGCTCCGAAATCACAGTAAGATTGCAGCCAGGCCCTGCAGCAGCCGGCCCGCCTCTTCTCTGCTGCTAACGAAACACGCCCAACTGCAGCACACGAGTTATTTTTAACCATGACAGTCTCCACATTTTCAGCCTCCCTGGCCCAGCCCCCTCCCCAGGATTGTCATTTGGCAGCATCAGGAGGTACAGAAGATCAGCATCGATGCCGGAAACACAACACAGTGCCCGCTGCCCCTCTGCTTAGTGGACCCAGCAGCACCTTTAGAGACGTTGCCTGGGGCCCAAGCCCTCTCAAGCCCGCCCCACTCCTGTGCTAGACTTGCAATATTGAACAACAGGCAAATCATCCCGTGGGGCCCCTCAGAGCAGCCTGGAAGGGGAACTCACCCCAAAGGGACCTAGAAGTATGTCTACGTGGTGGAGGATGGGGCTAGAGAGCATACGGATGGAGGAGGCCACCTTCAGGAAAATGAGAGCTTTGTGGGTCCTGAGACTCCTTGGTTGGGGCCCCTCAAGGTTGGAGACAAGTAAAGCCCTCCCGGCGTCCTAGAGACAGCTGGGAAACTCTCCGGACTGGCTGATGCCACAGGTCCAGACGTCTTGAGGAGGATGGAAGACCCTTCTCCAAGGGCTTCCTGCTGCCCACAAAAGCAGTGTAAACTCTCCAGCTTGCCTGCCAGGTCTCCTCCTTGGAAGATCACCTTCTGCTAAAACCCTCCCTTCAGGACTTGAGCCCACAGAACCCTCTCCCTACCTAGCATCCCTTTACAGCTCACTGCCTGCTCCTGGATCACTCACAATTGGTCACACATTCTCCCCAAAACGCTCCTTGCACTCCTTCCATCATTCGGGGCTCGTTGATCTCCAACACGCACAAGGCCCTGTGCAAGCAGCTGGGGGCAAACACAGAAGCAAGACATGGTCTGGCATTGCTAACAGTCCTGAGGGAGTGACAGGTTCCCTGGGGAATAACTGCTGAGCTGTACAAGGGAGAACAGGGGAGGGAAAAATATGAATACAAGAGCGGAGGAGGGAGCTCTGGATGCCGCTGGGGGTACTGGTGACAGACGAGGTCGCACTTTCCCAGTGCCTTACAGAGCAGAAAGCTACATCATGGGAGGTCTGAGCCCGCAAGGCGCACAGCTCTAGGGGTCAAGGTACATCTCAGTGTGACAAGGTGCTTAGAGGCCGAGACAGCAGAAGGTGAAGCTCAGGAGGGCCCTGATTTCAGCGGCCTCTATTCCCCAGGCAAGGAAGAGCCAAAGAAGGCTCAGAAGCAGCTGAGTGACAAACAAGATCAGGTTCACATTTTAGAATGAAATACTCTTGTGAGTCACATGGAAGAGGGTCAAGACCACGAGAACTGAGAGGTGCAGGTTGGAAGACCCAGGTGGGAGGGGACAAAGCAGAGGCTGGCCGGGGCATTTGTTGAGAGACACCAAAGAGGGAGCAGGACAGGCCTTGGTGAAGGAATGAAAGTGGATGATGTCACTGAACTAGCTGCTGCCCGGCTTAGTCTAGCTTGGCCTCTGTACTCTGGGCCCGCTGGCAGCGGGGGACGCTAAGCATAGCTCCCGGAGGAGGCTTGGATACCCTAGAGGAAGCAGCAGAGGGAGCACTCCACAACACTCCCCCCCACTTTCCTGACCCAGAAACAGTGCTGAGAGCTTTCCATACATTATCTCATCTCATCCTCAAGGCAGCTCGGCACAGGAAGCAGTCTCAAGCTGAGGAAAGTGAGGCTCAGAGAGGACAGGAGACTTGCCTAGAGCCACACAGCTGGCTGGTGGCAGGATCACTGGCCAGCACTTCCCCTCCCTGACTGCGGGGCCTGCACTCCTGACTGTGGCCCTGAGGGAGGCCCTGCCGGCTCAGTTCACCTGCTAGCAGAGAAGCGGGCATATCCCACAGCAGCAGGCATCCCCAGCCCTCGAGCAGCAGGGAGGCTAAGCAGCAGAAAGCAGTGTGAATGAAACTGCCCTCTCCAAGGACTTACTCCAAGGAAATAACTCAACAGAAGTCAAGTGCTATTATTCATAAAGATGTTCTTTGCATCACTGTCTATTGTGGCAAAAAAAAAAAAAAATTAGAAAATGAGTAGGATTTTTAAAATCATGAAATGTTACATAGCCTTTATAAATGGTAACTCTAAAGCCTAAGGTGTAATATGGAAAATCATTTGGTTATAAGAGTAAGTGAAAAAAGTCAGATCCAGAATGGTGCGTAGACCACGAAGGCAACTGCGTGGGGACAAAGATGGAGAAGGTGCAAAACTGCATCCAGGCCTCTGGCCAGCTCACAGGGGTGAGGAATGGCAGAGTCTACCATCTTGGGTTTTTCTTTAACGTTATTCCATCATCTTTCCAACAGTAACAATGCCAAGTTGGACTCCAGCTGGCTTGTCAGAGCGCCCCAGGAGGCCCCCTGCATGACCTGCCCCCAGCCGGTGCACACAGGCCCAGTGTCACCTTGCCTCCTGCCACCCTGCTCACTAGGGCCTCTCTTACCAGCGACTCTGACCACGGCCCGCTCCGCAGGGTCCAGCACCGAGTCCTGGCTCTTCCGCTTCTTCTGCTCATGCAGTGGAAGGTTCCAGGGTAAGGTGTCCCCGGGGGGACATGGGGAGAGGCTCCCTGACCTCTCGCTCCTGTACGATCTCTCACTCCGGCAGGACCGCTCACTCCGGCAGGACCGCTCACTGAGCGTCTCTTCGTCTGAGGAAGACATCGCCCAGGCAGGGGTTGCCGTGGGAGGGTCTGGGAGCCCAGGGACAGGTGGTCTGTGGGAGAGAGGAGAGCACATGAGCAGGTGAGGGGGTCGGTCATATAAGGCACACTGGGACTTGGGAAGCAGGTGCTAGTCCTAGTTCTGCCATTGACTTGACCTCTGAATCTCAGTTTCTTCATCTGGAAAATGGGGTGATGATAATGCAGGGCCAAATGAATTCACAGGGGTTGACAGAAATCCCAGGACGTAATATGTAAAGATGTTCATAAATATGAAAGTACTCAGGGAGCCTGGGTGGCTCAGTTAGTTGAACGTCCGACTGTTGGTTTCGCCTCAGGTCATAATCTCAGGGTCGTGGGGACCAGTCCCTCATCAGGCTCTGCGCTCAGTGGGGAGCCTGCTGGAGATTCTCTCTCTCCCTCTCCCTCCGTGCCTCCCCCTACTCTCTCTCTCTCAAAAGAAATAAATAAAACCTTTAAAATAAATAGATAAATAAATAAATAAACCTGAAAATACTCTGTAAAAGTTAAGCTCCTATTCCTAATAAGCGCTACTATTGTTAGTTGGTCATTTGGACCTTTCAAGTCCCACAGATCATAAGACGTGGATTCAGGTTCTGCCCTGAGGAAGCTATTTGACCTCTGAGCCTCAGCATCCTCATCTGTAAAGTGGGGATGATGATAGCACCTACACCTCCCAGGGCTGTTTGCAAGGCACAAATGAGATCCTGCAGGTAAAGCGCGGAACAGGGCACGGTGTCTAGTAAGCACTTAATGGACGGCATCTACTGTTCCATTCCTGTTCGACCTACCTCCCAGGAATGTTGTAAGGATAAAATGGGGCAGCAGATGGGAAGTATTTTCAAAAAGCTAAAGCACGATCTCACTGGCAGGCCTGAAACAAAGCTTGAGCTAGAAAAGACAGAAATTCTACATCTGTCTCATTCCATCTTTGGCCAAGTCTATTGAGAAAAGTATTGAACTTGAAGTAAGACCAACCTACGTGTCAACTCTGGTCTGGCCACTTTACAACTGGTGTGGTCTGGGGCAAGTCACTTCACCTCTCTGGGACTCAGTTTCCTCATCAGCAAAATGGGGGCACTATTTCACCTTAGAGGATGTTTTAAGAACATAGTGAAATGCAAATCTAAAACTGGCTGGAACCACACAGGGCACACAATGGGTGTTAGATAAAATGTTCATTTGCTTATTCCAAGGACTGTTGTGGGAATAAGTGGCACAGCATGGGGGTGGGGGAGGTGGTACAGAAAGTTTTTCTGGTCATTTTAGCTAGTGGAGAGATCTGAATGGAAACACAACCACTCTGGGGCCAGCTGGGCTCCACCAGCCAGACTGGGCAGCCGTCCCTCAGCCAAGCCAAGCTCCTTTCCCAGAACCATCTGCTACACATGGCCCACCACCTCAGCGGCCTCATCAGAGCGTGGATGGTGCATGCCTTCAGCTACCAGCCTCCCTGCAGGCCCCAAATCCAGCTCAACTAAGCAGCTCTCACTTTGGCTCTAGGGTCCAGGTTGGGGGGAGACGGTCAGCTTTCCCTTATGGGGAATACCTGCACCTAGGTCTCTGGGTACAGCTCCTCCCAGATTCTGGGAATCTCAGCCTGGAGGGAGCAAGGGGCAGGGGCGGGCTCCTGGGTCATTGGTAGATCCCCACCAGAAGCACAGAATGTGAAAAGATAACAAAAGAAACATCAAACGTTTGCAGGAGGCCTCCAAGCAGCCACGGGCAGATAGAACAGCCCTTCCAGGGCCCCTCCTGTGCGGGAAGCATTCGGGCCCTTTTCCCATGGAACATCAAGAAGGAATCTAGCCACAGAAAGGAAAGGACCCAGGATCTGGCACAGCTCTGCCTTTTATCCTAGCATTCCCCCCTTCCCGCAATTACTTCTGGTGCCCGCCTCCCACAGCCAGGTCCGGTGCCCAAGCGACTGCCCCCGCCTCGGGGGAAATTCAGGCCAGGCTTCCCTCCCCAGCGTCAGCAGCGGCCAGGAAAACGCCCCTCCTCTCAGACCACCTGCTTCAAGCCAGAACCGCCCATTCCTCCCCAAGACGCCCATTTACTACAAAGGCCGGCACATCCCCAGCCTCGTCCCAGGGAGACCGTCTCTCCCCAGCTCTACCCGGGTCAGTCAGCCTCCCCTCGCAAACACCTGTTTGACCTCGGGGCTCTCGCCCCACCCCTCGCTCACCTGAGTCACTCCATCAGCCCCCGAGTCGCCGGAGAGCGCGCCCACGCCCCCAGCCCACTCCCAAGGCCGTAGGCCCGGTGCGCGACAGGCACCTCACCCGGCTCTCGCCCGCTGAGGCCCTCCCGCCCCCGGCCCCCTACCCCTGCCCCGCAGTGGGGGAGGGGCGCGCCCGCGAACCCGGGGCCCCGCGGGTGGGTCCGCGTGCCTGCCGCGCGCGGCTGACAAAGAGCGGGGCCGCGCCATGCGGACGCGCGACCGGGAGCCGAGCGGGCGCCCAGGCCCGCGGCGGAGACCTGGGGCCGGGAAGCGCCTTCCCCGGCCGGGCCCTGGCCGCTCCGCAGCTGTCTCGCCCGTCCCGAGAGGGCTCGGCGTACCATCTTCCCGGAGAACACGCCTCCCTCTGGCCCGGGCAGCGCCCGCCGCGGGGAGACCCCCGCCCCGCGCGCTTGGCGCTCGCCCGCCCGGGCCGCTGGGGCTGCAGGTGCGAGGCCCGGGCGGCCGCGATGCCCGCGCCTGTCAAGCCGCCTCCCCGCTGCCGCCGGCCGCCCGGGCTCGGGCGCGGCCGCCCCGCGCCATCCAGCACCGCGCCCCGCCGCCGCCGCGCACCCGGTGGACAGGCAGGGAGCCTGCAGCCAGCCCCGCGCCCCGCGCCTTACCTTGGGAGCCGGAGCAGGGGAGACCGGCCGGCGGCAGCAGCAAAGGCGGCGGCGGCGGCGGGGCGCGCCCCGGGCTGGTGCGCAGAGGAGCCGAGGGGAGCGGCTCCCACAATGGCCGAGCTCGCGGCGCCGAGCCCCCCGCCCCCCGCGCCCTAGCGGCAGCGGCTGAAGCGGAGCCGGCGCAGCCGCCCAACCCGCTCCCCCACCCCCGGCGCCGACGCCGCCCCCCGCCCCTCGATGCGCGCTCCCCCCGCCCCGCACCCCACCCGCGGCCGCTGCCTCGCTCCCCGCGCGCCCCTGCCGGGCCGCAGCCCGGCGCCCCCCCCCCCGCACTGCCCCCAGCGCCCTCCTTCTGGGTCCCTCCCCCCCCGCAACTCCTCCCGTGCGGCCGCGGGGTTCCCAGGCCAATTCACACCCCCACATTCCCCGCCCTGTGCTCCCGCGCCCTCTCCGCCCGGGCCCCGCGGCCACTCACTGACCCGGGCCTGCCTCATCCGCCCGCCCCTTTGAAGCTCCTCACCGCCGGTCCCCGAGTCGCTGTCCCAGGCTGCCGGGCCGTCTCTCAGCCCGGACCTGGTTCTTAAACGGCCCATTCCCCGGCCTGCCCCTCCATTGCCGGCTTTCCCCAAACCCACATTCTTTCCCTGCTCCTGGGGCTTCTGCTTCCGCTCGGGAGAGCGCCCGAGCCGGTCCACATACCCGCTGGGCTTCTGGAGCTGAACGTAGGAGGGATCAGAAGGAGGCCCCATCTTCCCCACAGGGTAAAGGGCAGAGCGGAACCAGGCCCCATGAGGCAACTCACTCTTGTGCTGCATCTCCTGAGAAAACATTTATTGAGCGGTTTCTGCATGCTCCGCCTAGTAATACAGAAAATAAGAGCCAGAAATGCTTTCAGTGCTTTCATAGTACAGATAAGGGAGTATCTTCAGAGAAGGGAGGGTATTTGCCTCAAGTCACTCCTCGAGTGACCTGCATAGCAACAGCTGCTGTTTGGGTGTGCCTCCTGGGGGACCATGCAAGAACCATGCGAGGTGCTTTACCTGGGTCGTGCTGTATCTGATCCTCACAATCCTGTTCATTCATTCTTTCAACAAATCTATGTACTGAGCATCTACCATGTGCCAGGCCCTGGGCTCTGTGCTAAGAATATAAGAGTGAGCAAGATGCATCTGGTCCTGCCCACTGGCTCCACTGGACTCAGCAGTAAAGGCAGGATATAAACCTCAGTGGATCCCTTAAAGCCATATTATGATCATCAATTTCTGGGTGTAGAAACTGTGACTAGATAATTTACTCAGTCATCTAGGAAGAAAGTAGCCAATTCAGAACTAGGATCCATGTCCTCAGACTCCATATCCTGGGTCCTTTTTCTCTGTAAAGGTTAGGAAAAAGTGGGTGGGATCAACTTAAAGGCCCTTGAACTTCAAGCTAAGAAATCTGGTCTAAATTATGTGGTTATGAGCAGCCAAGGAAGGAAGGAAAGCAGAAGAGTGAACGCAATCCAAAGACAGGCACAAGATGAGTGTGGATGGCTATGCCAGAAGACTATTGCAATAGTCCCAGCAAAAGGTAATGAGGCTCTGATCCCAAGAAGGGGCAGTGGAGGCGGGAAGGGGGGATTTCCACCCACTGACACCTTCTAGGTTTCTGTCTGCATGTATCTTCCCATGTTAAATAAAGGAAAGGAACCACCACTATTAAATTTCAGTAAGTGCTAGGCAATGCTCCAGGCATTTATGTACATTATCTTGTTAAATCCTCCTCATAACCCTGTGCAGTAGGTATCTTTAGGATTCTCATTTTAGAGTAAAGAGACAGTGACTTTGAGAGGTTAAATGACTTGCTGATGCCCACAAAGCAAGCTAGTGTTGGGGCTTGGGTTAAAGCCCAGGTTAAAGTGCAAATCTTGTGCTATAACCATTGCTCTTCACTGTCTGAAGCCAAGGCAAAGAACCCAAGTCCTTTGATCCAGCCAAGGGTTCTTCACTGTGGGCCACAGGTACCTTTTGGACTTCCAGAGAAAGGTCAGGGGTCCACAAATGTAGCTGGGCTGGTAGCATAGGGACATTTCTCCCCAGAAGCCTGCAGAGGCCTCAGCCCAGGAGAATTCAACAGACCGGTTCGAAAGTTCCCGTGGGGATGTGCTTAGAAAACGTGAGGCAGAAGCAGAAATGCAAAAACCCTTCTCTGGTGAGAGGGTCACATGGGTGCCAAGGGGAAGACATAACAAGGGTGCCAGTGGCTGGGTATGAGACTGAGTGTCTTCAGGGGCTGGGACCTGTGGCCCCAAGCTCTGGAGACAGGACCAGCTGAGGAGATCTCCTGGGGCAGGGCTGTCTCATTCCTTAGGAAGCCTGCAACCCCAGCCTCTCTGACTGGAGAGCATAGAATGTTTTGCCTCTTCTCAACCTCATTGTCCTTCCCAAATCTGACCACCAGTCCTGTCCTGAATTATTCATGCTGTGGGCTGAGAGAAGGTGGAGCTTCCAGAGGTTTCGGGACTCAGAACCTAGGACATTCAGCTTTGTCTCCCCAGGACTTTAGCTCCAGCACTGCTGCCCTGGAATTGAGCTGCTGGTAAGATCTGCCAAGCTTTCTGCAGCTGGCTGCTGGCCAGTAACCTTGGGCTACTGGGCTTTGATTCATTTCAGCCAATCTTTTATTGAGGAATACCATGTGCCGGGGACAGTTCTGTGTCCTGTCAAGAACACGGGAGTGAATCTGTTCAGGTCTTTGTCCTTGAGGATTTGTGGCCTAGTGGAGGGGGCAGACACTTAAAAATTATTCCCTTCTACCATGTCCCCTGCGTCTGGTAAGTGTTCCCCTTCACTGTCCCCCATTTCACCAACTGAAGTCCTCTGCTAATTCCCTCCAGAAGTCCGTGGCCTTGGAACTAGGGAACCTCACACCCCAAGCACCTGAGCAAGGTTCTTGCCTTGGAGGGGCCCCAAAACAACCTCTTACCCAGAACTATTTGGAGTCCTGAACTTGGCCCCAGACTGTGGCTTGGGCCCCTAGGTTTCCAGCCACATCAGGAAAATGACACTCACTCTCGAATCCACCCATTCAGCAAACACTAATTAAGCATGGAATCAGTGCCAAGCACCCAGCTTTGTGTTGTGCGGCTGGTTCAAAACCAAATCACACAGGCATGGCCCCTGTTCTCATGCTGCTCACAGTCTCAGTGGGGAGAAAGACAAGCAAAAGGGCAATTATACTTGAACGACAGTGCAGAGATGGCGGGGGGAGTAGTATAGGACACCCTGGGAGGGAGCACGGCACAGAGGCCAGATAATTTTACCAGGACTTTCATCCTTGTCTTTCTTGGTCTTTGCATAAAGGAAGACTCTTCCAGTGGCCTATGTAGTCTTCCATACTGGCTTTTCCTTCCACTTTATCCTGTATTCCAACCTATTCCTCTGGACCCTTTGGAATCAGACAGGTGTCCAATGGAAGGTGGAAGTAAACATGAACCTGAGTGGAGACTGGAGCGTGAAGTAATACTATCCAGAGGAAAGAGCACAGGATCCCCAAACTCGGAGGGACTTGGAAGATTTCTAAGCTCTGCCTAGAACATTTCCTGCCCACCTTTCACTGAGCGATTCCTCACATCCAGACACTGGTGATGTCCAGATATGTATCTCATCTGTGTCTCATCCCAGCTCCAGATTCAGATCCAACTGCCTCCTTGACATCCCCGTCCCCACCCAGATATCTGATAAGCATCTCAAACTCACAACGTCCCCCACAGCGCTCTTGGTGTCTGCCCCTACCACCCACAAACCTGTTCTTCCCCATCTCTGCCATCTCAGAAAAAATGGCCCCACTACCTACCCATATACTCAAGTCAAAGATCCAGGATTTACTCTTGATTTTTCTTTCTCTCATTCTCTTCCACATCAGTGAGGGCTGACAAACTACCTCCATAATGTATCCTGAACTCATCAACTTCTTCTGTCTTTTTATGACTGCCTTAATCCATCATTTACCTGGACAACTGCACTAGCCTTCTGAATGGCCTTCCTGTTTCCCCTTTTGCTCCCACCCACTTCAATCCATAAAGCAGCCAAGAGCAGACCTTTTAAAACCTAAATCATGTCATGTCACCCCCCACACAGTTCCAAGTTACACTTAGAATAAAATATAAACTCCCTATAATGGTCCATAATAATGAGCTGGCCCTTGCTTAGACCGAATCTCAAGACTCCCTTGCTCGCTGGATTCCAACACATCAGACCTTCTTTCTGTTCCTCTCACAAGCTAATCTCATTCCCATTTTAGGGCTTTGCAAAGTGTCTTAACTGCCTGGAATTCCCTTCTCTAAAGTGTTGCATAATTGGGGCACTAGCTGGGCAGAGCATGGGACTCTTACTCTCGGTGTCATGAGTTCAAGCCCCATGTTGGGCATGGAGCCTACTTAAAATTAAAAGAAAAAAATTAAGGGGCACCTGGGCAGCTCAGCCGGTTAAGCATCTGCCTTTGGCTCAGGTCATGACCCCAGGGTCCTGGGATCAAGCCCCGCATCAGGCTCCTTGCTCAGCGGGGAGCCTGCTTCTCCCTCTCCCTCTCCCTCTGCTTGTTGTTCCCCTTGTGTGTGCTCCCTCTCTGTCGAATAAATAAAATCTTTTTTAAAAAAACTAAAATATTGTATAATTGGTGTCATTTTCATTATCCAGGACTCAGCTTAAAAATCACCCCTTATAAAAGGCCTTTTTTGACCACTCATCTACATAACCGCATTTGTTAAACATCGTTATTTTCCTTGTAACAGTTATCACTCTGTCATTATCTTGCTGATTTGTTTGCTTGCTTCTTTTCTGTCTCCCCCCCACCACCACCACCATGCTCCAGGAGAGTGAGGAAGCTGTCTGTGATGTTTACTGCTGTATCCCTGCAGTGGCTGGCACACCGGAGGCTCGCAGAGACACTTGTTGAATGGATGAGCTTGAATGAGTGAATCAGTGAAGTGAGAATAGCAGAGCAAGAGACTTACCAGCAGAGAGATCAGTATGTACAACGACCTAAAGTTGAGAGGGAATGTCTAATCTTTGAGAAATTGAAAGGAGTTCAGAATAACTGGCTTGAAGAGCTCTGGGGGTGTGGGTTGTCCAAAATAAGGCTTGAGAAGTAGTTAGGGGAAATTATGGAGAATGTTGGGTTTTAGATTCTCTTCCAAGTTCCATGTGAAGCCACTGGAGGGTTGGATTGTTGGGGTTTTCTTCCTTTTTTTTTTTTCTTTTCAGCTTTATTAAGATACAACTGACAAGGCATTTAAAGTATACACAATGATGATTTGGTATACAAATACACATGGAAGCATTCCCTCCACCTAGTGAACTAACACATCACACACACACAGACACACACACACACAATTTTGTGTGGGGGGGTGAGAACATTTAAGTTCTACTCTTAGCAAATTTCAATTATATAATACAATTTATCAACTATAGCCACCATCTTTTACATTAGATTTTCAGACTTTATTCATCTTATAGCTTAAAGTGTGTATACTTTTAACCAACTTATTTCCCTATTTCCCAGCCCCTGGTAACCACTTTTCTACTCTCTCTGTTTTTATAACTTTGACTTTTTTTTTTTTTTCAACTCCACATATAAGTGATATAACGTGGTCTTCGTCTTTCTCTGTCTGGTTTCTTCCACTTAGCATAATGCCCTCAAAGTCATCCATGTTGTCCAAATGGCAGGACTTCCTGCTTTCTCATGGCTGAATCATATTCTGTTGCACACATACACCACATCTTCTTTATCCATTTGTCTATTGATGCACACTTAGGTTGTTTCCATATCTTGGCTGTTGTGAATAATGTACAGTGAACACAGGAGTGCAGAGATCTCTTTGAGATTCTGTTTTCATTTCTTTTTTTTTTTCAGATTTTAATTTATTTGTCAGAGAGAGCGAGACAGAGAGAGAGAGCACAAGGAGGGGGAGAGGCAGACGGAGGGAGAAGTAGACTCCCTGCTGAGCAAGGAGCCCGATGTGGGACTCTATCCTAGGACCCTGGGATCATGACCTGAGCTGAAGGCAGCTGCTTAACAAACTGAGCCACCCAGGCATCCCTCTGTTTTCATTTCTATTGGGTAAATACCCAGAAGTGGGATTGTTAGATCGTATGGTAGCTCTACTTTTAATTTTTGGAGAAACCTCTATACTTTTTGCCACAGTGCATGCACCAGTTTACATAATCCCCAACAGTGCACGAGGGTTTCCTTTTCTCCAAATCCTCACCAACACTTGTTATCTCTTGTCTTTTTGATGATGGCCATTCAGACATTTCAAACAGGGCAGGGACTTAATCCAATAGGCGTTCTAGAAAAAAAAATCACTCTGGGTGCTGGGACCAGAATAGACTTCAGGGAGGCTAAATTGAGTGTGAGAAAGCTACTGATGGGTGCCAGTGAAAAGACATTTCAACTTGTCCTGACAAGACTGGGCAAGAATGATAATAGTGAAGATGGGGAGAATTGTAAGGAATCAAAGACCTTTAAAAGGGGTGCCTGGTGATTCAGTGAGTAGAGTGTATGACTCTTGATCCCAGGGTTGTGAGTCTGAATCCCACATTGGGCACAGAGATTACTTAAAAGTAAAATCTTTAAAAAATAAAAAATAAATAATAAAAGGACATCAACAGGGGTGTGTGCCTGGCTCTTTCAATAAAGCATATGGCTCTTGATCTTGGGGTCATGACTTTGAGCCCCACATTGAGGGCAGAGTTTAAGAGTTTACTTTAAAAAAGGGACATCAGCTGGACTTAAGGATGAACTAGATGTGGAGGGTGAGGGAGAAGAGGAGCCAAACATAACTTTCTGATTTCTGTACCAGACAGGTTAAGTGTCATTTTCTAAGTTTATATAGAAGGAGGTAGAGGTTTGGGGAGAAAGATACTGTGTTCATTTTTAGACATGCTACCTTCAAAGTACCCTAGCGCTGCTCAGTGGAGATATCCAGACCTGGAGCTCAGAAGAAAGGTCAAGGCCAGAAGTAGATTTGGCAAGTGAAGGGGGGTGGGTGTCTGCATGAGGACAAGGACAGAAAGTTAAGCATCCATGTTGAGCTCACCGAGGGCAAGTGAAGAGTGAGGAGGGAGGAGGACAGAGCCCTGAGTGCATCAACATCGGACCCCAGGAGGTAGGAGGAAAAGTAGGAGAGTGTCATGGGACAACGGGAAGGAGGTTTTCAGTCAGAAGAGAGTGGCTGAAAAGTTGAGTGTGGTGGGGCGCCTGGGTGGCTCAGTGGGTTAGGCCTCTGCCTTCGGCTGGGGTCATGATCTCAGGATCCTGCGTTCGAGCCCCACATGGGGCTCTCTGCTCAGTGGGGAGCCTGCTTCTCCCTTTTTCTCTGCCTGCCTCTCTGCCTACTTGTGATCTCTCTCTATGTCAAATAAATAAATAAAATCTTAAAAAAAAAAAAAAAGTTGAGCATGGAAAGGAATGAAAATGGCAGCGCCTAAGGCAGTAGGTGATAGGCTTTCCCCCTGGCCCCGGAGACTGGTTTTGGCATGGACCTGGACCACTTCAAACCAGACACACACAGAAGATCAGTATAGAAGATTCTTTACTCTCAAGAGAGTCGCCAGGGGAGACTTCTGTCTCTTCTCATTGTTGTCATCATGGTCATTTCGGTTACTTGGCTCAAGACACTTTTGGTTTTAGTAATACTGAAATTAAGTAATTAATTAAGCGAGTACTTATTGGGAACCTATTGTGTGCCAGCTACTGTTAGAGGAGCTGGGGACACAGTGAAAAACAAGACAGAGGAAGTATCTGTGTCCACAGAACTTGAAGCCTAGTAGGGAAGACAGACATTAAATATATAACTACATTTTGGTGTGATACAGTTTTTAATTAAACTGACAGGAAGAAGAATAAAGTAGAAAGGAAAATATGGCTGTGGGACTGCTATTTTAGATAGAGTGGGCTGGTCAGGGAGAGCATCACTGAGGAGGTGATCTTGGAGCAGAGACCCGAAGAGAAGCAGACCGACCTGTCAACTTCTAGAGGGTGCTGTCTGATGGAAACGGGGTGCAAGCTAAATTATGTTAAATTTTCTAGAAGCCACAAGAAGGAAAATAAAAAAGCACACATCACTGGTGGCCAGGGTTTATGGGGGAGGGAGGGAGGGATGGATAGGCAGAGCATGGAGTGTTTTTAGGGCTGTACTCTGAATGGTGGATAAATGTCATTACACATTTGTCAAAACTCACAGAATGTACAACATTAAAAGTGAACCTTGATATAAACTGTGGACTTCCAATGGTGATGTGTCGGGCTCATGGAAGTTTATCGATGGTAACCACTGTGTCTGGTACCACCACGGGTACGTACCACTATAATGGAGGGCAATGGTGACAGGCGTGTCTGTGTGTCTATGGGGCAGGAGGTATATGGAAACTCTCTGGGCTTGCCATTCAGTTTGGCTGTGAACCTAAATCCAGTTGAAAAAACAAAGTCTATTTAAAAAAAGTAAAGAGCAACAGGTGAAATTAATTTGGGTGATACATCTCAAATATCAGCATACTTCAGTCCTCCCAACCATCCTCTGCATCCCACATATCCAAAATACTGTCATTTTGAAATGTAACTGACATTAAAAATTAATTAGATATATCTTTTAAAGATTTTTTTTTCATTTATTTATTTGACAGACAGGTATCACAAGCAGGTGGAGAGGCAGGCAGAAAGAGGAGGAAGCAGGCTCCCCGCTGAGCAGGGAGCCCAATGCGGGGCTCGATCCCAGGACCCTGGGATCATGACTCCAGTGGAAGGCAGAGGCCCCAACCCACTGAGCCACCCAGGCACCCCTAAAATTAGATATTTAAACATCTTTTTCTTGTGAACTAGGTCCTCAAAAATCCCGTGTGTCTTTGACACTCACAGCACGTCTCAATTTGGAGCAGGCGCATGTGGCTGGAAGTTTCCAAATCGGGCAATGTAGAGGAGGAATGTTTCAGGCAAAGGAAACAGTAAACGCGAGAGAGCTGAGGCGAGAATAAGTTTTGTGTGTTTAGGGAGCGCCAGCAGGCGTGGGAGGGGCGGGGTGAGTGGGTGGAATTCTGGATGAGGCTGGTTGCAGCAAAGGGCAGGAGCTAGACCCCGGAGGGGGCCCTGGTCACAGCGGTCTAGAATTATTGTGTATGTGATCAGGAAAGCACTGAAGCCCTCTGAGCAGGGAACATGTGAGGTCCCTTTGTGACATGCAATGCAGCACACATGTTCCTTATCATTATGCTGTTTCTAATTATAGGGGAGGCAGCACGGGGGCCTTGGATCCCTCTTCTGCGGCACAGGGAAACCAGCCCTCTCTCCACTTTCACCCTTGCAGACTCCAGGCCCAGAGATGAAGAGCGCCTACACCAGGAGGCACAGCACGACTTTCTGTGTTATGGTGATTGGGCAAGAACGGGGATTGGGCTCAGGGGACTTTGGAGGGTATCAGCCAGGCCGGCCTGCGTTGAGAACGAGATGGAGAAGTCTGGCAGGGAAGGAAAGGAGAAATGATAGGGTAGTGATTGGAGGGATGTGAAGTTTGTTTGCGTGTTTGTTTTGAAGCAGGAAAGATTTGAGCATGATTGAAAATTGATCTGAAAGGAGGAGGAGTAGAGAGGGAGAGGCTGGGGAGAATAGGTTATAGATAGTGGGGCTGGGGGGCGGACGGAAAGGTGGCAGGGACTGACTGAGGGAGTAGAGGAAGGCTAAGAGGTGAGGAAGGTAGGCCTGGGGACTTGGTGATGGCAGGCTCTGTTCCAGACTTCCATGGTGCCCATCCCCTTGCCATCCGGGTTCCAGGGACCTGCATGCCATCTCCGTTCTGCTGCCCACTCTTCTCTTTGCTAGTCACTCTCAGACCCCCAGACCAGAGATGATCTCAGCAGGGCTGACACCCACCATCTGCCCCTCCTTCCATTCTGAGCTCCTGTGCTCTGGCTAGGGACTCCTAGAGCCTGCTTCTCCTTTACTCTCTTCCATTCTCTTGTCCCAGTTCCTGGAGGCTGACTCACTCTACCTTCCAAGCTGAGCACAAGTCTCCTGGTTCTGACATCCCAAACCCACCCATCTACCATGTGCAACCCCCTCACTGTTTAGGCATGATGCTCCCTGCTTCACAATTAACAGTGTATTATATTCAGTCCTTACGACGACACTACAAGGTATGTGCTGTCAGCATCCCATTTTACAGATGAGGAAATCAGGGCTCAGAATGGAGAAGTGTCTTCAGCAAGGGCTCATAGCCAGGAAGTATGCAAGAGAAGATCCCATCCCGTGTCTGTGAGCTCTAAAAACTGACCTCTTTCTGTGATGCCACATTGTCTTTCAAGTGTCAGAAACGGAGCTGATACTTTGCAGATCTTATCTCATCTGGGCAATGGGCTATGGGCATAAGCAGCAGAAAGTAGGGCTCAGGGGTGCCTGGGTTTCTCTGTTGGTTAAGCGTCTGCCTTAGGCTCAGGTTGTGATCCCGGAGTCCTGGGATTGAGCCCCGCATCAGGCTCCCTGCTCGGCGGAAAGCCTGCTTCTCCCTTTCCCACTCCCGCTGCTTGTGTTCCCTCTCTTGCTGTCAAATAAATAAATAAAACCTAAAAAAAAAAAAAGAAGAAGAAGAAGAAGAGAAAGAAAGAAAGTGGGGCTCAGCTCTGGGGAGACTGGTTCCCAGGGAGAGCCTTGGAATATAAGTTCTACGAAGGCAAGGATTTGTGCCTGTTTGATCACTGCTGTACCTCCCCCACCTCCAGCCCAACCCTGTCCCCAGAAGAGTATCTGGCACAAAATTATATGCAATAAATATTTACTGAATGAATGAATGAGTAAATGAATGAATGAGCTCTAGCAGCTGAGAGGTCTGGTCAAAACCCAACCAGAGACAAAATTAGGCAGGAGTACAAAGCAGTACAAAGCAGGGAGCAAGTGCCCGGAATTGGCCAAGGTACAGCTCGGTTACAGGAAAAAGACAAAGGTCCAGGAGGATTCAACCTCAAGGCTTCTTTCCCAACCCACGTGGAGGGATCTTATAAATTCAGCCTAAACCAATCAGGACATTGCATTTCTTGGCCACAATAATCAATTCAGAGAAAAACACATAAAGAGTTGCTTTAATCTTTATAAATAATTGTGTATAATTTCATTTTATGGATTTTCATAATTAATTTCACTGGTACCCTGATGATGGGCTTTTAGGCAATTTCTCATCTTTTGCTAATACAAATAATGTTGCCAGGAAGAACTGTATATAAATGTCAATTCTCACAGATACATCATATCTGAAATACGAATTTCTAGAAGTGAAATCTCTGAGCTGAAACGTGTATGCATTTATACTTTTCATAGATACTGCAAATTACCCACCACTGAGGTTGTACCCATGAAAACTCCCTCCTGAAATGTGGGAGAAGATCTGCTTGCCGTATTCCACCCAAAATGTTTTATCCTTGATAGTCTGACAGGTAAAAAATGAAATGCTAGTACAATGTCAGCTCGCACTGCTCTCTCTCTTTTTTTTAAATTTAAATTCAATTAGCCAACGTACAGTACATCATTAGTTTCAGATGTAGAGTTGAGTAATTCATCAGTTGCCTGTAACATCCAGTGCTCATCACATCACGTGCCCTCCTTACTCACACTACTCTTTTTATTTTATTTTATTTTATTTTATTTTATTTTATTTTATTTTATTTTATTTATTTGACAGAGAGAGAGACACAGCAGGAGAGGGAACACAAGCAGGGGGAGTGAGAGAGGGAGAAGCAGGCTTCCCATTGAGCAGGGAGCCCGATGTGGGGCTCGATCCCAGGACCCTGGGATCATGATCTGAGCCGAAGGCAGACTCTTAACAACTGAGACACCCAGGCACCCCTCACACTACTCTTAATATCAATGACAGTCAGGATGTTTCATGGATCTAAGACGGTTTTTTAAAAAATCCTACTATGGGGGGGTGCCTGGGTGGCTCAGTGGGTTAAGCCTCTGCCTTCAGCTCAGGTCATGGTCCCAGGGTCCTGGGATCGAGCCCCACATGAGCCTCTCTGCTTAGCAGGGAGCCTGCTTCCTCCTCTCTCTCTGCCTGCCTCTTTGCCTACTTGTGATCTCTGTCTGTCAAATAAACAAACAAAATCTTAAAAAAAAAAATAAATCCTACTATGGGGCACCCTAGTGGGTCAGTTGGTTTGGGCTTGGTTTTGGCTCAGGTCCTGATCTCATCAATGTCATGAGATCAAGCCCCACATCCTGCTCTGCGCTCAATGTGGAGTCTGCTTGAGATTCTTTCCCTCTGCTCCTTCCCATTCTTGCTCTCTCTAAAATAAATAAATAGGGGCACCTGGGTGGCTCAGCCCTCTCCCTCTTCTGCTTCCCCTGCTTGTGCTTTCTCTGTCAAATAAAAAAAAATAAAATCCTTTTTAAGAATTTAAATAAATACAATCTTTTTAAAAAATCCTACTACTTAAAAAAATTAAATAAAGAAGTAAAAATTGGGACGCCTGGGTGGCTCAGTGGGTTAAAGCCTCTGCCTTCGGCTCAGGTCATGATCTCAGGGTCCTGGGATCGAGTCCCACATCGGGCTCTTTGCTCGGCAGGAAGCCTGCTTCCTCCTCTCTCTCTGTCTGCCTCTCTGCCTGCTTGTGATCTCTATCAAATAAATAAATAAAATCTTTAAAAAAAAAAAAAGAAGTAAAAATTTGTCTCTAACCCCAGATTCCAAAAACAGTTAGTGTTCAACTGTTATTATGTACTTCTGGACTTTTCCTTAAATTCATATGTATTTATATAATTTCACTTTAAAAGTAAAAATGTGTATATGTATTACATATATGTAAACACATACATGTGTAATACACCTGACTCTGAAACCTGCATTTTCTTACTTTTTTTTATCTTTTGCCAATTATGTTTTCATTTTAGTTGCTTTGCATTTCACTTTATTATTTTAATTTTATTTATTTATTTTAAGTGGTCTCCTTGCCCAACGTGGAGCTTGAACTCATGACCTTGAGATCGAGTCACATTCTCCACTGAGCCAGCCAGGTGCCCCATTTATTTTAATATTTAATTTAATTTTAATTTTAATTTAATTTAATTTTAAAGATTTTGTTTATTTGTTTGACAGAGACACAGCGAGAGAGGGAACATAAGCAGCGGGGTGGGAGAGGGAGAAGCAGGCTTCCCTCTGAGCACAGAACACGATGTGGGGCTCCATCCCAGGACCCTGGGATCATGACCTGAGCTAAAGGCAGACGCTTAATAACTAAGCCACCAGGCACCCCTATTTTAATATTTTAAAAGATTTTTATTTTTAAGCAACCTGTACGCCCAACTCACTACCCTGAGATCAAGAGTTGCTTGCTCCACTGACAGGGGTGGCCAGGCACCCCAGATGCCTTGCATTTTATTTTTAAAGATATATTTAATCATTTCAGAGAAAGGGAGAGAGAGCGCATGCATGAGCGAGTACAGGGTGGGATGGAGGGAGAGACCTCCCAAGCCAACTCTGCTGAGCCCAACTCCAGGCTTGATATCAGGACCCCAAGATCATGACCTGAGCTGAAACCAGGAATCAGATGCTCAACCAACAGAGACACCCAGGTGCCCCCAAAGATTGATTTATTTTTGAAAGAGAGAGACAGACAGACTCCGAGGGGAGGGGTAGAGGGAGAGGGAGAAAGGGAATTACAAGCAGACTCTGTGCTGAGCGTGGAGCCCAACTTGCAGCTCAATCTCATAACCCTGAGATCATGACCTGAGCCAAAACCAAGAGTTGGTGGCTTAACTGACTGAGCCAGCCCGGCGCCCCTGCATTTTAGTTTTAATATGGAACTTTTTCAAGGTCTGCTTCCCATTTCTTCAAGGCTACTTAGTATGACATTTGGAGCATACGATAATCTATTTCTTCTTAGACATTTTGATTTTCAAATTTGTTAAATCCCAATCATACTGCAACAAATATTCTTCTGCGTGCATTTTTATTTACACGTGCGGTTATTTCTTTAGGCTTTATTCCTCAAAGTGGTCTTGGGCTGCTTTCGATGACAAACTGGAAGCTAAGTAGGTTGATTTGGGATGGGAAAGGCTTTCATGTAAGTATTTCACCTGCTGTCTTCAGCACAGAGAACAGGTCCACTTTCCAATTTGTTCCCATTCATATCATAAACAGCTGGGGACTTCCCTGAACAAATGGTACCACAGTTCATCAACGGCAAAGGATTCTTGAGTGGCTGCTGCGTTGAATGTAAGGAATGAGAGTGTTAGAACAACATGGAAAGTTCTCTGCCTTCCAACTCAGTTTAACAGAGAAGCGGGATATAGAAAGAGAAATAACAATCCAAATGATACAAAGAGTAATCGCCCCCTTCCAGACTTGCTTCTCCACGTCCTGAAGCATTTACCGTCTGTAACCTATGGCGGGCCGGCTTTAGGTGCTTGCTCCTTGGACGATGAGGCGAGAGTGGCTCCAGATATGCAAGCAGGAGAGAATCTAAGTTATTCCATTAGGCTGGAAGTCCCAGGGTCTCTATCTCCTTTCCAACACACCTTCATCTGGTAAACATTGACCTGTCTCGATTCCTTGTCCGATGCTGGAGGGGCAGTGGAACCCCGGCACTCAAGTTCTTAGGGATACGTGTTGATTGGGAAGGTACTGGGTGACAAGAGATAAAGTAGTCCAATGTTTGGACTAGAAAAACTCAGGCTGAAAGCTGGTGTATTTTTGTTTACTCCATATTCTGTTGTTGTTGAACTTAAAATACTTTATTGCGCTAAAGTTTATAGGCAACATCAGGCACACATTTTAAGAGAATGGTTAGGTAAGTTTTGCGAACTGTCCTCACTGATGTAACCACTACCACAAACAAAGCCTACAGAAGATGTCCCTCCTCCCACCCCCAAAGTTCCCTCATGCTATTTAACTTAAAAAAAGAAATTATACTTTTATTTTGTTTTTAAGTTTATTCATTTATTTCAGTAATCTGTATACCTAACATGGGCCTTGAACTCATGATCCTGACATCAAGAGTTGCTCACCACTCTGACTGAGCCAGCCAGGCACTCCAAAACCTTTTATTTTGAAATAATTGGGGTGCCTGGGTGGCTCAGTTGTTGAGCGTCTGCCTTCGGCTTGGGTCGTGGTCCCAGGGTCCTGGGATCGAGTCCTGCATTGGAGGGGTCCTTGCTCAACGGGAGGCCTGCTTCTCCTTCTCCCACTCCTCCTGCTTGTTTTCCCTCTCTTGCTGTCTCTCTGTCAAATAAATAAATAAAATCTTAAAAAAAAAAAAAAAGAAAAGAAAAGAATCATAAGGACTCCTGGGTGGCTCAGTTAGTTAAGCGCCTACCTTCAGCTCAGGTCATGATCACAGAGTCCTGGAATCGAGCCCTGCATCAGGCTCCCCGTTCAGTGGGGAAGTCTGCCTCTCCTTCTCCATCTGGCTCTCTCTCCCACTCATGCTCTCTCTCACTCTCTCACTTAAATAAATAAAATCTTTTTTAAAAAAAGAAATAATTATAGACTGACAGGAAGTTGCAAAGATAGGGCCGAAGAGTGCCAAGCACCCTTCACTCAGTTTCCGGGAAGTGGTTACTTTTCTTTCTTTCTTTTTTTTTTTAGATTATTTATTTATTTATTTGACAGACAGAGATCACAAGTAGGCAGAGAGACAGGCAGAGAGAAGGGGGAAGCAGGTTCCCTGCTGAGCAGAGACCCCGATGTGGGGCTCGATCCCAAGACCCTGGGATCATGACCTGAGCCGAAGGCAGAGGCTTTAACCCACTGAGCCACACAGCGCCCCCGCCCCCCAGTGGTTACGTCTTACAGAATTGTAGTACAATATCAGGATCAGAAATGTACACTATACAATGTGAATAGTTAACATGAATAAATAGTTCTTTGTCATTTTTTAAAAAGATTTATTTATTTGAGAGAGAGAGTGTGTGTGTACATGTGAGTGGAAGAGGAACAGAGGGAGGAGGAAAGAATCTCTAGCAGGCTCCCTGCTCAGTATGGAGCCCGATGGGGGGCTCGATGCAGGTCTCGATCTCATGACCTGAGCCAAAATCATGAGTCAGATGCTTAACGGACTGAGCTTCTCAGCCACCCCCAATAGCCTCTGTTTCTTTCTGTCACTTTTTAGATTCATGTGACCACCACTGCAAGATACAGAAGTGTTCCATCATCCCAGAGATCCCCTAGTGGGGTCCCTTGTTTCTTCAGGAATGCTACATAATGGAGTTATACAGTGTGTGACCTTTTGAGATGGTTTTTTTCTTTAAGATTTTATTTATTTAATTAAGGAGACAGACATCTAGAGAGGGACCCCAGAGAGGGATCCCAGGACCCCAGGACCATGACCTGAGCCGAAGGCAGATCCCTAACGACTGAGCTACCCAGGTGTCCCGAGATGGCTTTTTTCACTCAGCCCTTGAGAACCATCTAAGTTGTTGCCAAATTGAGTTCAGTCCTTGTCAGGAAGGAGTGGTATTCCAGAGTATATTTAAATTAGCACACACTTGGTGGCTTATACCAACAGAAATTTGTCCTTGCCTCTCTGGAGGCTGTAAGTCCTAAACCAGGTGTCAATAGGGCTGTGCTCCCTCCAAAGACTTGAAAGGAGGTTCTTCCCTTGTCTCCTCCAGCTTCTTTGGGTTCCCCCCATTCCTTGGCTTGTGGCTGCATACATCCAGTGTCCATCTCTATCTGAACATGGCCTTCACCAAAATGTCTGTGTCTTGCCTTCTATCTCTTACTTAGGACACCTGTCGTTGGATTTAAGTCCCACTGAGAAAATCCAGGATGATCTTCTCTCAAGATTCTTAACTTCAGCCAGGGTTTTTAGCCATACTTAGCAGGAGGAATAGGGAAAAGCACGTCTGTTCCGTCTTTCTAGAAGTGGACATTGATCTACATTCTTTAAAAACATTAAGATCCCCACGGGATGCCTGGGTGGCTCAGTCCGTTTAGCCGCTGCCTTCAGCTCGGGTCATGATCCCAGAGTCCTGGGATCGAGTCCCACATACGGCTCCTTTCTTGACAGGGAGTCTGCTTCTCTCTCGGCCTCTGCCTGCCACTCTGTCCGCTTGTGCGTGTTCTCTCTCTGACAAATAAATAAACAAATAAAATCTTAAAAAACAACAACAACAACAACAACAAAACATTAAGACCCCCATTTAAGGGGCGCCTGGGTGGCTCAGTGGGTTAATGCTTCTGCCTTCGGCTCAGGTCACGATCGCAGGTTCCTGGGATTGAGTCCCACATTGGGATCCTTGCTCAGCGGGAAGCCTGCTTCTCCCTCTCCCACTCCCCCTGCTTGTGTTCCCTCTCTCGCTGTGTCTCTCTCTGTCAAATAATAAATAAAAATCTTCAAAAAAAAAAAAAAAGACCCCCATTTAAACATCACATATTTCTCATGAAAATGTAGACTTCTGGTTTCTCATGAGCCACTGGAGGAGAAGTCATCCTGGCCTGCACTTCTGCTTGGTAATACTTGGCCGGAGCGGGACGTCCACTGTCCCCATGGATGAACTTGTATTTGGTCTCCAGCAAGTGCTGGCCACAACAAAGATGGAATGTGACACCAGAAAAGGAGCCACTGGCGGGATCTTTACAGGATTCTGCTATATCATTGTGGAAATGTTCTCTCTCTCCCAGCACAAAACAAAACTCTGCTCTAGCACAGACTGTTCTAAGCAGTTACAGTAAAAAAACAAACAAACAAACAAAAAAACCCAAAACTCCTCATGTCAGGAAACCGCTCACTCATCCCTCCTCTCGAGAACCCCTAATCATGACATGACCCAGAGTTAAGCTCCCAGCCCACTCTTGTGGAAGCATGACACAGTGAGCCAGCTGGCCCAGAAAAACACCTATGTCAGCAAAGCCTTGGATTCTTGGTGGCTGCAAAGCGAAGCCCCAAGGGGAGGCAGCTTTGTGTTCCGAACAGCCAAGGATGTTGTGTTGGAAGCTCCGGCCAGCCTGACCTGGCCACGCAGGAGTGTTCGTGGAACCACGGAAAGGCCTAACCGTGGTCCTTTTCTCATCACAGGTTCAAACAAGTGGTTCTGTTAGCCTGGTCAGTGGTCACTTCCATGCACAAACTGGGGGGCTTGCGGGGCAGAGTCATGCTTGGGGAAGATGTTTTCAAGTTGTTGAGTTCACTGACTCCTTTCGGAGACTTGAGGCCTCGTGATCGGCCTAGTTGCTTCACTCCAGAGTGCTTCAGCTCCTTCCCGCGAGGGAACTATCAAGAGGAAGCCACCAGTCTTTCGTGCCTGAGTCCTCCCCACTTCTTGTCCCCAGAGCATCACCTCTGGCCTCCTGTGTGCAGGTCCAGTCCCCGCTGCTTCTAGCCAGAGCAGAGAAAGGAGGAGAAACCTGTCTGCTCTGTGGAGATAAAGCAAAGCCCAACCACTGACAGAGGACAGAAACTTCCTGAGCGACCCTGGGTTCCCTTATGTGCTCAGTCTTCGGGAGATCAAACACAAAACAATCTGGGCCGCCAGCAAGGGCGCCAGCTTGGTACATCCTGAGGGTGTGTTTGGCCTGGGACATTCCCATTCTCTGTGGCCAGAGCCATATGCTGGGCCCTCTGTGCCATAAGGAAACAGAAGCACTGGTGCCCACCAGGAGGAAACTCACCCCCCAGAGACCCCTCGAGAGGGCTGGGCACAGATAATGTAATAGTGAAAGTATTGAGCAAGAGGAGGAGGAGGAAAATGTCCAGGCTGTCCAGAGCTGCTGTGGTCTCCAGCCAGGGCTGACAGGTAAGCGCCTCTAAATGATACGCAGATTAATAACAGTAAGTCCCTGTGGCCTGGGTCATTTCTGCTGGGACCTCTATGGTGTGCAAAAGACAGGGGCCACTGTCACTTTGAATTGTCACTGGAACCAAATGAGTCCTCCAGGTGCTGAGGCTGGAGAGTCGGGCAGGAGAGAGGACACCATTCTGACCGACTCTAGGCAGGGACCTCAGGGCTGCCCTCTCAGGAGGGTAGGGCCCTTACCTCCAGGCCTGCCTCCCTTCCATGCCCTCCTATGCTCTCGTACCACCACTACTCTAGGCCGAGTCCATGCTCTTGCATCAGTCCCCACCACTCTCCCTGCTTCCTCCAAACAGAGACGGCAGACCAGCTCGTGCCTCCTAAAAACACAGATCGAGCCTTCCTCGCCCTCACCACCTGGCCCTCTCAGAGGCACTTGGTCAATCTTTCGAAGCTCTGCTCAGGTTACTCCTTTGTTCCTAAACCTATAGGGGCTCCCCAGTGCTGTCAGTAAACTCCTGCACTTACATTCATGGTTCATCTTGATGTAGGAAAGACTTTAGGGTTCGAAGCTGATGGTCAAGAAAGAATTCTTGAGGGGCGCCTGGGTGGCTCAGTGGGTTAAAGCCTCTGCCTTCGGCTCAGGTCATGATCCCAGGGTCCTGGGATCGAGCCCCGCATCGGGCTTTCTGCTCAGCAGGGAGCCTGCTTCCTCCTCTCTCTGTGTCTGCCTCTACTTGTGATCTCTGTCAAATAAATAAATAAAAATATGAAAAAAAAAGAAAGAATTCTTGAGACGTCTTTGGTGCGAAAAGGTAATTGTATGAAAGCACAGGGACAGGACCTGTGGGCAGAAAGAGCTGCACCAGGGTCATGAGAGTGGCTCATTATATACTTTCAAGTTGGGAGGGGTTAGGGATAGCGTGTCTCTAAGGAATTTGGAAGCAAGGTTTCTAGGACCTTGAGGGAGTTATTGTTGGGAAAGGGTCATTTATTACTGTCCAATAAAACCTGAGTTATGAGACCCTTCAGGTGTATATCGGTGGCTCATATGCTTGGGGGATGATTGCCAACATGTATCTTGGGGGATAAAGATGAAGTAAGTTTCCAAAATATTTTTATTTGTTCAAGTAGACTTATAGGATCCTGGGGGTTGAGCTAAGATTGCCTTTTGCCCTCAGCAAAGTGTCAACATCGGAGGCAGCTGAGTCCCTAGAGGAATGTCACTTTGCCTGTTCCAAGGACTTGTCAGTGAGCTGTAGATAGTAAGGAAATTTAATAATTTTCCTTCTGCCTTTCTCTTCCACATCAATCTCATCATTTCAGTCAGGTCTCTCTCTTTGCTCCCCCTTGGCTACTCCACATTTGGGCCCCATGGCTCTTGAACATTCTTTGGTCGCACCAGAACGCTACACATAAGCCATTTCCTAATGAGGACCTCTGAGGAGGAACTGAAGGACCCACTAATAATCCCTTCTCCCCTTCTGCTTGAAAACCATTGCTTGGGGATGCCTGGGTGGCTCAGTCAGTTAAGCACCTGCCTTCGGCTCAGGTCACGATCCCAGGTCCCTGGGATCGAGCCCCACACTGGGCTCCCTGCTCAGCAGGGTGTCTGCTTCTCCCTCTCCCTCTGCTCCTCCCCAGCTCCTGCACTCCCTCTCTCTCTCTGTTTCTGTCTCAAACAAATAGATAAAATCTTAAAAAAAAAAAAAGAAAGAAAGAAAGAAAGAAAGAAAGAAAGAAAGAAAGAAAGAAAGAAAGAAAGAAAGAAAGAAAACCAGTGCTTGAACCAAGTGATTCTGAGCACAGTTGCTCTATAACACCTCTAGGCTTTTGCTCACGTAACCTCTGTCTGGAATGTGCAGCACATCTCCATGTCCAAATCCTGTCTGCCCTTTGAGGTTCAACAAGAGTGCCACAGAGCCTCCAGCCCCTGCCTGTCCCCTAGCCCGCAACATCCACTCTCATACGAGCAAGGGTTTCTCCCTTCCCCAGGTTCACACAGATTCACAGAGGTTTGCCTCATGGAATAGGGCGAGTACTTTCTTTTTTTTTTTTTTTAAAGATTTTATTTATTTATTTGACAGAGAGAGAATTCACAAGTAGGCAGAGAGGCAGGCAGAGAGAGAGAGGGGGAAGCAGACTCCCCACTGAGCAAAGAGCCTGATATGGGCCTCGATTCCAGGACGCTGAGATCATGACCTGAGCCGAAGGCAGAGGCTTAAACCACTGAGCCACCCAGGCGCCCTAGGGCGAGTACTTTCTACCATGAACTGATCATTTGTGTCCATATTTCGTCTCTCACTGTACTGTGACCTCCATGAGGGTAGGGACCATGTTCTATCACCCTTGACTCTTCCACAAGGCCCAACAGAGTATCTTGTACATGGTTTCTTTTATTTTTATTTTTTTTAAAGATTTTATTCATTTATTTGACAGAGAGAGAACATAATCAGGGGGCACTGGAGGCAGAGGAAGCGGGGGAAGCAGACTCCACACTGAGCAGGGAGCCCGATGTGGGGCCACCTGAGCTGAAAGCAGATGCTGAACCAACTGAGCCACGCAGGTGTCCCTCTTGTACTTGGTTTCATGTCGAATGCCATGGCTTGAATAAAAACCATGTTATAGGTAAATGAAAGTAGGTTGGCCAGTTTCTTCTTTATTCTTATAGATAAGAAACTTCTAATCCAGGGCACCTGGGTGGCTCAGTGGGTTAAGCCTCTGCCTTTGGCTCAGGTCATGATCTCAGGGTCCTGGGACCGAGCCCCACTTTGGACTCTGCTCAGCAAGGAGCCTGCTCCCCCCCACCCCATCTGCCTCTCTGCCTACTTGTAATCTCTTTCTCTGTCAAATAAATAAATAAAATCTAAAAAAAGGAAGAAAGAAACTTCTAATCCTTCATTTTCCAAACTGGGTACCGGGTCCTTTTGTGTCCAGTACTAGGACACCATACCCATGACATGCTTCATCAAAAGTGGGTTCTTGCACCAAACACAGAAACACAGTTGGGTAACATTGTATAGTCTGTCCTCTTCTGGAGATTCACAAACTCTATTAGCATAGTAGAAGTTCTAAGTTCTGCAGTTAAAAATAACAACTTGGTTTACTCAGCTTTACCGAATTATATTTAACCTTTTCCAACAGCCCCAAAGAATACACACTGCCATCTCATAAAAGTACAGCACAGCACACACTAGGAATGCTGTCCTAAATTCCTTTTGAAAGCTTGAATCTGGTGTCCTCCCTCACATGACCTAGCGTAACATTTAGGAGGACCTGCTTTAGGTCAAATACGGCAGCGACCTTGAGTAAGACTGCAACATCTTTCAGATCTGGGACCTATTTTTACTGCATGTAAGCACCAAGAAAAGAGACATACATGTGGGGAAGGACTAGATTTAGAACCTGTTCACCTTCCTTCTGCTGTCCCCTTTCTCCCAGATGCTTCTGGAATCCTGTACTCTTAGATGAGATTCCTAGTCTGGCAGTCAGTCTAGCCTCACCTACCTTTTTAGGTTTTCTCCCCACGACTCCCCAATACATCCTTAACCTTCACTGTGGAGATCGGGCTCTTGCTCCTCCCTGAGCAGAGCAGTGCTTTCCAACTACCACACCTCTGCTGATGAGGCACTCTACCTAAACCACCCTGCTCACAGGTTTGCCAGTGGGAACCCTGCCCGACCTTTCAAGGTCTCAACACAACCTCTACTGGATTAGCTAGCTGGAAGTTCACAGCTGAGTGAACTTGAGTGCTGGAAGAAAACTTAGAATTGCTCTAATCCAAACCCTCCACTTCAGGAAACAGTGATTCAGAGAGGCTTAAGTGACTTAGGTGATAGAGCTCAGCAGAGGATAATCTAGAACACAAGTTCCTCTTTGGTTTTTTAAATCCCGCCCCCCAGTTGTATTTATCGTATCGTGCATTATTGTATTGGGCACTGAATTATGGTTAAATTGTTGAGTCCCTCAGAGGAATTTACTTTTTCTTGCCATTGATAAATCATAATGCTCTGACCAGAGGATACAGAGAGATGGATGTAGATTCAATATTTTTCAAGAGTGTTAGCTTTGGAGTTCAATAAACCAGAATTTTTTTTTTTAATGTAGGTACAGTTTATACGTAAAATGCACACATTTTAAAGTGTATAATTCTAGAAGTTTTGAAACATTCATGTGACCACCACCGTAATAAAAATATGGAAGTTTCCATTACCCCAAAAGATTTTCTTGTGCTGCTTCCCAGTCAGCCCCCTTCCCTAACCACTGAGCTGCCCTCTGTATATGGGTTCCATCTGTCTTTATCGGAATGTTGTATAAATGGAATCATACAATGTACACTGTGTCTGGCTTCTTTCACTCAACATAAAGACTTTAAGATTTACCCAAGTGCTTGCATGTTCCTGCAGTTTACTCATTGTTTTGCTGGGAAGAATTTCATTATATGGATATACCACAATTGATCATACTGATGATCATCTGGGTTTTTTGCTGTTATGAATAAAGCTGTTATGAACATTCAATACAACTTTGATTAAATGTGCATTTTCACTTATCTTGAGAAAACATCTCACAGTGAAACTTCTTGGTCATGGGGTCAATGTATATTTAACTTTAAGAAATTCCAAAATAGGAGGGCACCTGGGTGGCTCAGCCAGTGAGCATGTGACTCTTGGTTTCAGCTCAGGTCATGATCTCATGGGCTGTAGGACTGAGCCCCATGTCGGACTTCATGCTCACTGGGGAGTCTGCTTGAAGAGTCTCTCCCTCTGCCCCTCCCCCCATGCCTGCACATGCTCTCTAAAATAAAAAGAAACTAAAATAATTTTCCAAAGTGGTAATACCATTTTATACTCCCATCAGCAGTGGAAGAGAGTTCCAGATGTTCCACATTCTCACAAACATTTGGTATTGTTAGTTTTTAAAAATTTTTGGCCATTCTTGGGGTGCCCAGGTGGCTCAGTCAGTTAAGTGTCTGCCTCTGGCTCAGGTCATGATCTCAGGGTCCTGGGATCAAGCCCCACAGTGGGCTTCCTGCTCAGTAGGAAGCCTGCTTCTCCCTCTCCCACTGCCCCTGTTTATGCTCTCTCTCTCAAATAAATAAATAAAATCTTTAAAAAAATAAATAATAAATAAAAAATTTTGGCCATTCTTGTTGGCCATAATGAGGTATCTCATTATGTTTTAAATTTCCATTTTCCTCATTACTAATTATCAAGCACTTTTTTTGAGCATCTTTTTATGTGCTCATTGACCACTTGTGTATCTTCATTTGTGGAAATATGCATTCAGGTCTTTTGCCATTAAAAAAAAAAATTGGGTGGGGGGTGCCTGGGTGGCTTGGTGGGTTAAGCCTCTGCCTTCAGCTCAGGTCATGATCTCAGGGTCATGGGATCGAGTCCCACATCTGGCTCTCTGCTTGGCAGGGAGCCTACTTCCCCCACCCCTCCCCTCTGCCTGCCTCTCTGCCTACTTGTGATCTTGGTCTGTCAAATTAAAAAAAAAAAATTATTTTTAATTGGGTTGTTAGCCTTTTTACTACAGATTTGCAGAAATGCAAGTTATAGATGCAAAAATGTGTACACACACACATATTCTAGATATAAGACTTTTATCATACTTATGTATTTTAGAGATTTATCCCAATCTTGGCTTGCCGCTTCATTTTTTTTTTTTAAGATTTTATTTATTTGACACAGAGAGAGAGAGAGCGTGAGAGCGAGCGCAAGCAGGGGGAGCAGCAGAGGGAGAGGGAGAAGCAGGCTCCTGGTTGAGCAGGGAGCCCGAAGCAGGACTCAAGCCCCGGACCCCAGAATCATGACCCAAGCTGACGGCAGACTCTTAACCGACTGAGCCACCCAGGTGCCCCGGCTTGCCTATTCATTTTTATTTTTTTTTTAAGATTTTATTTATTTATTAGACAGAGATCACACGTAGGCAGAGAGGCAGGCAGAGAGAGAAGGGGAGGCAGGCTCCCCACTGAGCAGAGAGCCCGATGCAGGGCTCGATCCCAGGACCCCAGGACCACGACCTGAGCCAACAGGTCAGAGGCTTAACCCACTGAGCCATCCAGGCGCCCTGCCTATTCATTTTTAATACTGTCTTCTCATGAACGGAAGTTGTAATTTAATAAAATCCAATTTATCAATTTCTCTTAATGGTCAATGGCTTCTGTGTTCTTTGTAAGATACCTTTGTCAACCTAAGATCATATATATATACTCTCTTACATTTTCTAGAACTGTACTACTAGTAAATTCACTGAGTCTTCTGTCATTTGGATACTGAGCCCATCCAGTGAGTTCTACTTTTCAGCTCAGTAATTTCTGATTGGTTCCCATGTTTTTCTATTTGCTGATATTTTTATTTTATTTCAAGAGTTTGTAATTGCTCACTGAAGTATTTTTATGATGACTGCTTTAAAATCTTTGTCAGATAATTCCAACATCTGAATTATCTTTGTGTTGGCATCAGATCATTCAAGTTCCTAGTTCTTGGCATGATGAGTGATTATTTATTGAAACCTGGACATTTTGTGTATTAGGTTATGAGACTCTGGATCCTACCTAAATCTATTTTGGCTGGAAGTCACACTAGTTTGGTGCCCAGGTCCTGGTTTAATTTTGAGAGCTGTCATTCCCAAGACGATTTAGTTTCCAGAGTGCCTGCAGTGCTATTCTGGTCTGCTTCTTGTGTGTGCTACCAGAGACCAATCTGAAAACTTGCACTGTAGTCAGTTCCCAAATATTTGCCATACAAATTATATTCATTTTGACCTGTGGGTTATTCTGGGGTCTGCCTAGAACTTCATATATAGGTTTTTAAAAATTTTTATTTATTTGAGAGAGCATGTACACAAGCAGGAGGAGTGGCAGAGGAAGAGGGAGAAGCAGGTTCCCCACTGAACAAGGAGCCTGATGTGGGGCTTGATCCCAGGACCCTGGGACCATGACCTGAGCTGAAGGCAAACACCCAACTGACAGAGCCACCCAAGTGCTCCTCACATATAGGTCGGTGTTTTTTGTTTTTTTTTTTTTAAAGATTTCATTTATTTATTTGAGAGAGAGAGAAAATGAGAGAGAGAGCATGAGAGGGGAGAGGTCAGAGGGAGAACCAGACTCCCTGCCCAGCAGGGAGCCTGATGTGGGGCTTGATCCCCAGACTCCAGGATCATGACCTGAGCCAAAGGCAGTTGCTTAACCAACTGAGCCACCCAGGTGCCCCACACACATAGGTTTTAAAGAAACTCTTTCAGGCCCCCTGGGTGCCTCAGTCGGTTGGGCATCTGCCTTCAGCTCAGGTCATGATCCCAGAGTCCTGGGATCGTGCCCCACATCAGGCTCTCTGCTCGGTGGGAAGCCTGCTTCTCCCTCTCCCACCCCCCTGCTTGTGTTCCCTCTCTCATTGTGTCTCTGTCAAATAAATAAATAAAATCTTAAAAAAAAAAAAAAGAACCTCTTTCATCAGTTTCCTCATCTCTAAAACCCTCCTCTGCATGGATGAGGGTTACTTCACTGCTGTTGGATGGGTGGTGGGGGTAGCTGTCAAAGTCCAAGGCATCTTGCTTCTTCAAAGTGAGCAAGTGAGCAGAGTGAGGGAGGGAGAGAGCGAGCCAGCAAAGTGGAAATAACAGTCCTATGCATCCTGTCCCCTTTGACATACTCTATCTGTTAGAAACAAGTCACAAAGTCAGGCTTAACACCATAAAAGGGGATTACAGAGAACATGAATATCGGGGGATGGAGATCACTGGGAATTATTTTAGAAGCAGCCTACCACAGTTGTCTTTAATTTTTATCATCATTTTGCAGTTTTCAGAGACATTCAGAGAAGCAAAAAAGCTACCTTTTACATTTACTCATGTATTTACCATTTTGTTAAGTATCAATCTGGCTGGGTTTAAGTATACCACTTTGCCACTTGTCTATCAATTTACCTGTTTTTGTTCCTGTTCCTCTTTTCTTGCCTTCTGGTAGGTTAATCTTACACATACAATGAAACACACAGCTCTTAAGTGCAGTTTCCTGAGTTCTGATGACTGTATGAATCCACGTAATCACCACTACAATCAAGAAAAAGAACCTTTCCGTCACCCTCAAAAGTCCTCATGTTCTCTCCTGTTCAATTCCTGTCCAATTGTCCCTCATAAGCACTTATTGCTTTGTTATCTATTACCGGCGATTACTTTGGTCTTAAAATTCCTGTGAATGGAATCATACAGTATATGCAGTCTCTTGTGTCTGACTTCCTTCAGACACTTGCTTTTGAGATTCCTTCTATTGGCTTTTATGCTCTCTTTCTTTGTAATTAAACCTCTTTGATTGATCTTCAGTGTCACTGAACCTTATTCTGTCTCTGATTTGTTGTTAAGCCCATCTAGTAAATTTTTCATTTTAAGATTTTTAAAACTCATCCATTGAGAGTGAGGAGGGGGAGGAAGGGGAGGGGCAGAGGAAGAGGGAGACAATCTCAAGAAGACTCCACCCTGAGCAAAGAGCTTGATGCGGGGCTCGAACTCATGATCCTGAGATCATGACCTGAGCCAAAATCAAGTCAGTGGCTCAACCGACTAAGCCACTCAGGCACCCCTAATGAATTTTTCCATTTTAGATATGGTAGTTTTGTTCTAAAATTTCATTTGCTTTCCCATGTTTTCATTTCTCTTCTAAGATACCCTATTTCTTCACATACTTCTTCACGTACATGAACTTTTTTTTTTTTTTTAAAGATTTACTTGAGAGAGACAGAGAGAGCAAGAAGGGAAGGGGCTAAAGGAGATGGAGAGAGAATCTCAAGCAGACCCTGCTGAGTGTGGAGCCCAACACAAAGCTCCATCTCACGACCCTGAGATCATGATCTGAACTGAAATCAAGAGTCAATCACTTAACTGACTGAGCACCCAGGGACCCCATGAACATATTTTTAACAGATGCTTTTAAGTCCTTGTCTGCTAACTGAATTCCTGAATCATCTTGGGGTCTATTTCTGTTGACTGCTTTTTCCCCTTACTATGGGTCACATTTCCTGTTTACAGTATACATGTCCACTATATACTGAATATTGTGAGTGATAAAAGTAGTAGAGACTCTGGCTTCTATTATTATCTTCTCAAGAGTGTTGATTTTATTCTTTTTTTTTTTTTTTAAGATATTTATTTATTTATTTATTTATTTATTTATTTATTTATTTGACAGAGGATGACAGATCACAAGTAGGCAGAGAGGCAGGCAGAGAGAGGAGGGGAAGCAGGCTCCCGGCTGAGCAGAGAGCCCAATGTGGGGCTCAATCCCAGGACCCTGGGATCACAACCTGAGCCGAAGGCAGAGGCTTAACCCACTGAGTCACCCAGGCACCCCGTGTTGATTTTATTCTGTCAGGTAGCCATATTACTGGCTGATCTCTTTGGACCTGTGGAAATTTAATTTTATCCAATGTCAAAAATCAATTGACCAATAAATATATGGATTTACTTCTGGACTCTCAATTCTGTTCCACTGATCCATGTATGTTTACACTTATGTCAGTATCACACTATCTTCATTACTAATGCTTTGTAGTATTTTTGAAATTAGGAAGTGAGAGCCCTCCTCTTTGTTCTTCATTTTCAAGATTGCTCTGGCTATTCTGGGTCCCTTATAATTCCATAAGAATTTTAAGATCCAGTTTGTCAATTTCTACAAAGAAGCTAGCTGGGATTCTGATAGGGATTATGTTAACATCTGTGGATCAATTCGGGAAGTAATGCCATCTTCACAATAGTATCTTCTGATCCATGAACCTGTCTCTCCATTTTACAGATTTTAATTTCTTTCACCCATGTTTTAAGAGTTAAGTTTTATACTTTTGCTAAATTTATTCCTAAGTGTCTTATTTTTTTCAGGGAATACGGAGCCTGATGTGGGGCTAGATCCTGGGACCCTGGGATCATGACCTGAGTTGAAGGCAGATACTTAACCAACTGAGTCACCCAGGTGCTCTGGAAGTAGAATTTGAATCTAAGTCTAGGTTTCCACTTCTAGTTGACCTTTTGCTAATGTGATAAGAAAAACGCAGACAAAAATTCAAGGTTTTCCATAGTGCTAATTAAAAAATGGTATATACAAGGAAGCCTTGAACTGAACTCCAAAAGAATATATAGGTAACAGAACTGGTCAGCTTGTAGTCTGGGGAGCAGGTGCAGGGCTCCTAGTGTGGGTAGGGTAGGCCTGCCATTGGTAAGGAGATATTGCAGGGTTAAAGGGAAGTCAGCTGCTGCCTTCCCCTACATATAAATAATGTAGCTGTGCACATTCTTGGGGGCGATTACATTCTGGGACTCTGTCAGAGTTGATGCCAAAGGTGAACCAAGAATATCTAGAAATGCAACCAACCCAAATTCTTCCCAGCTCAAATTCTGACAAGATCAAAAAGACAACATCTAGGAAGGTTGGGAGTTGGGTTAATCACAGGTGAAATCAATTTAAAGCCACAATTCAGCTCTAACCCTACTCTAAGACGAATCTGAATGATGTATCCCTCTGATGGTTAGAGAAAAGGGTTTCTATAAAACAAGTATTATATTTTATTTGTTCTTACTATGTTTATTTCCTTTTTATTGTTTCTTTAATATGAAACTATTCTTTTATATAAACAGTATTTGAAATACACTATCAAACTCTAAGACATGCAAAAAACTGAGAAAATATGACCCAGAGGTGCCTGGGTGACTCAGGTGGTTAAGCTTCTTCCACTCCCTCTGCACCTCCCCTTGCCTGTGATCTCTTTCTCACTCACTCACTCTCTCTCAAATAAATAAATAAAAACTCTTTTTAAAAAGTTCTGTTGCTAATACTTAGATGTTTGATCCTAGGTAGGTTACTTCACTCTTCGAAGCTTGTTTCCTAAGATGTAAAATGACACTACTTTGATGTACTTGCTATTCAGGGGGGCCTCTTTTTATTGGAAGTGACAAAAATCCAACTGGCACTGGTTTAGGGAAAAGGGAATTTATTGGCTTATACAACTTCAAAGTCAAAGAACAGGACTAGTTTTATAAAAGTTGATGTGGAAGCTCAGGTTACCAGAGAGCAGTTTTTCTAAACGACTGTTCCTTTTCATCTACTGAATATATACCTTTATATTACGTTAGTAACATGGTTGCTTAATCAAATGAATAAAACACTTTTTTAGTACCTATAGAACTTAAACCTCCTTTGCCTTAAAACCAGAGGAAACATCATCCCTCTCTTCTAGGATTCTAAGTCTCACTCATTGGCTCCAGCTGGGTCATGTGCTTGATTTGGAACATTCCTGAAAATACAGTTAAGTGAAGAAAGCAAAATGCAGAAATTATGTGCATAACTTGCTACCATTTGTTTAAAAAAGGACAAGGGGCACCTGGGTGGCTCAGGTGGTTAAGCATCTGCCTTCAGCTCAGGTCATGATCCCAGGATCCTGGGATGGAGATCCAAATCCAGCTCCTTGCTTAGCAGGGAGCCTGCTTCTCCCTCTCCCTCTGCCTCCTACTCCCCCTACTTGTGCTCTCTCTCTGTCAAATAAATAAATAAATAAAATTTAAAATTTTTTTTTTAAAAAGCACAAAGAAAATGTGTGAATGGGTACAGAGTTATCTCTAGGATATTCAAAATACTGGTTGCCTTTGGGTAGGGGTACTATATGACTGGGGAAGATTTTTCATTATGTATCTTTCATACCTTTTGAATTCTGAACAACAGCAATTACCTATTCAAAAACATTAAATGAAAAACGCAGCTGCCAAAGCACTCAGTGGTTTCCCTTTTGTGCTGAGTTAAGCACTCAGGGTCAAGAAGCACAGGCAAAGGGGTTAGTAGCCCCACTTACTAGAGTATAGGAAAGGAAGGGGCAAGGGGAACAAATAATGCTGTTTTGAGGAAGCAAGTAACTTGCCCTCTGTTTAATCATCAGCCGCAAAGAACCTCACAGCTTTGTCCCTCCTGCCTCCCAAACTCAGTTCTGCACCAACCTAGTTGGCCCAAAAGATGCAGTCCTGGGGCGCCCGGATGGTTCAACTGGTTAAGCGTCTGATTTGACTCAGATCATGATCTCAGAGTCCTGGGATCAAGCCCTGTGCCCACCTGGCTCCCCACTCAGCAGGGAGTCTGCTTGTCCCTCTCCCTTGATCCCCTCCTCATGCTCGGTCTGTCTCTCAAATAAATAAAATCTTAAAAATAATAATAAAAAAAAGATACAGTCCTATTTGTGCTTATTCGAACTGCTTAAAGAACAGGGGTCTTGGAGCTGGCTCCTTGCTTTCAACAGTTCATTTAAAAAAAAAAAAAAATTCTCTAAAAAGCAATACAGGGAGAATATTGACCAAGCAGACAAAGGCAAAAGGCAAGGTTGCTTGCCCCAAAGCTATTTACGGGTATTTGATAGAAATGAAGGCTTTTGATATTCTGTAAGGATGTGAAGTTAATGTTTTCCAACAAACACAATTAAGTATTCTCTGCCACTCATTTTTTACCTTCAGGTAAATACAATCTAATGGAATTTGGTTTCCTATCATCCTACAACCAAAAGCTCAGAAATAAAACATCTTTGAATGTTTTCATTCAAATAAAAGATCTTTGAATGAAAGGGCATGTACCTACTTTAAGCCTTGATTAGTAATCTGTTTTCTTCTCTGGCATTTCCAATTGCCCTCTCTGATTCTCAAAAAAATATATATGCAAGGAATTCCGTTTTGGACTTAAACTCAGAAAAGCTTGTGTGCACAATGAAACAACCTGACACAGGACACGCACAGCATGGGATCTTGCTGGAAGGACTCCAGGTTGTTTTTCCATTGTGACTGGTGAGTAAGTAGTTTAAGAAAATGCTGCTTGGATAAAGATTTGCCCTTTAACACAAAGAATAAGAAGGATCTTGCTCAAATGCCAAATCCCTTCCTTCCAATTTTGAGGGTACAAGCCAATGTACTTTCTCTTTTGAGGAGAATCTTATATTCGAGCCCTACAGCTGGTATTTTTAACTCAAAATGCTGCAAGACTAATAGTGCACAATACAAAAAGGAGATTACAATACCAATTCTACTTAAAGTAGCATTTAAAAAAAAAAACCCAGGGGCACTGGCTAGCTCACATGGTAGAGCATGTGTCTCTTCATCTTGGGGTTGTTAGTTCAAAACCCACACTGGGTGTAGAGAATACTAAAAAATAATAAATAAATAAACTTTTTAAAAAAAAATTAGAAACAGACAGCTGCATGTATTAAAAAACAAAAACCACCAACTTGGGAATTAACCAAGGAGGTGAAAGACTTGTACAGTGAAAATTACAAAATATTGCTAAAAGAAACTAAAGAAGACATAAACACAAAAAGATATCCTGTGTTCATGGATTAAAAGATTTAGTGTCATTGTCAATATTACCCAAAGCAAGCTATGGATTTAATACAATCCCTATCAAAATCCCAGTATTGTTTGCAAAAGAGAAAAACCCATCCTAAAATTCACACAGAATCTCAAAAGACCCTGAAGAGCCAAAATAATCCTGAAAAACAAGAACAAAGCTGGAAGACTCACTCCTCCTTACTTAAAACTTACTAAAACGCTACAGCAATCAAAACAGTGTGGTAGTGGGAGAAAGACAAACACACAGACAGAATTGAGCAGAATCTAGAAATAAACCCTTGCATGTATAACCAAATGAATTCCGAGAAAGGTATCAGGACCATTCACTAGGGAAAAGAATCTCCAACAAATGCTGGAAAAGTTGGATATCTACATAAAAAAGAACGAAGTTGGACACTTATGTAACACCATATACAAAAATTAACTCGAAGTGGATCCAGGCCCTAAGTGTAAGACCTAAAACTACAAAATTGAAAAGAAAACAGGACAAAAGCTTCCCAACACTGTATCTGAAATGATTACTTGGATACAACATCAAGAGCAACATAGAAAAACAAATTCGACTTCATGAAAAATTTAAAACTTGGTGCATCAGAAAGCATTATCAGCAGAGTAAACTTACAAAATGAAAATATTTGCAAATTACCTATCTGATAAGGAATCAATATCCCAAATATATAGAGAACTCCTAAAACTCAACAACAAAAACTCAATTAAAAAGTGGGCAAAGGACTTGAATAGACATTTATCCAAAGAAGATACACAAATGACCAATAAGCACATGAAAAGATTCAATATCGCTAATCATTACAAAATGCAAAATCAAAACTACAATGAGGGGCACCTGGGTGGCTTAGCTGGTAAAGTGTCTGCCTTTGGCTAAGGTCATGATCCAAGGGACTTGGGATCTAGACCCGAGTTGGGTAACTTGCTCTGTGGGGAGTTTGCTTCTCCCTCTCCCTCCCAACCCCCACTCGTGCTCTCTCTCAAATAAATATAATCTTAAAAAAAAAAAAAAAAAACTACAGTGAGATACCACCTCGTATCTATTAGATAGCTACTAACAACACAACAACAAAAAACCCAGAAAATAACAAGTGTTGGTGAGGATATGGAGACTGGAACACTTGTGTGCTGTTGGTGGGAATGTAAAAAATGATGCAGCCACTGTGGAAAATGGCATGGCAGTTCCAATTTTATATTAAAATAAAAGCTATTCCATTTCTGGGTATATACTCAAAGAAACTGAAAACAGGTTCTTAAATAAATTATCTGTATACCCATATTCATAGCAGTATTATTCACAAAAGCTAAAACATGGAAGCAACTGGCATGTTCACCAATAGATAAATAAGCAAAATTGGTGTACACACAATGGAATATTATTCAGCCTTAAAAAGGAAAGAAATTCTGCAATATGCAATAAGAACCTGAGAATAGTATGCTAAGTGAAATAAACCAGTCACAAAAAGACAAAATACTGTATTATTCCACTTAGGTGAAGTGGAATAATTAAATCATAGAAAGTAGAATAGTGGTTTCCAGGGGCTGTGGGGAAGGAGGATTAGAGAGTTTCTGTAGGGGGAATTAAGAGCTTCTGTTTTGCAAGATGAGAAGTGTTCTCAAGATGGATGATGGTGATGGTTGTACAACAATGTGAATATACTTAGTATCAGTAACTGTATACTTAAAAGGAGTTAATACAGGGAAAAAAGTAGTTAAAATGGTAAACCTTGTGTTATGTGTATTTTACCACAAGCACAAAAAAGCACTGGCAAAAATTCTAAAAGATGGGGCGCCTGGGTGGCTCAGTGGGTTAAAGCCTCTGCCTTCGGCTCAGGTCATGATCCCAGGGTGCTGGGATTGAGCCCCGCATCAGGCTCTCTGCTCCCTGGGGAGTCTGCTTCCTCCTCTCTCTCTGCCTGCCTCTGCCTACTTGTGATCTCTGTCAAATGAATAAATAAAATCTTAAAAAAATAAAATTCTAGGGGCGCCTGGGTGGCTCAGTGGATTAAAGCCTCTGCCTTCGGCTCAGGTGGTCCTGGGATCGAGCCCCACATCGGGCTCTCTGCTCAGCAGGGAGCCTGCTTCCTCCTCTCTCTCTGCCTGCCTCTCTGCCTACTTGTGATCTCTGTCAGATGGATGGGTGGAGTCTTTGAAAAAAAGAAAAAAGAAAAAAAAATTCTAAAAGATATCTGAGGTCTTAATTGTATTCTCAAAACTTATGTTAATTTTTTAAGGTTCATACCTCCCTTCTACAACTGGACTTTTCTTTTAAAAGGGGCACCTGGGATTGGGTTCCGCATTGAGCTCCCTGCTCAGCAGGGAGTCTGCTTATCCCTCCCCTCTGCCCCACTACTTATGTTCTCTCTGTTTCAAATAAATAAATAAAATCTTAAAAACAACAACAACAAAAAGTTCCTAGGGACACCTAGGTGGCTCAGTCAGTGAAGCATCTGCCTTCAGCTCAGGTCATAATCCCAGGGTCCTGGGATCGAGTCCCACATAGGGCTCCTTGCTCAGTGGGGAGCCTGCTTCTCCCTCTGCCTGCCACTCCCCCTGTTTGTGTTCTCTCTCTCTCTGACAAATGAATAAAATCTTAAAAAACAAACAAGCAAAATTCCTGAATATGTCCATTAGAAGTACTAATATGCCACTGATATAAAATAGCAAACTGAAACTATGGGATTGCTTCTTCAAAATTATCTGGGGAATTTATTAATTAAATGAAATAAAAACAAAATTAAGTTATCTGAGCATGCACAACCATTCTCTCTACTGCCTCCCCTATCCCAGCCTGAGTCGATGTTTTATGGAAGATAAACCAGAATGAAAGCAGTAAAGAATCCTGCAACTTCTTAAACAAGTTAACATACTTAAAGTACCTATATATACTAAGTGTCATTACATGCGGCTTACTATTACCTACATGCTAATTTTTAAGACACAGGTAAAGGCATTTTTCCAAATTTTAAAAAAAGGTTGCAATCTCATTATAGAAAAGTATGATCCAAGAGAAAATAGAATAAATAGGACAGAGCAATCCTTTATTTTTAGACACTTTCACAAAGAGGTTTTCAGTAAATGAACTTCCAGTGGAGAAGAGAGAACATGAAAATCAGCCTCCAGCCATCAGCAGCAGCTCTGCTCAGGGCCTAGGGTCCTCCTTGCCCAAGTGGTGAGGTGGAGGTGTGTACTTCCCTTCCTTTATTAGTTTATTCCGCTGCCTTCTGATCTCACTCAGACGTTTCATCTGTCAAAGGAAAGAAGTATTTAAACTAGGGGGAAATATGTATCATAAAGTTGAGGCCTAGAGAAACAGAATGAAAATTGGTTTCATGGGGCACCTGGGTGGCTCAATGGGTTAAAGCCTCTGCCTTCGGCTCAGGTCATGATCCCAGGGTCCTGGGATCGAGCCCCGCATCGGGCTCTCTGCTCAGCGGAGAGCCTGCTTCCTCCTCTTTCTCTGCCTACTTGTGATCTCTGTCTGTCAAATAAATAAATAAAATCTTAAAAAAAAAAAGAAAATTGGTTTCATTTTTAAACTATGGAAGCTTGTCATCCTAGAGGTTCTCTGAGATGAAATCTTTCTTTAAAGAAGTAACTTGAAATCACTTCCCACACTTCTTAACAAATTTCTGGTATGCATAATAATACCTCCTTTAAAAATAGTAACTAAAATGTTCCTGTTATATATAGGAATATTTGTTATATAGGAATATACCTGTTATATATAGGTATTTACAAAAACAGTAACAAAACACAGATCAAAAACATTTAAGAGGCATAGTTGTGCATACTTAAAATCTTTATACAATATTGAGATGGTCTCACAGCTGATACAATCCTGACCTCTCTATGTGTAACTGGCACTGCTGTTGGTGACTGTTCACTGGGTATGAAGCAGGCAGAAATAACCAATATGAGGTTTCCCTTTATCACACCGAAATAAAGACCTGGTATGTGGTCAGCTACTAGCCACTACGGAGCCCTGAGTTCTGCCTCTTCCCCTCTCCCAACCAATGAAAGCCATGCTGTATGAGATTGTAGGAAAGCTGTAATTCCCATGGATTCTGCGACACAGATAATATACCCCTTAATTCTGACTGCATCCTTCCTCTGCCGCACACCCAATGGCTTCCCATCTTACTGAGAAAAAGCTGAATCCCTCTTTGTAACAACTTACTAGTCCTACCTCTGACTTTACATCTTGTCCCCCCACCCACCCCGCCTGCACTCTGGCCTTCCATCTTAATACTTTCCCTCATTTTCTCTCTTCTAGCTTGGGGACCTTTGCACTTGCTCTTTCCTCTAACCAGAACATTCTTCCCTCACATCCACATGGCACACTTTAAGTCTCTGCTCAAACACCTTCTAGTGCTGAGCTCTTCTCTGACCACTCTATTTAAAAGAGAGAGAAAAAGAGCACCCACTTAGCTCCCACATGCAGTGCTTTCTATCTTTATCTTCTCTGCTGCACTTACCAACACCTAACACACTATTTTAACTTGTTTGTTAATTCTGACACCCCTTACCCAAATATAAGCTCCATTAGGGTAGAGACATTTTGCTGTTTTCTTACTGTATATTCCTAGCACCTACAATAGCTCCTGACATAACAGGTGCTTCAATAAATACATTTTTTTAAATGAATAAGTTTCCACAGAGGCATGAAAAGTTAGTATATTCAGTAAAATATCCCATGTTCTAGTCTTGCCCCAAGTTTTTAATTGTTTAGTGGAAAAATTCTAGGAAAGCATCTCCCAGGATTGTGTGAAATAATTCCACTATTACAAGCTAAGAACTTAGAACAGTGCTTGATTCTAATTCCCTGATTCACTAGCTAGCTAGTCATTCAGTGTGATGGCCAAAACAGAAACAGACCTATTTACAAATTCACAAGATGAGAAAGTGACTTGAGAGCAACTCTTGGATATCTCCAGATAAGGAAACTGAGACCAAAAAAGGGAAGTGACTTCCCCAAAGTCACAAAACCAGTGGTGGCAGAACCAGCAACAAAACCCAGCTCTCTGAGAGCACCTGGCTGGCTCAGTAGATGGAGCGTGTGGCTCTTTATCTCCAGGTTGTGGGTTCGAGCCCCATATTGGGTAGAAATTACTTAAAAATAAAATCTTAAAAAAATTAAAAACAAACAAACAAACAAACAAACAAACCCACCCAACAACAAAACCAGCCCTCCTAACTCCCAATCCAATGTTCTTTCTACCTCTCCACACTGCCTCCTTTTGGTGTAAATTTTCCAGGAAGAGTAGTCTTAATCTGAGTAATAAGTAACCGGGGCCCTCAAGAAGACAAATTAAGACATACTGTAAACTAAATAACTGGTAGGTGGCTAACTATTACCCACTTACTGTCCCTCAGTAATACTTCAATATTACTCACTTAAAGATCAATGTTCCTGCAGAGATCAATACAAAATTATCACCTGATACCCTCTAACTTCTTCCAAGTTTGGTTTCACTTTACCCAAATGCCAATAGCAAATGTTAAAAGATAGGAAATTTACAAAAAAAATTTTTTTAAGATTTTATTTATTTATTAAGAGAGATCACAAGTAGGCAGAGAGGCAGGCAGAGAAAGAGGGGGAAGCAGGCTCCTTGCTGAGCAGAGAGCCTGAAGTGGGGCTCGATCCCAGGACCCTGAGATCATGACCTGAGCCAAAGGCAGAGGCTTAACTCACTGAGCCACCCAGGTACCCCAGGAAATTAAAAATTTTTGATACAAAGAACTGTGATAAATTTAACTAAAAATCTAAATTGCCTTCCTGAACTTCAAGGAGTTGGGAGTAATAAAAACATTTCTATTTGTTATACCTGGAGCAGAGAAATAGGCAAAATAACAGCCCACACCCAAAGGTTTCTTCTCTAAGGGAGAATACAGCCCACATGTTATACAACTCATTCAACTCTTGAGGAGAGACATCACCCCCTTAATATCCTTTCTCCCCCTGCCACTTTGGTCAGGCTCACCTAAAGCAATCTCATTAATACCTCCATCTTTCCCAGAGTAGAAATTAATCCAGAGATTGTTATACCAGGTTCAATGTAATATATCTGCAGGGTTTTAACCTCTTTTCCACTAAGGGTTCAAGGAATTTGGAACATTTTCATGCAGAGATGTTCAAGACCAACATCCAAAGCTGGTTGGTAACTTCTGCTTTACAGCCTACTGCTAAAAAGGGAATACACACACATGCGATTTCTAATTTGGTGGCTAGAGCAGTGTACAATGCTAAGGAAAATATGTCAGAAGATGAGAAAGAACACTGAGGAACAATAGACCCTCCTCAGTTCTGAAGGCATTTAACTTCCTCGGCATGCTTGCTACCTATGTAGAGAAAATGTTTCACCACAAAAATTTTGCCAATTTGCATTTGGCAAGCCTCTGCCAATAACCAATTAAAAATACTTAAAAGCAGCCCTAAAGAAACAAGAAAATTATTTGGCTCCAGTCTCCATCACTCCTCACCGTTTTCTGCCGAAGCAGACATTCTACGAAATCATCCAATTCTATCTTGCACTCTTTCGCGGCACGGGTAGCACCGATTCCATGCGCACACTCTATCCATTCTTTTTCAAAAGCATGGCATCGAGCTGGAATCTTGTGAGGCTGCTCAGCACTCTGGATGGTCATCCACGGATCTAAGTCAACGCCCAGCCTTTTCTGCACATCAAAGAAAGGCATGGCTGAAATGGAAAATAAAAAAAGAAATAATGCCATAAAAGTGCAATCAAATGAGAAACTTCTAAGAAAAATGAGATAGTTAATTTTAAGTATCCCTCTAAAAAGATATTTTATGCTATTCTCCCAATATATTCTCATTTTTTCATTTGACAGGTTCCTCCAGTTTCTGGTAGATTAGCAATATCTGTGTTTTCACAACCCCGGGGGCGGGGGGGGGGGGAGAACCCATGAGAACTAAAAAACAATGCGTAAAAAACATCTCTGTATTAATAAGGTCATTTTTTTTAATAAGGTCATTTTAATCAAAAGTCAGTCTTTATGTTTTGACTCAATAATCCCAATTCTTTGAGATAGATCTGAAGAAATAATTGAAAAGAACAAAAAAGCACAAGCACAAAAACATTTCTTTACATTTTTCTATTTGTATCAATTCAGATGACATTTCTGCTGTGAAACTATCCTGAATCTGGTGTCCCTCCTCTGTGTTCCCACAGCATCTGAACTTCTCACAGAAGTACTCTGCATGGATTATTAACCTGAATGTCTCCCTTATTAAACAATGACTGCAGTGGGGGCACGGCAGGTAGGGGCTCAGTAATTGTTAGGAGAAAAAAAATTTCAAACAACTTAAGTGTGCAACAATAAGGAAATGGATACTTTAGGTACCCGCCTAGTAGAATACGACAGACATTAGGAAAAACAAATAATATATATAGTACGTGCATTTTAATGTTAAACGGAAAAAAAGGGGGCCCACAGTGTCAAAGAAGAGACTGGAAGGAAGCACAAAAAATGTCAATAAAGTCATGTATGAGCCGTAGATTTACAGGTGAACTTAATTTTTATATTTTCTATCCATTCTTTCTTTTACTGAGTAATAACGTTCCAGGCAATGGAATGAGAGGAAAGCAGCAGCTGCAACGTAAGCACTAGAATGGGGACACACACACGCAAGGAAACGGGAACCCAAAGGACAAGAGGGTATGGCTCGAAGAAGTAAGCACCAACTCTCCCCAGGAGACTTGAAAATGCCTTTAAGATGGGTTGAGTTTGCCATGTTAAGGTCAGTGAGAAGAGTACTCCACTAAAGCACAGCACAAATTACAACCGGCGGTACTGGGGCTGGAGCGTACAGCGCATGTCGTGAAGAAGAACGAAAGGAGCTGGAGGTTGGCGGCGCCGCAATCACTCAGCGCCTTGATGGATCAGGTGGGTGGACCTCAGATTAAGAAACAGACGGCCAAAGCATTACTCCGGCAGAAAGCTAAATTAATCTGGACAGAGAGCCGAGAGAGGCGCGGTCTACAGGCTTCAGTGGCACTGGCTGTAGCGCACAAGGCCTGGGAATGCAGAAAACATGCCCAGAGTTCGGGCCTGGAAATTCGGACACCCAGGAAAACAAGAGAAAATTCGTTAAAGAAATCTTGGAAGGAAGCTTCTTAAGCTAGACTGCCCGCAGACAAACGCAGCCCCTACCGTCGCACCGGTGTGCCCTTGTCTCTTCGCTGGCTGCCGCTACCGGATGATCTGCGAGCGACGCAGAGGCCTGCCGCAAAGGACGCCCGCAGCGCGACGCTTGCAGCGCGACGTCGAGTCCAGACCTTCCCTCCGCGGTCGCGCCCGGAAACCATAGAAACCAAGCCCTTTGGTCTGCGCCTGCGCAGTCGTCAGCGGCGGCTACTTACGGTACGGGCTTGTAAATAAACTGATTTTTAGGTGACTCGGTTAGACGGGGCCCGGGGGTAGTTCCTACTATCTGCTCGCTTGGTGCCTACCACTCTCACCACAGTTCGAATTGGTGAGGGACTTGAGCCAGGCCACAAGAGAGAAAAAGTAGTGCCTTCCCCATCTCCACCCCTGCCAATAGTAGTTGAGTTCATGGGCTGTGGACCTAACGCTGGGTGGGTTCAAATTCTGGCTCCGCCACTTCGGTGTGACCCTGAGAATGTGTTTTAACCTCACTATGCCTCAGTTTTCTCGTCTTAAGTACCTGCAGTGTAGGGTTGCTTTGGGGATTAAATGAGGTAAGTGTAAAACACCGAGGCGGTTCCTGGCACGTGGAAAGCTCCCCAAGGCAACCACAGTTCGTTGATGCTTCAACTTCTAAACTTTTCAGATTCGAGAAAGTCAACAGAGACCATGCCGCTCCTGTTTCAGAACATCCACGGGCTCTCTTTAAGAGACCACAGCAGGGCCTCCGACGTGGCATCTGTGATATACACGGGGAGTGAGGGAAGAAAATACTCAAATACTTATATTTTTAAATCTAATCTTTTTTAAAATTTCTATTTTTAAATATCCTTTTTATTTAGTAAACTTTGCACCCAACATAGGATTCAAACTCACGACCGTGAGATCAAGAGTTGCAATGCTGCAGTTACTGAGGCACCCAGATGCCCCTTTAATTTCTATCTTTTGGTGTGAATGTTTATGAAATATGTAATGTTATTGCAATTGTACATATAAGTAATTTATTAAAAATATGTGAGGTTTGGGCTTAAAAATTATTCTTTTAAATGATGTGCTCTCAGAAACGTTTATAGAAGTCAAGTCTTCTAGCCTTCCCAGCCTCATTGTCCAAAATTCTCTGCCTACATCTTCACCATCCAAGAGCTTGCTGTTCCGTTTTATTCTTGGAAAAGTCCTGCCAGCCAGTCTCTGATTTTTTTTTTCCCCTTTCCCCTAGAAAGACACCATTTCCACCCTATCTCCATTTCTATTTGTCAGATTCTTGCTCTGCTGCAGGACTTTTGTATAAGTTTTTCCCTTGGATGCTTGGAGGCATCCAAGCCCTAGGATCACCAATTCTGGAGAGAATTCCTAAGGTCCCACAGCTTAACTGGTTTCTTTTAAGCATTCCAATTCTTCCTCTGCTCCCCCCAGCCCATCAGATCTATAACTCCCGACTGGAATCAGAGTTTCAATTCCGCTAGAATTTCCTGAACACCTAATGCATGTTCAGCAGAGTACTGGAAGTTTATGGAATTGGTAATTCATGGGTCTTGCCCACAAAATAGTAGAGGTAGCAAGGTATTGAATGCCAACTCCTTTCTGACTTCTTCTACTTTCCTGTTTAAATTGGTGATATCATCTACCCAGTCATTCAGGCAGGAAACTCTGATGTTGTGTTTTGCCTTTTCCTCATCTTTCATCCATTCTTTAATTTCTGGCCATGTTCTCTCAAATATTATTTAAACAGGTTTCTAATTCATTTCTTCCACTCTGCCTCACAAGCTCCTCACTTTATTCTGTTTTTCACTGAATAATGTTTCTAAAATACTAATTTCATTGTATCACTCCTCAGATACCAAGCAGGATAGATTAGTACAAAGACAGGTGACTCAAAAGCCAATCAAGAGTTCACTATAAGGAAATGAAAACGTGCAGCATAATAAATGGCAGCTGGTATTTGGCCTCAGTTTGACTGACGGAAGGAGTCATGTGGAATGTGACAAACAGGAGAGAATATGTCCTGTCTGAAGGCAGCGGCAGCTACTCGGCTGCATCCTGTAGTTGTTGAGAAAATCAGGGCCCTCAAATTGTCAAATCACCTAAGTTTTTCAAGAGAAGCCAGAAATCTTTTGTTACTGTTTAAATGTGAAACCTGCCACTTTTTAAAATGCAGGGTGACTAATTTTTTTTTTTTCCCAAGTGCTGGCCCAACAAAACCCACATTGGAAATGTATTTTGATGTGCCAGATTTCAACCCTTGGATAGAGGGAAATCTGAAGGTAGGGAAAGGAATGTACTCTGATGGCTTTTTACGTCCAGCGTTGCTCCCTTCTTACCCACTCTTCTCACTGCTGCCTGTTGCTTTTCTAAAACTCAAAACTGATCATTCAAAAAATACTTAACTAAAAAAAAAAATTAAAAAAAAAACACCAAAATACTTCCTGAGCTCTTACCATATGTCATGGCCCTTGTTGAGCCCTTTGGACTAGGAAACAGAATGCTGTATAGCAAGTGATAGCAGAAATATGAAAAAAACAAGGGAGAACACAAAGGACAAGGTTATTCATAACTGCTTCGGTTGTGTTTCAGGTGTCAGTGTATTCACGAAAAGGTTAAATTTTCGGGTTTGGCATTCAAGACCCCTCATGATCTGATTTCTTCCTATTTCTAAATCCTCGGATATAATTGCTTACTGAGCCTCCTCGTGTTCTCGGCCATGTAGAATTGCTCTTCCAAACTTTGGAGGAATAGTTTCTTTTCCCTATCATGTCCCAACCTGCTTGCCGCCACCTTCCTACTGTCTCCCAAGCGAATGCCTAATCCGTCCAGAACATATATGGACTGTTTTCTGGTGAAAGCTTCCCAAATTCCTTAGGCATTTACTACGCCTTTCTTGAAATCCCAGCCAGCCTTGTAGACTTCTATTGTAAATTGTGTTCACTGTTGACACACCGGTCCCCTCCACCGGAAGGTGCAGACAACCCTGTGTCCTCATGGTATGAAGGAATGTCGGTGACCCGTCTTCCAGTACTGCAACTATTGGAAAACTACAACTCCCAGAATTCCCACGCCAGACCTGAGTCTGCGCCGTTGCCATAGTGAGCAGGCGCGCCCTCTTGGATTCTTGCAGTTTACTTACAAGTGACTGGTTCCAGATCTTAAGGGTGTGTTACCCTGCTCCATTAAACGCCCTTAGTTTACCTTCCGTTTACCTTGCTCTGCAGATTCTCTGCTTCGGGGACGTATGATTTTACGACCTCGGAGGACTTTACGCGCAGAAGCAAGCCCGAGCTGCCGTGTTCTCCATTTTGTATGCGGGAATGCGAGGCGCCGAGACCGAGTGGAAGTCGACGATGCGTTCGCCGCGATTTGTTCTAAGCAAGCAGAGCCTTGCTCCCAGCTTCAGCGTGTGAGGATGGCCTGATGACTTAATTTAAGCCCCACATTCCTACCCCCTGGAAACTAGCCTCAGACTTTCTGTGTGAGCAAAGGCTGTGGACGGTGTCCGGCCTTCTAGAAACACCCTCGGTCTCCCTTCACGGGACTTCTGTCCTTGACCTGAAGGTCCCCTCATGTTTACAGACCTTACTCAGTTATAACCCGAGGTAAAGCTTTAACACTACCCTTCAGCAGATAGGCTGTCTGTATAGTTTAACACATGGGGGACTTTGCAGCCCTGTATCCTACCAAGGCTACAAAGTTGAGCAAACAACTGGGTAGCCTGAGGGTCCTAGCATATTTTGGGAAGACAGTTTGGAAACTTACCCCGCCCTCACACCCAAGCCCCCAGATACAGGATACATACAAAAAAAAAAAAAAAAAAAAGCCAATAAGCAAAGTAATCTTAAAGAGATAGTAATGGGGCCCAAGGCCAAGGCACCTGGTGGGCTCAGTCGATAGAGCATGTGACTGTTGATGGGGGTCCTGAGTTTGAGCCCCATGTTGAATGTAGAGATTACTATAAAATTAAAAAAAAAAATGGGTGCAAACGCCTGGAATATATTGGAAGTCGGGATGATCACTTAAACTAGGAAAGAATGCCGACTGGGGTGAAGATACCAAGTTTAAGATGCAACAGAACCAGGAACTAAAGCAGCATAACTCAAGTGGGAACCTGTGCCAGGTTCATGGTGGTAGGGGTTAACTTGGTGCTGGTAAACATTCCATCCCTAGAATTAACTCCCCCCATTCTGACTTTAATTAGGCCTATGAAGTGGTATGTATGATTATATGAAGAGAAAACAGTTAAGGCCAATGGGGTAGACTAACGCACTTGACATATTTCTCATTGTAAATTTATGCACTGGAGGGGTGCCTGGCTGGTTCAGGAGAGCATAGGACTCTTAATCTCAGGGTCATGAGTTCAAGCCTCTCCTGGGCATAGAGCCTACTTAGAAATGAGGAAAAATAACGCACTGGAGTCTGGTTTTATAGACCATTTTAGCTGTATTAGTGAATCAGCCTTTGTACAGATCAGGGTGATTAAACTACCTGGGGGGAAACTGCCAGGGCAGCTGAGTAGCCTTTCCCAGTAAACACCCTGGTCTCCCTATTCAGATGCACAGAACACTTACCAAAGGAAGTTTTATCCATTTCTGCCCATAGACTGTGAGCTTTTCTAGGGTAAGGACCACATTTCCCTTAACCCTAGCTACAGAGAGACAACCTGTGGAAAGCTTAAAATTATTTTATCTAGAAGTTAAGGGAGAGTTTCAGGTAGTGCACTGACTGGAAAAGGGAAGGAGTAGCCACATAATTCATTTAGTCATTCATCATTTAAGAGGCTAGAATAGAGAGAGACCTGACTGGCTCAGTGGACAGAGCATGATCTCGGGATTGTGAGTTCAAGACCCACGTTAGGTGAAAATTACATAAAAATTTTTAAAAACCTAAAAAAAAGAGAAAAAAAAAGCCAAGGTGCTACTAATTGCTCAGTATAATGGAAGAGTCATGTAACACATAAACGCATTAGATAAAATGAAGTACTGTGTAAGAGTATGCCTCCTTAGGTCTTTCTCACAGTCCAATTAAGGCATCTAGTTACTCTTCCATTTTTTTTTCTTTAAACACCTTTAAATCTTGGATTTAACTTGTTTACTAGTTTACCTGTCTTGCCTCCTAAGAAAGGAAGCGTAAGAGCAGGGTTCTTTTCTGTCCAACTCAGTGATACATTCTGGTGCCCAGAACAGTGCTTAGCAAATATATAGGTGCTCAATTAATATTTATCAAATGAGGGGTGCCTGGGTGGCTCGGTCGCTTAAGTGTCTGCCTTTGGTTCGGGTCATGATCCTGGGATACTGGGATCAAGTCCCGCATCGGGCTCCCTGCTCATCGGGGAGTCTGCTACTCCCTCTGCCTTTTCCCTCTGCTCATGCTCGCTTTCTTTCTCAAATAAGTAAGTCTTTAAAAAAATACATGTATCAAATGGACAGGTAACCCTGCCTGTTAGAGAGCAGGGAGGGGGCAAAGGAGCAGAAAGATCACTGCCACTTGAGCAGACAACAAAGAGCTTTAATTCCAGGCCAAACAACAACAGGAGCACCATTAAAAATGACAGACTGAGTTGGTGGTGAGGACAGTTTGAGGACAATTTCTCAATAATTCATACAAGAACTAACCAGTGCTAAGATTAGGTAGACTTTAGAGAATCTATGCAAACAAAACTCAGAGCAGCAGCAGCTGTGGAACTGGGCTAGGTTAGTTAAGTGAAGGGCAAAGACAAACCAAACCAAAAGAAAAAGGGTCTTTTTCAAGTGTGTCTATATAAAGAGGGAAGATGAACCCAGAGAGATCCTCAAGGATCTTCTTAGCCAGGCAAAGCCAGAGCCAGGTTTAGTCATCCTTCCCAATCAATGTACAGGCCTTTGTTATCTCTGATGGGACCAAAAGGAGACTCCTTAACTGGTCAACCTGTTGTCTAGTTTGGTATTAGCCCTTCTGTCTGGTACTTACCCTGAATTAGTTTCCCCCCAATTCCCCAGATTTCCACAGATTAATAGCTACATGTGTAATAGTCAAAACCTTCATTATCTAGCTCCTACCACCTAACTTCAAGCTTCTCCCAGGATCTACAAGATTTCATACTCTGGCTAAACAAGAATGTCCTCACTACATACCATCGTGATTTTCCACCACCCAGCCTTTGGTCATTTCAAGCTCCAATTCTTTTTTTTTTTTTTTTTTTGAAGATTTTATTTGAAAGAGAGCTCGGGTCACAGAGCTCAATCCCAGAACCCTGGCTGGAATCAGGACCTGAGCCAAAGGCAGACACTTAAGCAACTAAGCCACCAAGGTGCCCCACCAATTCCTACTGTTGCCTGAATCTTACTTATTCTTTGAAACCTTGCTCCAACTCTGTCTCCCCAAACGAAAACTTCCTGGTCACTGCTACTAAGAGCCATTTCTTCTTTTCCTTAGGCCATTATCTGTACCATTCACGTAACTCAGCAACTTTGACCTGACCTGCTCATGTTCCTTGCTAGACTGAGCCTCCTTTTCAGGGCTAAAGATCCAAATGCCCAAATATATTTATGTATGTTAATTCCAAGTCAGGTAGGTACTGGGGATGTAAGACGGACTAGGGCTACTTACAAAACTTATCAGGCTAGGGGTGCCTGGGTTGGTTAAGTCTCTGACTCTTGATTTTAGCTCAGGTCGTGATCCAACCTTGTGTCAAGCTCCAGCTCAGTGCGGAGTCTGCTAGAGCTTCTCGCCCCTGCCACTCCTCCCACTCACTCTAAAATAATGTTTAAAAAAAGCTTGTCAGGCTTTATAAACTCAAATATCTGCCCTCCACAAATAAAGAACTCAGAAGACACCAGTAAAAAGCTTGCCAAATAATTGGAAAAACATTCAAATCCAACATAAACAGGACTTTCTCTACTTATCTCCTACTAACATGAAGGTATGTTGGGTACACCACCAGGTAAAGCACTTTCACTGAAGCTGATGAGACCAAAAACACACTGGAATGTGCACCTCTTAAAAATTGAGCATGAGGAGGTTTGGATCACCCTGTTGCTAAAGTCAACTAAAAAGTAGTTGAAATATAAAATTACTTTCTTAATAAAAAGGCTAACTGGGTAATAAGGAATTACTGAGATAAAATCTGAGAATCCAGACGCCTAGAACTCAAAGCTGTGCTGTTAAGGCATTTGCCAGTTTGGAAGCCCCTGGATACCTGCAGCGAAGGTTTCAGAAGCCTCATGGACTGAAGAGGACAAAAATCAAAACCTAAGGCCAGCTAAAGGTGGGAACTTTTAAACTGGGCTCCTTAAACTGGGATTCCTAAGTATTACACTTTTAAGATACGGGTGAAACACAATTAAGCCAGTCTTCACACAGACTTGAGACCTGGTTGTGTGCCATCTGGAAGATCTAGGCAAACTCCAGCCTTTAATATGAATTACGGGTTAGTAATATCCCCAGCACAGGCAACCAGAAATCCTTCTAGAGGTAGATGCTTCATCCCTGTCCTGTTTATTCCTACAATTAATTGTTCAAATGTAGTATCCAGCTCACAGATACCCTGGCACATAAAGAGACAACAGACTATAAGCAACAATCAGTAAAATCAAGAGACCCATGAAGACTTAAGGTGCTTAAATTTTAAACAAATCTTCACAATGAAGTGTTAATTATCTTATAGTATCATTTGGGGTTGAGTAGCTAGATTTTCCCCTAAACTTGCTTTTTTCTTCCTGAAAGTATCAACATTATTCAAATTAAACTGTAGCTGTGGACTATACCACTCTCTAAAGCCATTTTTAAGGAAAACAATCACCCAGGAAGCAGTCAGATCACTGTTCCTTAAGAACAATACTTAACGTTTTTCTGATAAACATAAAATCCTTACACCCACTTTTGTATTTAAATTTTCAAAATTAAATGTACCAAAAATAAAAGTCATTCTAACCACCCATCTCCCAATAGCATGTTCCCTGTCCCTCTCCTTGAGAATCATTGCTCTGAAAACTTCATTGGCTTTTTCTGTAAAACACTCTTTGACAATCAATTGGTTTTCATTTGTAAGCATTTTTTTTTAATCATGTGTTACCCAACGTGTAACTCCCCTAGAAATGACAAATTAACATTCTTGTCCACCAGTCCACAATGTACTGAGTTTGCCTGTGAGTTTTTGTATGTTTATCAATGCTACAGGGCCAGGGCGCACAAACTTTTGTGGGAAGGGCCAGAGTATTTTCAACTCAGTGGCCCATACTACCTGTTTCTGGAGTTGCCAACTGTGAAGCAGCCACAGACGCAAACAAAGAGCTGTGGCAGTGTTTCAATATAACTTTATTTACAAAACCAGGCCTTAATTTGCTGACCCCCCACTAAGGTGAATAACAAAATACAGGTTCACTGAAAGGCATTACTGAATTCATTGGTTATTCATCTTTTATTATTTTCTTAGTCGAACACTTAAAAGTACAAATTCTAATTAGAGAACGTGAGATTTTGATGTTAACAAAGGGGTATTCATACTGGAAAGTTGAGAAATGCTGCTACAGAAAGGAACGCTTTGGTCTTCAGATCTAATGAAGACCACTGCGGAAAAAACCTGCTATGGAACAGTGTCAAATGCACACTTTATGTCTCAGGCTGTGCTACTTTCTTTATGTGGGCTATTTAACTTAATCTTGCATTTGAAAACAAAACCCAGTGATGTACATACAATTAACCCTCATTTTACAGACAAGAAAATTATGGCTCACAAATTTCAGTAGCTTGGCAAGGCTCACGTAGCAAACTAAACTCTGGGGCTACACACATCCAAAGGCCATTCCTTTAACTACTACACCGCCAACCCATCCTCCCTGGCGGGCAGAGAAGATTGACCATGTGTGAGAGGCTGGCCAAATACTTATATTCCTTGATGTTCTTCTTGTGGAGCTCTTAACAATTATCTGCCTCAGGAACTTTGATCTCCCCTATACTCCTCTGACCTAAGCATGAATACCTACTCCTTTCACTCCCCTTAAGATTTTACCAAAAGAGGATAACAAATATTACTAAAACAAAAAATTAAAACTAAGATGGTAGATATAGCTGTTCTAAGACCACAGGTCCTGGCCTATCCTTATGGGTTTCTGTAGGTTGACTTCTTCTCTGGGTTTTGACCTACCTCCATGGAACAAAGACAATTCCCAACCTGGGAATGCCCCTAAGTTCAAGCTCTAGAAATTAAGGGAAAACTCCTTTTGTTAGTCTAAGGCCTACATTATAGGTCCCCATTTTCTGTCCTATGAACTGTCTCTTCTCCAGATAAAACACTAAACATGTCTAGTCCCTTTTGAGGAAGATTCCAAAACCTAGCCGTGTGGTGTGTGTGTGGTCTTATTTACCCTATGGCCCCAAAGGGCAACTATATCGTAACAGCCTAACAACACCAGGTACAGTAACAGTGTGTCTATCATTTCCCTTACAGAAACCTACTCTACCTCCCAGCCAGAAGCCATTTAGTAGGAATGGGGCTGACACCTGCCCCACGTCACACTGATTCTGTAACAAGACATCAGTGCAGCAGCAGTCCCCATTCCTGATCCATCCTTCAGGACTTCTGATAGCCCCCACAGCAGTCCTTCCTGTTTTGGTGTGACTATCCCATTGTTAAGGCCACTCCCATGACATCCACGGCTAGATTCTCTTACAGGAACAAGTGACTACCCTGGAGAAGGGAGAGATGAAACAAACTACCCTTCAAATATGAAGTGAAATAATTCTTTAATATTTAAAGATCACTGATGGGCTTTTTAAAAAGTCTATAAATCTTAAATGTAATGTTTTACCAGGGAAATGGTTATAGCAGCCTCACATATATTATTTGAATTAATAAACATTATCACAGTATTAAGAAGGCAAGGTAAACAAATAGCTTAAGTATTTTATTTGTTTGCAACTAAGCTTGTTAACACTATATAATGAAAATGTACAAAGAATAATGTTGCAGTTTTTGGTTAGATTTAAGTCAAAGACATTCATTAATAAGGAATCTTCGAATATGAATATTCCAGAATTTCTCTAAGCCATCTGATCAGAACAACTGTCTCTGAATATTACCTTACTTTGGAAGGTACTGGCATACACTTGAATTAAATTCAGAATTTTTCAAAATAAGCCCTAATTAATAAAACTATTCTATATTCAAACTAAAACAATTTTAATAGAACTTTCCTTTCCAGAAACAATAATAAAGGAAACAAGGCATTTTGTAAAATGTGGTCCTGAACAAGTCACAGTAAAAAATAAATGTATACTTAACTTCCACCTCCTCAAAACAGAGGCTACTTTCTGTTCCACAGCCTTGGAACAAGGTGAAGAACAGTCTGTAAGCAACTTTGGGCAGGGGGTTGCCAAAACAAAGCTCAAGCAGTTGAACATGGTCATTTCTTAAAAAGAATTTGGGGGAGCCTGACCAAAGGATCCAAATTCTGTTTTTAATAACCGAAAAAAGGCGAAGTGGCTCCTCCCAAGTAGCAGTGCCACCAGGGGCTGGCCCAGCCCCACGCTCACCTGTGTTGTGCTCCCGAGCAAACCCTGATGCTCCTGCTCCGGGGAGACTTTTTCTTTCTAGAGGTTCAGTGTCCTGGGAGCTCTCTGTGTGAATGAGGTGAGCAGACTCCACGTGGGTATTTTAAGGCTTGGAGTCAAAGTATTTTTCAACACGGCTAGGCAGAGTCCATGTGTCAAACGGCCCATCTCCAGTTTGTCCTAATTCCTCACCAAGCATTTGTAGACCTAGGACCACAGACCTTTGCTATATCATCATAATCACATCTAATGTCCATCCTAACTTATGATTCATATTCTGTGCCTGGAAACAGTCCCTGTATTTAACAATAATACCTACAACATAAAACAATCCACCGTTACAACTTATATGGTCACAAAACATTAATGATCTTCTGTAGATCAAGCAAATGTTTTTAACCATAATTGTCGTGCATCAAATTCACAGCCAGAATCCCCAAGATCAAAAAAATTTGCACAATACAAATAATAACTTAAAATACACACACACATATACACACACACTCACACACACTTCTTACAGAACTGTGCTTGGGGAAACTCCATTTGTTGAGTGCCACTGAGGGCATATTTTGCTAAACTGCTGCTCCAGGTACTTTTGTTTGGAAAATCTATCACAGTAGGGCACAGCTGTTTATTGGATGAGCAGAAAAGAAAGATATGCTTGTGGCAACCAGAAAGTTTTAAGGTCTTTCAAGTTGTATAAAATGGACCTGCAGAAACGTTTAAGTGTTCTCAGGATGCAAAGTTGGAGCTGAAATGTGATATCAAACCAGTTGCAAAAAGTGTACAGCAGCCATCTCTTGAGGTCAAACCTGGTACCAGATATGCAAGAAAGCTTCAGGACACATCTATAAATTAGGGGGGAAAAAAAGAGTTTAAGAATACTAAAAATATTAACCAATGGGATATGTGTAAAACAACACAGAGAATGTAACTCAACACTTAAGTTTTCAGTTTCAGTTTAGATATACAGCTAGTTATTACTTTATGTTTTGAGTAGTAGTTCTAAGATGTCCAGAATTAAGAAATTCTGACCACACATTTGATAAGCTAGCTTAAGAAAGCAGCTTTCATAAATTAATAATTGAAACTACCTTTCTGGAGGAAAAGCCGGGTAAGAAAATTGGTATTGCAGTCAGACTACCTAGGTTTCAGTCCTGACTGAACTCCTAGCTTTATGAGCTTGGACAAATTATATAACTTCTTTAAGTACCATCCTTACCTATAAAATGGGGCTAACAACAGTTCCTCCCTCATAGGGTTACTGTAGATTAAATAAACTTCATGAGGATTTAATGGGCTTAGCACAATGCTGGGCATGCTTTTTTAAAAAATGTTAGCTATTATTTTACTTCACAGGGGTTTTTTGCTCTCAGGAGACAGTGTCAACACCTTGCTCTTGGAAGTTGGAAAATTCAAAAAAAAAAACTTGGCAATACTTACAGCTTGTTGGCCTTGTCCCATATCGTCGCATAATCTGATCATGTGTGAATTTCACAAAAGATTCATATTGTTCTGTAAGGGGTAAAGACAGTATATACCATCCCTAGAACTCTCCCTCAGTTTTTCAAGAATCAAGTGTCAGGATCACATCTAGCTCCCCTGTTTAAATTATCCGCTCTCAGACTCTCCTTGTTAACAGCTGCTCTGAGATCTGTTACTTCCTTTTAGATCCTAGAGCCAAATCCCTAGCTCCTAGATTTGGTCACTGATCATCTATAATATCACATTTTCCTAATCCTGCCCCTGCTATAACTCCATCCCCTAAAGGATTCAAGACAGACAGACTGGCTCAGTACTACAAAGTCAACAAACTTCAGGAACTCTGTAAGACATGAAAGCTTGAAGCTCTTTTCTGCATTCTATCCTTGCTATAAATCTCAACATGTTGAATGAAAGAAGTGGGATAGCTAGAAAGAAGAAAAAGTTTCATACTACCTAACTGCAAACAGTCCCAGAGAATTACCTTCCACAGGGAAACTCAGTAAAAAAGAAGGTAGTCTGACATCCATGAACAGAGACGTGACTTAGAGCTAACTGAACAATTCTGGGAATGGAGTTAGGAGAGGGGAAATGATATACTGGAGCTTCTTGTTTTAATACACATTATTAAGTATATTAAAGGACGAAAGAAGTTCGACTATAAAGAAACACATGTAACTACTATGAAACACAGAGTTCTCAATTTAAAGCAGACTTTCCTACTTTCTGCGGAGCCATGTGGTATGGGTCACCAGATTAGGAAATAACAGTTACGGGAAGAAGTTGTTATCTAAAACCTTTCTGATCCCAACATGGTCCCCTTTCACTAAATGGGTACTACTTTCTATTCCTGATTCAGATCTCTTCCTTTCACAAAAGGCTCTACTTGTTGACATCACTGTCAACTCCCTTTGTTCAAACCTTAACTGTGCTTTCCAAACTAATGTACCTTCAAATCACAGAATGCCAGATTTCCCGCATCTACAAAGTGACTGCCACCAGGAAGTCTGGTCATGTTGACTACACCCCACTCCCAACCAGGGGTTGGGAGGTTAGCCCAAATAAACTACTCACTGCCTTTATTCATATGGAAAAATGTCAAAAGAAAAGCTTGGTTTATCTTGTTTCAGAAATGTATATGAAATGTCTTTCCATATATAAATCACAGAGTAACTTGACTATTCACAACTCATTAAACTTTTCCTACATGAAGTCTTGCTCTTTTTCTAAGTTACCATCTGACTGAACCTTATTATTTACTGAACCTCATGAACAAACAATGGTACAACCACTGCCTCAACCTACCTGCTAGTTTGGTATTGAGGATTTGCTCATACTCCTCCCGAATTTTATCTTCATAGTCTTTTAAGAGACGCTCACATATTATTCCAACTTGTCGGAGGGTAAAGGTGGGCTGGTCCTTCTTCATCCAGGAGGAACCTAGTCAAAAGACAAATCTAGTTTTGTTTTTGTTAAAAGATTTTAAGTTATCTCTACATCCAATGTGAGGCTCAAACTCACAGCCCCAAGATTAAAAGTCACATGTTTCTACCTGATGAGCCAGCCAGGAACCCCAAAACAAACCCAGTTTAAATAATATATTATAGTTCTAAGGTTCAGAATTAATAACTTTATGTTAACAGTCCTAGGATACAAAAACTGTTCAGAAAAATGGTATTCTTCACAACTCTACATGGAGTTATTCACAAAATTGCTGAGCTTCTGCCACTAGTTTTACAAAGTCAGGCAAAAGGTAAATTGAGAAGTAGGAGGAACAATGTGTATCCAGGTGTGCTAGCTGATCCGCATACAGAAAAACAGTTCTGATGCCATAACAATGTGAACCCATACTCAATGCTCATTTGGTAAAGAACAAGAACAAAAAGTAAGTTGATATAAAGCCTCTAGTCTGGATTAGAGAAAATAATTCAGAGCTACCCAAATCCTTGGTGATTATCTAGCCCTATGTTTAACTGAGATGCGTCATAATTATCCGTAGAAGTCACAAAACATGACACACATTCTGATTTAATTCTAGGTTAGGGCCTGGCCATCTTTTAACTTCCACAGATGATTCTGATAAGAAATGGTTAGAAGTCTGATGCTTAGGAGATCAAGTAACTCGCCCTATATAACAAATAAGCAATAATAAGCAATAATATAATAATAATAATATAATAATAATAATGTCACCGAAGTACAAATGAAGGAGACAATTAGGCCCTACATATCTCATCCTCTTTTTTTTAAGATTTTGTTTATTTATTTATTTGACATAGAGAGAGGAGATATAAACAGGGGGAGAGGGAGAGAAACAGGCCTCCCGCTGAGCAGGGAGCCCAATGCAGGGCTTGATCCCAGGACCCCGGGACCATGACCTGAGCCAAAGGCAGATGCTTAAGGACTAAGCTACCCAGGTGCCCCTACATATCTCATCCTTGATCCTTTTCAAATCCACGAAGAGAAGAGTAAAATGTTTGTAAGATAGTAGTTAGAAACCAAAATATTCACTGGAATGCCAGAAAACATGGAAATCTGCTTCCTGATCATGAGAAAAATAGCAGCAGCTCCTTCGGTAGCCCAGTCGTTCCTCAAAGCTGAGCCTGTTCCTCGAAGCTCAGCCTAGACTCCGTTTCTTCAGCCCGATTAATCTGTAAACCATTTAGCACTCTGAAACAAGTCATTCTTAACTTAAACCTAGATTTCTTCTTTACAATCTAACCTAACCAAAAGTTCTACCCAGTAATCACTGTATTGTTTCTCTGCATCCATAACATATTCTTCAAAATTCTAATACTAAAATCTCAAAAGAATATTAAGGAAAGACCAGCTTATGCTTTTTCTCACTCACCTTCTCACGTAAATAAATAAAGTCTTAAAAAAAATATCACTTGGGGGCGCCTGGGTGGCTCAGTGGGTTAAAGCCTCTGCCTTCAGCTCAGGTCATGATCCCAGGGTCCTGGGATCGAGCCCCACATCGGGCTCTCTGCTCAGCGGGGAGCCTGCTGCCCCCCGCCCCTCTGCCTGCCTCTCTGCATACTTGTGATCTCTGTCTGTCAAATAAATAAATAAAATCTTAAAAAAAAAAAACATGAGGTGAAATTCACATAAAATGCATCATTTTAAAGTGAACAACTCAGTGTCTTTTAGTATATCCACAATGTTGTACAACCACATTTATCTAATTTCAAAATATTTCCACCGCTTCAAATTAACACCCTTACTATTAAGCGGTTTTCCCCATTCCCTTCTCCTTAGCTCCTTGCCAACGCAATCTGTATTCTGTAAGGAGACAATTTTTAATCAAGGTAATTTTTAACTCTCAGAACTATTAAAAAGTAGAATAGTTTGTAAGGAAATAAACTACTGTTAAAGGACAGAGTTCACCTCCAATGGAGATATTTGCGCACTTGACTCTTGCACACTTGCACTCTTGACTATTTGCAGGGATATCGCAAGCAAGACTGGTGGCTAAACTATGTGACCATGAAGATTCCCTCCAACCCTGAGATTCTATTTTTGAGCACATCCCTCTGACCACCTGTCAATGTTATAGAGCTGCTGTCACACAAATGTATGCAATGATGGAAATGTCCTAGAGTTATGCTAATATAAGAACTACATGTGACTACTAAGCACTTGAAATGTGGCTACTGCATCCAAGAAACAAAATGTTAAAATTTCATTAAATTTTAATTAACTTTAATAGCTACATGTAGCTAATCTAATGGCTAAGATATTAGACACTGTAGTTACAGAGGGTACTTCTGCACTGGGTGGATGGAAGCCAAATCAAATCAATCTAAGGTTCTTTTTCTGAGGTGTCTAGGTGGCTCAGTGGGTTAAGCCTCTGCCTTCCGCTCAGGTCATGATCCCAGGGTCCTGGGATCAAACCCTGCATCGGGTTCTCTGCTCAACAGGGAGCCTGCTTCCCCTCCCCCTCTGCCTACTTGTGCTCTGTGTCAAAAAAATAAAATCTTAAAAAAAAAAAAAAAAATCTAAGTCCCCCCATCCCCCCAATTTCATGACTCTGTGGTTTCAAAAGTATTTATAAGGGGCGTCTGGGTGGCTCAGTGGGTTAAGCCTCTGCCTTTGGCTCAGGTCATGGTCTCTGGGTCCTGGGATCAAGCCCTGCATTGAGAATCTCCGCTCAGCAGGAAGCCTGCCCCCCCCCCCCCGCCTCTGCCTGCCTCTCTGCCTACTTGTGATCTGTCAGACAAACAAAAAATCTTAAAAAAAAAAAAAAAGTATTAGTAGTAATACAATGCATACATTTTACCAATTTTATCATTTTAGATGAAATCAATTCTGGATTAGGAAACTATCATTTTAAGAACCATTTACAAACTTTTTTCCTTTTTCAATTTTTTATCTAAATTCCAGTTAGTTAACATACACTTTAATATTAGTTTCAGGTGTAGAATTTAGTGATTAATCACTTACATATAACGGCCAAGGTTCATCACAACAAGTGTACCATTTACAAACTTTAAATGGGTGGTCTGTCCACACTAATGTTTGCTTACCTGGAGAACTAGGTGCCGTGAGTGCTGAGGAATGAGGCTGACTTTCCGAAGTACAAGCTTCACTCTGGTTAAGAACTACTTCTAAATGTCTCCACCTCTGATAACGACTATATTCTTGTTTTATGTTCTGAAAAATTTGTTCTAATAAAAAAAGAAACACATTTGAACATTCATTTTATTGTGCCATTTCTTCAAACTTCTTGTCCCTTCCCCCATATTATTAGTATTAGCAAGAAAAATGTTCATACTGAATAAAGCATTCCTCCTGTAACTCCAAAGTGTTCTCTTATTGCTATTTCAACAAGACATGGAAGAACAGCTGTTCTAGCATAAGCCCTTCCGACAGTTCCCTTTGCTTGTTTTCCTGTGACAATGAAGACCAGATCTGCAGTCTGTTTTAGGATTAATGAGTATGATTTACAGCAAAACAAAAAAGCCCATCCTTCACCTAATCAAGAGCTATTTTTGATTTGTGTTAAGCTGCACAATTTTGCAAACTAGTGTATTGGGGTGATTCTCTTACCACCCAAGGCCTTCTAAAAATGAAGCTCGTGTCCCATTTGGGACTCAAGATCTTTGGGGGAGAGGACAGTAGGAAACCACTATATGGTCGTCTCCTAGACATGGACCATGGGAAAACCTGAGATTTATTGCTTGGACCCGATGATCAGGGCTTAGAAAAGAACTTTCTGATCCTACCGAGAGGCAATACTTGATAGGACTCGGATTACTATTCTGAGTCAAAGTAGTCATAAACCAAATTTACTAATGCTATTGAAGGGAGTCCAGGACACACAAATTCACTTTGAAGTACATTCCTAGAGCCAACACTGTCTGAAAGGATGTGGTTTTCAAGTTTTTCATTTTTGTGGGAGAATATGCATCCACTTTCCAGATGATAAAGCCTCCTTATCAAAAATAAAACCCAGAAAACCATATCACCACCCCACTCATATTATTCTAATGTATACTGTGTTATAATTGTAATTTTTTATGGGGTTGAGTGTCAATAATACCATTTTGCTTCTTCCTAGCTGTGTGACTATGACCTTGGAAAGTCATTCAGGATCTTCAGCCTACTTCTTCAATATAAATGTTAACTGCCTACCCAATGAAGCTTTGAAAACAAATGACAGGAGAGCCTAGGAAATGACAAACTCACAGTATCTCCACACATAACTAAATTTTCTAACACTCAGCCCAAATACACAAACAATGTAGGATTAGCAAAGCTTTCCCTTAAAAATGCTATGAAGTTCATATTTTAAGACCCCTGAACTTATGAAGTCTTCACTTCATCTTTAAAATGTATTATTCTCCAAGGACATACTTGCCAGATTCAATATAAGGATGTACAGAACTGCAAAGATTTTAAACAAGAAAGGACAAGTATGAGGACAACGCTCATGAGAACAGAAGGTCTTTGATAAACCTCTGCCTCCTGTATGGCAAAGTGAACAAATGGAAAGATACAACTTTTAGGCTGGTTAAAGGACAAGCAAGTCCAAGAATCTAAATATGGCATGCACAGTAGAAAAATAAGGAAGTAGATGTGATTTTCTCTCCAAGAAGGCCACTTAAAAAACAAAATAAAACAAAACAACCCAAAAAACCAAAAATGTACATTTCTTTTTAACAGTGGATAATAACTTTAGTCTTTGCATCTCATTTTTATTTGACACTGTGCTTCTGGGTTATATCAGACTAAGCCTGTCCTCAAAATTCTATGATGGTTCCTAGCTGTTACAGACCAAAATTCAAACTTTTTCTTTTCTTCCAAAATTCAAACTCTTTGGGGGGCCTGGGTGCCTCAGTGACTCAGTCAGTTAAGCGTCTGCCTTCTGCTCAAGTCATGATTCCAGGGTCCTGGGACTGAGCCCCCGCATTGGGCTGCATGCTCAGCAGGGAATCTGCTTCTCCCTCTCCTCTCTCCTGGGCTTGTGCGCTCTCAAATAAATAAATAAAATCTTAAAAAAATTTAAACTCTTCAACATGGCATCCCATGCCTTCCAAGGCTTGGCCCAAATTATTTCCAGTTCCATCTCCCATTATAGCCCAGATACATTACATTATCCTTTCCTTAACTTGGCATTTTCATGGCTTTGCTCATAACAGTTTTCCTTCGCTTGAAATGTGGCTGTCTTTATTCCTTCACCGTCATTCAAGACCTAGCTAAAATGCTACCTCAATATGGATGTTAATCCTCAAGCCTCAAGTCATGATCAATTAATTGCTTTGCACCTGGACTCAAAACATGTTTACAAACATCTTCCTCAGTCAGCAACACCCTCTTATGCCTGGTATCAACTTAGCTCATTTAAGCAATAAAAGGCTTAATTTTGGGGCACCTGGGTGGCTCAGTGGGTTAAGCCTCTGCCTTCAGCTCAGGTCATGATCTCAGGGTCCTGGGATTGAGCCCCACGCCCCCCCCCCCCGCCCCACCTCTGCATACTTGTGATCTGTGTCAATTAAATTAAAAAAAAAAAATCTTTTTTTAAAAAATAAATAAAAGGCTTAATTTTATATGCCTTTCCCCCCAAAAGTGCTATGACACCTATCTTTTTTTTAAAGTAAAGTAAAAACATAGTTTCTTGACCATTTCTGAGAAACCTTTATAACCTTTGAGATAACAATTGTTATAAAATGAAGTCACAGATTTTTAAATTCACTTTTCTATTAGTTAGCTTTATTCTTTCTATTTGTAAAGCAATTAACATTTCCTCTCCCATTCTTCCTTTTTAACCCAGAAGACATCTTTGACTTAAGCCAAAGCATTTTATAATCAATCATTCATACTTTGTTTCTTTCTTGAACCATATTCCAACAAGCATTAAGGAGGTTAACTGATCAGTCTTTACAAATGAGTATTTTAAATAAAATATTTTAATATAAACGACCAAGAAGGTAGTTTGCATGATCTATGTGAAAATTAAAAATTTAAAATAAAAAAACAGTGACTCCCATTATTGCACTCCGCAATACTGAGGCTTCCAAATACATTCAACACACATTTATTAAACATGTGCTGTAATGTGAACTACAACAGAATTAGTCTACAGGGTATACTGGAAGAAATAAAACGTGCATAAAATCCATCAAGATGGATAAGTCAAGTATTAATTCTATTTTGCATAACAGAGATCCGGAAAGATTATATGACTATCCTTGCTATCTGTAGTAACAGCAAAAGAAAAAAATATCACTTCAAGTGGGCATTTTGTTCCCCGCTTTTCTTTTCTAAGTAGGCTCCATGCCCAATATGGAGCTCAATGTGCGACTTGAACTCAGGACCCTGGGATCAAGACCCTGATGCTTAACTGACTGGGCCATCCAGGCGCTGTCCCCTGCTTTTGAAGGGCTCTTTACAAAAAATTTTTGCAAACATTATCTCATTCAGTACATAAGGCTTTGCAACATTAAGTGGTCAGGGAATTTCAAGTAGAACAGAGTTCCTTATGGGGTAGGGTTAGTCACATAATGGATGGTAGGTTCGCAAAAATGATTGTTTTTGGATTAGCAAATACAAGGGGAAAACATCATGATGGAAAGCAAGGATAACAGGCACACCCGGGTGGGTATGGAGAAAGCAGCAAAAGCATTGTTTGGGGGAAAAAATGTGTAAAAGGCTAAGTAAGTCATATGGTTACAGCTGATAAATCCTTTTACTAAAAGAATAAAGAGAGGTGAACAGGAGAGTGTCTGTGAGGGCTTGGCTGGCAACTGCAGGAATTTCGGTGTGAGAGTATAGGGCCTGAAATCTGTATTATGGATATGCAGAGGAAAGAGGAAATAAAGCCCAAAGACACTGGTAACTGAAAAGGGATGAGGAAAAGAATCATTTTAAGGCAGTCCTAAAGTTTCACTTACACTTGAGGAAGAGGAAAACGCACACAAAGAAATAACTTGACGAAGTCCAGTTTTGAGGACCCTCCCCCATCTTCAGGAGCCCTTTAAAACTGCTACATACTAATTCTGATGCACTTTCCCCTCAATTCCTGCACAATGGTTGGGGGGGCGGTTTGTCCTAACTTTACAGTCACACTAGCTCTCCCCTTTCCTTGATCAACATGTAATCCTTACTGAAAGAGTCTTACGGGTAGTTGAAGTCCTGCTTCCGGAACCTCTGTCTGTTTAAGGATTCTGAAATTCTAGCTAACGAGCTACCGATATCGAGCCATATATGGTACAAGACAATAACCATATTAAGATTCAGTATCAATAAAAGAACATGGCCAGTCCCTTAGAAATAGGTCGAAATCGGATTCTATGACTTCTGCGACGGCCTCTGGTCCCTAAAGACTTCTGAAAAGCAGGTCCCCCTCCAAGCTACAGTACAGTGAACAGCACGCACTCAGGTCCCTTCCCAAGAACCCGCCCCCAACCCCCACCCTCAAGGCCGGGTTCGTGAGTAGAATCCCATTTTCCATGGCCCACTGGATCTGCTGGGCGGCTCTGTGCAGGCCCGGGCAGCGGAGGCAGGAGGGGCTTCACGCACGGGAAGGGCCCCGAGCGGCCAGGGATATTCCCATCTTCCTCTTGCTGCCCACCCCTCCGGTCTCTCCAGCTCCAGGAAAATCGAAAACGGACACTGGAGCCCCACCATCCCTCCCGGATGTCTCCCATCCCCGGAAGCGACACGGCCCAGCAGCACCCCAGTTCCCATTTCTCAGGGCAAAGAAGGGGTCTGTGGGTGAATCAGCCTAGCGCCCATAGCCGCCCCACCCCCACCCCCCCCAAAATGCCTGGGCCTGGCTTCCTGCCAAGCCCGCAGCATAGGTTACCCGGTGTTGGAAGGCGCCGCTCGCTGCCGGGTGGGGCGGGCTGCTGCAGAGTCGGCTGTGGGGTCTGCGTCTGGAGAAGCGGCGGCGGCTCAGCGTCCGGGGGCCTGAGGCCCGGAGTGGGGCCAGGCAGAGGGGCGCAGCGCCGCCGCTTCGGGGAACCAGGGCTCAGCAGCGCCGCCTCGAACTCCATGGGCCGCTTCAACGTCGCCCCGCACGCCATGCCGCTGACGGGCCAAGAACCAGGAGCCGACGCGGAGGTAACTGCGGCCCAACCTCCGGCTCCTCAGCGGAGCTCGCAAGCCAAGCCGGCTCCAATGGCGCCTCCAGCACCCGGCAGCGACGCTGGCCCCGCCTCCTGTGACGTCACGGGCCCTGGCCACCGCCCGGCAGAGGGGGAGAAGCCGGAAGAAGGCCGCTCTGGGAGGCCCGTCAGCTACACTCTGGCCCGCCGCGCCCCCCACTGAGGAAATGGCACGGTCTGGGCGGAGAGCTCGGTCGCCAGGCAACCTCGGGAAGGCCCCCACCCCCGCTCCTCCCCTCCCGGGGTCCCATTATCCCCCTGCCCCCACCCCACCCCAGTCCCCCAGTTTTTCGAGCCGTCGCGCCGGGCTGGCCCCTTAGGTTTTCGCACCTGCGCTGCAGGGGCGTGGGGGAGGGGTGAGCTCAGAGAGGCTGGTCGAGAGGGCGCGGGGGTCGGGTGTCTCCGGTCCGGTAAACCTCCTTCCATCTAGGCCGCTGTAGTTCCCTGGATGGAAGAGAGGGGCATTCTAAAAGGTCTTCAAGGGCACTCCTGAGTCCAGGGAAGTCTTCACTTAAGCATAACCTTAGATCTGAGTATGGGCTTTAGGAAGTTCACCAACCCCATGAAATTGTGTATGTATCTTAGGATAGATGACCCATATCTTCAGAAGCTCATTAAAGCGGTCTGCTACTCAACGGTAGTTAAAAACAAAACCCACTGGCTTAAATCATCCTGGAATGGTGTCAGGTGTTAAGAACCTAAGCTGGTTTGCCAGTCTCCACATCTGACTAGCAGCTCAGTGCTTCCTTGGGTCTGTGAGAATTCTTTACAGCAGTGACAGCGGTAAAATACTTTTGATAAATTCTGGAAAGATACATAGATTACAGGAGGGTTCCACTTTCAGAAATTGTATGTGCTTACGAATTACTGGGAAGCAAGTCAAATGCTTTCAACTGATCACCCAAGCATCTGTGACCCAAAAAAGTTAAAACCTTTCTATAACTATGCATATATGTTGAATAATGGCCATTCCTCCTGGGATCTGACTGCTTCGGCAAAGCTCTGGAGGTTTCCAGTACAGTGAAAGTTTCAGATACTCTTTTCTAATAGGCCATTTGCCAGATCAATGTGCCCCAACAGTTGAGTTGGAAAATAATGGTCATACTACCTTAATCCTATTCTTTTCGTCCCTTTTCTATTGCTTTTTTCTGTATCTTCCCCAGTTTCTCCGGATTTTACAATGATCCAAGCACAGGTCAACTTTTTTTTTTAAGTTTATTTTATTTTATTTTATTTTATTTCTTTATTGGAGAGAGAGAGAATGCAGGAAAGCTAGAGGGAGAGAGACAAGCAGTCTCCACATCGAGCAGGGAGCCTAACATGGGCTGGATTCCAGGACTCCCAGGACAACGAGCCCAGCTGAAGGCAGCTGCTTAACTGACTGAGCTCCCCAGGCAGACACCCCTGTATTTATCTTTGACAATTAGCAGAAATAATTCTAAAGTAACTGAATATACTATTCTAAAGTAACTGAGTAATTCTAAAGTAACTGAATAATTCTAAAGTAACTGAATATAATTCTAAAGTAACTGAATATACTGATATCAAATTTATTTTATTCCATCTCTTTTTCATAAGGACCTAGGGAAGGTTTACAATAGACTAGAAAGCTAGAAACAGAATATTAGGGCCAAACTAAAAAGAGATCACAATTATCCTAAAGTTAAATATACTTGTGACTGAATTTGAGACAGATCTGAGCTTCCTGGCTGTCAGGGTAAAAATGAAAACATAGTATATGGCATCTTTTTTTTTTTTTAATAGCAGATGGTATCTAAAAGGAATTAGTGCCTCAGAGGAGTCAGATCTTACATTTCTTCAATAGCTAAAAATGTGAATTCTAAAGGTAGTTGTTCATGTGACTTTATTAGGAAGCAGTGAATGATATAACAAAGCAATCAAGAAGATTTGAATAACAAGTGCAAAAACAAAATTCATATAGATATTTCTTGTTATGCTCAATAAAACCAAGGACATAAAAGCAACCTAGTGATGACTATTTTTTAAGGGGCTTATCTAATATGTAAATTGTTTTCTGTGGTCTAAAGTGGTCCAAAGTTAGAGCTTAGAATGCTTGAAAAATGTGTCCCCTGGGTCATCATTATCAGCACTTTTTCCAGCTAAGGTTTTGCTAAGTACTTTGATAATCAGTCTCTTCTCTATGATCCTTTAAAACTTTGAGTGTGCCTTATAATATTAGTGTTTTAAAACAGGAAGTTATAATTTGTTTACATATTTGACTGTACATCAAAACTATAAATTCCTTGAGAATAATAGCCAAGCCTCATTCATCTGTGTTTCCCCATCCCAGCACAGTGCTTGAATACAGTGGGGGTTGGCATAGAATAAATATTGGTCCAATGCATAAATGGTAATTATTTTGAGGTTGTTCTCTGTGTCCCTGAAAGTTGATAGTCCACATTGCTGAATAAGGGTGGATTCAGATGATTCAGAAACCAAACAAGTAGGTGGTATAGCCTATTAGAAGTTGCAGTTGACAGTGGCCGAACCAGAGAGATATCCTTGAGGGAAGCAGATGGGCTGCTCTGATGGCCACTCAATGTGGGGTCTCCTCCTGGGGCCACTGCAGTACCAATCTACATTGCTCTGCATATCCAGACACTTGACCAGTCATTCACATGCACACACATTCACACACATTACTAATTACCAGGCACCATGCGATTATGCTTGAGACTACTGTGGCATGAAAAGAGACATGGTTCCTGTCCTTCTAGAGCTTCCAGCCTGTTCGAGATGGCAGACAATCAAAACATCACAAGGACAAATATAAAATAACAAACTGTGACAGGGACTATGAAGGAAAAGGACAGAATATTATGAGACAATACAACAGACATCTTAACCGGTCTTAGAGAGTAATGGAGACTTCCCTGAAATAGTGACATTTGAGCTAGGAATTAACTAAGCAAAGACAGGTTGGGAACATCTCAGTCACAGGGGACAGCATATCCAGCATCTTGTTATAAAGAAGACCATAACATGTTTGAAGAATCAAAGGAAGTCTCAAGTGGCTATAGTACAAAGCAGGAATGCAGAGAGTCAGGGAGAAAAAACTGATGAGGAAGGCAGGAGCCTGATCATGTAATGTCTCATTGGCAGCCAAGATTTTTTACCTTTATTTTCTTCTTCTTCCTCTCCTCCCCCTCCTTCTCCCCACTGCTGCTGCTTCTTCAAGAGATTGTTTGTTTTTTTAATTTTAATTTAGAAGGAGAGAATGTGCAGAAGCAGGGCAGTGGGAGAATCCTAAGCAGGCTCCACCCCCAGCACAGAGCCCAACCCAGGGCTTGATGTCAAGACCCCAAGACCATGACCTGAGCTGAAATCAATAGTCTGATGCTGGGGCACCTGGGTGGCTCAGTCAGTTAAGCATCTGCCTTTGGCTCAGGTTATGATCCCAGGGTCCTGGGATTGACCCTGCTTTTCCCTCTCCCTCTGCTGCTCCCCCTGCTTGTGCTCTCTTACTCTCTCCCTGTCAAATAAATAAATAAAATCTTAAAAAAAAAAAAAAAAGTTGGATGCTCAACCAACTGAACCACCCAGTCACCCCTACCTTTATTTTCGGAGCAGTGGGAAGCCACTTGGGGTGGAGGGGTAAGGTGGGAACAAAAGAGCTTAAGTATGATCAGATTTACATTTGAGAAGATTCCTATCTGCTGTATTGAGAACTGGTTGGAGGAGAGCAGGGGTGGATGGAAATCAGTAGAGGTTATTATATGTGTTCAGATGCATGCCTTGTAGTATTAGTTTTATAATATTAACAAGGAACCTCCCACCTCCCCCGCACACATGAATTCTTTCATATCCCCACTTGCGGATGTTTCTATGCCAGTTGTTCCTGGGAAAGCTCCATAGTAGGTCTCTCAGGCTCTGTTTACTGGTGCCAATGGTTCCCTGACCCAGGAGCATAGTTGGGCTAAAGCAGGGGATGGGAGTGTAAGGAAAGGATACCATCTTCCAAAATTTTCCAGGATTCTTTGCCTAAAGTTTTCAAAGAAATTGTCTGTATTTGCTGTCTCCTTTTACATGCTTCCTAACCACCAAGCGTCAACTCACATCAGTCTAATTTCTGCCCCTCCATTCCACTAAAACAGGTAGAGTCACCAGTGATCTCCAAGCTATGGAGAGAAGTAGACCAACGCAAGCAAAGTTTAGAGAATGAAGTCAACACTGGTGCCTAACTGGGCTCATTTGGGAGAACATGTGACTCTTGATCCTAGGGATGGGAGTTCAAGTCCCATCCTGGGTGCAGAGGTTACCAAGAAAGGTACTAACTTTAGAAAATAACAGGGGCACCTGGGTGGCTCAGTGGGTTAAAGCCTCTGCCTTCGGCTTGGGTCATGATTCCAGGGTCCTGGGATCGAGCCCCAAATCAGGCTACCTGCTCTGTGGGAAGCTTGCTTCTCCCTCTCCCACTCCCCCTGCTTGTGTTCCCTCTCTCTGTCAAATAAATAAAATCTTTAAAAAAAAATCCAAATTCTAAAAAAACAAACAAGATAAAATGAATAGAACTTTGTAAGGATTAGGTATGGAGGGTAAGAGAGATGAAGGATTCAGATACGACTCTTTTTCTGTGCCATTTTCCAAGAAAGTTTTTATCAGGTAAAGACCAGACTCGGGAGGATGATATGCATAGTTTTGTACATGTTGCATTAGAGGTCCCTTTAAAGCATCATGTGGGATTCTCAAGTGGGGAGCGTGTGTGTAAATCTATGGGTCTGGAATTCAGAAGTCTGGGTTGGAGAAAAAACTAGAGTTAATAGTGTAGAAATGGTAATTGAAGTTATGGGGGAGCTGGGATTGTCTAGGGTAGAATTCTTAGCCGTTTTTTTAAAATGTTTTAATTTTCAGATAGTCTATCAATATCTGATATATATATCTATATAAATATGTAATATTTATCCATTGGATATTAATTAACTATAAGAAACTATGTAATATAAAGACTCAAAAACTTCTTGAGATTAAAGAAACATACTGTAAAGGGAATTCTCTTTTTTAAAATTTTGCTTATTTATTTTTATTTATTTATTTATTTATTTGAGAGAGAGGGGAGGCTCAGAGGAGAAGCAGACTTCCTGCTGAGCAAGGAGCCCAATGGCAGATTGGATCCTGGACTCCAGGATTATGACCTGAGCCTAAGGTAGTTGCTTAACCTACTGAGCCGCCCAGGTGCTTATAATTTTCTTTATTTTTAAGTAATCTCTACACCCAGCATGGGGCTCAAACTCACAGCCCCAAGATCAAGAGTCACTTGCTATACCAACTGAGCCAGCCTGGTGCCCCAGGAAATTATAATAGCAGCCTGAAACAAAGGGTACGAAATTACCTGAGGAAGACCTAGGAATTGGGGTGGGAGTCAGGAGAGAATGGTAAAATCCATCCAAAAGTTTCATGTGAGTGGAGGATGGAGAAATAAAAACATTCTAAAAGATCATATCTTGGGACACGTGGGTGGCTGGGTCAGTTAAGCATCTGCCTTTTGCTCAGGTCATGATCCCAGGGTGCTGGGATCAAGTCCTGTATTGGGCCCCCTGCTCAGCGGGAAGCTTGCTTCTCCCTCTGCCTGCTCTGCCTCCTGTTCTCCCTGCTTGTGCTCTCTCTTTGACAAATAAATAAATAAAATCTTTTTTTAAAGTAAATAAATTAAAATAAAAAATAAATTAAAATAAATAAAAATTAAATAAATAAGTAAATAATACATTAAAAAGTAAATAAACAAAAAAGAAGACCATATCTTCTTGGGAGAAGGGAAGGAAGAAGTGGGGGAAGAAAGCACGTCTATAAGGCAAATTGTTGGCATTTTTTAATATGACAGTAGAAAAATATGTGTGTAAAATACTAAGCATAGGGAAAGAAGAAGAAATCAAATAATATGGAAAAGTATGGTAGAACTCAAAAATTAAAATCAACAAGAAAAAGAAAAAGGGAGAACAAATGGTAATTTGATAAAATCAGAGGAATCAGCAAAGTAAAATAAGTAATAAATATAGTATCAATTGACAGAACTGAGTGCTATCAATTGCCATTAAATGTAAAGAAACAGAACTATCCCATTGAAAGACAGATCATCAGATTGAGTTAAAAATGAACCTAACTAGGGGTGCCTGGGTAGCTCAGTCAGTTAAGCATCTGCTTTCAGCTCAGGTCTTGATCCCAGGGTCCTTGGACCAAGCTCTGAGTGGGATGCCCTAGTTAGCGAGGAGTCTGCTTCTCCCTCTCCCTCTGCCTCCCCTCCTGCTTGTGCTCTCTCTCTCAAATGGATGAATAAAAAAAAAAAAAAAAAAGAACCCAACTATGTATTATATATAAGAAACAGATTTAAAATGCAGTGATAAAGGGGTACCTAGTTGGCCTAGTCGGTTAAGCGACAGACTTTTGGTTTCAGTTCAGGTCGTGATCTCAGGGTTCTGAGATCGAGCCCCACATAGGGCTCGGCGATCAGTGGGGAGTCTGCTTGAGATTCTTTCTCCTTCTTCCTCTGCTCCTTGATTCCCCCGTCCCCCTATTTCCCCCATAGTCTCTCTCTTTCTTTCTTTCTCAAATAAATCTTATATTCTATTTCTTTATTTGAGAGAGTGTGAGAGTGAGAGAGATCACAGAGGCAGAGGGGGAGGGAGAATCAGACTTGCCGCTGAGCAGAGAGCCTGACATGGGGCTTGATTCCATGACCCTGAGATCATGACCTGAGATGAAGACAGATGCTTAACAAATTGAGCCACCCAGGCACTCCCCCCCTTTTAAAAAAGATTTTATTCATCCATTAGAGAGAGAATGAGAGCAAGAGAGATAAAATAAATAAATAAATCTTAAAAGATAAATGCAGTGATAAAGAAAAGTTGAAAATAAGGAGTGGGCAAGGCAAATCCAGCAAATGCTAAGTAAAAGGAAGGTGGAAGTGGCAATGTTAGCACCAGGAGGACTCTAAAGAAAAAGAACTCAGTGGGGTAATATGATACAATAATAGCATAATCTGAGAGCAAATAATTATAAACTAAATTACATGACAGCTAAATATACAAAGCAAAAACTACTAACAGGCTCCTGGCTGGCTCAGTCTTGATCTCTGAGTCATGAGTTCAAAGCCCACATTGGGTGTAGAGCCAACTTAAAAAACAAATAATAAAAATTTTTTAAAAATTAGGAAACAAAGAGAATTTGATAGAAATACCATCATATGGTCACGTGGGTGGCTCAGTGGGTTAAGCCTCTGTCTTCAGCTCAGGTCATGATCTCACGGTCCTAGGATCCTGATAAATAAATAAACAGAATCTTCTAAAAAAAATAAAGAGATTTTATTTATTTATTTGTCAGAGAGAACACAAGCAGGGGAAGCAGCAGGCAGAGGGAGAACCTGCTGAGCAAGGAAGCCAGACTGTGGACTGAATCCCAGGAGGGTGGGATCATGACCCTAACCAAAAGCAGATGCTTAACCAACTGAGCCATCCAGGTGTCCCTTGATTTATTTTTTTATAAAGACTATTTATTTTGAGAGAGAGAGATCGAGAGCACGAACCAGGGGAGGGTCAGAGGGACAGGCAGACTCCCCACTGAGCAGGGAGCCCAACATGGAACTTGATCCCAGGAACCTGAGATAAAGACCTGAGCTGAAGTCTCATGCTTAACTGACTGAGCCACCCAGGCGCCCCTAAACAAATTTGGTTTAATAGTCATTTATGGATCCTAACATCCATTGAATGGAGAATATACTTTAAAAAAAAATTATTTATTTATTTGACAGAGAGAGGCACAGCAAGAGAGGGAACAGAAACAGGGGGAGAGGAAGAGGGAGAAGCAGACCTCCCACTGAGCAGAGAGCCTGATGCAGGGCTCAATTCAGCCTGAGCTGAAGGCAGAGGCTTAATGACTGAGCCTCCCAGGCATCCCTCCCTTTTTTTTTTTATATGCACATGAATCATGTATAAAATTAGACCATATACTTGTGTCATAAAGAAAACATAAATGTATTTTTTTTCAAAAGCAAGTTTATAGAGTACACTTTAATATAATCCAATAAAATTAGAAATACGTAATAAAAAAGTAAAGGGGCACCTGGCTAGCTTAGTCAATAGAACATGCAAGTCTCAATCTTGGAGTCATGAGTGCGAGCCCCACACTGGGTGTAGAGATTACTAAAAAAAAAATTAATTTTTTAAAAAGATGATAGGAAAATCTTTAAATGCCTAGAAATTAATAAGCATATTCCTAGATATCATTGAAATCAAAGAGGAAATAAAAATTGAAATTGTAAACTAGAAAGCAATAAAAAAAAGAGGACATTTCAGACTAAAACCTATACACAGCAAACAGCTCCTTCTGCAGTCAGGAAATACTAAAAAATACACGAACTTACAATTCATCTTAAGAAATTAGAAAAACATGGGGCACCTGGGTAGCTCAGAAGGTTGAGCATGTGCCTTCTGCTTGGGTCATGACCTCCAGGTTCTGGGACAGAGCCCCATGTTGGGCTCCTTGCTTAGCAGGGAGTCTGCTTCTCCCTCTGCCTCTGCCTCTCCCCCTGCTTGCACTCTCTCTGTCTCTCTCTCAAATGAATAAATAAAATCTTAAAAAAAAGGAAATTAGAAAAACAAATAAATTAAAAGAAAGTAGGAAGAAATCATGGATAAGAAAGCTAAAGTTATAACATAAAATTAAAAATAGTAAGAAGGATGAATATAGTGAAAGCTTTTTTGTTTAAAGGATAATAAAATTGGTAAACTTAAAAATTTTACTAAGGAAAAGAAAGACAAAATATTAAGAATGAGAAAGGGGACAATCATACATACAGTTAGATTACAAATTATACAAATTAACTTCAAAATAGGAAAACTATAATATAGCATTCATCACGAAAGAGATGTGAAAGGTCATTAAGGATCTACCATTTAATAAAAGGATCTGGGGGCCCCTGGCTAACTCAGTCAGTAGAGCATGCAACTCTTGATCTCAGGGCAGTGAGTTTGAGCCCCACACTGGGTGGAAAGATTATTTAAAAAAAATAAAAAATAAAAAAAAATAAAAGGCTCAGAACCTGATGGTTTTCCAACTCAGTTTCATCTAACCTTTAAGTAATACATGATTCCACTGGTATTTCATCTACTAGTCCAACCAAAATTTAGGAAACTCCTCAATTTATTTTATGAAGCTGACATACATTTTAAAACCAAAGTCTGATAAAGATAATTCCAAAAGAGAACTATTGCTTGTCTTTATTAATGAATAGAGGCACAAATTCCAAGTAAAATGTTTGCAGATGAAATTCAATACACAAAAGTAACACACTATGACCTAACTGGGTTATTTCAAACATGTGAGGGTGATTAGACTATAAGGAAATATAATTCATAAACTTCATGAATCAAAGAAAAGCCTTAAGATCATATCAGTAGGGGAACCTGGTTGGCTCAGTGGGTTAAGCCTCTACCTTCAGGTCAGGTCATGATCTCAGGGTCCTGGAATCAAGCCCCACATCGGGCTCTCTGCTCAGCTGGGAGCCTGCTTCCCCTTCTCTCTCTGCCTGCTTCTCTGACTACTTGTGATCTCTCTCTCTCTCTCTCTCTCTCTGTGTCAAATAAATAAACAAAATCTTAAAAAAAAAGATATCAGTAGATGCTGAAAAGGTCTTAATAAAATTCAATAGCTATTCTTAATAAGAATGCATAGTTTGTTCTAATCACATGCCAAAAGCAAGCTTGCCCTATCATTTAAGGGCACAGGAAAATTCAAGTTCTCTAAAATATATGAGAACCACATTATGAGAATAAATAATGAAAAGAAAAGCTGTTTAACATTAAGAAATGGGGAGAAATTGCTAGAACATGAAAAAGACTTTACCTCCAGATGCCTGGGTGGCTCAGTTGGTTGAGCGTCTGCTTTCAGCTTGGGCCATGATCCCATAGTCCTGGGATTGAGTCCCGCATCAGGCTCCCTGCTCAGCAAGGAGTCTGCTTCTTGCTCTGCCTGCTGCTCTTTCTCTCTCTCTCTCTGACAAATAAATAAAGAAAATCTTAAAAAAAAAAAAAAAGACTTTACCTCTAACCAATGGACAGTAACATCCTAAATGGTGAAATTCTCAAACAATTTTGATTAAAACTAGACAGGGATGACCACAATCACCATTGTTATTAAGTATTCCCTTGGAGTTACTATCATAGGGATTAAAACAAGGTAAGACATTGTATAAACATTGGAAAAGAAGAGATACTAATTGTGCTGGTATCAACAATGACAAAAAAACTACTAGAATTAATAAGAGAATTTGATAAGGCAGGTGGCTACAAGGTAAATATATTTTTAAATTCTAATTTTTTTAAAGATTTTATTTATTTATTTAACAGAGAGAGAGAGAGGTCACAAGTAGGCAGAGAGAGAGGAGGAAGCAGGCTCCCTGCCAAGAAGAGAGCCTGATTCAGGGCTTGATCCCAGGACCCTGGGATCATGACCTGAGCTGAAGGCAGAGGCTTAACCCATCGAACCACCCAGGTGCCCCTCCAAAATTTTATTCTTAACAACATTATAAAATATCTAGGAACAGACTAAATCTCTTATAAACATTGATGCAAAAATTCTGAGCTGAATACTAACAAACAGAATTCAGCAGCATATTAAAAGGACCCATGATGGGACGCCTGGGTGGCTCAGTTGGTTGGACGACTGCCTTCAGCTCGGGTCATGATCCCGGAGTCCCGGGATCAAGTCCCACATTGGGCTCCCAGCTCCATGGGGAGTCTGCTTCTCCCTCTGACCTTCTCCTTGCTCATGCTCTCTCTCACTGTCTCTCTCTCAAATAAATAAATAAAATCTTTAAAAAAAATTAAAAAAAAAAAAGGACCCATGAACAAGTGGGCTTTATTCCTGGAATGCAAGGATGGTTCAACATAAGAAAATTGATCAGTGTAATACACCACAGCAACAAAATGAAAGAAAAAAAACCCAAATGACCATCTCAACCGATGCAGGAAAAACATTGATGAAATTCAGCATCCTTTCCTGATAACAACTCTCAACAAAATTAGAAGGAAATTACCTCAATATAATAAAGAGTACATATGACAAACCTACACCAAACATCATACCCAAGGGTGGAAGAATAAAACTTTTCCTCTAAGATCAAGCACCAGGCAAAGATGCTCACTTTTACTACTTCTGTTCAACATAGTGCTGCAAGTTCTAGCCAGCACAATTAGGTAAAAAAAATCGAAAGTATTCAAAATCAAAAGGAAGAGATAAAATTATTTCTGTTTGGTGATAATATGATCTTATGTGTAGAAAACTCTAAAGATCCCACAAAAAAGCTATTAGAACTAATAAATGAATTTAGCTAAGTAGTCGAATATGAAGTCAACAACACAAAAATCATTTACTATATGTGAACAGTGAGGATTCTGAAGAGAAAATTATGAAAACAATTCCATTTACATAGCACCAAAAAACAAAATAATTTGGGATTGGGGTGCCTGGGTGGCTTTCAGCTAAGCACTCAACTCTTGATTTTGGCTCAGGTCATGATCTCAGGGTTGTGAGATCAAGCCTCACATTGAGCTGGGCATTCAGTGTGGAGTCTGCTTGAGATCCTTTCTCTTTCTCTCTATCTTCCCCTCCCCCCATGCATGCTCTCTCTCTCTCTCTCAAACAAATAAATAAATCTCTAAAAAAAAAGTCTTTAAAAAATAGGGATTAACTTATCCAAAGAGGCGAAAGACTTGTATAATGCAAATGACACAAAACATTGTTGAAAGAAATTAAGGAAGACATAAATAAATGGAACAGTCCCATGTTCATAGATTGGAAGGTTTAATGTTGTTAAAATGTCAATACTACTGAAAGCAATCTACATTTTAAATGCAATTCTATCAAAATCCCAAAGACATTTTTTTGCTGAGAATGAAAAAACCCATCCTAGAATTCAGATGGAATCTAAAGGGACCAGAATAGACAAAAACAATTTTAAAAAGAAGAACAGGGGTGCTTGGAGGTGCAGTTGGTTGAACATCCAACTCTTGGTTTGGGCTTGGGTTGTGATCTTGGTGTCATGGGATTGAGCCCTTTGTTGGGTTCCATACATGCTTCAGAGTCTGCTTGAGTTTCTTTCTCTCCCGAAAATAAATAAATAAATCTTAAGCGGGGGGGGGGGGAAGAACATGGGCTCTTGGGGCTCAGTCAGTCAAGTGTCTGCCTTTGGCTCAGGTCATGATCCCAGGGTCCTGGGACTGAGTCCCGCATCAGACTCCCTGCTCAGCAAGGAGCCTGCTTCTCCCTTTCCCTCTGCCTGCCACTCCCCGACTTGGGTTCCCTCTCTCCCTCTCTCTGTCAAATAAATAAATAAATCTTTAAAAAAATTAATTAATATAAAAAATAAACTGGAAGACTAATACTTCTACGTATATTAATATATTACTTACCTTCCTACCAAGTTACAATAATCAGATCAGTATGGTATTGGCATAAAGACAGACATATAGACCGATGGAATAGAATAGAGAGCCCAGAAATAAACCATCACATATATGGTCAAATGATTTTTTGAAAAGGGTGCCAAGGCCATTCAGCAAGGAAAGAATAATCTTTTCAACACACGATGCTGGGAAAACTGGGTATCTGCATGCCAAAGAGTGGACCTTTACCGAATACCATATATAAAAATAAACTCAACATGGATCCATGATCTAAATGCAAAACACAATATAATAAAATTCTTAGAAGAAAACATAGGACAAAAACTTCACAATCTTGGACTTGGAAACAACTTCTTGAATATAATACCAAAGGCACTGATAACAAAATAAAGGGATTACATGAAAAATTTTAAAGTTTGTGCATCAAATAACACTATCCACAGAGTAAAAAAGCAATTCACAAAACAGGAGAAAAATATTGGGAAATCCTATATCTGATAAGTGATTAATATCCAGAAAATATAGAGAATTTCTAAAACTCAATGAGAACAAAAAAACCTGATTCAAAAATGGGCAAAGGACTAGAATAGACATTTCTCCAAAGAAGATATACAAATGGCCAGTAATCACATGGAAAGATGCTCAACATCATTGATCACTAGGGAAATGCAAATAAAAACTAATGATACCACCTCATACCCGGTAGGGCAGGTAATGAAAAAATAGAAAATATCAAATTTTGGCAAGGATGTAGAGAAATTGGAACCTTGTGCACAGTTGATGGGAATGTAAAATAACAGCCACTGAAGAAAATAGTATGGTGATTGCACACAAAGCTAAAACTGGTATTATGTATGATCCAGCATTCCACTTATGGGTATATTCAAGAGTTGAAAACAGGGTCTTGGGCACCTGGGTGGCTCAGTTGGTTAAGTATCTGTCTTCATCTCAGGTCATGATCTCAGGGTCATGGGACTGAGTCACACATCGGGTTCCCTGCTCTGTGGGGAACCTGCTTCTCCCTCTCCCTCTGGCCCTCCCTCTTGTTCTCTCTCTCTCTCTCTCTCTCTCTCGCAAGTAAATAAAATCTTTTTTTTAAAAAAGAAAAGAAAAGAAAAACAGGGTCTTTTTAAAAAAATATTTTATTTATTTATTTGACAGAGAGATCACAAGTAGGCAGAGAGGCAGGCAGAGAGAGAGGGGGAAGCAGGCTCCCCGCTGAGCAGAGGGCCCAATGTGAGGCTTGATCCCAGGACCCTGAGATCATAACCCCGGCCGAAGGCAGAGGCTTAACCTACTGAGCCACCCAGGTGCCCCAAAGAACAGGGTCTTGAAGAGATATTTATACACCCATGTTTGTAGCAGCATTATTCACAATAGCCAAAACATGGAAGCAACCCAAGTATTTACTGACCAATGAATGGAAAAGCAGAATATGGTATAAAAAAAGGATAAAATTTTTCAGACTTAAAAAGGAAGGAAATTCTAAAAAAAGTAAAAAATACAAAAAATACAAAAATATTTTTAAAAATATTTTATTTATTTATTTGACAGAGAGAGAGACACAGCAAGAACAGGAACATGAGCAGGGGGAGTGGAAGAGGGAGAAGTAGGCTTCATGCTGAGCAAGGAGCCTGATGTGGGGCTCGATCCCAGGATCCTGGGATCAGGACCTGACCCTGGGGAAAAGTAGAAAAGTAGGGGAAGCCTGGTTGTCTCAGTCTGCAGAGCATGCAACTCTTGATCTCTGGTCAAGAGTTCAAGGGGCGCCTGGGTGGCTCAGTGGGTTTAGCCGCTGCCTTCCGCTCAGGTCGTGATCTCAGGGTCCTGAGATCAAGCCCCGAGTCGGGCTCTCTGCTCAGCAGAGAGCCTGCTTCCTCCTCTCTCTCTGCCTGCTTGTGATCTCTCTCTGTCAAATAAATAAATAAAATATTTAAAAAAAAAAAAGAGTTCAAGCCCCCCTGTTGGGTGTAGGGACTACTTAAAAAAACAAACAAATAAAAAGGAACTACTTGACTAAATGAAGCCTTTTTTTTTTTTTAAGGATTTTATTTATTTATTCATGAGAAACAGAGAGAGAAAGAAAGAAAGAGAGAAGCAGAGGGAGAAGCAGGTTCTCCGCAGAGTGGGGAGCCTGATGTGGGACTTGATCCTAGGACTGTAGGATCACGATCCAAGCCAAAGGCAGATGTCCAAGTGACTGAGCTACCCGGGTCCCCAAATGTAGCCTTTTTTTTTTTTTTTAAAGATTTTATTTATTTATTTGTCAGAGACAGAGGGAGAGAGATCGAGCACAGGCAGACAGAGGCAGAGGGAGAAGCAGGCTCCCTGCCAAGCAAGGAGCCCGATGTGGGACTCGATCCCAGGACGCTGGGACCATGACCTGAGCCGAAGGCAGCCGCTTAACCAACTGAGCTACCCAGGCGTCCCCAAATGTAGCCTTTTAAATGAGTTGTAAAACAAGCAAAAAAAATTTGGGGGGAATGCAACAGAGTGAACAGAGAGGTGACATTTATATATTCTTTTAAAGATTTATTTGTGAGAGAGAGAGAGAGAGGGAGAGTGAGCACGCGAGCATGGGGGGAGGGGCAGAGGGAGAGAGAGTGGATCTCCAGCAGACACCACTCTGCTCCCCACTGAGCCCCATGTGGGACTCGACCCCAGGACCCTGTGATCATGACCTGAGACAAAAATCAAGAGTTTGATGCTTAAGTGATTGAGCCACCCAAGACTTACCATTTATAACATTAGAGGAATTCTTGCAAATGGACAAGAAGGGGACTAAGGCTTGAACAGAAAAATGGACAAAGTCCATGAAGAAGTAATTCACAGAACAAATCTGAGTGCACAAGAAGCATATTAGAGTGTCCAGACTCACCAAAGCCAGGGAAATGTAAACTAAAGTAACAGTAAGATTTCACTTTATACTTACCAGATTGTGAAAATTAAAACATTTAGATAATATTTATTGCTGGGGGGATGGCTGAACAAGAGGCATTATTAGATATTGCTATAAAGTAGAATAGCTTTTTTTTTTTTTTTAAATCAAGTTATTTCTATGCCCACCATGAGGCTCAAACTCATGGCCCTGAGATCAAGAGTCCCATGCTCTACCCACTTGACCAGCCAGGCACCACTGGTATAGACTTTTTGGAAAGCATTTCAGCTACACCTTTTAAAAATAAAAACATATTCTCTCATCTACAAATCCCATGTCTGGGTAGACATCCTATACAAGAAAAGCACTGGACTATATCTACGAGGATGTTTATTGCAGCGTTGTTCACAGCGGCCAAACACGGAGATTAAAGAGAATATTCATCATTCAAGCAGTGATTGAAGAAAGTATGGTACATTTAATGCAGCTATTAAAAAAAGAGTAGGTCAGGGGCACCTGGGAGGCTCAGCTGTTAAATGTCTGTCTTTCGATCATGTCATGATCCCACAGTTCTAGGATCGAGCCCCGCTTTGGCTCCCTGCTCAGCAGGAAGTCTGCTTCTCTCTCTCCCACTTCCCCTGTTTGCGTTCCCTCTCTCACGGTGTCTATCTGTTAAATAACTAAATAAATAACATCTTAAAAAAAAAAAAAGAGTAGATTAGAAGTATGCAAATTTACATGGTAGGATTTTAAAAAGGAAAGCAAGGTATGGAGAATTTATGTAATTTATCTAAGATCATATGGCTAGTAAGGAGTAGGGGCAAAATTCAAAAAGTCTGGGTCCAGAGTCCATAAACTTAGCCACTGTATTGTGTTATTTCTGAGGGGATGTAAACAGGAAGTAGAGGATAACAAAGAAAAGGGGGAAAAAATAAGAGATCCCACAAAATACCACCAATGTCAAAGGAGCATGGAACAAAGGGGGAATAACCATCTGGTAGCAACTGTTTACTCTTGATCTCCTAAGACAGGGCAGAACAGCAGAGGCCACCCTTCCTGACTCTCAATGTGGCATGGGAATGGTGACCTTGCTTAGACCACCAGAAGACACTCTGGCTTCCTTTGTTCAGTACAGAGCCTGTATTAGCCACAGGTACCACAATGCTTTGGGTCTTCTTGCTATCCCTCTCTGAGCTTACCCTGAGTCTCCTCTCTGCTGGTGTGGCTCTGATTCCCAATGCAGCTGGCTGCTGTTCACAGAGATGAGATGTAGCAGAGGCCTCTTTTCTCTCCGGTAAATAGCAGAATGATGTGGTTAAAACAGATCTGGGGGGGCGCCTGGGTGGCTCAGTGGGTTAAAGCCTCTGCCTTCGGGTCAGGTTGTGATCCCAGGGTCCTGGGATCCAGCCCCACTTTAGGCTCTCAGCTCGACAGGGAGCCTGCTTCCCCCTCTCTCTCTGCCTGCCTCTCTGCCTACTTGTGATCTCTCTCAAATAAATAAATAAAATATTTAAAAAATAAACAAACAAACAAACAAACAAAAAACAGATCTGGGCTCAAATCCCGGCTCAGATATTGACCACTTTGTGGAAGTCTAGGCCAGTCACAAGCTCTCTGAACCCAGCTTGCTCACCTGTAAAATGAACCTACCTCACAGGTGAATTAACTGAGTTAACTGAGATAATGCCTCTTGAATGCCAAGCACAGCTCTTCTTAATAAAGTCAGAAAGTATCTCTCAGTGGGGCACTTGTAGTCAGCTACTTTTATTTTTTAATTATTTATTTTTTAAAAAGATTTTATTTATTTATTTGACAGACAGAGATCACAAACAGGCAGGGAGGCAGATAGAGAGAGAGGAAGGTAGGTTCACCTGCCAAGCAGAGAGCCTGATGCAGGGCTTGATCCTAGGACCCTGGGATCATGACCTGAGCCGAAGGCAGAGGCTTTAACCCACTGAGCCACCCAGGCGCCCCCAGCTACTTTTATTTCTCAACCCACAGCCTTTCTTCCCATTAGCTGCGGGATTCCAACAAAGAAGCTGGGCATTGAACCAACTGTTTGCTTACATATCTTCTAAAACATTTTTGAAAAATTGTGTGCTCTTGTGCATATGTTTTAGTTGATTTTAAATTTTTTCATTCTGGGGAGTGTGGGTGGCTCGGTCAGTGAAGGTATATGACTTTGGCTCAGGTTGTGATCTCGGGGTCCTGGGATCGAGCCCCTCATAAGGCTCTGCACTCAGCAGGGAGTCTGCTTGTCTCTCTTCCCTCTGCCCCTCCTCCTGATTGTGCTCTCCTGTCTCTCTCTCAAATAAATAAAAGAATATAAAATCTTTTAAAAATAAATAATTTTTTTCATTCTAAGATCAGTACTGCAAAAAATAGAGTTTCCAGCATATTGCAAATATCAACATTTTAAATTAAAAACCATTACATAACTGTTTTTGAATATATTGACTATTAAAAGGTCAGATGTCTGAAATCAGTTTCACTGGGCCAAAACCGAGAATTATTATAAATATATTAAATATATCGAATCATTTTAAAGTGGTCTAGAAAGGCCTCTGACCAATAAGGGCACCAGATCAGATAGTGCTTGACCAGCCTAGCCATACACCTTTTTGCGGCATTTGACTATTAGTGAAACAGTAGTTGAGACGCGGAAGGGAAAAGCTCTAAGCAGAAGCCATAAGATCATAGCATCTAGGAGAAAGAAAAAATCTAGTATGAGATAGGACAGCAGGGACAGAATCCATCAGTAGAAATAGCAGGAAGAAACAGGGGCAAGGACAGAGATGAACTGTGTCCAGAGAATGGAGGGTAGGGAGCAACAGATGACCTCCTGTGGGTGGGGCAGGGGAGTGACCACTGGCATTGTCTTTGGGCACTAGAGCTGTTACTGTATCTAAATGCCAAAGGGCCAGGGTTCGGTGGCACAAAGCCTAGAAATACAGACCAAGATGCTTTTGTAGGTTGTTTTTTTTTTTTTTTTTTTTTTTTTTTTTTGGTAGGTTCCTGACCCGGCGTGGGGCTTGAACTCACAACTGTGAGATCAAGACCTGAACCAATATCAAGATTTGGACCCTTAACCTACTGAGCCATTCAGGGGCCCCTTTTTTGGTGTTTCTTATCTGTGATTCTTTTTTTCCTTTAAAGATTTAATTAATTTATTTGACACAGAGAGAGAGCATGCACAAGCAGGGTGAGTGGCAGAGGGAGGGGGAGAAGCAGGCTCCCCGCTGAGTAAGGAGCCCAAAGTGGGACTCGATCCCAGGATCCTGAGATCGTAACCTGAGCTGAAGGCAGATGCCTAACCAACTGAACCACCCAGGTGCCCCTTGTCTGTGATTCTTTAGACCAAATTCCCATTTCCTGTGGTAAGCTGGGGATGCTTTTGTTTCCTTTAGCCTAAATGAAGTTAATGCCAAAGTCAACACGAGGAGGGGGTTTTCAAGGAGCAGACTTCCGGAGTTGTGAAGAATGGAATGTGGCAACCACAGTAAGATGGTGAGCGGTGAGAAGCTTTCTGTTAATTGCACGACAGAGTAGCCATTGGGAGTATAGGATCTGGGGCCAGAGAACCTGAATGTGAATTTGTCCTTGTTGCAGGACTTTGGGAAAGTTTCTGGGCCTCAATTTTATTTGTAAATGAGATATAGATATATTGGTTTCCTATGGCTGCTGTAACAAATTGCCACAAACTTGGTGACTTGAGACAACAGGAATTTACTCTCATATAATTCTAGAGGTCAGATGTCTGAAATCAGTTTTGCTGGGCCAAAATGAAGAATCAAGACATTAGGGACATCTGGATGGCTCAGTTGATTAAGTGTCTGCCTTCAGCTCAGGTCATGATCTCCAGGGTCCTGGGATTGAGCTCCTCATCAGGCTCCCTGCTCAGCAGGGAGTCTGTTTCTCTCTCTCCCTCTGCCCCTCCCCTTGCTTGTGCTTTCTCTTACTCTCTCTCTCTCAAATAAATAAAATCTTAAAAAAAAAAAAAAAGAAAAAAATCAAGGCATTGGCCAGACTCTTCTCCATCTAAACACTCCAGAATAGAATCTGTTCATGGCCTCTTCCTGCTTCTGGCAGCTGCCAGCATTTTTCAGCTGTGTTTATATCATCTGACTCCCTGCCTCTGTGGTCCCATTGCTTTTTCTTCTTCTGCTGGTGGCAAATCTCCCTCCACCTCCCTCTTAACAAGGCTATCTGTGATTGAATTTTAGGACCCAGCTAGATAGTCCAGGTGGATCACATAACCATAATGTAGTCACCTCTTTTACCAGATAAGGTGATATTCTGACACCAACTAATGTACTATCATAAAATGCTGGCATTAACCACCAGGAGTTAGCGCAGAACCCACCATTAAAAGGCATAGTCCCCAATAAAACTAACTTCACTTCAGAAGCCACCCAAACTTTAGCCATCCCCAGGCCAACCCCATATATGCCAACTGGCTACAAATTTGAGGGTTCCCCACTCTGGCTTGAAAATTTGGTAGAACGACTCACATATAGAACTCAGGAAAGTTCTATACTTCCAAAGATAGTTTTATTATAAACAATACAAGTCAGGACCAGCCAAAGGAGAACCACAGAAGTTGGGAGGGCCTCAAATGCAGAGCTTCCATGCCCTCTACCTGTGAAATCAGGGCATATCACCTCCTGGTACATCAAAGTTTGCCAGCCAGGAAGCTCTACCAAGCTTCAGAGTCCAGAGCTTTTACTGGAGCTTCATTATATAAGCATGATTGGTTAAATCATGGGGCCATTGGTTGGCCATCAGTCATTGGTTGGGCTCAGTGCCCTTTCTTCTTTTGCCTCCCTAGAGGTCAGGCTGATAGCTTACGGGTATGTCATTGTGGTTTTGATTTGGATTCCTCTAAACAGCTGTGATGAATGATGTTGAATGTATTTTCATGTGCTTATTGATCATTTGTATATATTCTTTGGAGAAATATATGCTCAAATTCTTTGCTCAATTTAAAAAAAAATATTTATTTTTTTTAAAAGATTTTATTTATTTATTTGAGAGAGAGACAGTGAGAGAGAGCATGAGCGAGGAGAAGGTCAGAGAGAGAAGCAGACTCCCCGCGGAGCCGGGAGCCCGATGCGGAACTCAAGGACTCCAGGATCATGACTTGAGCCGAAGGCAGTCGTCCGACCAACTGAGCCACCCAGGCGTCCCTCTTTGCTCAATTTTTGATCGAGCTTTATGTCTTTTTAATTATTGAGTTCTAAGAGTTCTTTATGTATTCTGGACAAGTCTCATATCAAACATACCACTTTGCAAATATTGTCCTCCCATTTTGCGAATATTTTCTCTCATTTTTTTTTTTTTTTTGGTGGCGGTGTGTGCAGCGCAAACATTTAAATTTTGAGATAGCCCAACTTACCTGTTTTTTCTCTTATCAGTTGTACTTTTGATGTCATATCTAGGAAATTGTTGCTTAATCCAAGGTCACAAAGATTTTACTCCCATTTTTCTTCCAGGAGTTTTATAATTTTAGTTCATGTATTTAAGTCTATGATCCATTTTGAATTCATTTTTTGTGTATAGTGTGAGCTAAGGATCCAACTTCATTTTTTTTGCATGTGGATATCAGTTGTATTTGTACCACTTGTTAAAAATTAGTATTTTTTTTTTTTTAAGATTTGACTTATTTCTTTGACAGACAGAGATCAGGAGTAGGCAGAGAGGCAGGCAGAGAGAGAGAGGAAGAAGCAGGATCCCTGTGGAGCAGAGAGCCCGACACAGGGCTCAATCCCAAGACCCTGGGATCATGACCTGAGCCAAAGGCAGAGGCTTTAACCCACTGAGCCACCCAGGCACCCTGAAAAATTAGTATGTTTTTGAGCCAGGTGTTGAACGTTTTCGGAGTGCTGGATACAGGAAGAAGGACTTCCTGACTCATGATGGTTCTGAATTTCAAAATTTGCTCTAATCTGGGAAATGTAAACCATGTTTTCCCTGTCTTATTGTAGGTAACATAATCAACGGTCTCTTACATTTTTTGATTTCATGAAATAGTTCTAATCAAGTCTTCAGTGTCTCACCTTCAGGGGGCATATCATCAGGAAGTCTAATAGTCATGGTTAATTAACTGTTGCAAACAGCAGACCAATAGATATTAATCAGGGTTGTCGGTTGCAACAATAGAAGCCAAAAGTGGTTAACTTAGGAAGAAAACGAGTGTATCAGAAGGATATTACATAGCTCATAGAAGAGAAAACTGGAGAAGCAGGCTCGGAAAAGGAACAGAAAGCCATTAATCTAGGTTAAAAAAAAAGGCTAGGAGCGCCTGGGTGGTGCAGTGGGTTAAGCCTCTGCCTTGAGCTCAGGTCGTGATCCTAAGGTCCTGAGATTGAGCCCCGCATTGGGCTTTCTGCTCAGTAGGGAGCCTGCTTCCCCCTCTCTCTCTCTGCCTGCCTCTCTGCCTACTCATGATCTCTCTCTGTCAAATAAATAAATAAAATCTTTTAAAAAAATAAAAGGCTAGATAACATTGATCATTTCTCTCACCACTGGACATTTGTTGCTTCCAGACTCTTTAAAAATATAAATTCAATTAATTAACATACAAGGTACTATTAGTTTGCTTCCAGACTCTTGACACCATTGCTGCAGCCCTTAAGAATCTCAAATTGAGTCTTTACAAGACTCCAGTGTCCCAGGCATGAACATCTTACTGGCCAAACCTTGGTTATTGGCCCGTGGCCTGGACGAGAGGGGATAGGGGAGGCAAATACTTGTTTTCCTTCAAACTTCTGTAATATGAGTTGGGCTTCTCCCTCTCCCTAAGACCCATAAATGGGACTATGCCTCAAAATAAGAAGGGTGTTCAGACATGAGATGGCTAAAAAGAACAATAAAGTACATTAGAGAAACAAATAATAATAAAAACAATAGCCAACATTCATTGAGAGCTACGTATGTGTAAGTTTTATGTGAGTTAACTCAGTTAACGCTTACAATAGCCCGACAAGGTATGTCCCATTACTAACCCACATGGTAGGCTAAATAATGGCCCCCAAAGATATCTACTTCTTAATACCCAGAACCTCTGAGTATGGCAAAAAAGTGAATACTACCTGTTGTCTAATAATAAAGAACTTGACTGGGGGTGCCTGGCTGGCTCAGAGAGTAGAGTACGTGAGTCAGGGTTGTGAGTTTGAGCCCTATGATCTCACATTAGAAACTTACATTAAGGGGTGCCTGGGTGGCTCAGGCATCTGCCTTCAGCTCAGGTCATAATCCCAGGGTCCTGGGATCGAGCCCCAAGTCGGGCTCCCTGCTCAGCGGGAAGCCTGTTTCTCCCTGTCCCACTCCCCCTGCTTGTATTCCCTCTCTCATGGTTTCTCTCTCACTCTCTGTCAAATCAACAAATAAAATCTTAAAAAAAAAAAAAAAAGGAACTTATATTTAAAAAAATTTACTTTAGAACTTACGTAAAAAATATTGACTGGAAAAAAATTGGCCTTTGCCTCTATTATGTTAATCGTATCTCAGCAAGCTTGGAAATTTAGAAAGATTATTTATTTATTAATAAAAAATTATTAATAGAAAAATTTATTAATATATGATAAAATTGTGGGGTGTCTGGGTGCTCAGTTGGTTAAGTGTCTGTCTTTGGCTGGGGGTCATGACGTCAGGGTCCTGGGATCAAGTCCCCTGTCAGGCTCCCTGCTCAGCAGAGAGGCTGCTTCTCCCTCTCCCTCTGCCCCTCCACCATGTTAAAAAAATACACAATAAAATTGCTATGGAAGATAAATCCAACTTCACCATGAATGTGGTAGATCTGTGGCTGCCAGCAATTCCAGACTCACATAGTCACATTTTTTTTTCCCCCAGCAAGGAAAAGAGCATCTTCCTCCCAGCTTTGCTTGAAAAATCTCAGGGAAAATGCTGATTAACCTCGCTTGGGTTAGGCTCCCATCCCATTTCCCAGGAAGATCACAGGTCTGTGGCCAGGAGAGAGGAGCTAAGGGGAGTCTGAAAACAAGCCTCTGTTGCGTTAGGGAATATATGCAGAGTAAACTGCAGACTTTGCTTCGAGAATTTTGGCAAAATCCAAGAGGGAATCTAGGAGCTTGAATTTTAAGAGTCTACCACCAAGAGGCAACAAGGACACAGTTAGATCAGGCTTCTTTGTTTACTTTGAGGAGTTTTGGTAGAGACACAAGATTTAAGGGATTCATTAAAGCAGTAGTTGTAGCCTTAGTAGCTAACAGAACTATGAGGCAAATTCAGATCCAACGCTCTGGCCAGTGAAGAACTTGGAAAAATGTAGAGGAAGGAATTCAAAGCTATAGAAACTATACAAATATATACACATAGGGATAAACAGATGGATGGATAGATGAGATGGATACATAGATAAGCTAGCTATTTACATTAGTTACTTTTTGGAAATGGAATTTAGGGAAACTTTAATTTTTTACTGTTTTACTGTGGCATTTAAATATTTTGCAGTATTTTATAAGAAATAAATGAAAGAATTTTTAATTAATTAATTAATTAATTAATTTTAGAGAGTGCATGAGAAGCGGGAGTGGCAGAGGGAGAGGGAGTGAAGCCTGATGTGGGGCTCCAACCCAAAACCCTGAGATCATGACCTGAACTGAAACCAAGAGTCGGATGCTTAACTAACAGAGCCACCCAGGCGTCCCAAAAGAAAGATTTAAAAAAAAAAAAAGTGCATGAAAAAGAAATGGAGTTCTCATTGTCATCAGACCGTCCTTATCTGGTGTTGGGTTCTCCAGGACTCTTCTCTCTCATCAGGTATTAAAAGCAGATGGGGGTAGGGGGGAATACCTGAGTTGCTCAGTCGGCTAGGCGGCTGCCTTGGGCTCAGATCATGATCTTAGAGTCCTGGAGTCAAGCCCTGCATCAGGCTCCATGCTCAGTGGGGAGCCTGCTTCTCCCTCTGCCTGCTGTTCCCCCTGCTTGTGCTTGCTCTCTGTCTCTCTGACAAATAAATAAAATCTTTTAGAAAAACGTAGGGGGCACCTGGGTGGCTCAGTGGGCTAAATCTCTGGCTTCTGCTTAGGTCATGATCTCAGGGTCCTGGGATCGAGTCCCGCACCGGCCCCCTGCTCAGCTGGAAGCCTGCTTCTCCCTCTCCCGCTCCCCCTACTTGTGTTCCCTATCTCACTGTTTCTCTCTCTGTCAAATAAATAAATAAAATCTTAAAACAAAAACAAAAGAAAACAGAAACAGACTCATAAATACAAAGAAGAAACTGGTGGCTACCAGCGCAGGGAAAGGTAGGAGGTTGGGGGAAATAGGTAAAAGGGATTAAGAAGTACAAACTTCCAGTTATGAAATAAATAAGTCACAGGGATATGAAGTATGACATAGGGAATATAGTCAATAATATTGTAATAATTCTGTATGGCAACAGAGGGTAACTATGCTTATTGTGGTAAACATCCCATAATACACATAAATGTTGAATCACTATGTTGTACACCTGAAACTAATATAATATTATATGTCAAGTGTGTTTCAATTAAAAAAAATGAAATAAGCAAAAAAAAAAAGTAGACTGGAGAAAAACAGTATGCATTTTATGTCCCATATATGTAAAACAAAAAGAGTTATATATATATATACACACAGATTATCATTGGAATGATAAATAGGAAGCTGGTAAAAATCAATGATTCTTAGGAGGAAGGGGGGGCGGGGTTTGGATGATAAAGGCAACTAAGAGATTTGCTTTTCATTGTCTACTGGTGATGATGTTTACATTTTTTTTTAACCATATGAATGCATTACCTATTAAAATAGTTTAAAAAGTAGCATTTGGAGATTGAATAGAGGTAATGGGTTCTTTCTGAGACAAGTGGGGTAGACGGCATGCTCAAGGTTGACACCAAGCCCCCCGGGTCCAGCCTGCCTACATTGCAGAGGCTGGAAGGTTAAAACTGCACTTCTAAGACCTTCTTGGAGCTTGGTCTCTGGATGTATTTTAGGTTTCCCAGTCCTATACGTGCTAAGGGTTTGAATCTGGAACTGAGTTTTGTTTGTAGCAGGCATTGTGAGATATACTGGAACCAGTCCAGATTGATTTTCATTCTTAGTTTAATTCTTAATTTGATTAGAATTCTTAGATTGATCTTTATTCCCTGGCAGGGGCTGTCTTGAAGTTTAAGAGTATAGCGGACATTTGAAATTTCTTTTGGGCCCTTGGCATTGGAACTCCTGTCCTGCATTTAGGTTTCAGGTTATGCATCTGAGTTATAGGACCCATCATCCTCTTCAAAAGGTGTAAGTGCTGAGTATGCCCTTGGCCACATCCCATGCAGGCAGAGGGTTGGCATGTGGACGGCGTTCTGCGGGTCTCACACACCTACCTCCAAGCTAGCTAGGGAAACTCGTTTCCTGGACAGGCCAAGGCCACGGGAGTCGGGGGGCAGGTGGGGGAAGCCATCAGCCAGCATTCCATGCTAGTGGTACCACGGGCACAGCTGTGTGTCAGAGCCCCACAGCCACTGTAGTGACGGCTTTACCACCCGTCCCATTCTACTCCTTGACTTTGCTGTTTCTCTCTGTGAAACCCAGAATATGAGTCTTCTCTTCAGCCCTCATGAATTCTACTAGCTACTTAATCTCCTTTCAATACATTGCTTTTCAGGGGTGCCTGGGTGACTCAGTTGGTTAAGCATCTGCCTTCTGCTCAGGTCATGATTCCAGGGTCCTGGGGATGGAGCTGCTGGGCTCTGTGCTCAGGAGGAAGCCTGCTTCTCCTTCTCCCTCTGCCTGGGGCTCTGCCTACTTGTGCTCTCTCCATCTCTCTGTCAAATAAATAAATAAAATCTTAATAAATAAATAAATAAATACATTGCCCTTCAGCTTGCAATACCCAGAGTTGGTTTTTTTTTTCCCCCAGAGTTGGTTTTTGTTGCTTGCAGTTTAGAATATATATATATATAATAAATATATAAATATTTATTTAAATATATTTATTATATATTTATTTATATATTAATATATTATATATTTATTTATATATAATAAATATATTTAAATATATATGTTTCATTTTTTTAAATTAAAAAAAATTTTAAGTAGGCTCCACACCCAACATGGGGCTTGAACTCACAACACCTGAACTCACAACACCAAGACTAAGAGTTGCATGCCCTATGTACTGAGCAAGCCAGCCACCCAGAAGCTCTTTTCAACTTATAGTAACCCTCCTTATCTCTGATAACTTTGTTAACTTAAATTCTATTTTGTGTGATTTTTTTTTAAAGATTTTATTTATTTATTTGGCAGACAGAGATTACAAGTAGACAGAGAGGCAGGCAGAGAGAGAGAGGGAGGGGGAAGCAGGCTCACCGCCAAGTAGAGAGCCCGACATGGGGCTCGATCCCAGGACCCCGAGACCATGACCTGAGCCAAAGGCAGAGGCTTTAACCCACTGAGCCACCCAGGTGCCCCGTATTTTGTGTGATATTAATATAACTATACCAACTCTCTTTTGGTTAGTTTAACCATGTTTTCACCTGTTTTAAAAAAACTTTTGGGAGTGCCTGGCTGGCTCAGTCGGTGGAGCATGCAACTCTTGATCTTGGGGTTGTGAGTTCGAGCCCCATGTTGGGTTACTTTCAAAAATTTTAAAAATCTTTTATATACTTTAAACTTATATAATGTTATATGCCGGGGTACCTGGGTGGCTCAGTGGGTTAAGCCTCTACTTTCACCTCAGGTCATGATCTCAGGGTCCTGGGATTGAGCCCTGCATCAGGCTCTCTGCCTGCCCCTCTGCCTACTTGTGATCTCTGTTAAATAAATAAATAAAATCTTTTAAAAAATGTTATATGTCAATTTTATTTTAATAATAAAAACTCTCAACCTTTTCGACTTTCTTAATCCTTTTAAATAGATTTGTTCATTTAGCTTTCATTTACTCCTGTTTTCTCCTAGGAATCCCTTAGATATCAGCCAAGGTTAGTCATGCACTGAAAAAGATTTTTTTTTTTTTTTTTTTACATTTTATCTAGTGTTTTTAGTTCTGCTGTACTGGGTTTTCTATGAATGATTAATATGTCTCTTTTCATAAACAGAGTACCTTTTAAAAATGCATATTTCATATATTTTAAACATGTAACGAATGCTCAATCCCAGAAGGAAAGCTACCTTATTGGGATATTCACATTTGCAGTTTATCTAGGACATTTAGGAGAGAATTCATCATTTGGGAAACATACTCCATGGAATCTGGAAGAATATGAGTAGCTTTATGCAGCTTAGTTTATATTGCTCCCTGCTGAGTGGCCCAGCACTCTGGGGTCTTGAGCTATCCCATACACTGCACACCTCTAGGGACTCATCCGTAGTTTTGTGCTTGTTAGGAATCACAATTTGGACAAGAAGCTTGGTGGTCAGAAGCTACAGAGATAGGTCCTGACACCTGCTGGTGGCTGAGGGAGTCTTCATCTGCTAAAGATGGGAACTGTTGTTGCTTTTGAGTTCAAAAGTTTGACAAACAATTATTGTTTCACACTTTTGTGTCAAACTTTGGCATCATTGCGTGGATACAAAGATGAAACAGAGTGGGTTACTGCTCTCGAAGAATTCATAATCTCAGGGCATACTCTTTAGCAGGGAAAGAGAAAGACACACACCCAGATAATTTAAATACTTGTGGTAGCTGTTAGGATGTGTGTGAGATAATAAAAATATATGCTGGTCTCTCCCATGTTCCTGGCACAGAGCTCCTAAAACCCTTGTAAATTGATAAGAGCACTAGGAGCCACTTTTGTTCTGTGGAGGTGGCTCTGGGTGGGCTCCTGGGTGGCTCCTGGAAGGGGCTGGTCACCAGAAAGACCAAGCCCTGATTTGAAGCTTGGAATTTTCAGCTCTGCCCCTCCCATTTCTACAGAGAGGGGAGGGGGTTAGAAATGGAGTTAGTAATTGATCATGCCTATGTGAGGAAGCCTCCATAAAATCCCAGTAGTATGGTGTTCAGAGAGAGTCCCGGTCTGTGAACCATCCACGAATGGGGAGGGTACGCAGCCCTTCTGTTTCCATGGGGACAGAGCTCTTGTGCTTGGGACTTTCCCAGACCTCACCCAATGTATGTTTTCATCTGGCCATTCATTTGTATCCTTTATCATACCCTTTAATAAACTGGTAACGGTAAGTATTTCCTCAAGTGAGCCACTCTAGTAAATTAACCAAACCAGAGAAGAGGGGTATGGGAACCTCTGATTTGTAGCCACATCAGAGAGGTGTTGTGGGTGACCCAGGGACCTGCTACTGGCGATGGGCATCTGAAGTGGGGGACAGTCTTGTGGGACCGAGCCCTTAATCAGTGGGATCAGCTGCTATCTCCAGGTCGGCAGTGTCAGAATTGAGTTAAATTGTAGGACCCCCAGCTGGTATCTCAGAGAACTGCTTGGTGGGGGAAAACCTCTGTGCATTTGGTAACCGGAACTGTCTGAGGGGAAGTGTTGTATGTGAGTAGTAAAGGAGACACACAGGAGGGAAAGACACCCCCCACCCCCACCCCCACCCCCAAGGATGCGGTAAGCTCAGAGGCAGGGAGGTTAGTTTACTCTGCTGCTCCACACGTGGAACACTCTGCAGCTCCCAGATTTACCGCTTTTAATTTCAGCTACAGAGACAGAGTGAAGTCTTTCTGCCCCCAGTGCAAATTTTTAGGAAAGGGAAATTTGTATGTTCCCCCCATCCCGCCCCCAGTCAAATGTCCTTCTCTGGTCCAATCTCTGTGACCAATGTTGGCCACAGAATATATACATGACAGCCAAAGTCCCAAGGGGTGGTGTGGGAAGGAGCAGTTCTTAGAGAAATGGTGCTGTGCTGAGCAGGCAGGATACTTGGCTCTGGTCTTTCTGTAGCACTTAAACCTGATTCAATCCTGCCATCTTCTCTGCCTGAGCAGTTAAGAGCTGCTGGAGAAAAAAAAAAAAACACACACACACACACACACACAAACATTTGTAGAAATTCCAAATGGAACATCCAAATGGGAAAAGGTCCCCTAGGCACTGTGATGGTGGTGGGGTGGGAAGGGATGGTGCTAGGTGGGGGTTAAGCATTGCAAAGATTGATTTGATCGGGGGAAGGGGGCATCTGAGTGGCTCAGTTGGTTAGGCATCTGCCTTTGCTCAGGTCATGATCTGGGGGTCCAGAGTTGGGCTCTGTGCTCAGCAGGGAGTCTGCTTCTCCCTCTGCCCCTTCCACACCCCCGCCCGCTGCAGTCTCTCTCTCTCAAATAAATAAAATCTTTAAAAAAACCCACAAAAACTCAGAACTGAGATTTTGTAGGCACTGATTCATATTAACAAGGTTCAGAAGGAACCGATGTTCAAATCCTAAATGAGAATTTATTAATTTACAAAAAATACTTAAGGGCATATCAACCCTGCCCAGGGCCTAGTGAGATGGGAATTATTCTTAAAATGCACTGAATGAATAGTGAGAAACTAGTAAACCTATTTCACCAGGGGCCAAGGTAGAACCAGTTTGGTAGACAGAGCCCAGGGGGCTTGTGATTAAAACTCTGCAGAGGGTCTCCAAGTCACACCACTCCCGTGTCCAGCTCCAGATCCGGCTTCCCATCACACCACCACCAAAGGCAGAGCGGCAGAGACCACCCTGCTGAGGTTTTTCCCTAGGAGGGCACAGTGGGGAAGGGCTCAGATGTAGGCATGAAAGTAGGACTTGGAGACAGAATGGAGTCCAGTGCCGGGGCCACAGAGAAAGATCGGAAACTGTCGCAGGCTCCCTGGCTCAGACTCAGGCCGGCGGAGGGGAGGACTCATTCATCCAGGGCCAACCCAGGAGTGAGACTGCAGAGCCGCCTAGCCCGGCCCAGACTGGGTGTCAAGGCGGGGAGGAGATTTCATCAGGTTCCCTCCCCGTGGGCCGGGCGGCTGGGAACCTGTTGGGACGATTTTAGTTTGGGGAGGGACGGAGGGACCGCTGGCAGGGAGGGAACGTCAGGGCAGCAGAGGCAGCCCCTCGGCCCAGGCAGCCTGGAACGCGGTGGGCAGCCTGTCCTGGCTGGGACGACGTGGGCCTCCCGAGGTAAGTGCGGGAGCTGGGACCCGCGGACCCAGGCCCTCCTGGGGGAGAAGGGGGCGGGGCAGAAAGCGCCCCCGGGTAGAAAAGCCGGAGTCCCGGGTCTGAGCGGGAAGGAGCCGGCCGTGGGACACTCTTGGCAACCTCCCTTCCGGACTAGTCTTCAGGATGGCCGCTTGGGATCCTGGAACTTTCATTTTGAAACTAGGATGTCGAGGGGCGTCTGGCTGACTCAGTCCAAGGAGCATGGGACTCTTGATCTCGGGGGTCGTGAGTTGTGTAGAGATTACTTAAAAAAAGGAAATAAAATAAACGTACCATGTTGAGTTAGGAGTGGGGGGCTGACTCTGGCTTCTCCCCCAGGGACATGGCGGGGGACCAGGTAATGGCATTCTCCTTCCCAGCCCTGGTCAGTCACTGGCCTTCTCTCCCTTCATCCCATTTTTCACCATAACCAAAACCCCTTCCACACCTTTGTCCCCCAACATTGCCCCCAGCCCCCTCCAGCTGAGCCAGTTCTTAGCCCTCCTGGGCTGGCCGACCTCCCGCGTGCCCCGCACTGGAGACCGCTGCCAGGGAGGACTTCTTCCTGCTAGGCGCCTCCCCGGGGGTTGTTTCCTCCTTCCTGGTATGGGTGTCTGAGGGATTTCGCTCATTCATTTGTTATTATTCACTTGTTTATTCATCACTGTTTGAGCCTAAACCTGCATTACGGGGGAGGGGGCACACAGTCTCTGCTCTTCATGGGACTGGGGAAACTGCCCTTTATTTCATACACATTTAATAATGATAAGCTGGTGCGCCCTGTGGCATAGGTAAGATTATTTTGAAGTTGACCAGACACTTGGATTCCTATCCCATCTTTCCTGTTCACTTTCTGAGCCCCCATTCCCTCATCTGTAGAGTGTTTTTTTTTTTTTAAGATTTTATTTATTTATTTGACAGAGAGAGGCACAGTGAGAGAGGGAACACAAGCAGAGGAAACGGGAGAGGGAGAAGCGGGCTTCCCCGGGATCCGGGAGCCTGTGCTGAGCTCAATCCCAGGATCCGGGGATCGTGACCTGAGCTGAAGGCAGACGCTCTACGGCTGAGCTACCCAGGAGCCCCTGCAGAGTGGTATTGTTATGAAGATGGCATGAAAGGGAGCTGGTCGGGCACCAAGCCGGTGCCCGGCAGGCAGTGGGTCCTTAATAAACACCAGTGCTCTTCCTTTCTTCTTTAGCACACCACTCCCCCTTCCCCTCGCGCGTTCCTGCCCCGAACCTCCGACAGCCACCTCCCCCTCTCCATAGGTTTGTAAAGATCTCTAAGACAACCCCTGATCTTGAAAGCACGTAGGCAGACGCGTACGCCCAGAATGGGTAGGGAAGAGGGAGGTGGAGAAGGGAGACGAAGGCTCAGAAGGGGTGGGGATGGGGCGGGTTGGGGAAGGGGCCTCCCACGGGTCTGAGGTAAGAACACCGAACCAGGGCTGGCACTCCAGGGAAGGGAGATGAAGTTCCCGGCAGGCCCTCGGGCGGTGTTTCTGAATTTGCAGTCACACTGAGCAAGTGATGGGAACTACCAGTTCCTAAAACCAACTCTGCCTGGCCTCAGGCTAAGGGCTTTTAAATGCATTGTCTCATCCCTGTTACGAATATTACTATTCCCATTTTACGGATGAGGAAATGGAGATACATGGAGAGACAAACAGGCTAAGCCTAAGGGGTTGCCTAAGGTCACATGGCTGATAAGCAATGGATCCAGAGTTCAAGTCTAGATCAGACTCTATCCATGCTCTTTGTCCAACTCCTTGCTGTCTTTCCAGTTCCTGTGTATCAGAGAGAACAAAAGGACATGATTATTCTCCCAACTTCTTAGACACCAGCTTCTCACTTCCTGTACATCTCCTGCTCTGGGTTGCTTCATCCCCATGGGGAGGGGCACACTCCTTCCTGATTCATTAATTCATTTACTTATTCATTCATTTATTTATTTATTCATTCATTCATTCAGTTTATTCATTTATTCATTCACCCATCATTTATTCATTCAAGTGCTCTGTTGGGCACAAGAGGGCAGGGACCATGTCTGTGTGTTTACAGTTGTGTAACCAGCACCTTGGGTGTCCCTAATACAGGAATGTTTGATGAATCCTTTTGTAAATGGGTCCAACAAACATTTTTTGATGCATTCTGTGGGTTCCCTCATAGGGATTCATAGATGAATGAAACAGAAGCCCTAACCTCAAGACCCACATAGAGGAGATGGTGATAATACAAAGAAGGCATGATACCCTAGACAGGAACAGAGGCTGCAGAGGGAACGATGAGCGTCATTTAATTCCACCATGTCTGCCTTGTTCTCTACTGGATTCAGGGCCTAGCCAATGGCAGGCTCATGGCAGATGCCTGTAAGGCTTTGCAGAGGAGGTGTTTAGGACAGAGTCTTGAAGGGGGTGTTAGAAGTTAGAAGTTAGATATGTTAGAAGGGGGTGTTAGAAGGAGAGGGGCACCTGGGTGGCTCAGTCTGGTTAAGCGCTCAACTCTTGGTTTCTGCTCAGGTCATGATCTGAGGGTTGTGGGATTGAGCCTTGAGTTGGGCTCCATGCTCAGCACGGAGTCTGCTGGAGATTCTCTCACTGTCCCTCTCCCTCTACCCCTCCCCTGCTTGCTCTCTCTCTCTCTGTCTCTCTCTCAAATAAATAAATAAATAAATACAATCTGAAAAAAAGAAAAAAAAGAAGTTCACCAGGAGAACAAATTGGGGAAGGAAGATACTCTAGCAGAGAGAGATGCTCATGCAAAAGCCTAGTGGAGGGTGGGAGCTGGAATTGCTAGGAGCTTAGTATGGCCGAAGGGTAGTGTCAATGGAAGAATGAAGGATAAATGCGCAGGACTCAGGCCATGAGCCTTGTTTAAGGAAAATAGATTTTACACCAAGGGTATTGGGTAACCATTGAAGGGATTGAGCAAAAGGAGGACACCATCTGACTTGTATTTCAGAAGTGTGGCTGAGGCATGGGGGGGTCAGGGAAATGGCACCAAGACCTCTAGGCCTGATAGGGTTCCTCTCTGTCTGAGGAAATGAGCCTTCCTCTTTAGGACTTCCTTTTTAGGACTTCCTAATGGTTCATGAAGGGCCTCCTAACTTGCCTTGTGTCCTGATCTACTGTGCTTCGTCTTAGGCTGTATGCTGGGTTACAGCTAATCTATTCTTTCTAATAGAAATACTGAAATTTACAAGTGATTTACATTTGTATAATCTGGAGCAAATTCTGGGGTATACAGCTTGCTGATTTGTGCTTTGTTACGTAAAGGAGAGAGATGGAGTTGCAGGGGGCCACCGGGAATTGTGTTGGGCTCTGCATGTGGCGTGAGAGTTTGTGTTGAATATGGAACTGGATGTGGATAGCTTTCAGAGAATCTGTTTCCAGTCCCTCAGATTCCACAGGTATTCCCTCCTGAAAGCAATCTGCTTGACTCGATTTTTTTTTTAATTTAGATTTTATTATTTTTATTTTTAAGTAGGTTCCCGCAGCCAGCATGCAGCCCAGTGTGGGACTTGAATTCATGACCCTGAGATCAAGACCTGAGATAAAATCAAGAGTTGGACACCTAACTCACTGGGCCACCCAGGCACCCCTGACTGGATTCTTTTAAGTTCTCCTTATGAACTCATTCCTTCCTCCCTCCCTCCCTTCTTCCCTCTCTCCTTCCCTTCCTTTCTTCCTTCCTTCCTTCCTCTCTCTCTCTTCCTTTCTTTCTTTGTGGGCTTCATGCCCAACGTGCAGCTTGAACTCAAGACCCTGAGGCTCAGGGTTGCCTTGCTCCACTGCGGAACCAGGCAGGAGACCCTAGTTCTGCTTTCATTATTTCCCTTCTCTGGCTTTGCTAGATTTGTCCTGAAACTTTCAGTGGTGCTATAAAAACCAGAAGGACAACTGGAGGATGCTTTGTTCCTGAGGGATCAGATAAGATAAACTGAGGGGGTGGTACCTTACTGCAGACTCTTAAAATTTACTTTTCATTTTATTTTATTATTATTTTTTAAGTGAGCTCTACACCCAGTGTGGGGCTTAAACTCATGACCCTGACACTGAGAGCCAGACTCTTCTGACTGAGCCAGCCAGGTGCCCCAGCAACCAGAGGTTTAACAGGCTACTCAAGGTCACAGAGCTATTAAGTGGCAGAATCAGGACTTGAACTCCAGAACCTCCCCTCTAGAATTTGTGCTCTATTGTGCTACTCTACTTTAAATTGAAGTGCCTTAGCTCATTAACTGTATATTGTAGAATTAATTGGGACCTGAATTGGTTGTCTTGGGGATGCAGATATACTCACTGATAGAAATGTTTAAAAATGTAGGTGGGTTTTCTTACAGACAGAAAATTATTCTGCTTTGGCTAATCGGTTGGACAGTGAGCAGTGGCTTTGACAATTGGATTACATGGCAGACATTTTCCAAAAACTGAACTAAATGTGTAGCTCCAAGGTTTAGATGAAAACATACCTAAAGCATGTTTCTAATAAGACTACACCAGAAAATTCTGTCTTGGTACCCATTTTAACTTGTGAAAAAGAATTTTAGACATTATTGTAAAATGTGTGTGAGGGTCATAGCTTTCTCAAAATCTAATGTGGATTTGTGTGCAAAACAATGTGAGGACTTCTGGCGTATGGCTTGTACCATCACTGGCCATGTTTGTTGGGCTAGTGATGAGGCTCCTGATGGGAGAGCTGAAGTGGCTTGTCCACAGGTAAGCAGAGGCAGAAGTGAAGCAAGATCAAGCATTTCTGACGTTGTGATTTCTTTTACTCCATACTTCTACCTTCTTCATTTCTTGATGGTTCATTCAGCAAACATTTGCTGAACACCTACAAATGGAGGAAAAACTACACATTTTCTACTTTTTCTGGAATTTATATTCTAGTAGAAGAGAGTAAAGTGAGTAAACACATCCTATAGTTTTAGATAGTGTCTAATGCTGGGAGCAAATAAGCAGGGGAATGTGCTAGAATATATGGGGTGGGCCAAGGGGTGGGTCAGGGAAGACTTCCTAGGGAGGTGCTTTTTGTTATGAAGGAGGCAGCCTTGTGTATATATGTTAGAGTGTGTGGGAGGGGTGGAGGAGAGAGGTTTAGGTCAATCAAACGGCAAGTGCAAAGACCCTGAGGCAGGAGAGAGCTTGGGGTTAGGAACACGAACTTGTGGAAAACAATGTGGAGATCCCTTAAAAAATTAAAAATGGAAATAGCAAATGATCCAGTAATTCTAATTCTGGGTATTTATTTGAAGAAAACAAAAAACACTAATTCAAATAGATGTATGCATCCCTATGTTTATTGTAGTATCATTTACAATAGCCAAGATACGGAAGCAACCGAAGTGTCCATCAGTAGATGAACTGGTAAAGAAGATGTGGTATATATATATAACGGAATACTATTCCACCCTAAAAAAGAATGACATCTTGCCATTTGTAACAACATGATGGATGGACCTAGAGGGTATTATGCTAAGTGAAATAAGTCAGACAGAAAGACAACTACCATATGATTTCACTTATATGTGGAATCTAAAAAACAAAGCAAGTGGATAAACAAACAAAAACAGAAACAGATTCATAAATACAGAGAAGAAACTGATGGTTGCCAAAAGGGAGGGTGAGAGATAGGCGAAATAAGTGAAGGGAATTAAGGGGTTGAACTTCCACTTATGAAATAGGTAAGTCATGCAGATGAAAAGTACAGCATAGGGAATATAGTCAATAGCACTATAATAATGTTGTATGGTGATAGATGGCAAGTACACCTGTTGTGGCAAGCATTTTATAATGTATATAATTGTCAAATCATTATATTACACACTTGAAACCAATATAATATTGTATGTCAACTATACTTCAATAAAAGAATACATATATTTGCATATAAAAGAAAGAATAGAGATGTTGGGGGGAGAGGGGTAAAATTCCACAAAGAAGGCAGGAGCTAGGTCATGCAGGACCTTACCAGCCTTGGTAAGGATCCTATATTTGTCTCGAAGACAGCGAGGAACCGTTGAGAGGTTTTAAGCAGAGTTGCTGTAGTCTGATTTATGGTTGTATTGGTTTGCTTTGGAGGGGGGCAGGAGTGGAAGCTGAGATGGAGAATATTTCAGGTAGGACACCAGCAGTCTACTCTATGGAGGGTTACCAAGATGAACAACGTCAATGGGAAGACAGAATGGTCTGGGATGCCATTCTGTCTTCTCGTTCTGTTGAGTATGTTGGTAACTATTGCTGTGTTAACAAATCACTCTAAAGCGTGGCAGCTTAAAACAACAATCATTTTATTTTGCCCTGATTCTGTGGGTCTGGAATTTGGGCAGAGTCCTGCTGAGTAGTTCTGCTCTGTGTGGTGTCAGCCGGGGTCACTGACTTGGCTGTCTTTAGTTGGTGGTTGGGTTGGGCTGTAGGGTCTAGGAAGACTTCACTGAGGAGCACCCAGGTGGCTCAGTCCGTTGAACATCAGACTCTTGGTTTCCGCTCAGGTCCTGATCTCAGTCAGGGTCCTGAGAGGGAGCCCCACCCCCTCCACTCAGCAGGGAGTCTGCTTGGAGATTCTTTCCCTCTTCCTCTGCCCTTCCCCTACTCCCACATGCAGGCATTCTCTCTCTCAAATAAATAAATCTTAAAAAAAAAAAGCCTTCACTTATACATAGGTCTGGCATCTCGGTGCCCTTCCGCATGGCCTCTCTGTCTCCTTATGAATAGATTGGGCTTCATCATAGCATGGTGGCTTCAGGGTAATCAAGCGTCTTTTTTAAATTTTTAATTAATTAACTAATTAATTAATTATTTCTAGGGATTTACTTTTCTTTCTTTTTTTTTCTTACTTTCACAAGAACTTTATTTATATTTAAAGATTTTATTTATTTATTTCACACACACACACACACACACACACACACAGATCACAAGTAGGCAGAGCAGCAGGCAGAGAGAGAGGGGGAAGCAGGCTCCCTGCTGAGCAGAGAGCACGATGCAAAGCTTGATCCCAGGACCCTGAGATCATGATCTGAGTCAAAGGCAGAGGCTTAACCCACTGAGCCACCCAGGTGCCCCCCAAGAATTTATTTTTTAATTTAAATTCAGTTAACTAACATAAAATGCATTATAAGTTTCAGAGGTAGAGGTCAGTGATTTTTCAGTCTCATATCATACGCAGTGCTCAACTTTCTTTTTGAATTACTTATTTATATTTTTTCAAATTAAGCTCTACACCCCATGTGGGGCTTGAACTCATGCCACTGAAAGATCAAGAGTTGCATGCTTGGGGTGCCTGGGTGCCTCAGTGGGTTAAAGCCTCTGCCTTCGGCTCAGGTCATGATCCCAAGGTCCTGGGATCCAACCCCCGCATCAGGCTCTCTGATCGGCAGGGAGCCTGCTTCCTCCTCTCTCTCTGCCTGACTCTCTGCCTACTTGTGATCTCTGTCAAATAAATAAATAAAATCTTAAAAAAAAAAAAAAAAAAGAGTTGCATGCTCTACTGAGTGAGCCAGCCAGGTGCCCCAGTAGTCAACCTTCTTATGGTCTTAGGCTTCCACAAAGAACAAGAGTGGGGCTGCGGATCTCTTAGGGCCTGGCCTTGGGATGTGCTACTTCTGCCCCATATTATTGGCCTAAACCTGTCACAGCGCTGGCCCAGATTCAAGGGCAGGAGAAATAAACCCCACCTCTTAGTGGGAGGAATGGTAAATAATAGACGCCATCTGTAATCTATCACTCTAGGCTTCTGGGAACTGATTAACCGTAATCACCCTGATGGGGCTGAGTCACTTATAAATAAAGCCACAGTATACTGTGTTGGGACAATTTATAGATCTTTATTCTTCCCTGGATAGGGAGGACCTGGGAATAGGAGGTGGGTTTTTTTTTTGTTTTTTTTTCTTATGTTTCCAGAGCCCAACGTACATAAGACATTCAGGGAGTGCTTGTCCAGTGAATGCACACATCACATAAGAATTCACTGCTTCTCAAACCACAGCTTCTCAAACCACAGTATACATAAGCATCCCTTGAGGGGCTGTCAAAAGGTATGGAGATTCCTGGGCAAGACCCCAGCCCAGACCCTCTGAATCCAAATCTCTAGGGTAGGGGTTTTTAGTCTGGGCTGAACACTAAAATATACCAGCACATGGGCCCTAGCCCCAGAAGCCCTGATACCATTGGTGGATGAGCTGGGGTCATGAGCCCGATGTCAAAAAAAAAAAATTTTTTTTTTTTTAAGATTTTTCTATTTATTTGACACAGAGAGAGAGAGATCACAAGTAGGCAGAGAGACAGGCAAAGAGAGAGGAGAAGCAGGCTCCCCGCCAAGCAGACATCCCGATGTGGGACTCGATCCCAGGACCCTGAGATCATGACCTGTGCTGAAGGCAGAGGCTCAACCCACTGAGCCACTCAGGTGCCCCCGATGTCAACATTTTTTTTACAAGCTTCTCAGATCATTCTGATGTGTAGCCAAGGTTAGGAACCACTGCCAGGATGAGAGAACCAGCTATCTTCCCCTGACGTCCTTAGATGATTCTGATGGAGGTGATCTATGAGAAGTGACTGTCTTCAGTTTGCCCGGGACTGTCCTGATTTTAGCACCCCAAGCCCCACATCCCAGGAAATCCCTAGTCCTCTGTAGTCTCGCACAGCTGGTCACTATCGATGGACCAGGAACATTGTAGACGAGGCAGTGAAAGCCCTTTTGAAGAGTAACTACAAATACCTAATGAGAGCCATGATTCTGCCTCTTTACTCACAGGACTGACAAAGTAGTATCAGAATGCCATCCAACAGAGTTAACTCCCCGAATGAAGGCGGAGATGGCTCAGGGTCAGTGTTTCCCTTCAGCCCTGTCCTCTGGTAGACTGGGTTAAGCTACTTAAATAGGGTGTCCAGTTCTGGGAATTCTTCCGGACTGTATTCCTTAGTGTACGGGTGGCAGCTTTGGAAGACTGGCCACAATCAGCAAGGGTGATGTGTGGAGAATAGTATAATATGTATATGATATGATATGATATGATATGATATGATATGATAAATATGATAGTTCTTGTGTCTCTATGCCAGTGAGTATTGTTACTACTATTACTTACATTGTGATCAGGTACAAAGTTGTATGTCCTACCCTAGGTAGTGTTGGGGGAAACAGTGCGGATAGGGGAGAGCCCCTCTAAGCCTCAGAAAAATGGGTTTGTGTCTCAGCTTTGGTGTGACTAGGTTGCTATATGATCAGGGATGACTCTTGCTTTAGTGGTTCTTCTGTAAAGTGGGAGGAGTATGACGTCATCCTCACAGAGCAGCAAGGAGGGACCATTGAAATAGTGTAAGTGAAAGTGACTGGAGCCTGGGAAGGGGGGTATTGTGATTGTTGTTGAGTGGGAAAGACAGAGATTATTCTGCTGAGAGGCCTTGTTCAGGACCAAGGCCATGGCTCCCCCACCCTGAACCACAGCCCCAGCTGCATGGGATTCCAAGGAAGCAGCTTTTACCACGTCGTGGGCACACACAGACCTCAGGAAGCAGGGTGTCTCTACCTTAGTTGCCCTCACAGTGAGTGCAAGTTTGCTTTGCTTTAGGCGTAAGAAAAACTTTTGGAAAAGGAGGTTTTTGAAGGCGTCTGTTTGTGTGTTTGTTTGTTTGTTTGTTTTTAAATTGTCCGCTTATTTATTCCGAGTGTATCCTCAGAGATGTAGCAAGAAGAAAACAACCACAGCCACAAACCTATAATATTGAAAAGCTGGTTCTTTATTTCTGTAGCTAAAAAAGTGCTCTTTCAGGCTATAACCACAGAGACTGCTGCAGGCCTCCGGAACGGGCCATAATGATGGTTTGCAGTGTGATGAAGGAGACTGTTAATCTCTGTGGCCCAGAAGCCCAATCTGTGCCCTCTCCAATTACCCAGGTTGCCTAGCAACACCACCAAAAGCCTCCCCAGCAGGCCCGGCTGGGCGAAAATTGGGTACACCCAGCACAGCCTGCCGCTCAGCCTCCTGGGCTCCCAGGCCACATCAAGGCTGGACTCAGCCTTGGCAGGGGCCTGCCTGGTACCAATCAGTGGGTGGGGCTAGCTCTTTAAAGAAACAATTCAGATATTTAAAACCTACTCATGTGAATGCAACTAGGAAAGCAGCACAAACTCATGATCCAAAGTCTCTTCTGCCAAAGACGAGTTGTCCTAAGGTGGGTGGCCTTCCCTGTGCTCTCCTGGGTGAAGTGAAGAAGGGAAGGGGAGCCTGACTTAGACATTTGGGTTCTCGGAGAGGCAGATGCTTTTCCCTTCCTGGGTGCCTGTGTCCATCCCGACTCCCTGTGGCAGCAGTGGGAGCCCCAGACTCTGGGCCGAGGACCTGCCACTTTCATGGCTCCCATTTGGAAACTCCTGGGATCTAGTCCAGGTCTGTTTGGGGAGCTGGAGGAAGAAGAGGGAGATGAGGGTAGAGGGAAGGATGGGATGAAAATAAGCTAAATAAAGATGTCCACTTCTTTAACACTTGGTGCCCAGAAATTGCAGGACAGAGGAACACACAAGGTCTGTGAAGTGAGACACCCCGGGCTCCTCTCCGAGCCCTCCCCTCACTGGCTGGGTTATCTTGATAAAGTTCCTTTGGAAGCCTGAGTTTCCTTATCTATACAACGGGGGTGTTATGATCTTATTTTTTTTTAACTTTCGTTTGTTGTTATTATCCTGTTTTATAAGGTTCTTGTGAAAATTAATGAAGAGAAGGCTCATCAGGTGTTTAGCATAGAATCTGTAAGTGCAGGACACCTGGGTGGTTCAGTTGGTTAATCCGGTGCCTTTGGCTCAGGTCATGATTCCAGGGTCCTGGGATCAAGTCCCATATTGGGCTCCTTGCTCAGTGGGCAGCCTGCTTCTCTCTCTGCCTCTGCCTGCTGCTCTGCCTGCTTGTGCTCTCTCTCTCTCTCTGAAAAATAAATAAATAAAATCTTTAAAAAAGTCTGTAAGTGCTCATTATTTTTATTTTAAGATGTATTTATTTATTTGTTTGAGAGAGAGAGACTGAACAAGAGAAAGAGAGAAGGAGCAGGAGGAAGGGCAGAGGTAGAAGCAGGCTCCTGGCTCAGCAAGGAGCCTGACCTGGGGCTAGATCCCAGAACGCTGGGATCATGAGCTGAGCCAAAGGCAGACGCTTCCCACTGAGCCACCCAGACACCCCTAGTAAGTGCTCACTATTATGGCAACTCTTCTTATTTCATTTGCTTCTTACAATAATTCTGTAAGATACTGAGGGGAGAAAGGGGGTGTATTTTATAGCCGAGGAAACTGCGGCACAGTGAAATTAAGGGGTATGCTGAGAGCAGAACTTGGGTCTTCACAGTTCCAAGCACAAAGACAGGTGACAAGCCCTTTGGCAGCCATTACAAGATGGTGGCTTTTCTGGTCTCCTCTGATGGTTCAGTGATGTCAGAATGATGTGGGGGTGGGGTGGGGTGGGGTGCAGAGGAAAAGGGTGGCAGAAGGCACTTTTCCAACATAAAATGATACAAGACTCTTGGTTAATGTGGTCTGGACAGAATTCCCCTCTCCTTCCTTCCAGTATTCTTTACATAAACTTTTTATTTTGGAATAATTTTAGATTTACAGAAAAGTCACAGAGAGTTTGTTTACCCTTACGCAGATGCTAGTATTTTCTGAACCTCCTGTGTGCCAGGAACTTTCGGAGCACAAGGAATACAGCAGTAAAACTGACTCTGCTTTCCATTGGAAGAATACAGAGTTTGTGGTAGGAATGGACTCTAGAGTCCTTAGTTTGTGGGTCTCGAAGGTGCTGCTGCCTCCATGTCACCTGTCAGAGATCTGCTACAGCTATCAGATTAGTTTTTTCAGGAGAGGAGCCAGGAAGCTGTATAGAAACAAATGGTGAAAAACAGTTGCTCAGGAGACCTGGGTGGCTCAGGGCTTCTCCCTCTCCCTGTTCCCCCTGCTTGTGCTCACACTCTCACGCTCTCTCTCTCTCTCTGACAAATAAATAAATAAAATCTTAAAAAAAAAAAAAAGAAAAAGAAATGCTAGAGGAGATTTGAAGGCAGAACTAGTCTGGTGCAGACTGTCCATTCCTGGCACAGGTGAGAGAGGGACTGGCTCCAGCTCACACAGCCAGGAAGTGGCAGAGTCTAGACCAGAAAGCAAGTCTCCTGGTTCTGTGCCCTCCCAACGCTGTGTCTCCCTAATGCAGAACAAGAAATGAGTTTAACTTGTGACTGGAAGACCCCAGGTAGAGTTTAGAAGCGTTTCTTGGTTATTTAGGTGTTAGTTAGGTTCTTGGCTGCAGGGGACAGAAACTAATTTTGGCTAATGACTCCAGGAAATTAATTTTATTGAAAGCACGTTGGGTAGGAAAAGAAAAACAATATCTCAGGGTGCCTGGGTGGCTCAGTGGGTTAGGCCTCTGCCTTTGGCTCAGGTCATGATCTCAGGGTCCTGGGATCGAGCCCCTCATTGGGCTCCCTGCTCAGCGGAGAGCCTGCTTCCTACCTCTCTCTGCCTACTTGTGATCTCTGTCTGTCAAATAGATAAATAAAATATTTAAAAAAAAAAAAAGAAAAGAAAAACAATATCTCGACTCCTACTCACACTTCCAACACCAAATATGTGGGGTTTTCACACCAAGGAATTCTGACACCAACTACCCACCTGATTAAGGGCTCAGTGCCCTATGACTGCTCCCCACTTCAGATGCCCATTTTGAGTCTGGGCTTCTGATCAACTGGCTAGAAATTGGGGTCACCCCCTCCTTGGGCTTAATAATTTGCTGGAACATTACTTGTGGAACATAAGGAATAGCATGGAGGACATTGGGAGAAGGAAAGGAAAAATGAAGGGAGGGAATCAGAGGGGGAGATGAACCATGACTCTGGACTTTGAGAAACAAACTGAGGGTTTTAGAGGGGAGGGAGGTAGGGGGATGGGTTAGCATGGTGATGAGTTGGCCTGGTGTTGGGTATTAAGGAGGGCACATATTGCATGGAGCATTGGGTGTTATCGTAAACAATCTTGGAACACTACATCAAAAACTAATGATGTACTGTATGGTGAAACAGAACATAGTAAAAAATAATTACAAATAAATAAATAAATTTGAAACAAACAAACCAAAAAGAATTTGCTAGAACAGCTCACAGAACTTAGGAGAGGGCTTTATCGATTATTACTGGTTTTTATATACAGGATACAACTCAGGAACAGCCACATGGAAGAGATGCATGGGGCCAGGTGGATGGGTAAGGATGCAGAGCTCTCTGGGTGTTTCCTGTGTTTACCAGGCTGGAAGCTCTCTGAATCTTCTGTTTGGGGTTTTCATGGAGGTTCCATGACATGGATGTGAATGGTCACTGACCATTACTGATTAAACTCAATCTCTAGACCTTCTTCTCTTCCCAGAGATGGGGCTGAAAGTTCCACCGCTCTCATCACATGGTTATTTCCTCAGGCAATCAGCTCTTATCCTACAAGAGTCACTTCCTTAGCCTAAACTCAGGTCTGGTTGAAAAGGGCTTATTGTGAATAACAGAAGCTGGTCCCCCTCAACCCTGTCAAGAAATTCCAAGGGTTTTAGGAGGTCTATGCGGGGGAACTGGGATGAAGACCAAATATATGTATCTTAGTATATCACAGGGTCACGGGTAGGTTACAAAATCATTGGAATGCTGCAGAAACAAGGATGGGAAAATAAGCCAACACAAAAGAAGACCAGGCACCTAGAACTACACCAAAATCCATCGCAGGGCCACGTAGGTGCAGATGGTCCCCTTGCTCTGGCTGCTGCTGCTGCGTGCTCATTGCTGCCGCCTGCATAGAAGATACAGCTGGCACTGGGGGGCATGGACACTAGGTATGCTGCTCTCTATAGTGCACTGCTATAAAGAACTTAGCCAGGTGTCAAGCTCCAGCCTCCAAAATCCGAATCAAGTGCTGCTGATTGGTGAAGCCTAAGCCAGGACCTGAACCTTAGCTGCCTGGGAACCTGGAACCGAAAGGAGTGGGGATTTTTACCTTCGGTAGCGGGAAGTGGTCCTAGCTGCCTGCCAGGATTCGTGAGATGAAGAATTCCCCAAGAACCCTGACAAAGGGCCATTATATAAATGTTATCAAAGAAGACACTGGGAGCCCTTGACATTTGCAGCTTCAACACTTAACAGTTTTTGCAATTTATTAGCTGCCCCAAAAGGCCATTGTAAAGGGATGTGAATTGAATGACTTTGTTGGAACCAGTCCTTTGCTAGTGAGTGAGCCAAGCCTGCCATGCCACTTTGATGTCTCACGTGATTTCGCTCTTCTGTATGACTTTCCAGCCTCTAGGTAACCATGCATGCAGTGACTAAAATCTTTGTTTCTTATTGGAGGAGTAGAAAAGACTCCTAAAAATAAATCACTTGATAGTGCCAGAAATAGAAATGAGAAAAAAGTGAAGCCTGAGAAAGTGATTTTTTTCTTTATCTTTTCTTTTCTTTCTTTCTTTCTTTCTTTCTTTTTTTTTTTTTGTGGCCACAAATAGAAATTATGGATAAACTTGGCATGGAATGTCAAGTTCAGTGGTGCCATTTGGCATGGAATCTCAAGTTCAGCAGTGCCTAGGATCTTTGATACCAAGCGATCTACCATATATGTCACATAGATACAAGGAAAAGTGCCTTGGGAAGTTGTCTTAATGAGTGCTTCAGCCAGTGCAGAAACTGCTTTTTGAGAGAGAGGGTAAATTTTACTTGAAGATGAAGAGGCACAATTCACTAACTGAGGTTCTATTCTCTTTTCTTCTTTGGGACCTTGGGTGCAAAGTGTTGAATGTGGTTAATTAATACTCCTCATATAACAGACTTTATAAATAACCTTACATCTCTAATTATAGAATTATTTAGGGTCTGAAATGCAATCACTTAAAAATTTTCCAGCTATAATTTATAACATAATTTTGGGAGACACTATGGGTTATATTAAGGCTCCTGGAAAGTCTTTGGAAAAATCCCTTGCTATTGTCAAGGATCTCCTGTGTAAATCTCCTTATGGAAATCTTTTTTTACCTTTTTTTTTTTTTTTTTTTTTTTTGGTTAAGCAGAAGAGTGCTCTGGGTAAATGAGCATGGCCCCACCCTTTCCAATCCTTGGCCAACACAATGGCTTTATGATTCATAACATGAACAATACTTATCCCAGATACAGTCAGGATGCAGGAAACTTCTTTCCACTTTTCCTCTTAAGAATACTTGCTGGCAAGTCTGGCTGGCTCAGTGGGTAGAGCATGTGACTCTTGATCTCAGGGTTGTGAATTCGAGCACCTTGTTGGGTGTGGCACCTACTTTAAAAAAAAAAAAGGGAAACTTGCCAAGCATGAAGGGAAGGTCTTTGGCTTTTGGTGCACAGGGGGGACATGTTTTTAGTTTGATGGCTATGAGTCTTTTCTACTCTTCCAGCATTCTTTTTAACAATCTCCCCTCATTGTTCCATACTGGCAGGATGAGAACTTTTCACAACAGTGCCACCCAGTTTTGACCTGTATGTGTGTGTGTGCATGTGTGTCTGTGCACATGTGTGTATGTGTGTGTGTGAAAGAGAGGGAGAGAGAGTCGGAGAGAGAGACCGAGAGACAGAGAAAGATTGATTTCAACAGAGTTGACAGCCACCTGCTAAAGATAAAAGGTAGGAGGTGAAGCATAACATCAAGCCAACATTAAAGGAAGCTCAAGAAACTTGGATGATCTTTGCTTAGTGAGTAAGAAAGCCCAGTCAGTGCAGTAAATAATTCCATTCCACATGTAACACGGTGTTGAGAGTGACCAAGTGAATAATTTGATAGCTGTGACGCTTTTATGTCTCTGTTAGACTATGATGTGTTGTCATCATTGCCTAGTTGTTTTGAGACTCCTGCTTTATGTAATTGGGCCATCAAAAATTCTGGTAATCTAAAGCACGCTTCCAGGGGCACCTGGGTGGTTCAGTGGGTTAAGCCTCTGCCTTCTGCTCAGGTCATGGTCTCAGAGTCCTGGGATCGAGCCCCACATCGGGCTCTCTGCTCAGCAGGGAGCCTGCTCCCCTTCCTCTCTCTCTGCCTGCCTCTGCCTACTTGTGTTCTCTTTCTCTCTCTCTCTCTCTCTGTCAAGTAAATAAATAAATAAATAAATAAAATCTTAAAAAAAAAAAAAAAAGCATGCTTCCAGAGACCCTGCCCAACTCTGACCTGTAGAGCCTGTGGATTATCTGGACCACACCCATGCAAGGACAAAATTAATGGCAGAACCTTAGATTAGCCTAGGGAGGAAAACTTTGGACCCAGGAGCAGAGGTACTAGTGGGCACATTTCAGCACTGTATAAGGAAGAGGAGATCATAGGGGCTCATTCTAAGAATTAGAACTGTCCGAAAATACAACAACCCGATTGAAGTACATTCTGGTTCTCTGTAAGTTTTCACTACTATAAGTAGTTCCACACTGAACATCTTTGAAATACAGCTTTGTGTACTGGCTCAAATACGTTTGCAGGATAGATTTCTAGGAGTAGGGTGTTTCTGTTGGAAGGTACATGCTTTTCATAGCGTCTAGGTACTGCCCAGTTGCCTTCCAAATGCTCCCATTTCCCACAGCTTCGTGAGTATGGATAAGCCTTCACTTTCTTTCTCTTTTTTTGGATCATCTTTTCATTGTTTGATCAGGAATGTTTCCAAGGTGGTGAACTGTGCTCAGGAATTCAGGTCTGGGAGCAGAAGGTAAACAGGAGTGGGAGGGCCAGGGAATGCCACAGTCTGAAAGCACACCTGTGAGCCCTGAGGATGTCAGAGATGCTTAATCAAGGAGGTGCCCCTGGTTTCCAAAGAACAGGGCACACAGACAGGGCTTGAAGTCAGAGTGTGACCGTTGCTGAGAAGAGAGGTAAAACCAACATGCTGCAGGTGCTACCAGCATTTTCATCTGTTGCTAGCTGCTGAAGTGGCTGGAACTACAGGTCTGATTCTTTGCTGTATGTGTCGAGGAAGAAAACAGACTTGTGGTGAGTCTTGGTGGAGCTGAATCGGTCAGGTATCTTTGTAGCACAGGAAATACATTTCTCTAAAATACCTAAAATACTGGGCTTGACTGTGTAAAATTTCTAGAAAATTTGAAATCTAGAGGACAGAAAATTTTGAGGAAATGTAATCCTTAGTTTTTTTTTTTAAAGCTCCTTTTTAGTTATACGGTTGTATTAACAGTGTAGAATTTTATTTCCTCATAAAATGATCGTATATGGGATTTGAATTTACAGCAGAGCTTATTAATACAATGTTAAAATCCCTAACTGAACTTACTTTTATTCGCTGATTTAAAGGTTTTATTTTACTTTTTTTTCTTTTTAAGATTTTATTTATTTATTTGGCAGGCAGAGATCACAAGTAGGCAGACAAGCAGGCAGAGAGAGAGAGAGAGGAGGAAGCAGGCTCCCTGCAGAGCAGAGAGCTCGATGTGGGACTCATCCCAGGACCCTGAGATCATGACCTGAGCCAAAGGCAGAGGCTTAACCCACTGAGCCACCCAGGTGCCCTTTATTTTACTTTTTTTAAAGTAATCTCTACACCCAAGGCGGGGCTCAAACTTAACACCTTGATATTAAAAGTTGCACGCTCTACTGTCTGAGCTAACCAGGTGCCCTTAAACTTACTATTATTAATTTTTAAAGATTTTTAAATTTATTTGTTTAGAGGAGAGAAAGTATGAGTGGAGGTGGGGGAGGTGGGGGGGCGGGGAGGGAGGAGCAGAGGGAGAAGGACAAGCAGATTGCTCCCTAAGTGCAGAGCCTGACATGGGGCTCGATCCCACAATACTGAGATCATGAGTTGAGCCTAAACCAAGAGTCGCATGCTTAACCCACTGAGCCACCCAGGTGCCCCTGAACTTTTTTTTTTTTTTAAGATTTTATTTATTTATTTGACAGACAGAGATCACAAGTAGGCAGAGAGTGAGGAAGGGAACCAGGCTCCCTGCTGAGCAGAGAGCCTGATGTGGGGCTTGATCCCAGGACCCTGGGGTCATGACCTGAGCTGAAGGCAGACGCTTTAACCTACTGAGCCACCCAGGTGCGCCCCCCCCGCTTTTAAAATAGTTTATTTATTTATTTGATAGACAGAAATTACAAGTAGGTAGAGAGGCAGAGAGAGAGAGGAGGAAGCAGGTTCCCTGCTGAGCAAAGAGCCTGACTTGGGGCTCGATCCCAGGACCCCGAGACCATGACCTGAGCCGAAGGTAGAGGCTTCAACCCACTGAGCCACCCAGGCGCCCCTGCCCCTGAACTTATTTTTTAAATGCTTTAATATTTGCTGTTAAAAGCTACAGATCTTAAAACCACACTGTTTTTGCCAATTATGAGAAGTTGTAAATCTAGAAATAATCAACAACATTCAGGGAAAGTTAATGAAATAGTTAGGTCTACAGACTTAGTGTCTGACCCTGGGACGTTGGGTGAGTGGGAGGTGGATGATGTAGGGGAGGGAAATTTCTTCTCAGAAAAGTTGCTGGGGAAAAGTAACATAGAAGGGGATTTCTCTTCTTCCCTAAATTTACTGAATATAATCTATTGTAATGTGGAAACTGCCTAATGAACTATTTAAAAAAATAAATTCGCTAAGAGTTGATTCCCAGTAACTTGCAGTGTGAAAATAGGCCCTAAACTCAGCCCCATTCGTCTTTCTGTCCATCTCAACCATCCACACACCCACGCAACCATCCATAGCGAATAATAACTAACAATTATGGAGTGTTTACTATGTGCCGGATACTATTCTAAGTGCTCTACATGCATTGCCTCCAACAGTCTTTCCAACAATACTACAAGGTAAGTTCTATCATTATCCCCACTTCATTTTTATTTTTTTGAATTATCCCCACTTTAAAATGGAATCTGAGAGTTTCCCAGTAAATTAAATATAGAATTACTATATAGCTCAGCAGTTCCACTCCTAGGTACATACCCCAAATAACTGAAAACAGGGATTCAGACAATGCACAGGAATGTTCATAGTAGCTCCATTCATAGTCATCAAAGATCTAAATGTCCTGCAACAGACACATGGATAGACAAAATGTGTTTATACGGGTCCCTGGGTGGCACAGTTGGTTGAATGTCTGACTCATGGTTTCGGCTCAGGTCATGATCTCAGGGTTCTGGGATCGAGCCCCATGTGGGGATCTGTGCTCAGCATGGAGTCTGCTTGTCCCTGGCCCTCTGCTCTCCCCCCTGCTCCTACTCTCTCTCTCTCTCTCTCTTGCTTTCTCTCTTATATCTCTAAAGTGAATAAATAAAATGTTTTAAAAGATGTGTTTATATATCTATACAATGCAATATTATTCAGCCATAAAAAAGAATGAAGTACAGGGTACCTGGCTGGCTCAGTCAGTGGAGCATGTGACTCTTTTTTTTTTTTCCCTTTTCAAGTTTTTATGAAATTCCAGTTGGTTAACATACAGTGTAATATTAGTTTCAGGTGTAGAATTTAGTGATTCATCACTTATGTATGACACCGGATGCTCATCACAAGTGCCCTCCTTAATCCCCATCACCTCTTTCACCCATTGCTACAAGCCCCCTCCCAAGACTCTTGATCTCAGGGTTGTGAGTTCAAGCCCCACATTGGGTGTGGCACTTACTTAAAAAAAAAAAAAAAAGGAATTAAGTACTGACCTAGGCCACAACCCAGATAAACCTTGAAGACTTATTACTACCACAGAGAGAAGCCAGACTCGAAAGGCCTCACATGGTATGATTCCATTTCCATGAAATATCCAGAATAAGTAAATCCATAGAGACAGAAAGTAGATTAGGGGTTGCCATGGACTGGAGGGAGGTGGCTATAGAGAGAATGCTTTAATGAGTACAGGGTTTTTGCCTGGGGCAATGAAAAAGTTCCTGAACAAGGGACGCCTGGGTGGCTCAGTCAGTTAGGCATCTGCCTTCAGCTCAGGTTATGGTGCCAGGGGCGTGGGATTGAGCCCCACATTGGGCTCTTTGCTCAGGGGGAGCCTGCTATTCCCTCTACCTGCTTCTCCCTCTGCTTGTTTCTCCCTCTGCTTGTGCTCTCTTTCTCTCTCTGACAAATAAAATAAAGTGAAAAAGAGATCTTTTTAAAAAAATGTAATTTGAGGGCATCTGGGTGGCTAAGTGGGTTAAGCCTCTGCCTTCGGCTCAGGTCATGATCCCTCAGGATCCTGGGATCGAGTCCTGCATCGGGCTCTCTGCTTGGCAGGGAGCCTGCTTCCTCCTCTCTCTCTCTGCCTGCCTCTCTGCCTGCTTATGATTTCTCTCTGTCAAATAAATAAATAAAATCTTTAAAAAAATGTAATTTGAGGCTCAGAGCACTGAAGTGACTTACCTACATGTACAGTTGGTGTGGAGTAGAGCTGTGTTCTAATCCCAGCTATCTGGCGCCATCATGTTTTCAAAAAAATATATAATGAAAAACTTTATTTGGGGTCATTTAGGAAATTTAGATACATTAACCTAAAGTGAAAATATCAGTATTATATCATTGGTGAAGCCCATATTGGTGACATAAACACTAGATTTGATCTTCACAGTGACTTTGAAAGTTTTGCATTATTTAGTTTGTGTGTGTGTGTGTGTGTGTGTGTGTGTATGATGTACATAACTTAAAATTTACCATTTTAATCATTTTTAAGTGTACAGTTCAGTGGCATTAACTACATTACCTTGTTGTGAAACTCTCACTACCATCCATCTCCAGAACTTTTTTGTCTTCCTAAACTGAATCTTTGTAGTCATTAAACGCACAACTCCCCATTTCCCCCTTTCCCCACCCTTAGAAACCACTGTTCTACTGTTCATGGTACCAGTCCCAGGGCCATTGCCTAGGGTTGCAAAGAAAAACAAGACAAGGCCATTCCCCGGGGTCTGAGTAGTGCAAAACCTGTGTTCCTGTCGTCTAGTGACCTTGCCACTAGCTCACTCCTCTTCACCGAGTTAGAGAAATCCAGTTGCAAGAAAAGAGAGTTGGGGCACCTGGGTGGCTCAGTGGGTTAAAGCCTCTGCCTTCGGCTCAGGTCATGATCCCAGGGTCCTGGGATCGAGTCCCACATAGGGCTCTCTGCTCAGCAGGGAGCCTGCTTCCCTTCCTTTCTCTCTCTGCCCACCACTCTGCCTACTTTTGATCTCTGCCTGTCAAATAAATAAATAAAATCTTAAAAAAAAAAAAAAAGAAAAGAGTGTTGTTGAAGCATGCAGAGGGAATGCCTGTGTCTGGGGAGCAGGAGAACGAAGTCAGTGAATGAATTATGGTTGAGATGAAAGATGGAGGAAGAGATTTCAACAGGAAAGTCTGTTAGGGAGGTTGAAGATGAGAAGAATTGGGAACATAATCATTGCCTTCTTTTTACTTCAGGTAATTCTGAGGAATACATGAGATTTTGCAGTGGGGATATGTTTTGAAGTGCCAAGAGTACTCTGCATTCATGGTTGGGACTCACATTGCTCCGGAAGTGGATTTGTTTGAGGGGCGTAACTCAGGAGATCAGTTTCAATGGGGCATGCAGACGACCAGCTGGTTAGGGTATAGATTCCTTCCTTCTTCAAGACGTTGGGCCACAAAGGGGAGGGGAGAAACAGTACAGTAGTTGAGATGTTAGGATCAGGTAAAGGTGTAATAGATATGGCTTTATTAGTTTTTTTTTTAAATTAAAATAGTAATATATACTTTAAAAAATCAAATAGGAGTGCCTGGCTGTCTCAGTCAGTAGAATGTGTCACTCTTGATCTTGGGGTTGTAACTTCAAAATCCACATCAGATGTAGAGATCACTTAAAAATAAAATAAAAAAAAAAAGCAAATATAAACAGAGGTGGATTTTCTCTGAAGCTAATAAAGCTTAACCTTCAGATCTCTCACTTGGCTTGGGCTCCTTCAAAGGCCGTGTATCCACTTTTGTAATTTTTATATTTTGGAATTTTCATTTTATATTATTTTTCCAAAGAAAACCCCCCAAATTGTTTACACTTCAGGCCCCACAAAATCTGGATCCATTCCTCCATGGAGGGCAAAAATGTAGTGAAATCCCACCATGCAGATAAAATCATGGTTCATTCTCCGGATTTCTTCCTGTATGTGTATCAGTACACTACTTTTTACAAAAATTGGATTGTACTCTATGTACTATTTTGCAACATGATTTTTATTATTTTTTCCCTTCATTTATGAGCACCACCCCCTTGACCACAGAAACATTTGAGTGATTTAAGTAGTTTAACCAGGAGTAAAAAAATAACAGAACCAGACCAACAGGAAATGGATAGAACATGGTTGAGGGCCTGGCCCCGGGAAAGCACAGAGTATATGGATCTGTCCTCACTGTTACAGTGAGGTGTCCCTTGGTGTCTTACCCACCTGCTTGGTGTCCTCTATCATGGTGTAATGATACAGTTATCTGTATGATTTTTATTGACCTCCGTCTCCTCCATTACATTATAAACATTTTGGGGTAAATGGTGGCCTGATACATAGTAGGTATTTGTAGATATTTATTGAATAAATGCTTGAATAATTGAATGCTGAGGATTGAGTTCAAGGGGATACTAGATGTGGAGATTAGAGCTCCAGATGTCAGAGAGTTTTTGGGATGATATGTTTCAGCAAGGGTATTGACCTTGTGCCTGGAGAACCAGTAAGGTTCTCCAGTAAGAAAACCAGGCTTTTCTTCCTCAAGTGTGCTACAGAATGGGCAGTGCAGGTATTTTAGAAAGATTTAGGCTTGAATCTTTTTGGGGGTGCAGGTTGGGCTGCTCAGTTCTTTTTTTTTTTTTAATCTATAAATGGGACTGCAAAACCCTACCTTCTGGGGTTATTGTGGAAGTCCAATGAGTCAATAGATGGGAAAGCCCCAGCTTAGTTCCTGATACACAGTAGTTGCTCAGTAAATTGTTTTTGATTCTGAATCAGGAATCAGAGACCTATGTCTGGCCTTTGGGTAGAAGCAAGATGAAACTAAGAAGGGAAAGGAGACCTAAGAAGGGAAAGGAGACCATTTACTCCAGGGGGACAAGATTGGGTTCAGTTACGCAGTGTGTATGGTGTAAGCTCTGAGATGTATCACGTTATGACAAAGGCATCTCTTATGCTGATGGCTGACTTGACAGTCAGTGGCAGAGGGGAAGGAAAGGGTATACAAGGTAGAGTTTCTATTCCAAGGCTCTTGTCCATCCTTCAGGTGGTAGCAATAGATGAAATCAGAAGTGATCCCTGGGGGTCTTCTCCCTCATTTGGGGAGACCCTAGTACTTTGCCACAATTGAACCAGATGATGAGGGAATGGATATTATGAGTATTTGGGCTCCAGATCTTAAGTTGCTTTCTATTAGTATATAGGAAAGGCCTTGGAAACCAACAATGGTTATACCAGAGAACTCAGGAAAGAGCATGTCCCAAGGACTATCGGGTTATCTATTTTTCCTTGACTTTCATGGCCCTTTTCAGGTGGCGGGAGGACCCAGGACAATGGCTGCTGATCATGATTTGGAGATGGAGGATATGAATCTGAATGTGGATAGAGACATGAAAGGAGAGCTGGAAGAAGAGAAGGAAATGAGAGAGGACGGTGGACGTGAAGATCCCTTAAAGAGTAAAAAGGTCCATAGGGTTGTCTCGAAATGGATGCTTCCTGAAAAGGTCCGAAGAACATACTTGGAGAGAGCTAACTGCCTTCCACCCCCTGTGTTTATCATTTCCGTCAGCCTTGCCGAGGTATGTTGGGCGGTGGGCACTAGAGCAAGTACCACTGGGGAATTGCAAAAAGACTGGGGGAAAGGGGGGAGGGGCTTCAATCACATTTAGAGAAGAGACTGGAAGGAAGAGAGCTTAGTGGTGGCAAGTCCAGCACACACGGAACTCAACCTTACCCTCTCTGGAGCCCCCTTGGGTCTTTCCTATGATTGTAGTCACTTTCAGCCAAGAGTTGAGTTTTATTTTTCACTGCCCAGCAGTGACTATAGTTTTCAGTGGCTTCATTTCATTTTAGTTGCTGGGGCTTTAGACACCAAATAATCTTGGGGTCACAAATTGGTTTGATTTTATGAACCGACTCAGATTGATTGGTTAAGGTCTTTTTGTGGAGCCAACAGAGACACCTAACCAGAAGAGCTCTAGGGCTGCCTCCAGGTTTCAGTAGGGGAAAAAAATGGGATCCCTTACTGTGGGCAGCAAGTAGTGTGTTTTCAGACTCTGATCTCGTCAGCCCTTTTATTTTCCAGAAAAAGAGTACAAGACCCAGAGAGGTGGAATGACTTGCCCAAGGTCACATTTAGTGACTGGGCCGGGACTGGGCTTCTTCTGAGCCTCATGGCACCTACCATGATGTCTCATAAAAGAATGGGTGGGGGATGGATATGTGTGGGTGTGACTTCAGGGTCATTAGGAAGTCCGTAATATAATCCTCTTAATTCCCACCAATGTCTCAATTTCCTTATCAAGGACTGTATTAGGGTTCTATAGAAAAACATAACCAATAGGGTGTGTACATTCACAAATACACACATATTATCTACCTATCTATCATCTGTCTATCATCTATCTGTCATCTCTATCTCTCTCTCCATCCATCCATCCATCTACCTATCTACACATGTATGTTGAGAGGGAGATTGATTCATTTGAAGGAATTGGCTTGTGCCATTATGGAAGCTTGGCAAGTTCAAAATCTAGGGTAGGCCAGCAGACTGGAGACCTAGGAGTAAGAGTTGCCATTGGAATTCAGAGGCAGTCATACTGGCAGAATTCCCTTTCCCTCAGACGAGGTCAGTCTGATCTATTAAGGCTTTCAACTGATTGTTATGGGGGGCAATCTGATTTACTCAAAGGCTATTGATTTAAACGTTGATCTCATCTAAAAAATACCTTCACAGAAACATCCAGAATGGTGTTTGATCAAATCTCTCTGGGTGTCATGGTCTCGCCAAGTTGACACATAACATTAACCAGCATAGGGACCTAGCCTCTTATGGCTCAGATAAAGAAAAGCCCAATGTATCAACATTTCTGGCACACTCTGTCATGTTATCCTGCCAGCCTATGGGTTGGCAGGCCTACCCATGGTCTAGTCAGGTGTGGGAGTGCTTGGCGAGTGTGGGAATTGGGGAATAATAGGATAAGGTGATACCGAACATGATACCGAACATGACTGCCGTGGTCTGTGTTGTGGAGAGGGCAGTTCTCTATAGAAGGGTTGTGGGGCGGGTGCTGGGATGCCTGTTCTCTCACAGAAAGATCCGTTTTTCAAATAAAAGTTTTTGGGATAAACCTTTTATTTTGGATTAATTTTAGCTTTATAGAAAAGTTGCAAAGATAGTGCAGAGTTCCTGTGTAGGTCTCATTTCCTTTCTCCCGTTGTTAATACCTTACATTTCCATAGCCCGTTTGTCAAAATGAAGAGACTGACATGGGTATACTACTATTAACTAAACTGCAGGCTTCCTTTGGAGTTTTTAATATGCATTTTTACCAGCTTTTCCATTAATGTCCTCTTTCTGTCCCTTCTGTACCCTCCAACCCAGAGTATCACCTTGCAGTATGTTCCTGTGGCTCCCCAGTACCCTCTCATCTGTGACAGTTGTCTCAGTCTGTCTTTGTTTTTCATGACTTTGATAGTCTTGAGGAGTATGGGCCAGATTTCTGTAGACTAATTACTCAATCTGGGTTTGTCTGAGGATTTCCTTATGATTAGATTGGAGTTAACAGGTTTTGGGGAGGATCATACAGAGGCGAAGCGCCTTTGTCCTCACGTCACATTGGGGAGTACGGGACATCCCCATGACATCCCTGGCAACCTGAGCCTCCCTCTCCATTAAGGTCGTGTTTGCTGGGCTTCTGTGCTGTAGAGTCATTATCGTTCCCTTTCCCTATTCTGTTCCTTGGAGGCCAGCAGTGACTTAATTTCATAGTAACTTGGAAGTGAAAGACAAAATGGTGGGTGTGGGAAGGTAAGGGTGGAGGATACATAAGGGGGTAGAGGGGCTTGGAAAGAGCCTTTATATTTGCCCTAGGGCTGCTTCTCATCACTGGAGAAGTGGGATATCACCAGTTGCATGGTCAGATATACGGCGAGGACATTTAATTCCTGTCGTCCTTTTTTTTTTTTTTTAAGATTTTATTTATTTATTTGACAGAGAGAGATCACAAGTAGGTAGAGAGGGAGGCAGAGAGAGAGAGGGGGAAGCAGGCTCCCCGCTGAGCAGAGAGCCCGATGCGGGGCTCATTCCCAGGACCCTGGGATCATGACCTGAGCTGAAGGCAGCGGCTTTAACCCACTGAGCCACCCAGGTGCCCCAATTCCTGTCATCTCCTGAGCACATGCAACAGAGGGGCCCACTTGAAAGCTGAGTGTTTGAGAGCAAAGTAGTAGTGCCCGAGGGCTCTTCCGGGGTCACTCTCTGCTGAAGGTGTTAACACTCGTGTCTGCCCCTCCCCGGCAGCTGGCGGTGTTTATTTACTATGCCGTGTGGAAGCCTCAGAAACAGTGGATCACCCTGGACACAGGCATCCTGGAGAGTCCCTTTACCTACAATCCTGAGAAGCGGGAGCAAGCCTGGAGGTTTGTCTCCTATATGCTGGTCCACGCTGGGTAAGACACCACCGTAAGTCACTGATGTCGGAGGTGACTGCGAGTCCTCGTAGCTCCCAGCATCGGGTCAGTGCTTCATTACTGATAAGGCACTTATACGTCCATAATCTTGTTTGATCCTCAGCAGCCCCGGGAGGCAGGGATTACTCCTGCCGCTTTGTGTCTGAGGCTTCGGGCATGTGGTTACTTGCTCTGTATCACGTGGCTAAGTTGCAGAGCTAGAACCTCAACCTATCCGTGCTAACTCCAAGTCCAGTGGACTTTGTATTGCATTGTAACTGCCTGATCCTGGCATTTATATGGGGAGATTAGTGAGAAGAGACCCCATCGTTACTAAAGCACACGTATGTTCCCCTAGTTGTTTGATGTTGTGAAAATGTTCCCTTTAGGGTATGGATCATCAGTCCCTCCGTCCCTGCCCTGCCACACACTTAAGGAGAATTAATTTGCGAGTGCTTTGTGGAGTGTATAATACTGTGGTCCATCTGGACTGATAAGAGCAATGGCAATGCAGTGCTTTTTAGTTACTGCTTCCTCTTTTTTTTTTAAAGATTTTATTTATTTATCAGAAAGAGAGAGAGAGAGGAAGAGAACACCAGCAGGGGGAGTGGCAGGCAGAGGGAGAAGGGAGAAGTAGGCTCCCAGAGGAGGAAGAATCCGATGCAGGACTCAATTCCAGGATCCTGACATCATGACCTGAGCCAACCACCCCAACTGACTGAGCCACCCAGGAGTACCTAGTTATAATATCTTATATGCTAATAGTCTTTTGTGACCTTGCTTGGAACCCAAGATTCACTATGCCACTGCAGACCATGAGCGGCTTGCTGTGGCCACCTCTCTCCAGTAGACGCTTTGCCTGGGGGTTCAGATGAGGCCAGCTTCATCTGTGTGACCTACCCAGCCTTGGACCTTGAAGGATGACTCTGGCCAGTGTCCAAATAGGCATCCATGGCAGGACAGAGGGCTCAGAGACTTGAAATATAAAAACAAAATTGCTCACTGCCCAGTTTCTATGGATACTTTGTTTGCCTTTTCATTTAACATGTTCTGAGCAAATGTGGTTCCTGCACTCAAGGACTTTAAAATTATAAGAGCAAACGGTCAGGTCAGTTAAATAGTAATGGGAGGCCATATAGTATTATAGTATACAGTAGTTATTTAACTTCTTTGTGCCTCAGTTTTCACATCTGTAAAATGGGGTAAGAGCACCTATTTTATAAGGTTGCTGTGATTGAGGCTGTGATTATAATGTAATTTTTGCAATGCCTGACACATAGTAATGCCCTCAAAAAGGATTCTCAAGGCTGTGTAGGACAGGTCACATAGTGGGGTATAGGAGTTCAGAATGCTTCTGGCTATAGGTAACCAAAAAATCTAATGGGGGCCTAAACAAATGGAGGTTAATTCTTTGTCATATAAGAAGCCCCGAGGTATGTGCTTAGTTCCTCAGTTTAATGAGGCCAAGACTCTTGGTTCCGTGCTGGATTATCTGCTTCCCCTTGACCTTTCTCTCGTGGTTTCAAGTTGGCAGCATAGCTGGGCATTAAAAGCAGGAAGGGGAAGGGTAGACCAGGTGTGGGGACATTCATCCCTTTTGTCAAGAAAGCAGCTCTCTTCCTGGTCTCCCACCAGTGCTGCTCTGTCCTGCATTTCAATGGCCAGACCCATGGACACAGCTGCCCCTCACTATGAGAGGCTGGCAAAGTCAACATGAACTCTTCCAGCCTCACTAAAGGAGGCAGACAGGTGGTAAGGAGATGGATGTGGGATTAGTCACTGTAACAGAAACAGAAAGACAGAAAGATCCGAATGGGGATGGTTTCCCAGATGACATGGATTCAAGCTAGACCTGGAAGTGTAGATAAAATTCGATGAAAAAAGTTAGCATTTCTATTCCGGGTCTATGATGGGGGATCTCATCCTTATGCCTTTCCTCCTCTCGCTATATAGTCTTCTTATTTTCTTTTAAAGATTTTATTTATTTATTCAACAGAGAGAGAAAGATCACAGGCAGGCAGAAAGGCAGGCAGAGAGAGAGGGGGAAGCAGGCTCCCTGCTGAGCAGGGCGTCTGATGCGGGGCTCGATCCCAGGACCCTGAGATTATGACCCGAGCCAAAGGCAGAGGCTCAACCCACTGAGCCACCAAGGTGCCCCTAAGCAGAAATCTCTTAAAAACAAACAAACAAACAAAAAAGTCTTGTGTAACTAAACTAAGGATGACTAGAATGTGGGAATGTACCAAAGTACATTCAGAGATTCTCCAGAGATGCCTGTGGGGTTTGACAAGCAAAATAATATGAATTTTATTTAAAAATATTTTTACCTCTTTCAGAACTGGAATAAAAACCACCTGCACTCAAATATGTTATATGCCAAACTGTAGTACACGGGAGATACTAACTTCAGCTAGTGTAAACTTTCGTCTTCATTCTGGGGAACTGTTTTTTCAACTTTATTATTTTTATTTTTATTTTTATTTATTTTTTTTAAGATTTTATTTATTTATTTGACAGACAGAGATCACAAGTAGGCTGAGAGGCAGGCAGAGAGAGAGAGAGAGAGAGAGGAAGAAGCAGGCTTCCTTCTGAGCAGAGAGCCCGATGTGGGGCTTGATCCCAGGACCCTGGGATCATGACCTGAGCCAAAGGCAGAGGCCTTAACCTACTGAGCCACCCAGGCGCCCCTCAACTTTATTATTTTTTAAGATTTTAATTATTTATTTGGCAGAATGAGAGAGCGAGCGAGAGTGCACAACAGGGGGAGCAGCAGGCAGGAGAGGGAGAAGCAGGCTCCTTGCTCAGCAGCTTACCCCTCAACTTTTTAAAATATAACTGGGGATGGGGTTTCCCTTGCCATCTCTGTTTTATTAAAAAATATCCTGGGGTGCCTGGGTGGCTCAGTCAATTACGCATCTGCCTTTGGCTCAGGTCATGATTCCAGGGTCCAGGGATTGAGCCCCACATTGGACTCCCTACTCAGCTGGGAGCCTGCTTCTCTCTCTCCCTCTGGCTCCTCCTCCCTGCTCATGCACAGTCCCTGTCTCTCACTCTTTCTGTAAGATAAATCAATAAAATCTTAAAAAAAAAAAAAAGAATATCCTAAGATTGCAAGACCAGTTGTTTAAAAACCTATTGAAATTTGGGGTGCCCAGCTGGCTCAGTCAGCACATGCAACTCTTGATCTCAGGGTCGAGAGTTCCAGCCCCATGTTGGGTATGGAGCCTCCTTTAAAGAAAACAACAACAACAAAACTATTGAAACTTAAAACTTGATACGTGTGAATTAGGATTTTCTCATTACCATGCTACCGAAACAAGATCAGATGCAGGGGGCTGACATAACGTGGCAATTGTCATCTGAGCCTAACTTCAAGCTTATGTTCCTTAAGCCATCCTCATCGCTGATCGTTTGATGTTGTCAGTCACTGTTTCAAGACAGAACTTACAAAAAAAATACTTCCAAAATGTCCTTTTATCGGTTTTACATATTGAGGCACCGTGTTGAGATTTTTATTAAAGAAAAAAAGGTCACCCAAAAAAATTAGAAAATGGAATTTGAACTAGAAACAGTACACCAATGCCTGTTCGTGTCCCAAAGAAACAACAGTGTGGGTTAGTCGTAATATGGGACTACTGTGTTTGTCTCTGCAGAGTTCAGCACATCGTGGGGAATCTCATTATGCAGCTCGCTTTGGGTATTCCCTTGGAAATGGTCCACAAAGGCCTCCGAGTAGGGCTGGTGTACCTGGCAGGAGTGATTGCAGGTTAGTATCCTGAGGGTAACACAGAATCAATGCCTCTGCACTCTTAGGGGACAATGCACAAAGCAAAGGTAATCATTTAAGTCAAGATTTCCTGCATTCCTAATACATGCTGGGGAACCTGATAAGCACTGGAAATCAGTTAATCAGCGGCAGCTGGCCGGCTCTGTCAGAAAAGCATGGGACTCTTGATCTTGGGGTCATGAGTTCAAGCCCCACGTTGGGTGCAGAGATTACTTAAATAAATAAAGCTAAAAAAAAAAAAAAAACAGAAAGAGAGAGAGAAAGGAAAGAAAGGAAGGAAGGAAAAGAAAGAAAGAAAAAAGGAAAGAGAAAGGAAAAAAGAAAGGAAGAAAAGTTAGAGGGGTGCCTGGCTGGCTCAGTCAGAAGACCATGCTACTTTTGATGTTAGGATGGTGAGTTTGAGCCTGACATTGGGTGTAGAGATTACTTAAGTAAATAAATAAATAAGTAACTGAAAAACAAAACAAAACAAAACAAAAACCACAAAAAAAAAAAAAACAAAAAAAAAAACCCAGCAGTTAAAATATTTGAGAGAAGCACACAGACATAGGTCATTGTGCCTGTCCTTGGGTATCTCAGAATCAGACTGGGTTTTGCACACTTGGAAGTTGTGTGTACGTTGGTACCCAGGAGCATATATATTGGGTAGAGATTTAACAGCCAGATCATGAAGGCCCAGCATGTCAGACTAGCGATCTTGGGAAGTCACATGAGCCAATGTGCATTTAAGAAAGACGGCTTGAAGGGAACGTAGAGAAGAGCTACAGAGGCCCAGGGCTCAGTAGAGACTGGCAAAATATGCAGAGATCTCTGAAAGGGGGTGTGTCTTAAGAGGATCCACTTTGGTCGGAGGAGAAAGTATGAGAATTCCCATCTATCCATTTATTTATTGGAAACATTTTTTTAAATTAAACTTTTTTTACATTGCAGTTGTACAAAATCAGTGCCTAGGGGTCCCATGTATTCTTTCACCAGTTACCCCCAATGGTAACAGCTTGCAAAATTCTAGTACAGTCTCCAAACCAGGACATCCACCTTGATACTGTCAAGGTGCAAAACAGATTCCTCACGTTGTATTTTCACAGCCATTGCCTCTTCTTCCCCACCCCCCACTCCCTCCTTCGCCCCTGACAACCACTAATCTGTTCTCTATTTCTGTAATTTTCTCAATTCAAGCATGTTCTGTAAATGGAATGGTACAGTATCAGCCTTTGGGGTTGGCTGTCTTCATACAGCATCATTCTCTGGGAGACCTATGTAGGCTGCTGTATGTATCAATACTTCATTCATTTTTATCTCTGAGTAGTATTCCATGGTGCGGATGGACCACCATTTTTTTAACCCTTCACTCCCTGGAGCCTATCTGTTTTTTTTCCAGTTTGGGGCTATTACAAAAAAAGCTGTTAATAAAAAAATAAAAAAAGCTGTTTGTGTACAGGTTTTTGTGAACAGAAGTACCAAGTTTTGTGAACAGAAGTTTTCGTTTCTCTGGGATAAATGCCCAAGCGCTCAGTTCTGAGGTTGTATGGTAGCGCCTGTTAAGTTGTTTTAAGAACCAGCCAAAATGTTTTCTGGAATGGCTGCTCCATTTTACATTCCCCCCGATAGTGTAGAGGTGATTCTCTTGTCCACATCCTCACCAGCGTTTGTGTTGTTGCCATTTCTTACTTCAGCTGTGCTCAGAAGCATGTGATACTAAGGTCATATCTCATCATGGCCTTAGTACCTTAATTTGCCATCAGATGGCTAATGATGCTGAACACCTGTTGATGTGCCTAACCTCTTTAGTGATATGCCTACTCATGTCTTTTGCCCATTTCCTAATTGGATTCCTTTCCTTTTTTTTTTTTTTTAATCTAATTAGGTTTTTCTAGACCATTGAGTTCTGAGAGTTCTTGATGTATTCTAGATCCTAGTCCTTTATTGAATAAGTAGTTGACTGGTATATTTTTCTCAATGTGTAGTTGCCTTTGCACTGTTTTAATAGAGTCATTGAGCAAAAGTTTTTAATTTTGATGAAGTCTGATTTACCATTTTTTTCCTTTATGAATCCTCCTCATGGTGATGTCTAAGAACTCTTCACTAAGCTCTAGATCCTGAAAATTCTCTCTTACACTACCCTTTATAGTCACAGTTTTATGCTTTGCATTGGAATAGGACATCTGTTTTGAGTAGGCTCATTTCTGTGGAAGCTGTGAGGTTTAGGTTGAGGTTCTTCTGGGGATTTTTGGAAATGACTTCATATCTTCGCAACAATCTATTAAAAATTCTATTTCCTTCATTGAATTCTTTTTGCACCTTTGTCAAAAATCAGTTGGCTGTATTTGTAGGGCATTGTTTCTGGGTTCTCCTGTTTGTTCCATTGACCTATGTGGTACCCTCCACCGATACCATGTCGTCCATACTACTGTACGCACACTGTAACTCTTGAAATCAGTGAGAGTCCTCTCCTCTTTTGCTCATTTTAAAGACTATGCATTTTTCTTGTACAAAAAGATGAGTGTCTAATTTGCTGACTTTTTTGGCCCTGTGTTAACAAAAGGTTTTCAGTAGGATGCTACTGAACAGATGTTGTTGAAAAAACAAATGCAAAATATGGTCCATTGATGACATAATAGCATTTTTCATACAAGGAGAAAGAACATAATTGCTTTTCCAAAAATACTTATGCTCTGAAAGGGCATTTTAAAAACTAATAATTGGAAATCGTTCTCTCATTGGGTGACTTTGCTGCTGGGAATGATGCAACAAGTCGTAGAAATTCACACTTAAAACACAGGAAACAATTTCCTCATCAGTTTCAAGAGTTCTCAGTTAAGAGTTTTAGTGGGTTTTAAACCTATTTTATAACACCTTCTGATTAGTTTGCATGAACACAGGACTGATGCTGGGAAAGGTGGCGATTAACAGGTAAATTACAATACATTTTTTTTTCATAATTGGAGTAAGCAAAGTCAATGATGTAATTCTCCCATTTGAAACTACATGTCATTTTTAAATTTTATATTTTCGCTATGACAGTGAGTAAGAGGAAATTTCTATAGAAAATAACTGAATCTAGGAGTATATATTGTACTTCAGGGTTATATTTAATGAGGATTTTCAAACAAATAATGAAGCTTATTTTTTATAAATCTGCTCATTGAAAGGTTTTTTAAAAATTAAACACTTTGTTTTTTTAGAGCAGTTTTAGGTTCACAGAGAAATGGAGAGGAAGGCACAGAGATTCCCCATAACCCCTGCCCCCACACATGCATAGTCCCCTCACCCCACCCCTTTATTGACATCCCCCTACAGATGGGTATTTGTTACAACTGATGAATCCTCCACTGGCACATCATAATGACCCAAAGCCCATAAAGAAGTTCATCCTTGGCATTGTACATTCTGTGGTTTGGGACAAATGTGTAATGACCTGTATCCATCATTAGAGTAACATATGGAGTATTTTCACTGTCCCCCAAATTCTCTGTGGTCTGCCTATTCATCCCTACCCCCATTCTGACCCCAACCCCCCGCAACCACTGATCCTTTTGCTGCCTCCACAGTTTTAGCTTTTCCAGAATGTCTATAGTTGGGATCACATAGCACGTAGCCTTTTCATATTGGCTTCTTTCACTTAGAAACATGCATTTAAATTTCTCTTTTGTCTTTTCACGGTTTGGTAAACACTTTTTGTACCAGGGGTGCCTGAGTGGCTCAGTTAAGCCGCTGTCTCTTGATTTCGGCTCAGGTCATGATACCAGGGTTGTGAGATCAAGCCCTGTGTTAGGCTCAGCGGGGACTCTGCTTGAGGATTCTCCCTCTCCCTCTGCCCTTCTCCCTGCTTGTGCTCTCTCTCTAAAATAAATCTTTTAAAAAAAAAACATGTTTTTGTACCAATAATAAAGTAAAAATGATTTAAAAATATTGTGTAATCAATGTTTCATCCTTTAAAAATTCTATTTCTAGGGGCACCCGGGTGGCTTAGTAGCTTAAGCTAATCTGCCTTTGGCTCAGGTCTTGATCTCAGGGTCCTAGAATCGAGCCTTGCCTCCGGCAACCTGCTCAGCAGAGCTTCTCCCTCTCCCTGCTTCTCCCTCTCCCTCTGCTGCTCTCCCTGCTTGTTCCGCCTCTTTTTCTGACAAATAAATAAATAAAATCTTTTTAAAAATCTATTTTATATTAAAAATACATATTAGTATATGAAAGAAAACCAGTACAATGTGCCTGCCATCAAAACACTCACATTAGTAGTACTTTTATATGCAACCTACAGATAAGTTAATATACTTATATTGAAGTGGCTGGTTGTATCAGTTTCCTAGGGCTCCTCTAACAAAGATCCACAGACTGGGTGGTTTGAACAACAGAACTGTACTATCTCACAGTTAGGCTGGAAGTCTGAAATCAAGGTGTCAATAGGACCATGCTCTGTCCTCTAATCCTGTGTGAAAGAATCCTTCCTTCCTCCCTTCTCCCTAGCTTCTGGCGGTGACCATCAGTCCTTGGCATTCCTTGACTTGCAGCTGTAGCCCTTTGTGCTCTGCCTCCATTGTCACGTGGAGTTCACCATTCACATGTGCCTGTCTCCTCTAATAAGGACACAGTCATATCACTCTATCCAACATGACCTCATCTTAATTAATCATATCTGCAACAATCCTATTCCCACACAATAGCACATTGTGAGGTGCTGGGCGTTAGAATGTCAACACATCTTTTTGGGGGGATATAGGCCTACCTTTTGCAGGGCTTGAAATTTTTTCACTGATGAAAATGTTACTAGCCTCCTAGAGCAGTGGGGCCAGAGCAGGAAACCTTCATGAGACAGACTTGGCAATGCTCAGTGACATAGTTTCCCAGGGGCTTCCCTCCTGCTTTTGTGGAATCTGTTTTCCCACCTTCTACTTCCGGTCCTGCTCACGCCTGTTTTTCCTGCCCCTGAAAGCCTTTGCGCTGGTGAGGCCCTCAGGGCTCTAGCATCTGCACGGGTTTCCCCCGCAGTTTGATTTCGACCTGTGGAATCAGCCCTGCCCCAGTTTCAGGGGAGAGGGAGGAGAGAACGTGATTAACCTGTTCACATCGTCTGGCCTTACTGATAGTTTCTTGGCAGGTGTGTGTCTTTTTGCTATTCTGGTCTTCACACTGCTGCCTGGGTCACCTTCCTCAAGCACAGATTAGATCATATTATATCCTTCCTAAAACACTGACAACGCCCAGAAGAAAGTCAAAACATCCAAGATTGCTCATTACCTCCACTACGTGGCCCCATTGCCTTTCTTTTCTTTCCTTGGAACCATAATCTTTACTAATGTTCAAAAAAGAAATTATATATACATAAAGAGTTTAAAGGGAACTTGATGTAAAATTTTTTTTTTTTAAATAACTTGAGATATGATGGGCATACCAAAATCTGTATATATCTAATGTATGTGACTTGATGAGTTTGGAGATAAGTATACATCTGTGAAATCTTCACTACAATCTATGTCATAAACATGTCCATCACTTCTAAGTTTCCTCTTGTCCACTGTCTTTCTTGCTTTTTTTTCTAGATTCCTTAATATGTCAAATAACTTTAGTTTCCCCATCTTTGCTCCTAGTAAAGTGCGATCCATAGATTAGGTTTATGTGTATCACTTGGGGGCTCATTAAAAATGCAGAATATTGGGCCCCAACCAGACCCACTAATCAGAATCTGCATTTGAACAAATCCAAAAGTGATTTGTATGCACGTTAAAGATCGAAGTGCTGGTGTGCAGTCCCACCCAGTGTCCCCAGTGGGACTGATCATCACAATCACCTGGAGAGTTTGTCATAGCTAAAACCATCTAGATCCCACCCAGATCTACTGACTCAGAATCTCAGAGGATATGGCCCTGGCATTTGTTTTTGTTTAGCTTTCTGTTTGGTGAGGTATAACTGACACATAATAAGCTGCACATATTTAAAGTGTATAATATGACAATTTTGATACATGTATACAATCATGAAACAAACTATCATCACAATCAAAATAATAAATGTATCCATCACTCCCCAGAAAGTTTCTCTGTGACCCTTGAGAATTGCTCTCTACTGCCCCTCCCTGTCTGTTCCCTGGCAACTACTGATCATTATAGATTAATTTGTATTTCTGGAATTTTATATAAGTGGGATCGTAGAGTCTGTACTCTTATTTTTGTCTGGCTTCTGCCAGTCAGCATAATTATTTTGAGATTTATCCATGTTACTGTGTGTGTCAATAGTTGACTCCTTTTTATTGCCAAGTTGTATTTCATTGTGGGAATAGACAAATTGTCCATTCTCCTTGTTGATGGACATTAGGGGTTGTTTCCAGTTTGGGGCTATTGCAAATGAAGCATCTATCAACATTTGTGTGTAAGTATTTGTGTAATCAGATGTTTTCAGCTTTCTTGGGTAAATACCTAGGAATAGAATGACCGGATCCTTTCAGAGGGTATGTTTAACTTTTAAGAAACTGCCAACATTTTAAAGTAAGTTTACTGAGAGCTAAGTCATATATCATACAATTCACTTATTTAATTCAGTTTTTAAAAAAGATTTTTATTTTATTTATTTGACAGAGAGAGACATCACAAGTAGGCAGAGAGGCAGGCAGAGAGGGGGGCGGGCGGGGGGAAGCAGGCTCTCTGCTGAGCAGAGAGCCCAATATGGGGCTTTATCCCAGGACCCTGAGATCTTGAATTGGGCCAAAGGCAGGGCTTAACCCACTGAGCCACTCAGGCGCTCCTAATTCAGTGTTTTTTTTTTTGTTTGTTTTTTGTTTTTAACTTAAGTCACAGGATTATATACCCATCATCACAATTGAATTTGACATTTTTGTCTCCCGAAGAAACTCTGTATCCCTCCCCACTCCTCACCCCATTCTCCCTTCCCCAGACTTAGCAACCACTAATCTACTTTCTGTCTCTTTAGATTTGCCCATTCTGGACATTTTATACAAATGGAATCCTACAATATACGGTCTTTCGTGATTGGCATTGTTCACTTAAATGTAATGTTTTCATTGCTCATCGATGTTGTTATGTCAGTGCATCATTCCTTTTTATAGTTAGACAATATTCCATTATGTGGCTATACACGTTTCCTCTACATATTCATCAACTGATGCACGTTTAGGTTGCTTTCACTTTTTGGCTATTATGAATAATGTTGCTATGAATATTTGTGTATAAGTTTTTGTGTTCATCTCTTGGATATATATCTGTAAGTGGGATTGTTAGGTTATATGGTACAAAATACACTTCACCCTTGAACAATGTGGGGATTAGGGGCACTGATATCCTTCACACAGTTGAAAATCCACATATAATGTGTGATTCTCCCAAAACTTAACTATTAATAGCCTACAGTTGACCCAAAGCCTTACTGATAACACAGTGGATGAACACATATTTTGTATACATTATTGTGTACTGTGTTCTTACAGTAAAGTAAGCTAGAGCAAAAAATTATTAAGAAAACCAAAGGGGGCATCTGGCTGGCTCAGTCAGAAGAGCATGTGATTCTTGATCTCAGGGTCATGAGTTTGAGCCCCCTGTTGGGTATGGAGATTACTAAAAAAATAAATAAAACTTTAAAGAAAATCACAGGGAAGATAAAATACATTTACAGTATTGCACTGTATTCAGTGGGAAAAAATCTGCATAAGGGTGGCCCTGAGCAATTCAAACCCATTTGTTCAAGGGTCAACTGTAGTACCATTTTACACCTTCACCAGGAGTTCCAGCTCCTCCACATTCTCAACAACACTTGCTATCATCAGTCTTTAATTTTAGCCAGTCTGTTGGGTGTATGATGGTATCTCACTGGGTTTGTTTGTTTATTTATATTTAAAAATTTTTATTTTGGGGGCACCTTGGTGCCTCAGTTGGTTAAACAGCTGACTCTTGATCTCAGCTCAGGTCTTGATCTCAGGATTGTGAGTTCAAGTCCCATGTTGGGACCCATGCTGGGTGTGGAGCCTACTTAAAAAATTAAAAAAATTAAAAATAAGTATTTTAGGGGCACCTGGGTGGCTCAGTCATTAAGCATCTGCCTTTGGCTTGGGTCACAATCAATCCCAAGGTCCTGAGATGGAGCCCGGCAATGGGATCCCTGCTCGGCGGGAAGCCCGCTTTCCCCCTCCCACTCCCCCTGCTTATGTTCCCTCTCTCGCGGTCTCTCTATCAAATAAATAAATAAAATCTTTAAAAAAAAGTATTTTATTTTTGAGTAATTTCTACATTCAACACAGGGCTTGAAGTCACAACCCAGAGATTAAAGTTTTGATGAAGTATAATTTATCACTTTGTAAATTTTAGGAATTGTGCTTTCAGTGTCAGCTCTTGCATATTTGTGTGTGGGGGTCAGATTTATCTCCATATTTCATATTTTTGATATTCTGTAAATGGTACTATTTAAACATTTTCTATTTCTGATTCTTCACTGCTATGACATGGACATCAAGTTGATTTTTTTCTACATTGATCTTCTATCCTCCAACATAATTTACTTATTATTTCAAGTAGTTAAATGTTTATCTTCTATAGGAATTTAAGTAATAAGCAAAATCTTGTGGGTTTGCCCATGTTCTCACCACTTCCAGTGCCCTCCACTCCTTTGTGTAATTCCATATTCTCATCTGATATTTTTTCCTTCTCCCTGAGAATTTTCTTTAGCATTTTTTAAATTAAAGAGTTATTTATTTATTTTAGAGAGAGAGTATAAGCAAGCAAGGGGAGGGGGCAGAAGGAGAGAGAGAATCTTGAAGCAGCCTCCCCGCTAAGCATGGAGCCTGATGTGGGGCTCAATACCAGGACATGGGATCATGACTGAGCTGAAGACAGATGCTTAACTGACTGAGGCACACAGGTGCCCTGCTGTCTTTATTTTTAAAAATTTGTCAGAGAAAGAGAAAGAGAAAGAGCACAAGCAGGGGGAGCAGCTGAGGGAGAGGGAGAAGCAGGCTCTCCACTAAGCAAGCAGCCCAATGCAGGACTTGATTCTAGGACCCTGGGATCATGACCCGAGCCAAAGGCAGAGGCTTAACTGACTGAGGCACCCAGGTGTCCCCAAGGTATTTATTTTTAAAAATATTCTTCTCTATGTGTTTCATTATGTGTGGATACTTTTACTGCCATGTCTTCCTGATCACTAATCTATTTTTCTGCACTAATGTGCCATTAAGCTCAACCAGTGTATTTTTTTCATCTTAGACATTGTAGTTTTCATCTAGAAATTTGAGTGTTTTATATCTTGTGTGTCTCTACTTAATTTTTGAACAGATAGCATATAGTTGTAATAATTATTTATTGCTATTATCTGCTAAAACTTACAGTTGTGTCAGTTCAGGGTTTTAATTGATTTTTAAATTTTTATTTATTTTTATTATCGGTCCTATTTTCCTGTTTCTTTGCATGTCTGACCATTTTTGTTTGGATGCTAGACATTTAAACTTTGGATGGTGGATATTACTGTATTCCTATAAAAATTCCTTAAATTTGTTCTGAAACACAGTTACTTGGAAGTAGTTTGAAACTTTCTGGTAAGATTTGCTAGGTGAAACTGTGTTTTTGAGTCATGTTTAGTGCTAATTAATACCCACTGCTTGGGTAGGACCCTTCTGTGTACTTCATGCAATGCCCCATGAATTATGAAGTTTTCTGGTTTGGAAAGTTACTTGGCCTCTCTGGTGCTGGGTGAGCAAAGCTACTTGCTCTCCCCTCTACTCATTCCTGGTGGTTTTTTCTTTAGCTTAGGTAATTTCCTCACGTGCTCCTCTCTGGAGTTCTGTCTGTTGCTCCTTTCTCTCTGGTGCACTGTCTTGCAACCTCCAGCTTCCTAGGACTATCTGGATTTGAAACTCTATCTCATCAACTTAAAGTTAACTGAGAGCTACCTGGGTTCCCCTTCATGCATTGTAACCTGTAATTTCTTTCAAGGCAGTAAGCTGAGCAATCAGATAGCTGACTTCATTTCTTTCTTGTCCATCAGGTTTCACTGTCCTTTGTTATCTTATGTCCAGTATCTTGGAATCACTGTTTCATATATTTTGTCCAGTGGTTTTAGCTGTTTCAAGCAGGAGAGAAAATCTTATCCTTGTTACTCCATCGTGGCCAGAAGTGGACATGTATATCTGTGTTTTAAAAATAAATTACTCATATGATTAAGATGCAGCCACTTGAGCCCTAGTCAGAAGGTTGACATTTGAGGACCATCCCCTCAATCTGTTGGACTACTCACTGATTTTTAGTCACCCATATACCTTTATGGGAAAAGTCTTTACTTTTCCAGTTACCTAAGTCCTGAATACTTTCTCCTCCTTTGTTTCCCTTCCAAATCTTAAAGATATTTTAGAGTTTAATCAAAATGCTGTATCCTCCTTCTCAGTGGAGCAAGGCCTCCTCCTCTGCTGGGGGAAAAAAAATCATTCCTTCCTAAGTGCTTCCATAGCAAATTCATTACATTTAAGAAATCATAGTAGTTGTTTTATTCTGCTTCTTATACTTGTTTACTCATTTGTTTATAAAATTCCTAAGACCACTTTGTCTTTCTGGCACAAAGCAGATATTACATTGTATCCTAAGGAATGAAGGAGAGCCTTAAAAGCAAAAAACTAAGTATTAGAACAAAGCAGTACAGAGAGACCATCTTTGAGTTTGCAGAAGGTGGTTTTAAAGGCTTGTTTTTGTTCAGATAATCTAAGATTGGGTTGGCAAATAGATTTCCTCTTGTTTGAATCTGATTGAATACTATGTTGAGAAGGGTTTTGAGGTCACATCTTCACTCCATGAGAAAGCCAGCCATTAGATCATAAGATGTTGGAATGTCTCAGGTATTTTGATAGTTTTGGCTAAACATGTGCAATATTTTGAAATAATAGTTAGTAAGTACATAATACATGTCAGGCAGCATTCTAAGCATGTTGGATCTATCAACTCATTCACTTCCCCTGACAATGCACTGAGGTAAGTTCTATTAATATTCTCTTTCCGTAGGGAAACTAGGGCACAGAGAGGTTAAGAAACTTGCTCAAGTCACACACCTGGTAATTTTGGCTCTAGAGTTTATGCTCTTTGTCCCTGTTATCCTGTCCTCATATTGAACATTTAATATTTCAGAAAAATTGATGTGACATAGCTATACTTTTATAGTACGGAAGGGACAAACAAAATAAACTTGCTGCTTATTAATATGATAATGGTCCAATCTTCCCAACTTCTGCCTTAGGTTAGAAAGATTTATCTTTTCATGATTCTTATGTGCGATCCTTTGTGTTTTATTTCTTTAGGGTCCCTTGCCAGCTCCATTTTTGACCCACTCAAATATCTTGTGGGTGCTTCAGGAGGAGTCTATGCTCTGATGGGAGGCTATTTTATGAATGTTCTGGTGGTAAGAACTTTGGGAATGGAATCTATGGATTTTTTTTTTTTTTTTTTTGCTTTTAAAGAATAACTGGTATTTGGATCAGGGAATCTTCATCATATTTACTGAGCATTCATCTTCCTTTTAGGAACCAGGATTTTCCTTTCATATTTTATCTTTATTTTTTTTTTCCTGATCTCAAAAGTGATAAATACTAAAAATTTTTTTAAGCTGAAAAATAGTCAAAATCTCAAATACAGTATCTGTTAACAGTTTGAGATACATCCTTTCAGATCTTTTTCTAGATGTATTCAAAATCCTGCCAAAATTACGACTACAAAAATGGACCCAGTCTTAAAGATACTGTTCTTCATCTTAACATAGAGTTATCTTGACTCCATTTACCCCTATCAGTACACAGAAATCCACTTCAGTCTCTTCAAGTGCCCCACAGCACACTGTAGAGCTGTATCCTGATTTAATCCTTCAATGAAAAAAAATTGGGGTGACTCTTCCTATTCACACTTGTAGATAATGCTGTAAGGATGTTGTTCTCTTACATTTATCTTTTTGCATATGTGTGTGTGTGTGTGTGTGTGTGTGTGTGTGTGTGTGTGTTGGTAGGATAAATTCCTAGAAGTGGATTTACCTGGTAAAGGCTTTAAATTTTCATAGATAAATGCAAAATACCATTTTATATGTCAATGTCTAGTATGTAAGAATGTCAACCACCTTTTAAAAGAGACTATAGTGTTAAATCCTGGCTAGTTCTGAAACCCTTTGACCCACGAAGGTATACTTATAGTCTGGGCGGGGGGTGCCTGGGTGGCTTAGTTGTTAAGAGTCTGCCTTTGGCTCAGGTCATGATCCCAGGCTCCTGGGATCAACCTTCTGCATAGGGGTCCCTGTTCAGTGGGAAGCCTGCTTCTCCCTCCCCCACACCCCCTACTTGTGTTCTCTCTCTCACTATGTCTCTTTCTGTCAAATAAATAAATCAAATCTTTAAAAAAAAATGCCCTAGGAGGAAAATAGGAAGCAATTATAAAATTATTCCAAAAATAGAAGTTATTTAGAAAAATGTTTTTCAGGCTTTGGACTGCAGCCCATTAGTGGGTTATGAACACAGTTTAAGGAATTGTGACCAAAAATTAAACAAAAAGAGGGGCACCTGGCAGGATAAGTAGGCAGAGCATGTGACTTTTAATCTTGGGGTCTTGAGTTCAAGCCCCATATCGGGCATGGAGCTGACTTAAACTAATAAAAAATTTTTTTAAAATTAAAAAGAAAATTAAAAAAATATTTCAGTATGTATTGTGTGTAATACTGTTTGATTTATGTGTGTACTGGATTTTTATGTAAATTGTTTCTTATTATAGGTTGTGACCCCAACAGTTTAAAAATAATAGATTTAAAATAAACATGGGTATTTCAGTGTCTTTACTCTTTGGGAAGAGAATTAATAAATTGAAAGGTAAGGGAGAAGTAACTCAATAAATTAAAGTGGAGATATCTTTCTGACTCAGTTCTTTGTTTTTTTTTTTTTTAAGATTTAATTTATTTATTTGAGAGAGAGAGAGAGCATGAGCCAGGGGCAGAGGGAAGAGGAGAGGGAGAGGGAGAAGCAGACACCTCACTGAGTAGGGAGCCCAATGGAAGGCTTGATCACAGGTTCCCAAGATCATGATCTGAGCTGAAGGCAGACACTTAACCGACTGAGCCACCCAGGTGCCCCTGACTCAGTAATTCTTTAGTAACACAGGAGGGTACTGTAAACTGGACTGAGATTTTCTTTTTAAAAGATTTATTTATTTATTTTGGAGAGAGAGAGAACGGGGAGGGGCAGGAGGAGAGAGAATCTCAAGCAGACTCCCCTGCTGAGCACAGAGCCCCACATGGAACTTGATCTCATGACCCCGAGATCATGCATGGCCTGAGCTGAAAGCAAGAGTTGGACACTCAACTGACTGAGCCATCCAGGTGCCCCTGGACTGAGATTTTTCAAAGCTAACATGAAACTTTATTTTTTTTTAACCAATATTTTAAATTTTTTTGAAATTCTCTAAAAGAATTGAGGTAATATTCAAATTTTAACTAACTCCTATTTGGAAGGAAGAGGATAAAGTATTGAATGAATATTAACCAAAAAACCCTTAGAAATAGTTCATCAGACTTCGTTTGACAGCATCTATCTATCTACCTATCATATCTCTACCCATGACATGTTAAGTATTGATTTCCACATTATCTATATTTAGATTTTTTCCTGCTAATACAGTCCTGTCTAGTTAACTAGGAATTAAAAGGAATTAACTATTCCTTTTGCTCTCAAGTGCACCAGCATTATACTTCCCAAATACATTTGAAAGCTGGGCTGCAAGAGCATTGCTTTATTTTGTAAATACTTGACACTCAAACTTTAAATGAAAAAGCAGGTGAAGAGAGAGTATGGTCTAGGTTTCGTTTGCCAATAGATAGCTTACATTATTTTTATTTATCTCTTTGCAAGAATTTTCGAGAAATGATTCCTGCCTTCGGAATTGTCAGACTACTGGTCATCATCCTTATAAGTAAGTTTTTTTGTTTGTTTGTTTTTAAATATTTTATTTATTTGATGGACAGAGATCACAGGTAGGCAGAGAGAGAGGGGGAAGCAAGCTCCTGCTGAGCAGAGAGCCCGATGCAGGGCTCAATCCCAGGACCCTGAATCATGACCTGAGCCGAAGGCAGAGGCTTTAACCCACTAAGCCACTGAGCCACCCAGGTGCCCCATTATAAGTAAGTTTGTTTTGTGAACACTTCGCACCTGTAATTTTATCAGTTTGACTTCCAGAGGACCTCACTTTTCCTAAACACTGGCAGGGAGTGACAAATAATTTTGGCTTCATAGCCCTAAGCAGAAAGGTAAACGGAGGAGTTTTCACACCCCTGTGGGTGGTTTTCAGAGGTGCCTTAGTAATGAGTTTCTGCTTTTTGTTTCTTTCTGGAGTGGGGGAAGTCAAGAGGGTAGAGCTTTAGGTAGTCTGTCTACTTTAACCATAACAGCTATGTTTTATATACTGGATTTTTCTCATACATTGGACTCTGTATATGATATTGTCTGAAACAGGAAAGCTTGAAAAACACTGACATGATCTGTTCTCTTCCTCACTTTATACATTTTCAGATTAAGGAAAAAAAATCTGATCTAGGATCTAAGCATGGAGTGGTGGCTGAGGCTTAAAGACAAGAGCAGAGGGTGAGGGAACAGAGAGGTCAAGGAACTAGGAGGATGGCCAATGTGGCTTTTGAAATCTCCAAGAATTATAGCAGAGAATTACATGCTGAAGGAATTTAGGAAGAGTGCTCAATCTGGAGAGGAGGCGGAACTTTAGCCGAGTCTGAACGTCATGGTAGATTTTGGGTGGTGGCAGGCCATACTGGGTAGAAGTAAAAGAGCCAAGGCAGGGCTAGTAACTTGTGTTTTTTGATCTGCTTCTGCAGAAGCTGGAGCCACATAGAGGGTGTGGGGAGAAGGCAGACCCTGGGGTGAGACGGTAGGGTCCCACTTGAAGGCCATGATGGAGGCGATACTTGATAATACCTAAGATTTTGGCTGTCTACATGGTAAGAAGAAATGGTTCTGCTAATTGGTATCAAGAGTTCAGTTATCCACATTGCTGGGAATAGGGCCAACTACCTCTGAGGAAAGAGACTAAATCCAGTTTATGGACAGTTCAGCTGTAAAAACACTGTTTCATCTTGAGAGAAGGTAAGTGACTTGTTTATAGGTTACACATACTCGATGTAATATTTTTGTCCATAAGAAATTGAAAATGTGAGGCAAAAGTTGTGAGCGTAGAAAGGACAGCAAATATCTGTTGTGAGAATCACTGTGGAGCAGAGCTGCCACCTGGGCTGTTAAGCGTCACAACTGGGACCAAGGGACAAATCCTGTGACCAAAACATGTTGCCACACACATGTTACCTGGTTTTCAGTCTGTTTCTTTTAGGGTAATTATGAATGACTTTGTAAAATGAGCCTCAAACCCTTGATGGGAAAATGGTTTTAATACTCTTCAGTGTTGGAGTAAAAACCCTTTCCTTATGCACAGGGAGTCTCCCAAAAATAGTTTATGTAACATTATGTCATTCCCGAGGTAAGTAATAAAGTCACTTTATTTTTACAGAGCAGCTAAGACCCGTTAACGTTAACCTTTCCCACTCCCTGGCATGGACCATTCCTAAATGTTCTTTGGCCTGGTTTACCTATTATTGAAGAAGAGGCAAATTACAACACATGCCAGATTAACAAAATACAGTATATTTTTATTTTAAACACATTTCCTTGGGAAAGTGTATAGTTGTTTTTTTTTTTTTAAACTGGTTAAAAAAAAAAAGGTAAATTATTCTTCTTAACTGTGAAGAACAATTGGCCTGATGGACCTTCCTTCCTAAGCATTATTGTTCCATGTTACTACTGAAAAAGCAGCTGAGCTTTTGGAAGATGAAATCACATTTTCACCCTTCAAAAAAAAAAATCCATATAAAGGTAACTCTCTTAAAAATCAGTGTCAAATTTTTAGCAAGGACAATAACTTGGTTTATTGGAAAAGAAGCTTCTTTTCAGGTGGGAAGACATGTCCCAGTGTAGATACTGCAGCAGACATAGAAGCAAACTCCCCAGGAAGCAGGAGGAGTCGGGCAGAGAGATACAGAAAGGGCATGACCAGAGAGAAAGAGGTTGGAGGAATGGATGTGCTAAGAAGGGTTACAAGAACTTTTTGAAAGGAGGCCTTGTTCTGTGGACGATGAGGCCAGAGTAACTTTTTCCAGTAAGAGCTTTCCTAGTTCTACCTCTGTTGTGTATTTATTTACACAGGACTAGGAAATCTAAACGATGGCTGCAGATACAACTCAGACGCATTTATCCAGCATGTTGTGTAACAGTCATTCACAGTTAAATTAATATTGAGTACTTCTTCGACCTCAATTCCTGTCTAGTCACTTGAACATCAATCAATACAGTATTGAAAGGGAAACCAGCCACAGCACATGGCCCTGATGCTGTTTCCCCAAAGGCAAGGACTAGGTCTTTCCATCTCCGAGGACACTGGGGCTCCACTAAGTGGAGCACAGGGAGTTGAGGGATGGGTGTGGAATGTGACAGCTGCATGAGATGTTTCCAAGTTCAGGCCACATGGAAGGTGGAGTTCTTCTAGGCCAAGAAGTCCTGGAAGCTCCTTTGGCCTCATGGATCTGACTTATTTGAAGAAGGCCAAGTTCTGGCTCTTGATGTTCCATTGGGGAGTATGGACTCATCTCTTTTCTTGGCCTGTCATCAGTGCTCTGGTGGTACTTAGAGGTAGTTAGTGTGGTAGGTGAGAGGGGAGCCTCCATGGCCAGACTTCTTAAGGTTCAAATCCTGTCCCTGCCTCTGAGCTGTGTGGCCTTGGACAAGTACTTACCTCCTGTGTTTTGTTTTCCTTATGGATAAGATGCCACCATCATTCCTCACTTGGATGGGTACCATACCTGTGATCTAGCTGGTCTCCTGCTCTCGTCCTTGGTCCCTTACACTCCTTCCTGTATAGCAGCCAGAATGATCTTTCCAAAACATACGTTGAGGTACATGCCTGGGTGGCTCAGTCTGTTAAGCGTCTGCCTTCGGCTCAGGTCGTGATTCCAGGGTCCTGGGTCCCAGGGTCCCACATGATCCCAGGGTCCCACATCAGGCTCCTTGCTCAGTGGGGGACCCTGCTTCTCCCTCTGCCTACTGCTCCCCCTGCTTGTGCTCTCTTTCTCTCTCTCTAGCAAATAGATAAAATCTTAAAACAACAACAACAACCAAAGCATAAGTTGAATCATATCACTCGTGTGCTCAAAAGCTTTCAAAGGTTTCCTACCACTTGGAGCCAAAGTCCTTACACTGGCCCATAAAGCTCCTACGTGATTTGTCCCCTGCTCCTCGCCTAACATTTTATCCCCAAGTGCAGTCCATAATCACCTGAGGTCTTGTTAAAACACAGACTTCTTAGCCTCATCTTCAGGGTTTCTGGTTCAAGAATTCTAGGGTGAGCCTGAGAAGTTTCTTTTATAGTAAGTTCCAGGTGAATATTGCTGCTGATCTTGGAGGGGCAGGAAACCACACTTTGAAAACCACCCACTCAGCCAGCTCAGCTGCTCTGGTCGTCCTCCAGCACATCGGGCACATTCCTGCCACAGGGACTTTGCACTTGCTCTTCCCATTGCCTGGAAGACTCTTACTTCAGATGTGAGCATCGCTTGCTCTCTTATCTCCGTCAAATGTCATATTCTCAGTGAGATTGTCCTTGACTTTATTAAAAATCACACCCTACTCCCAGCATTCCTAATCCTTCTCCCTCTCTGCATTTTGCCCATTTAATGGAGCACTTAGTGCCATTTGCTGTACTGCACGTTTTATGTTTTACTAATTTGTGTGCCTCCCGGAATGAGACCATCAGCTCCAGGAGGCAGAGGCAGGGCTGTCTCATCTGTTCACTAGAGTATCTCCGCCACCTAGAATAGTGCCTGGAACATAGAGGATAACCACCAAATACAGGTGGGATGAATCAATCTGTCACGTGGGATAATGGCATACTCATTTCATAGGGTCCTTATGAGGATTAGCGAATTGATACTCTTAAAGCTCTTATAATAGCACCTGGCAGAGTGAGTCTCCATAAATGTTAGCTGCTACCATGACTAGAAGAGAACCCAAAACATCTGGTGTATTGCTCTGGTGGTCCTGGGTCTTCATCAATTTGTTTTGCTTTCTAGTTGGGTCGGATATGGGATTTGCTCTCTACAGAAGGTTCTTTGTCCCTGTGGACGGGTCACCGGTGAGTTCCATTTATTATTTTTTAACAAGAACTTGTTCAGCTATCATATCAGTAGCCAAAAAGGGTCATCAAATAGGGGCAACAATTCTGTGATTTAGGGCAGCCACACTTTTCAGTGGAAGGTGAACAGATTCCTGAGGAAATCAGATTTTCGGATTCTCCATTTCACTTAATTCTCTCAGAGCCCTGACTGCCGACTCTACTACTCTGCACCTGCCCTCCTGGGACTCCTGGGAGCAAAACAGGAGAGAAGGGATTTCACTGTCCGCCGAGAATACAAAGCAGATTGGAAAACAGCACTGAAAATTTGGTCCAGATGAATTTGCAAGATAAAAAAAAAAACAAAAACGACAGAGATTTCCAGTTTTCTTGTTATTAGTCTTTTTTTTTTTTTTAAAGATTTTATTTATTTATTTGACAGACAGAGATCACAAGTAGGCAGAGAGGAGGAAGCAGGCTCCCTGCCAAGCAGAGAGCCCAATGCAGGGCTCGATCCCAGGACTCTGGGATCAGGACCTGAGCTGAAGGCAGAGGCTTTAACCCACTGAGCCACCCAGGCACCCGTTATTAGTCTTTGAATTGGGTAGTTTCTGCTGGCATATGTGTGTCTCCGTCATCCGTGTTTTCATTCTGACATTCCATTTATGTGGGGTCAGATGCGGCTCCTACAGAGATCCCCTGTGGTCATACAACACCTCCTCTTGACATTATACAGAACCATCCTGAATGTGATGGTGACAGAGAATGAATGAGAAAGAACGGCTCAGTCCTGTGCATTCGGTGTGTGGATGAAATGACATTTTTTAGCTCAGCATGGTTTCAGAACATCTCCTCTCTGTGCACATGGGAGTTTTGGGTCTCTTTTTCGCTTACCTCCTTGTCCTTCAGGCTTTTAAGACTCTTGTTTGACTCTGATGGTATGTGTCTTTTAGGAAGAGGGACACAACTGAAGTATGCAATTAGCATTTTCTTCGCTTATTTTCATGTCTCCCCTTTTTCTCCCAAGGTGTCTTTTGCAGCCCATGTTGCAGGTGGATTCGCTGGAATGTCCATAGGTTACACTGTGTTTAGCTGCTTTGATAAGGCTCTGCTGAAGGACCCAAGGTTCTGGATAGCAATTGCAGCTTATTTCGCTTGTGTCTTATTTGCCGTGTTTTTCAACATTTTCCTATCCCCAGCAAACTGAACTGCCTCATGATATATAAACCAAGGAATGCAAAGAGCCATCTGGAAAAAAACTGAAGTCTATGAAGAGACCAAGAAGTCCTTGCAAATGCTAACAATTTGTTTTTAAAGAGGTCAGAACATGACCGATGTCCTCAGTTTCAAAGACTGTTTACAAAAAGGGTTAGGGTTTAGGGAAGGAGCTTCTGAACGCAGAGGAGGGAAAAGGAAGAGAGAAAAGGGAAGGGATAGAAGAAGCAGGGATTGGCTCTTTCCAGACACATGGTGTGCATCATATGTATCTAAATGAGACTTGCTCTCCTTGGAGGGTATGCTGTAGAGACTGCTTGATAGAATTCACAAATACTGTACTGTGCTGATAATAAAAACTTTTCATACCTGTGCCAGACTACTGATAATCACTTTCTGTCACTGTTGGGGGTGGACAGATCACTGTTTGAGGTGCTTGATATACATTATTGCTCATCTTTTCAGCAACCCAGAAAGGTGGCGATTACTCTATCTAGAGAGGACCACATGGAAAATCATTTAAAAAAATCAAGTAACTTCTCTAAGAGGGCACTGATTTAAAGATTGGTAATGACTCGAAAGCCCACTCTCTCCTCCTCTAATGAGGCTATGTTCCCCAAATACTGAAAGCTGAGAGTATCATGGGAGGACAGAACAAACATTTCTGTGAGTGCATCATAGATGGTAGAAATATCTTATAAAAGGAGACTGAAAATTTTCTGGACTGCCAGTTTAAAATTCAAGTGTGTCTAGGATCCTGAGGAACCTAGAACTAGCTTTCTGGTGCAATCCCAGACTCTGGATTCTCATCCTTTACATGGCTAGTGGCTCTCCTGGGAGTGGGTAGGATTTATTTACAAAAGGTAAAATGTCAAATCTGAAAGCTGAGAAGCCGGTCTCCTTTCTTATTATAGAACCCAGACTGTTAGCCTTTTTTTTTTTTTTTTTTTTAAATGTAGGCTCCATGTCTGGGCAGCTGGGTGGCTCACTCTTGATTTTAGCTCAGGTCATGATCTCAGGGTCACAGGATTGTGCCTCCCCCTTCTTCTCCCCCCTCCCCCCAGCAGGCTCTGAGCTCAGCACGAAGCCTGCTCGGGATTCTCCCTCTCCCTGTCCCTCTGCTCCTCCTCACCCCTTGCACTCTCTCTCTCTCTACCCCTTTCAAAAAAGAAAAAAAAGTAGGCTCCATGCCCAGCATGGAGCCCAACATGGGGCTTGAACTCACAACCCTAAGATCAAGACCTGAGCTATGATGGAGTCAGACATTTAACCAAGGAGCTACCTAGGTGCCTTGGTCACCCTTTTTCCAAAATAGTATTGGGCTATCTGAACACAGGAAATACAATTTTTTTCTTTCATCATTGACATGTTTCATTTTTGAACACCTATCTAAACATGTTGCTTTATTCTGAAAGGAGCATACATAATTACTTTGAAATATGCCAAGTATTATGTCAGCATTTTGAGAAAAACTGATCTGAGATTTGTTTAAAAAAAAAAGTTTTTTGAGTATGAGAATATGCATATGTTTTTGGTTAAACAAAGATTTGAACAAGAACTTAAATCAAAGTTCTTTTACCTTCCCACCCCAAACCTGCTCTTTTCCCTGGTGATGACTGCTGTCAACAGCTGGGGCTATGTTCTCGTAGACCTTTTTCTATCCATGAGGCGCAGAAAGGAAAATGGATTTGAGTTGATGCCTGGCTCCCTCACTGTACTAAATGGCACTGAATCTGCTCTGCATCCCCAAAGGGACAAGTTCAGAGAACAAGTTGAAGGTGACTGGTATAACTTATAAGAATGATTTACCTCAACTTAGAAAGATCTGGGTTTAATTAGAACAGAATCTCTGTTCTAATTAAATATACATATTATGTATATGTTCATACATATGTATACAGTTCGTACATATGAACTGTAGGTTTTAACAGGATAAATGAGATTATACTAGGGGTGTGGCTCTGTAACTTGCTCTACAATGTGACGTTAGAGACTTCCATTCTCTGAGTCGTGGGATGATAAAGATGTACTGTGGTTATTTAACCACGCCTCTACTGGACACTGTTGCTGATTTTGTGTTATTATCAACAGTGTTATGTGTACTTCCTAGGTGCAGGATACCTTTGAGTATGTTTGCTCAATGAATATTTTAAGCATCCAGAAACAGAAATGCTGTAAATTTTGATAGATTTAAACTGCCTTTTAAGTAACTGCATCCACTTACATTCTTACTGAGAGCAGGTGATAGTAAGTTTCCGTATACATTTACCAAAAGCAGATATTGTAAATCTTTGAAAAAATCTGCATTTTCATAGTGAAAAAATAATACTTCCTTTAAATTTGTATTTATCTAACTACTAATGAGGCGTTTTTCAAGTTTATTAATAGTTTATGTATAATTTATATATTACACATATGTAACTTATATAATATACAAAAATATTAATATAAATGTATAATTTTTCCCCTGTAAAATAGTTGCATTTAATCTGAAAAGTATCTGTTAATTGGCAAAGAGCCCAGAGAAGGGGTGTCTGGCTGGCTCAGGCTAAAGAGCCTGCCATTCTTGATCTCAGGGTTCTGAGTTCAAGCCTCATGTTGGGGAGTAGAGATTACTTAAAAATAAAAAATCTTAAGGGAAAAAACCAAAAGCTCAGAGAAGAAATAGTCATCTGTCATGGCCAACCCATCAGGTCACTAGCTCAGAAGAGAGAACTTCAATGACCTAAATGGAAATTTAATTGTTCCTAACAGAAAACTAGACAGAGAAACAGAATTCATCTAACTATGAAAACTTTTTTAGGGGTGCCTGGGTGGCTCAGTTGGTTAAGTGACTGCCTTCAGCTCCAGTCATGATCCTGGAGTCTCAGGATCAAATCCCACATCAGGCTCCCTGATCAGCAGGGAGTTTGCTTCTCCCTCTGACCCTCCCCCCATCATGCTCTCTCTCTGTCTCTCTCTCTCAAATAAATAAAAAAAAAGAAACTGTTTTTAGTCAGAAAGAGTTTTCGGTACTAGAAACATGGTTCACATTACCCAAAACAGTGATATCTAATTGGGCTCCCCAGAGGGCAAAATTACTGTTAAAAAAATAACATACAAACATCTGGTGTTTTCAATTTGACGTCTCTGAATTATAGAGGAACCATCTATTCAGCTTAATTTGGGGCTCAGAACCTTAGTCTTCTAAACTGCTGTGTTATTAGAAATACTGGAAATATTCTTTATTTGTCCCATCCAATAAAGTAGCCACAAGGCACATGCAGCTCTTAAATTTTAATTAAAATTAAATAAGATAAAAACCCCTCAGTTCCTGTGTTACACAAGTCATGATGCAAGTGCCCAATGGCTCTATGGTAGCTAGTGGCTACCTTATTGGACAGTGCAGAGAGAGTCTGTTTCAGCATTGTTGCAAAAGTTCTATTGGACAGAGTGGCTTTAGAAAAAGGAACAATGAGCACAAATGGATTTTAGCAGATGGCTAGCTCACTGCATTGAATTGAACTGCACTACACCTGCAACACCTGGGAAGGGACACCTTCAGAGAACAAACACAATTTGCTTCTCAGATTTATCTGAACAGGTTTGTGTTAATCTCTGTTTTACCAAATTAAGAAAGAGTTGTTTGAAGTGTTTTTATTCTTTGCTTTTGAATTCTGTGGGATTGAGTCTTTGTAGACTAGTATTCACGTCATTTAGGAAAGCTTCAGAACTTAAGATTTGTAGCTAATTTACTGCTCCTTTCAGGAAATACTATGCTTTTGTATCTTAAGGAAAAACAAATTTTTTTTTGGTGATTATAGAAGTGCTCATGGTAAAAACAAATTAAAATACATGTAATTATAAAAAAATAAGTCAATTGTAATTACACCACCCAGAGATTATCATACTTAATATCTTTAGGTTTTTTTTTAATCATAGTTAATACCTTGATGAATTTCCTTCTAGGCTTTTTCATATGCATTTCTACATATAAACAAATATATGATTATGGGGTCATACTGTTCTATTTTATAAACTGAAACAATATATCAAATGTCTCTTTATATTAGTATATATTTATCATTTTTACTGGTTGCATAGTACCATACTATAGATGCACTATTATTTATTATGTACAACATTGCCTTTCTTGTAATGATAATTACTTTGGACATATTCAATTTGCAACTATTAAAAACAACACGAATGATACCATTGCTTACGCTTTAAAGTGTTTTGGATTGTTGGATCAAAGAATATGTTATTATTCATAATAAAGTTAAATAGAAATTTTCTCTATCTCAGAAGTACAACTAATTTTAGAAGGTTGATGCTTTTGTAAATCTTTTCAACTGAATGAAGCTTTAGAAAAGGAACTAAAGACTTTAAAATCAGTTAAGAAGTCCAAACTATCGCTATTTGACATACCTAATTTAAGTAAACTTTTAAGAGAAAACAGATGATTTCTTAATGTTTCTTTCATGCAAATCTTAAGTGCACCCAAAGAGGAAAAACAGAACAGGACCTGACTTTAGAGCTACACTGATTTTCAATGCCAGTTCCAGCTGTGTGACCTTAGGTAATTTAAAGATTTTATTCATTTGGTTGGGGGAGGGTAAAGGGAGAGGAAGAGAGAGTCCCAGGCAGATGCTGTGCTCAGTGTAGAGCTGGATGTGAGGCTTGAACCCACAACCCTGAGATCATGACCTGAACCAATATTGAAAGTTGGATGTTTAGCCAACTGAGCCACCCAGCTGCCCCAACCTTGGATAATTTAGGTGTGCCTCAGTCTCCTCATCTGTAAACTGGGGAAACAATATTCCTACCTCATAAGGTTTTTGTGATGAACATATTGTTTAGCTACAGTATCCCAGTATTGTATTTAACTGTGTAACATTTCCCTTTATATAAGGGATATAGAACACACATTGATATTTTAAATGAGAGTTATGAAAACACTCATCTTTTTATCTTTCCTGTAGGATATATTTCCTCTTAGATACACTAGAATCTCTACCTTAATATGGAATGTACTGCTTGATAATCCAAGCATCTAAAGTATAACTTGCTCTGTTATTACACTGTTCCTTCCATAAAAGCAAGCTATGTGTCCTAAGTAGGTCAAATATTGTTACAATGAAAATATCTACAATACCACCACCACCACAGCCATCTGTTTATTTCAAGAACTATCTAAAAACATTCTGCTAGGACAAAAATAGTTGAGAATTTCTGGAGTTCTTTTTTTATTTGTATTTATCTTGAAGTTCTGTTTTTTTAATTTAAGTTTTACTTAGTTAACTGGAGTTCATTTTAAGATGATAAAAATGTACACAATTTTTCATAGCTAATTAAGAATTTTATGAATATTCATAAATATTACTGAAATTTCTGATTTCTGAAAGTGCTCAACAACTGTCAGAAAGCCAAGAGAATTTAGACATTTAAACATGGATTAAAAAACAAATCTAAATTCTGATAGCAAGAGCCAGATCTGTTTCCTCTGATTTTCATTAAGTGCTATATCCTACTGAATTAGCAAATGAAACACATTCATTTTCCTTTGTGTATAAATGAGATTTTAAAATCACTGATTTTGGTTATAATTTTTTTTAAAGATTTTATTTATTTGTCAGAGAGAGAGAGTACACACAAGCAGGCAGAGAGGCAGGCAGAGAGAGGAGAAAGCAGGCTCCCTGCCGACGAGCCAGGAGCCCGATGCAGGACTCGATCCCAGGACCCCAGGATCATGATCTGAGCTGAAGGCAGCAGCTTAACCAACTGAGCCACCCAGGCGTCCCAATTTTTATATAATCTTAACAGAGAGGTTTGTAAGATCATGTCAGTAGTTTTAGGAACCTCCCCGAAAGTTCTCAGTTAAACAAAGTAAAACAGTAATAAACTTCAACTAACAATAACAAGACTCTTTTCTTATAGGGAATCCTAGAGTTATTATTTTTTTTAATTTTTATTTACTTATTTTAAGTTATCTCTACACCCAACATGGGGCTCGAACTCACAACCCCCAGTTCAAGAGTCACATGCTCTTCTGACTGAGCCAGCCAAGCACCCCATCTACAGTTCTATTCTTCATAGAGAATATATACAACCCCTCCTCCAACTATCTTTTTTTTTCTTCATTGCATTATAATGTCTAAACATAAGTGATTTTAAATTCCTGATAGCTTAAAAAATTCTTGGTAAGATTATCACAGTTCTCTAGGGAAAGAGGAGAGTAACCCGCACACGAAGAGAGTGATGCTTTGTTCATGTTTTCGCCATAGGTTTGCTTTAGGAAATAGCATGTCCTTCAGAATGGAAGAATTTATCTGTCTCCTATTTGATGGGGTTCAGAGTGAAGATGGCTGACTAAATAAACATGGGGAACTGGAATTTCCTTGGAGGCATCCTGGAGGAAGTTCACATCCACTCCACCATAATTGGAAAGATCTGGCTCTCTATCCTGTTCATATTTCGAATGCTTATTCTGGGTGTAGCAGCTGAGGATGTCTGGAATGACGAGCAGTCTGGCTTCATCTGTAATACAGAACAACCCGGCTGCAGAAATGTGTGCTATGACCAGGCCTTTCCTATCTCCCTTGTTAGATACTGGGTTTTGCAAGTGATATTTGTGTCTTCACCGTCCCTGGTCTATATGGGCCATGCTTTATACCGACTGAGGGTTCTGGAGAAAGAGAGGCAGAGGAAGAAAGCTCAGCTGAGAGGAGCACTGGAGGGGGTGGAGTTTGAAATGCCTGGGGACCGAAGGAGACTGGAGCAAGAACTTTGTCAGCTGGAACAAAGAAAACTAAATAAAGCTCCACTCAGAGGAACACTGCTTTGCACTTACGTGATACACATTTTCACTCGCTCCGTGGTTGAGGTTGGGTTCATGATTGGACAGTATCTTTTATATGGATTTCATTTAGAGCCTTTATTTAAATGCCATGGCCACCCGTGTCCAAATATAATTGATTGTTTTGTCTCAAGACCAACAGAAAAGACAATATTCCTACTATTTATGCAATCCATAGCCACTGTTTCGCTTCTCTTAAATGTTCTAGAAATTTTCCACCTAGGTTTTAAAAAGATTAAAAGAGGGCTTTGGGGACAATATAAATGGAAGGATGAGCATAATGAATTCTTTGCGAACAAGTCAAAACAAAATCTTGCCAAGTATCAGAGCACATCTGCAAATTCACTGAAGAGACTCTCTTCTGCACCTGATTATTACCTGTTAATGGAAAAGCAAAAACACACAGCAGTGTGCCCTAGTTTAAATTCACCTGCATTTCAGGTGGATCCTGACAATCACAGCGGAAATGATGAGAAATGTGTTTTGGATAAACAAGAAATTGTACTTTCTGATGAGATGCACACACTTAGCGCTACCTGTAGTCATCTTCAACACATCAGCTCATGTAATAATGAAGACACTCATAAAATATTTAGAAAAGAATTGGGTAACCCATTAAGGGAAAAGAGAGACATTGACTGCAAAGACAGCAAAAGGAACCACTGCTCTAGAGGTCACTGTTCTATTCCAGGTGTTGCTATAGATCTGGACAACCACATGGGGCAGTCATCCCAAACGGCTTTCCCTCTACCTGCTACCTGTGCCTGGGAACAGTTGTGGCCTAGTGCTACATGGGGTCCCTCTAAGGAAGATGAAAATCAGGTGTCACCTCCTAAAGGAAACCTGAAGGGCCAGTTCAGAGAGGGCACAATTAGCACCCTTCCTCCTTCCCAGGGAGACTGCCTGTCACTTGACATTCCAGATACTCCTGCTTCTTTGGGACAGTTGTCCTTTGAATCTGATTTGGTCAGAAGCTGCAATAATCCTACTGCTTGTCCTCCAAATCATTTGGGGTTGCTGACAAACAACCTCATTGGTAGGCGGGCTCCCACAGACCTTCAGATCTGAACAGCTGTTGGCTTCTAGACATTCTGCATATTAAGCTATCACAGAAGTACCCTAGTGGTGGTGGAGCGCTGGCAAGACACGGGTAGCCCTAAAGACCCAGTGTTAAGGCAGACACTGCAAACCCAATTCAAAAAGGAAATAGAGATTAATTCTGAATGGTGAAGGGGCAGTTTTAAACTCAAAGACATAGTTACCAAATCAGGATTACTTTTTCAGAGGCTTCCTTTAGAATTCATGAAAACTGATTCTGGGAAAGTCACATGTTCAGAATCGAGGCTTAATGGTTTGGAAACAGCTTTTTCCCTGAAGGGAGTACAGCTTTAGGAGACTCCTTGTTCTGCATAATTCTTCTTTCTACTTGCTAATCTTTTATTTCTGGACAATGGTTCAATTGTTTGTCCCTGGGACTTAATTTAGTTTCTTTATTGACTGCAACCTGATGTCTCCTGAGTACAGTGATAATATTGCTATCTAGTAAATAAAATTTTAAAAAGATTGATGGCTTTATAGCATCTTGATTCAGTACCCAGACTGGAGTCGTAGCTCTACACTCCCTGGTCCTCTAACTTCGCCACTTTACTAACACCTCCCACCTTACAAGGATAGCATGAGAATTAAAATAAGAAACGTGTTTAGTACAGTGCCTGGCACACATTAAGCGCTCAAAAGCTTAGTACGTTACCTCTCATCCTCCAGAGGCCCCTATCAAGCCCGCCACAAAACGAACTCCAAAAGTAAGAGCGGGAGCAGAAACACACGGGTCTAAGCACTCCTTTCCAGACACTGCATACCCAAGAGTTGCCCGGCGTCGGTCGTGCGCACCTTTTCAGGATGAGAGCCAAGAAACCAGCACGTATAGATTGCCACACCTAATGAGGTCCCACTTGAGACAGGTCTGCTCCAGACGGGTGTCCGAAGATCCCACCCGGTTCCAGTCCCAGCTCTACCAGCCTCCGCAAGCCCCACCCCCGGGCGCCACGCCCATCTTTGGCCCCACCTGGACACCAGTCCGGAGTTACCAAAACCTCGCCTCTCGCTAAGCAACCGAATCGCAGCAAGGACCGGAAGAGGAAGGAGAGGTGCTGCTCTGGGAGCAGAGAGGCGGGCGTACGCAGCCTCCCTCAGCTTAGCCCACTATGGGACACTCACAGCGTCCTGGTCGTCATGAAAACAGGCCACACCCCTGCGATCTCGGACCGTGGTTTGCAAGTACGCAGGCGCGCGCGCCCTTCCGCGCATGAGCAGTGCGGCTCAGAGCCCGCCAGCCACGGTCTCGGGCGCCAGCTACGCCGCTGCCGCTGTCACTATGGCCCATTACAAAGTGAGGGGGGCGCGGCGTGGCTGGGGGCGTGCGGGCGGTAGCCAGCCGCTGGTCGGCTGAGGGTGGGAATGGGGGCGCGCGCGCAGGTTTTGGGGGCCTGAGGTAGCGAGGCGGAGGCGGGGTTGCCGGACTCCCAGCGCCTTCTTCCTGCTCCGGCCCCTGGGCTTTGGCCACTGACCCGCCGTGTCTCCTCAGGCCGCCGACTCGAAGCGCGAGCAGTTCCGGAGGTACTTGGAGAAGTCGGGGGTGCTGGACACGCTGACCAAGGGTGAGCATGGGCTAGGAGAGGGTTCTTCGTGTCCACGCCGTGCTCCTTGGCGCTGAGCCCCCGACGGGCCAAGGCGTAGGGAAGGAAGGGGAACAGGTGGGATCTGTCTGGGGTCCAGCTAGGTGGGCCTCGGGGTTCAGCAGGCATTGGCGCACGTCTGGCTGTCGGACGGCGCCGGAGTTGGGGGTGCCTCGCTCACACTACCGCTCTCCGGGCGGGGAGTGAAACTCTTGCAGCTGTTGCAAAGTCCCTCCGACTTCCGTTGCTTTGCCTCGAGCGGTCGCAGCGAGCACGTTTGCTAAAGACCTTGAGATCCCAATTCCTCTCTCTTTACAGTTTTTGCGGAGTCAAAATTATGTAAAGAAGCATTTTCCCCTCGAACAAAGGGCCAGTGGGAAAATTACCTGATTTCAAAGTTGCTTATAAAGTAACTGAGTGAACTCAATCCCCCAAGTAGGCGATTCATAGTCAGTTTGGCTGCGGTTTTTCAACCCCCATTTCGTAGGCTATACCAATTCCTGCTCTGTGCACATTTCATAAGTAGAATTACAGTTTAAAGAGCTTGAGGGCACATGAAAATGGTTATATTGTTTACACTTTTTAAGATGGAAGCTGTTACACTGTATCTCTTTCTCCAAGGGGATTCAAGACCTAAGATGAATAAGGAGCTTCAAACTGGAGAGTTCCAAGAGATAGCTGGGGTACTGCTTACTTCATTAGCTCAGCAATAATGTGAATGTCTGCTATGTATCATTCAGCTCATTGGCTAGGACTTTCAAGGGTATAGAACAGAAGAGCTGTCAGGAATGATGACTGGCTCCACATGAGAAGTGTGTGGGAATTAATTTGGTAACTGCTCTTTGGCCGGAAGCAAAGGTTAGGAGAAAATTCTGGGAGATTAACTCTGGGTCTTAACAGAAAGCAGGACTTTTAATTCCCATGTATGGGCTGAGAATTCTGAATTGCTACCAACCTTAGGTTCAGGTACCAGTTTCCTTATCTCTTTGCAATTAAATTTCAGCAGACATGATAGGAGTATTCTATGAAAGTGCTGTGCTCTGTCCTCTCCTGAAGTGTCACAGAAGGCTGGAATTTCATTGACCCCTCCCCTTAAAAAAAAGAAAAACTCCATAAGTTAATTAACTTTCATCATTTTATTCAGGTCTCTGTTCCAGGCACTGGGGATACAGCAGTGGGGTGGGTGGAAGCCCCTGCTCTAAATGACCTTATATTCTATTTGGAGGAGACAGATAATACATAGTGCCAGCCAGTGGGAAATTATATGAATAAAAACACTGCAAAGGGGATAAAGAGCAATGGGTGTGCCATTTATAAGGTGTGATGGGGGAAGGTCTCAAGTAACATTTGAGCAGAGATCTGGATGAAATGTGATGTCAAGCATTCCAGGAAGGCAAGGAGGCCAGAGTGGCTGGACAGAGTAAAAGAATGTTAGAAGACAGATAAATGACCTTGGTGGGAAGTAACCGCCTTGTGGCTGTTCATGGATCTTCCCTTGTGAGATTGGAAACCCCTGAAGGCTTCTTTTCCCTTGCTCACATCTACTGGCATCTAACTTCTCAATCTCTGTAGATTTCCAGTCTCCTAAATAATAGAGAATTTAACATAATGTCTCTACTGATGTGACCTATTTAAAATTTGATTTTCAGTTTCAAACACGGCTACTTTACACATATTTAATTTTAATACAGCATATTTCCAAGAGGATCTGAAACTGCTTCTAACATTAACACACTAAAGGACGGCTAAAGATAAAACTAAGTCATATGGAAAAAGAAGCATTTGAGTTATTTTGAGTACATCAACCTCTAAAAATCCCTCCTGCTAAGGCAAAAAGGGAAACACCAGCTATTGAGTTCTTATCTGATTAAAAGGAAGTATATTTCATCTATAGAAAAGCACAGGAAACTTGACATTTACATTATGTTCTGTAATTATCAACCTCATAGTACCACAGACAGAAATTTAGAAGCTGAAAGAAATGGGGTGGGGAAGAGGTAGAAAAGGATAAGAGTATTCATGTCTTATAACGTTAGTTGGCAGAGATCAGTGGAAATTAATGGAAGAAGAAACAGGTTTGAGTGTGTTATTTAAAGAAAAACATATTGAAGAGAGAGGGTGGTGGTGATGTAAACCTACCAATTTCTCAAAAAATAGGGTTGTATGTATACTTAGAAGAATAACTATCAGAACTCAGTGCAGGGTGTTAAAAAGTCATTGCCATTTGATTTTCTCATACTGTCTATACTATTTTGATGATTTATTAAAACTAAAAAAGGAAGCGTGTAAGTTGTTTTACAACAGTTTTTAACTTGGAGTCTAGAGATGGACATTATTTGTGTGTAGTTACATTTTTGGGCTTTTGTCACTTTTCAAAGTGTTCCATGCACAAAAAATTTAACCACTGGTCTAGAGACTTTTATCTGAGTAGTAAATTCCCGGAGGAATTTGTTCAGTAGAAGATGAGCAAGGTAGTGCTGACATGAGCTTTTGGATACAAACTAAAACATCTATTTTAATGTTGATTTGAGCATGCAGATAACTGGTAAAGTCTTTGGTTGGTGGTTATGTAGCATGTTGTATATGAAGCACATTCTGAATTCAAAGCTTCTTTCAGTAATTACCATAGCCCTGTTGATTCTCTCCAAAATTTTTCTCAAATTTATCTACTTTATTTTCACCGCCCCCCCTCACTCTAGTGCAGGTTGCTATCTTTTTCAGCTGGATTGCCACACCTGCCTCTTAACTGCTCTTCCTGCCTTCATCCTTGTCCCACTCAGGATCTTCCACACAGTAGTTAAGAGTGATCCTGTCACTCTCCTGCTTAAAACTGTTTAATTATATGACTGTTCTAAGGATCAAAGTCCAACCAAACTTGCAGGATCCTCCCTGGTCTGCGTCCTGACCACCTTGCCAGCTTCCTTTCCTGCCACATTGTTCACGGCTCCATCTAGCCATACTTGAATTTTCAGTTCCTCAATGTGTTGTTCTCTTGCCCTACCCACCCCCTCACCTTCCCATTTTATCTGAAACCGTCATAGCCAAGTCTCAGGTCTTATTTCCCTTTGTTAGGGAGCCTTCCCTGGTTCGTTAGGCTGAGTTAGGTGTTCTTCCAAAGTGCACCCATAATCCATCATCCTGTATTGCCACTTGATGCATTTTTGTTTTTGTTTTTGTTTTTTTTGGTCTAGTTCTTTGCTTTTGCACTAGACTGTAAAGTTGTTGAGAGCAGGGACCTTAGCTGCCTTGTTTACCAGTCCTATGGTATGGTATGGCAGTCCTAGCAATGTGCTTGGCATATAACAGGCATTTAACATTTACTGGGCTATATAATTTTCAGGCATTCAAATTTAAGACTTTAATTGTTGCTTTTTTCTGCTTTTTGATTTGCAGTATTGGTAGCCTTATATGAAGAACCAGAGAAACCTAATAGTGCTTTGGAGTATCCTTTTCATCTTTCAAGTCAGAAAAAGGACTTATTTTTGGAACTCTTATTTTTTCACATAGATAAATATTTAAAATATTTTTCACGATTGAAAAAGTTACTTTCCTTTATGTTTTGCGATGATGATCTCTGGGTAAATGGTGGTGGTAAGGTGGGGTGACCATGATCAGAGATATTGATACTGCTCTGAGCTATTTCATTAGTTTCATTCAGCTCAAGTAAATTCTTAACTTTGGTATTAGTTTTTTAAAGCATCACTTAGGAGCTGCTACTCCAGAAAATCCAGAAATAGAGCTGCTTCGCCTAGAACTGGCAGAAATGAAAGAGAAATATGAAGCTATTGTAGAAGAAAATAAAAAACTGAAAACAAAGGTAAATGTTTTAAAAGAATTCATGTTAAAAATAATTTCACCCTTAATGATTAAAAGATCAAAACCTCACTAAAATGGATAGTAGGGAAGGGAGGAGGATAAATAATCTTGATTAACTACAAGGCTGAACTGATGCTCTATCTAGAAAACCACAAATTGTAAATAGGACAAGCAATGTGTGGTCAAGAAGAGCTTCTTGGGAACCTGCATCAAGAAAAAGATGAGGGGGGCGCCTGGGTGGCTCAGCTGGTTAAGCCGCCAACTCCTGATGCCGGCCTAGGTCTTGGGATGTTAGGGTCTTAAGTTCAAGCTCTGCATTGGGCTCCACGCAGAGCATGGCGCCTACTTTAAAAAAAAAAAAAAAAAAGGATGAGAACATTGGTTAATGCTGCTTATGAGTAAATGGAGAGTTCTGGGAGTCCTAAGCACTTGATTTAAGTAGGTCATTGTAAGGTCAATGCTTTGCGAATGGCACCTCTCAGAGTTGTGCAGTGTGTAACCTGCACAGTCGTATGTGCTGGCGCTGTAATGTGTTTATCTCTATAAATTTGTTTGCACTTAATTTTGTCTGTGCTCAAGTTTTTTCTCTGTTGAAACTCCTGTGAGACTTTTCATAAACTTCAAATTAGTCAACTCTAAGTCTTTGAGGTTTTTCCACATTCTGAATCACATAACGCATTTTACATTACTCTAGGCATTTATTATAATGTGATTTATCTGCTCAACGACCTTGCGAGATAAGTGAAACAGGTACACAGAATGATTTATAGGTAGGAAACTAAAGCACAGTGAAGTCTAATTATCTTCTCAAATCTCTCAACTAATTGGAATAACCTAAATCAGCATAACAGAAAATAGAGCCTCTTAAATAATCCAAGATTCCACAATACAAATTATCAGCTAACTCTTTGGCACCATTTAAGTCAAAGACATGAGCTCCTCTTCACTGACTAGCTAGATTAATATATGTTACATTATTCTTTTTTCCTGCTTTTTAAGAGAAAGTTCAGTAAACTTTTGTTAAAGAGAAAGAGTTAAGTCCTTTACCAGAAGCCATAGCATCTTTAGGAAGAAAGAGACAGATTATTGCATTATTAAGTATTTGAGCAGTGCAGTCATGAACTGAAATTCAGCATTGGTTTCCCAGTAATTTTAAAGGTTTATATGAAAAGAGTTTTCATTACATTTGATTGTATTAAATCTTAAATTGTATCAATCTTAAATGGTTTAAAAATGGATAGGATATTCATATAAAGTTCCTGATTCAGTAATTGAATAGTTAACTACTCATTTTGTTACTATTAAGTTTTTTTTTACCCAATTTAGAATAAAATTCACCTAAACTACTCTGTCTTTGCCCTATAGCTTGCTCAGTATGAACCACCTCAGGAGGAGAAGCGTGCTGAATAGGATCCTTCTCAGTTGAAAAGACACTGAAAAAATGGTTTTGTATGACTTGAATAGTTTGTATAGTATATAACCTTTTCTGAACAGATGCTCTAGAACTCTTTTAATATGTTGAATTCACCTATCACACTTTAACTGTTATAAACACATATACTTAGAATCACCAATAAAAACTCAATATAACTTTCTTTGGGTCTTAAAAGCAGGAGAATCCAAAGTGAATCCTGGAAAAAAAAAAATCTAAACACAGCCATCTAATTCATTACCTTAAAAGACATTCTGTTTATTAGTCTGACTAGCAATGATGGTACTGGTTGTATTTTAGCCAAGGAAGTTCAGCATGGAGCTGTTCCTTGGTTCAGTGCAGGATATGAGCACAGCTACAGTCATTTGTTAAAATGAAGATGACACTGTTGTTTATATCCTCTGAAGGCAGCTGGAGAGATCAGTGTGACAGAAGATGCTTTTGCATGGGTTCCCATGAATCTTCTGCTCGTGTTTATATAATGTGGAACAAATAACTCTTCTTTGCCACCACTTTGCCTTAGATGACTGTGTGTGTGCCAGTTGGAACTCTGACACCACGTTTCCTTCTATGCAATCATGCCCTATCTGATGATGTTGCCTTGCTTTGCTCTGTGCTTCAGTGGGTCCTAGCTGCACATTGGCCTGTGTTGTTTTTCAATTTGCTATACTAGCAGTTACCCTGATTGTAATTTATATAACTCCAAACAGGATCACACTGTTTCCCTGCCTTACTTAGTTGCTCAGCTGAGCACAGAACTGAGGCAATATAAAATTCTGGGTTCATGCACAAGCTGGGATGAGAAGGGGAATGAGCCATATATTGTGGAAAATTATAGTTTGCGGGTATAATTATATAGTGCTTTTTCCCTCAAAGTATTTTTCTAGCCTTGAATTCATTTTATCTTCATTATCCCTGTGAAGTAGGTACAGCAAGTATGAGGCGAGGTTGGGTGCTGAATTTTTAGGCCAAAGACTGATATTAATACAAATTATCTACTAACTGTAGAACGTTGGGCACTTCAGTTACCTGCTCTGAGATTCACTTTCCTCATCTGTTAAATGAGAAGAATACTATCAGCGCTGCCCACCTCACAGGGTTGTTGTGAGGGTCAAATGGAATGTATGTGAAAGATCTGTAAATGGTAAAGCACTATATTCTTGTTTGTTAGTCCTTTTCCTTTCTTTTGGAAGACCTACAGTCAGATGTTTTCATTTTATTGGTGACTTATATTCCTTACTGACTGACTTGACATTATTAAGAGTCATCCTGTTTCATGTATTCTAACCCTATTGTTAGAGAACCTGTTTTTACTCTTTGGTCAAAACACACGTAGAAAACCGAACACATCAATGAAAGCTGATTTAACTAGCAAAAGCCTCAGCACTTGCTGGAAACTGTGACCGAGCTAATTCTAAGGGCATTTTAATCAGTCATGTTGGCAAGAATGTGGCAATGGTCTGTGTCTCTTCTAGTCACAAGTTTGTTTTTGGAGGGGGGCCAGATACTGTTGGAAGAACATTCACTTGAATCGGTTTATCTTTTACCAGTTTGAGTGCCTCCTACATGCTCAGCAGTAGGCTGAGTGCTGGGTGTTAGAGATGAATGACTTGAAGTTAGTTATAAGACATGTACATCAGCAATTAACAATGTGGGATAGGAAGTGCTAAGAACCATGAGAACAATAAAACGTGGCCCCATGGGGATTTTCAAAGAGAGGGAGACTTGGCTTCTTTAAACAGTTGGTATGACAGTCCCTTTGTGGAATACAGACAAGCAGAATTTTTTTTCTGGCAGCTGACCCTCATTTGCTTCTCTACTATGGGACTAGTATTAGTGTTTACATAAGTCAGGTTACTGTCTCCTGTACCATCCTTTTGGACAAAAGGGCAACTAGTGGGTTGGATAACCACATTTTTAAGAGGAAACTGACCTGTTTAAACTGTTGTATCAGTCAGTGCTATTTAAGAATTCAGAGTCAGCCTGGCCTCTGGAGATCCTCTTCATCACTTCTATCAAGGATATGGATGAAGAGAATGTACAAGAAGATGCTCAATGGAGTAGAAAAAGGACGTCATCCATTCAGATCCTGCTACGCTTCATTCAGCTGCGTTATCTATAAAATGTAGATTTCATATCTTACCTACCTCACAAGGCTGTTGTAAGGATCAAATTAAATATAACAGATGAAAAGTACCTTATAAATTGTAAAGGACTACGTATGGGTCACATGGTGTAATGCCAAATCTATAAATGACACAAAGTTGGCTGGTTGGTAAATTATATTGAAACAAGTTTGAAAATGATAAACTTGGAGTACCCCAACTTCTGGGCCTAAGCCAAAAAGCTGAAATGTCAAGTCTTATGTTTAGGTTAAAAAATGCAGTGATACAAGTTTAGGCACTCCGGTTGCTGACAAAATACTAGTTCCAGTGATTATCATTATGAACCACATATACTCTGGATATTAAAAAAAAAAATTCCATCTGGAAAGCATTAATAGAAATATTGTCCAGGTGCAAACAGTCATCCTTAAGGCTGTATTGGTTAGTATTGAATTGTAGGCGCTAGACATTTGGTGGAAGCTCAAATGCATGTAAAAAAGTGAATGATCAACAGGGAGAATGCATTTAAAAATACAAGGTTGTGGCTTGTATACGGTAGCCACTAGCCACATCTGAACTACAATTTAAAAAATTCAGCTCCTCATTCACAGTAGCAACATTTCAAATGCTCAATCCACAGTGGCTACTCTACTGAACAGTATGGTTGTAGAACATTTCCATCATCACAGAAAGGTCCACTGTACATCAGCATAGAAGGGATGGTCAAAGGAACGGAGTATGTTTAACGTGAACAGAGAAGACTTAGTGGGTAACGAAGACTGCAACTTAATATTTGAAGGGCTGTCATGAAAATGATGGAAGACTACTCCTGTATTGTTCCATTTTAAGCTCCAGTGAGTGTGATTTTTAGTCTAAATAGAAGACTTCCAAACAAAGTTTTACCTCAGTGGATGTGCTTGCCTTTTGAAATAGTGAGCAAGATCTCTTCCCTTGGAGCACTGAAGTGTACACTGCATTATCTATCAGCTGGGGTGCTACAGAGTGGACTCTGTTTAGGAGAGAGATTGGACTAGATGACCTCTGAGGATGTGTCCTACCTTCAAAGTATATATTCAGATGTAACTAAGTCCCAGACCTGGCAAGAAAATGCTTTCCTTTCATAATCTAGAAGTTAAAGTCTTTGGAAAATCAGCGCCACCGCCATCACCTCCATTTTAAGACGAGGCTCTTGTTTCGTCAAATTTCCAATTCTAAAGCCTGATTGTCCAGAGTGAAAATTCCTCTAGCTTTCTCAAACCAATCTAGTGAAAACATTTTAGTTTTCTTTCATTATTCATTCCTTTGGTCTGTAAGCTGAAGGTCACAGCAGATGTAATGTTCTATGGGGTCAGGGAAGGATAAGTTACATGCAAAGCAGACTGGGTGTGGAAAAGGGGAAACTGAGTCCTTTTGATTTTGAAGTGGTAGTAGTAACCACCGTCTGATTTGCTGAAGAGGGAGGATAAGCTGTTCTAGCTTGGCTGCATTTACTTTCCTGCTACATGCTAGATCGAACTGTATCACACCCTGACTCTGCCTTTGGTTGAGGCTTTACCTTCACTCAGGCTGGCTCCTCCTCCCTATCCCGGCATATCCCAACCACATCCATCCATCTAGACCTGCTCAGACGCCACTTCCTTACAGACTTTGTCACCCTCCCAACTCCCGAGCATTTTTACCTGTACCTTTGACCTTTACACTTCATATCTCGTACCGAAGCTACTTACGCAGAGATCCGAGCTCTATTAATCTCCAAGCAACATGAGAGCAGGCAGGGTCCGAGTCCGTTTCAGTTTTTGTGTCCCTTGTCCCCCCCCAGGACATCGCGGGCATCAGTAAATACTGGTTGGGCGAGTACCGTTGTAGGAGCACAATCAGTTCTTTCCGCAAATGCCCAGAGAGCATCTCCCGTTGCGACGGCCTCCAGAGCTCCCAAGGAGGCAGAAAGGCGGCGAGGAGCAAGGCGCGTGGCTGGGCAGGACCGAGGTGCTCCGTAGGGCGGAGGGCAGAGGGCTCGGCCGGCCGGGCCACCCTCCTCGTGACTCCTCCTCCCCCCTCCACGGCTCCAAGTCAGGTGATTCCGGGCACGTGACGGGCACCACCTACCTTGCTGCTCCCGAGTGGCAGCTCGGGCGGCCAATGAGAGTCTGGGTCTCGGCGCGGAGCCTATGAGAGTTGGGCTCTAGGGGGCGGGCCGCGCGGCGGTGGCGGCTGCCGGGGGCGGCGGCGGCGGCGGACTGGGGAGGCGGCGGCCTGGCTTGGCCTGGCCTGGCCTGTCAGGGCGCGGGCGGCGGCGGCTCCAGCACCATGTCCCTGCAGTACGGGGCGGAGGAGACGCCCCTGGCCGGCAGTTACGGCGCGGCGGATTCCTTTCCGAAGGACTTCGGCTACGGCGTGGAGGAGGAGGAAGAGGAGGCGGCAGCAGCGGGCGGCGGGGTTGGGGCGGGGGCCGGCGGAGGCTGTGGCCCTGGGGGCGCTGACAGCTCCAAGCCGAGGATTCTGCTCATGGGGCTCCGGCGCAGCGGCAAGTCCTCCATCCAGAAGGTGAGTGCGACCGCGCGGGATCCCCCGGCGCCCCCCTCCCCCTCCTAGGGGCTTGGGTGGCCGCCGGCCGCGTTGAGGCGGGGGGCCAGAGGAGGGCGGCGGCCGGGGCTAGCCGGCCCGGCTGTCCCACCGCGCTTTTTCTGTCCTCTGGGGAGCGAGGCCAGAGGGGCGGCCCGGGGGAGGACCCCGACTCGGAGTCCACGCCCAAGTCAGCCGAGGCCAGGTGGGTCCCCGAAGGCGAGACTGGCTGGAGGGAGGCAGGTGCCGGTGGCACCGCCCGGGACCTCCGCCCCCTGAGACCCAGCCCCAGAGTCCTTTCCGAAACTGAGACGTATTCTGCAGTTCCAACTTGGAGAACTTGTCCGACTCCCTCCCCTGCCCCGATTTTGTGTATTCCTCTCACTTCAGGTGACCTGAGTTTGCGGGGCTTCCCAGGTGAGCCCCAGGGAGCAGCGTCAGGAAGAGCTGTAACTAAGTCACTGGCCGTTTTAATGCTTCCTACTACGAAGGAGAATTTAACATCGCTGGGGATTGGGGAGCTGTTATTCCACCAGTTTTATTTTTGGGGCCGGGCGAGTGTAATTGCTGGTTATAGTCCCTCCTGTTATGTGTGCAGATGCAAAAATTTTCTGAGACCTCGAGAATATTTGCAGATCTTTGTCAGGCCATTTGCTTTCACTTCGGGTCTGTCAGGAACGAACGGAGGGCTAGACCCTTTTTAGTAAGGGGGAAACCGAGGCAAGGTTGGCGTCCTCCATTAGCCACCCTCCTCACACACAAGTGAGCTGGTAATAAGACGCCAGATAACTGGTCTGTTGCCCTTTCCATTCCGTTGCAGAGGTCTATCTAAAATAAATCTGTGTGATGTTTTGTAAACATGATGGTTTTGAAAAGTAGCCTTCTAATGAAGTTACTGGATTACTGTGTTTTATTAACTTCTGATTTTACTGGATTGCTGGGTTTCATTTTCTCACCTCTACAGCAAATTTTGAGTAAATTCATGGTAGGGTTTTAGCAAACTGAATTTAATTCTTCTCCCTTGTTACTCATTGACTAAACTTTGGTAGTAGCTACCCAGTTTCCTTTTCTAGAAAGTAACAGTGAGAGACAAATTAGCCTTATGTTAGAGTTGTATGGATTGTGATTATCCTGATTCTTTACTGTTACTTTTACCATTTCTTTTCTCATGGGAGCAATCATTTCCCTGTCAACTCCTCTCCTGACTCCCCCACCCCCCAGTCATTTTCTACTTGGTATAATTACTGTCTTTTATTTCTTCCACAAGACTGCAAATTCAGTGAAGGCAGAGTCTAGGCAGTTACCTTTGTAATTCTCAGAGCCCGATAGAGGCATTTCGGTAAGTTTTCAGTGAACAAAAATTCTTAAACTTTAGCTCTAAGCTTTTACGATATTAAAGCAGGTTTTGGGAGAATTAATACAGTTTAACAGAAAATAAAATGAATTGACAATGAAAGACATTGCTGCTACTAGGATTTACTATGTGCAGAGAAAATAGCAGAAAAGTTTCAGCTCCAGAATAGGTTTGATGGAAAGTAATTTGGTGCCTTCTCATTTCTCAGAAGTAAAAGGATAGTGTATACTGATGATACACCATTCACTTTTTATCTCTTTTAAAATTCTTGCTATAGGATCAAATCCTTTATATGTTAATTCAGGGTCGAATTTTGAACTTTAAGTACAAAGTTGAATAGTCATAAAATTATCTTCTTTCTTTTAACAGGTGGTGTTTCATAAAATGTCACCCAACGAGACTCTCTTTTTGGAAAGTACCAACAAGATTTATAAAGATGACATTTCCAATAGCTCCTTTGTGAATTTCCAGATATGGGATTTTCCTGGACAAATGGACTTTTTTGACCCAACTTTTGACTACGAGATGATCTTCAGGGGAACAGGAGCATTGATATATGTCATTGATGCACAGGTAGTAGGAATAATGTTTATTTCTTTTTTCTGCTGTCAAAAGATGTAGACACAAAGGGAAGGTGTTTATCTTCTTTATCATGTGCTTCTTGCAGCTTATTTCTTTGCTGGTAGGTTTCCTAGCAGTATGGGAGATGGAGCTGCAGAGGTGTGCAGGCATGCCGTTGTGTGGTGCAGAATATGAGATGATTAGGAGATAGTGGCTTATTCTCTTTTGAGTTCTAGTTAATGAGCAGTTTTCCACTTTTATTTGTTAATAGTGGATATTGCTATACTTCATTAACTATTACAATAGTGATGTCACTCACTGGAAAGATCCTCTCGGTGCCCATAATCTAATGAGGAATAGGAGAACTGAGTCAGTAAATACTAAAGTGAATAGTTTTCTTGGTTGTCCAAATTGAGTTTGACTCAACAAGCGTTTATTGAGGGCCTAGCTTGTGACAAGCCCTGAGATGAATGGGACATGTCCTTGACCTTAAGAAGCTTAAACATTGGTGAAGAGTGCTTTCTGATTGAGAGGCTCTGTAATTGAGGCTTTCACATACATGATCCAATTTAATTTATTCTTTACAATACTGTGAGGTAGGTATCGTAATTCCAATTTTATGGATGAGTAAACTGAGATCACAAGTTTAAGCAACCTGCTTAAAGTCACACATCTAATAAATGGCAGAGCTGGGATTACTTTTAAAAAATTCTATTGGGAAGAAATGTCCATTTCCTTTTCCTTTTCTTATATTAGCAATATAAAAATTATAAGCATTAACTTGGTAAATGAATTTTTTTATCTGGAGAGATTAAAGATTTAGAGAGATGAGGTTAATGTATTTGAATGTTTGGAGTATTTGTGAATAATTAGTATAGTATATTTTCTGTGGTTGGGGAAAGAGGTGGTTTGAGGCTTTCTTAATTCGTTACTGACTTTTACCAGATTTCTTTTTAAAAAATATTTTGTTCTGACTTACAGGATGACTACATGGAGGCTTTAACAAGACTTCACATTACTGTTTCTAAAGCCTACAAAGTTAACCCAGACATGAATTTTGAGGTTTTTATTCACAAAGTTGATGGTCTGTCTGATGATCACAAAATAGAAACACAGAGGGACATTCATCAAAGGGCCAATGATGACCTTGCAGATGCTGGGCTAGAAAAACTCCACCTTAGGTAACAACATGTGTGTTTGATATGAGAGCCCTGAAAAATGTTTAAATGTATTCCCATCTCTGTCATTACAAACACGTGGCTTTCTGTAACTGGTATGCCCTTCCCAAATCTGTAATATTCTTGATCTCTTCTTTGTTGAATTCAGTTTTGGGAGCCTGATGGTATTTGAGAAGTTACTTTCCCAGTTTTTTGCATTTTCCTGGAGATTGAAGTCATGTGAAGTGTTTTCATTGGTGCTTTTAAAAATTCATCTCAGGAGACTGGAATCAGCCTCTTTCCTCATGGCATAAATCTATTTTGGGACTCCCCTCTCTTGATTTCATCATTTATTTATTTATTTTCATTTTGCTTCAGTTCAAGGACTCTGTCACAGTTGTTGTAGAACTCTGTAGCTGGAGTCTTCACAGTATTTTTTTTCAGTAGGAAGAGCATTTTAAAGAGGCACCTGTTCGAGTCTGGACTTTGATGTACCTTGTGTATGTTTTTAAAAACAGTTTATGCTTTTATGAATCTCTGAAGTTTGGGTTAGGTGAGTTTGTTCTATAAATCTGTTTAGGGTTCCTATTAGGTTTAAAGAACTGCTGATTCATAACTAAATACCATGAAGAAAGTATCATTAAAGAACAAGTACTAGATAGGATTGATGATTTATGTGCTTGTGTTCTGGAAGTGTGTGAGGAATATTTTCTATATTTTATATTTTTTTGGAGGTATAAGTAGATATGAGTAATAAAAAGTACCCAAGAAAATGTTCTCTTGATATAAACAGCTTAAAGGGGAAGCAGGGGAGAGACACACATGTAGCTATTTCCTTATCCCTGGTCTGTTACAGTGACTTCCTTAAAGGCTCAAGCCACCCCTCATCCCTACCCCTAATATTCCCTAGGGCCTCAGGTGCCAGGGTCTTTCAGTTATTCTAGGAAGTCATGTAGAAAAAGTGTCATTGATCTGTAGTTTGGATTGAAATTTTAAAATATTTATCAGTAATTCATGCTTTAAAAAAATTAGCAATATTTGTAAGAGAAAGTGGAAGTGCCTCCCTGTGAAATTCCTCAGTCTCACTTTTTGGGAATCTACACTTAACAATGGATTTTAGGCTGTGATTGTCCTGTGTTCCCTAAGGCACATGGGAATTCTCCTAATCCCCTTCCTTGTCCCTTTTTGGGGCATCCCACCGCAGAGGTACACGCCATCCCTTTCTCTAGTTTCTTACAGGACCCTAGGCCTTGTTAACCTCTGAAGATTCTTTGCATCGAGCTTTTATTAATTACTAGCATGCGTGTGGATTAGGCTTTGTTCGATTTCTGGTTTCCAGAAATCCAATTTACTAAAATGCCCTGTGTCTTGTAGGGTTCTCCATGTCCCCATCTACTTCCAAGCCTCAGTCTCTGAAGGACCTTCCCACATTGCTAACCTTTTTGCCTAAAGGAAACAATAAAATATTCCGTTGTCCCTAGTGCTTGTCCCTGGTGCTTTTAGGAGGGGGGTCATCTTGGCCTCACTTGTTTCGTTGCTCATACATCTAGAGTCGAGCCGCATCTTGTATAGGGTTAGGTTCCTAGGTCTGCTTCCTGAAAGTGTTTTTAAATTGCCTGCCAAGTGTCATAGCTACAGTTCCGTGTTTCTGACTTTGTAATACGTACTTACAAATAAATAAGTAGAACAACTACATGATGAGGAGTATACTCCCTGAGCTAAAAATAGCAGGTAAAATTGTATTAAAATGTGAAAGGTCTCTCTTTTTCATATGTGTTTTGTTAAATCTATGGCTTTTACTTCTCCACTATATGTCCTTTTAGGCAGATTCCTGTTCCATTCCTATGCTTAATAGGGCCCCAGCTCCTATTCTTCTAATTATGTCATTTACATAAATTCTGAGCATCAGCTGTGTTCATTTGTTTATTGAACAAATATTTATGAGCACTGTTCAGGTCAGTGGGGTTGTAGCTATGAGCAAGACCGCCAAAGTCTCTGTCCTCATGGAGTTTACATTCTGATGAATGAGACAGCTCAAAAGCACTTACAAATAAACATGTAGTGTAATTTTAGGTACTTATCAGTGCTATGAGGAGAAATTAGGGAAAAGGGCTGCTGTTTTAGGTAGGAGGGTCAAGAAAGAGCTTTCTGAAAAGATGGCATTTTTGTAGAAACCTGAATTACATTCTTACTGAATAAATGTCACCCCTCTTTATGCTCCCTCTTGGTTTTTATCTTGGTCTTTGTCAGTTATGGGCTTAAGAAACCAGGTTGTTTGGATCAGGTTGCAAAGACTTAGGTGAATATTCAGGTTCCTCCATCTGAAAATGCTTTCCTGGGTACTAGGAAATTGCCCTGTTTTGTAAATGCTGTAAAGAGATGGATGGTTACAAGCCAGGTGGGGAAGCTGCATTTGTCTTCTTGAACAGTGGGGATGACAGGTGAGGTAAAAAGGCTTTATTTGAACTTAGTGAAATCAAATGTTAAGCAACATAAAATTTTATATTTTATAATTGTCACTGAACTTAAGATATGTTTCAAATTAATCAAATTGTGTTGTGTTTTTCAGCTTTTATTTGACTAGTATCTATGACCATTCAATATTTGAAGCCTTTAGTAAGGTGGTACAGAAACTCATCCCACAACTGCCGACCTTGGAAAACCTATTAAATATCTTTATATCCGTAAGTGAGCTAATTCACTGTAGTTTCTAATTCCATTTTCTTGAATATATTTGCGTTATCAAATTCTCCAAAAAAATGTCTTGCCTTAGTCTGAATCAGGCCAAAAGGCTAATGACACACTTAACATGTAAAACAAATCATAAGAACACTTTAAAAATGGGCTTATTGAACACTTACTAAAAATGAGTTATTTTCTGAGTTCTTTCCTTAGTGCTCACCCTTTTGATCTTAAAATGAAGTGAAAAATTTCTTCATACTTTCTTAATTAATAAAAACCTCCATGATAAAAAGAAAAAATCTTTATGACATCTGTTTCCTGAATGGAGAATAGTAACTGGAAAAGTCTGGGTTTTGGGAATTTGACTCCTGCTTAATCTCTGCTTTATAGGAGGTCACATTGAAAAATTGATCTTTTCCTTTCCTTGCTAACTATAATCTAAGTATCATATTTCACTTTTCTTATTTTGAGGATTCAGCTTAATAAAAGAGGATATTCCTTCAATAAATACAACATTCAACTATTATATTTTCTAGACATTACTTTTAAGAGCTCAGGGTGTAGGGGTCCCCAGTTCTTTTGGGCTTTTGGGTTGTGCTAGATGTTGACATCAAACTAATTCTTTTATGTTTTGCTAATTGCCACAGAATGCCTTTCTGGTGGCAAGGTCATTTAAATCAGAGGTTGATTATTGTGACGAAAAAGGATTATTGAAAATGTAGCATGGCTTGATTTTTGGAGGATTTTTTTTTTGTTAACTTTTCTGATGGTATCTTAGCAAGTAATTCATTTAATTTGAGGAGGAAGAAAAATCTAATTTAATGCAATTAATTCAGTCAGTAAATCAGAGCAGAGACATGATTCCACTTTTATTCTTTGGATAACAGAAGTGTCAACCACATACTGTTTGATTCTTTGGTACTGAGTTATACAATTAAATTGTCTTTGTGTATTAATCCGTAATTTGTCTTTGTGTATTAATCCGTAATTTCAGGATCTTAGTTAAATTACAAATTTTGATTCTTGAAACTGAATACTTCTCCAATTTTGTTTTTCCTAGAATTCAGGTATTGAAAAAGCTTTCCTCTTCGACGTTGTCAGCAAAATCTACATTGCAACAGACAGTTCTCCTGTGGATATGCAATCTTATGAACTTTGTTGTGACATGATTGATGTCGTAATTGATGTGTCTTGTATATATGGGTGAGTTGTGTGTGTGTGTGTGTGTGTGTGTGTTTGCAAAATCTCAGACATACTGAAGACTACCAGTTTAGTTTGTCAGAGGGATTAATTTTTGAGGCCTCTAGCAGGTACTGTATAGAGTGGAATTGTTCTGACCATAGTGCTTCCACTTGGAGCTTGATTTCCCTGTAGATGGACTGCTAGGTTATACTGCTTCAGAGGATGGGTAAGAGTAGTTGAAAAACTGTGCTAGTGCCAGATTTAATTATCACTGAAAGTTTCTCCTACCATTATTTGGGGGGCTTGCACTATATCTTTTCCCTTAGGGACTCTGCTAGATCAAAAAGGTAGATTAATGTATTTTGAATAACAGAGTAAGTACTGGTTCCTAATTTAACTTCAGGCTTTATGAAAATGAGGGATCCTAATCTTTCAGAGAGCCAAGAGACAAGGAAATCAGAATTTTGGGTGTCAGAAGGACTTAAACATAGAAAAATTTGACCCATACGTGAGTTTCCAAAATAAATTTCTAAAATGTAAACTCTTTCTTTATGTAAATTCACCAAACTTCATACAGAGATTTATAAATGCCAGCAAAGGTATGATTTTGTGGAATAGTCCAGAGGATGAATGAAAACTTTGGAGAATTACTGGTATTTCAAAAGCCAACAACTTCTGTTGCTTCTGATAGCCCTAATCCCCCCAGTGTGTTAACGTCAGCACTCCCAAGGCACTTTCTGATGCTCTAACATAACCTTTGCTTTCCGTGTCCTTTATCTGTTCCCTTTTCCGCGTGGTCTGAACTCTTCTTTCATCTCTCTGTTCTTTCCCTTCACCTTGGTCTCTCAGCCTAATTTGTTGGTGTCTTTCTCCAGCTGACTCAATAGGAGAATGCATTTCTCTCACATGTTCTTTACCTATTTCTGTCTTCTATTTGTTTCTCACTTTTGTGGTTACATGCTCTCCTTTGCTCTTTTTCCATAATGAAAATGTGATTTTTTTTTGTTACATTACTCAGTACAGCTTCATGTTCCCATTCCTCATTTTAAAAATGGATGAATAGAACACTTGTTTTTTCTTTAAAAGAAATCAAAATTTCATAACTGCTTTTTTATAATTTAAAAATCAAAATTAGCTGCAAAATTTTTTTCAGTGTAAGGTACATTGTAAAATACATTTTATGTTATATGCTACATTATAAAAGAGAAGAAAAAATATCCATTATCTCATTCGTAACACAATCCGTGCATGCAGTGTGCTGTATTTTATTATATTTGCTTCTTACTCGGCTCTTGATTTACATCTTTTGAAGGAGAACTACCTATAATTCTGACAATTCTAGTAAAAACAATAGCTTTCAGACCCTGAAGGCTCACTTTGTAAGCATCAGGATTCCACAATATCTTTGATAGACTGTATTAATTTTAGTTTTTATACTTAACTCCTTTTTCACTAATGGCAGTTTTCTTATGTTAGGTCCTTTTTTATTTGTATACTCTGTCAGTACAGATTAAGGTGAGGGAAGGTTTGAAACCTGTGTTCCCTGTGTCCTGGGTAAACAAGATGAAGACGTGCATGTATGGAATACTGCATCCTCGTCTGGGAACCCGATTTCTTTCTTTTTTTTTTTTTTTTAAAGTAGGCTCCACTGTAGAGCCCAATGTTGGGCTTGAACTCATGACTCTGAGATCAAGCCCTGAGCTTAGATCAAGCGTCACACTCCTAACCAACTGAGTTCCAGGCACCCCTGGGAACCTTCTTTCTTTCTTTTTTTTTTTTTTTTTTTTAAAGATTTTATTTATTTATTTGGCAGACAGAGACCACAAGTAGGCAGAGAAGCAGAGAGGCAGAGAGAGGGGGGAAGCAGATTCCCTGCTGAGCAGAGAGCCCGATGCGGGGCTTGATCCCAGGACCCTGAGATCATGACTTGAGCCGAAGGCAGAGGCTTAACCCACTGAGCCACCCAGGTGCCCCATGGGAACCTTATTTCTTAAATGAGAACTTCTGTTGCCATATATTTAAGCCAGTATTTTTTCTGTTTTTTTTTCCCCCGCTTAAAGATTATTTATTTATTTGACAGACAGAGATCACAAGTAGGCAGAGAGGGCGGGGGGAAGCAGGCTCCCTGCTGAGCTGAGAGCCCAAAGTGGGGCTCGATCCCAGGACCCTGAGATCATGGCCTGAGCTGAAGGCAGAGGTTTTAACCCACTGAGCCACCCAGGCGCCCCCAGTATTTTTTCTTAAAGACACTTTGGAAACTGAGTGGAAAGACTTGTTATTGTGCAAATTAAATGTGACAGAATACCTCACTGGGAAACCTGTAATGAATACTTTCTTTTAAAACAGGTTAAAGGAAGATGGAAGTGGAAGTGCTTACGACAAAGAATCTATGGCAATTATCAAGCTGAATAATACGACTGTCCTTTATTTAAAGGAAGTGACTAAATTTTTGGCACTGGTCTGCATTCTTAGGGAAGAAAGTTTTGAACGAAAAGGTAATGGCATTTTAAAAGGCCGTTTTTATATTAAATTCTTTGTAAAATGTATTAGGTTCTTGAAAATCAGAGAAACTAATATTGCAGTGTTAAATGCTTATCAGCTCAAACTGCTCTTGTCCCTTCCTCTCCATATATAGTCCAGACTTGTCCTTCTTTTGATCTTTTATGTTAGTAGGTATTTAATTCCAACCTTTCTTATTTTGGGTCATTTTAATACATGTCTCAACGCCTGCGGTTGGGCTTCTACCCACACCTGCTTACAGAAACGATTCTTGGGCATGTTGCCAGCTCACGTTCTTTCTACATGCAGCGGCCTTTCCTCATTCTGTAACCTCTTCAGCCTTCTCCAGCATGTGACCTGGCCAGTCTCTCTTTGCTTGACGTTTCCTTCTCCCTTTGCTTCCCTAAAGCTGAGCTCTCCAAGTTATTTTATGTATTTGTTTCTCTGATCTCTTTGGTTTCTTTCGTTTTTCTCAGTTCTGAGTGTTTTTCAGAGCCATGTCTTTGTGCTTGCTTCTTCACTTACTCTCCTGCTCAGCTCTTCCAAGCCATGGTCACTTAATTTTCTCTATGTGGTTGATTAAAAAATTGACCTCCCCAGTTCTGACTTGGGCCCATATTCCAGCCCCATGTTTGGAGCTGTTAGTAAGACATTTTCTCTTAAATATTTGATTATCATCATGTACGTGGTGTCAGAACTGACGACTGTTCCCCCTCTGCTTCCTGACCCTCTTGGCTACCCTGGTGGTGTTACCTGTTACATTGCCTGGCGTCCAAGCTCGGATACCTTGTAGTCAGGTGATTGTGTGGTGGCACTGTGAAGGGGCCGTTGCAGGTCATTTCCCAGAGGGCATTCTGTGTTCCCCCTTTCCCATTCTTTTCCTATATTTATGTTGACTCTTCACCAAATCTTGTTTCTTGGGTTTCCTTTCCATTCCCACTGTCAGTCCAGGCCCTCATCCCTGCAGGCCCATGGTTGGCCACTAATGTCCTGCTTGAGGTGACGCTCTCAGCACGTGTTTTGAGGGGCTCCTATATGTATTGTCTTTTATTAGCTTTCAGAAAGTTGCTTTCATCATATTATTTAAATACTCAGGGATCTCTCACCGCTCTCTGTTGTTCAGTGCTACAAGTGCCTGCTCTGTGGTCTGTTTTTTTAAATTTAATGTTGTACGAATTAATATTTCACTAATGTTAATATTAATGAACTATATCCAGTACACAAGATTTTTGGATAAACAAGAACGTGCATATTCACCTTTGAGCTTCGGAACCAAAACGTGGCAGAGACATGGTTGTCATTCATGTATGTGTCGCATTGGAAGTCTTTTTTGGTGCTATGTTGAATGTAGTATCTAATTTTCCCATGTATGATGTATTTTACTCCATATCTTCCTTAACCAGTATAGAGTTTTGTATCGTGTATCTCTGTGTAAACGCTGTAAAAATGTAAGCAGTCTTCTGCAACTAGCTCTCCTCACTTAAGGTCTTTTTTGAGATTTATTTGTGTTGTTAACATGTAGCTTTAGTTCATTCATTTTCATTCTACACCATATTCTGTGGATCGAATATACCACAATTTACTTTCTTTCTGCTGGACATTTAGGTTATTTTTAAAATCACAGAGAGCTTTGCAGCAAATACTCAGATGGAGCAAATGAACATGTTTGCCTTTGCACATGTAAGAATATGTTTAGTAGTGGAATTTATAGAGATGTGTTCATACATCTCCAGCCTTATTAAACATTGCTCTCCAATCTGGCTTTCCCATTTCGGCCCCAGTAGCACTGTGTAGGAGTTCTTGTCACTTCATGTCCTTGATAATGCTTGTCGGTCTGGTAGGTGTAAAATGGATCTCATTTGGTTCTAATTTTTACTTCTTTAATCACTAGTTAGAGCAGGCGTTTTCCTTGTGGCAGGTACCTTTTATGCCAGTTCAAGATTGTTCTTTGGTAATTTACCTGTTCACATACTTTATTCTTTTTGTGCTTCTTAGTTATTTTTCTCCATTCTAGTCTTAAAAGTTAAAAACAGGCACCGGGGTGGCTCAGTTCATTAAGCATCTGCCTTTGGCTTGGGTCATGATCTCAGGGTCCTTGGGATGGAGCCCCTTGTCGGGCTCTCTTCTCAGCAGGGAGTCTGCTTCTCCCGCTCCCTCTGTACTCTCTCTCTCACTCTCTTAAAGGTAAATAAATAAAAATCTAAAAATAAAAAAAGTTAAAAACAAAACCGTTTTTGGTTACAGAAGTTTTCGAATATATACAAAGGTAGAGCAACACAGTGAGTGCCCATATAGCCATCGTCCTACGTCAGCAGTTCCCAGCATATGGTCAGTCTCGTGTTCTGTTTATCCTACCAGCAAAGTTATTATTTTTTACTGTCAAACATAAAAAAGTAGAGAAGATAACAGAATAAACCCCTTTTATCTCCCAGATTGGATAATTATAAAAATCATAGCCAATCTTTCTTCTTTCTGTACCTCTTTCTCTGCTGGGTTATTCTAAAACAAATCTCTGATGTGATCAAATAATTTTGTCTCTACAGATTTCAGCAGGAGTCTCTACAAGATAGCATTCTTTCTTAAAACATAACGATGCCAATAATAAAAAAATGAGCAATGATTTCGTAATAACATCAGATCTCTGGCTAGTGTTTGGGTTTCCCTGGTGGTCAGTTTTATTTTACCATTTTCACAGAAGTCATTTTTAATGTAGTTGAACTTACCAAAACCTTTTTTTTTTTTTTTTTAAAGTTTTATTTACTTATTTATTTGACAGAGACAGAGAGCACAAGCAGGGAGAGCAGGGAGGGAGAAGGAGAAGCAGGCTGCCTGCTGAGCAGAGAGCCCAACATGGGGCTTGATCCTAGAACCCTGGGATCATGACCTGAGCCTAAAGCAGATGCATAACCCACTGAGCCACCCAGGTGCCCCCTTACCAAAACTTTTATAGCTTTTTTTTCTTCCTGAGTCTGAAGGACCTCCGGGATTTGACTCTAATCTCCTTAGTCAGACTCGATTCCCAGTACTTCCCAGCGAGAATTCTCTGCCCCTATCTCCAATCACTCCAGTTTCTTTCCTGTCTTTACCTGTGCTGTGTTCTCATTGCCAGCTCTCTGCTGTTTTTTTTGTGATATTGTTCTCTTTCCGGCCTAATTAAACTGTGCCTGTATCCCCAAAGGCTGCCTTTGCCCTGCACTGGGCTCTCCTTCCTATAGACTTCTGTGACATCTTTAGTCATTTTGACACCATATTGTTTTGATCTGTTTTTTTGCGTGGTTGTCTTCGTGTTCCAGTACTCTCAAGGGCATTTATGCTTCTCTTTCTGATCTGCCATTCTTCTGACATCTTTTCTTAAGGCAGACCTCGTGGTCCAGAATGGCTGCGTGTTCCAGACAGTAAGGAGGAACAAGGCTGGGGAAAGAATACATCCTTTTGCTTTTAAGGAAATTTCGCAGAGGTCCCACGTGCTTCCACCTATCCCAGTGGCCAGAATTGGTCCTGTAGCTGTACATAGTTACAAGGAAGGCTGGGAAGTACAATGTTTTAGCTGAGTATCATTGTGCTCATCAGAAATTGGGTTTCCGGGGCGCCTGGGTGGCTCAGTGGGTTAAGTCTCTGCCTTCGGCTCAGGTCATGATCTCACAGTCCTGGGATCAAGCCCCGAATCTGGCTCTCTGCTCAGCAGGGAGCCTGTTTCCCTTCCTCTCTCTCTCTCTGCCTGCCTCCCTGCCTACTTGTGATCTCTCTCTCTCTCTCTGTCCAGTAAATAAATAAAATATTAAAAAAAAAAATTGGGTTTCCATTACTACGGAAGAAGGGGGAAAAGTAGATTTTCGGTAGGCAACTGGCTATTTCTATCCCAAAACAGAACTGTTTGACCAGAATCTTATTTGGAAGCCAGTTCATGAAATATCGAAGGAGCTGCATTGCCTGGAGAGAGCAGGTGTAGGCTGCCTGCGGCTCTCGCTGGTGGGCCTCTCTGCTACCTCCAGACCCCATGACGGCCCTGGGCAGGGTGCCCATCTCCTGCTCCTGCCGTTCCCTTCAGCTCTTCACGGGCTGCCTGAAAGACTTAGGAAAGGAAAAAGCTTGGTGATTTGAAAAGTATTTTACTTTCCCTTCAGATTTTATTGTAGATTTTCTTGGCAAATTTACCTTCCTGATGGATTTATTTATTTACTCAGCTCATTCCCAGGCCCCAGTGGTAACCAGTGTTAACAGTTGGGATATATGCTTTATCATGTTTCTAGCAGAGAAAATTCCTCAGTTGGATGTGTGTTTTTTAATACACAACCGATTTTCTTCTGTCACCAAATATTTCCTAGTAGATAATGTCACAGTTGACATTCAAGGGGTCTGATCTTCTTTTTCTCTCTTGCAGGTTTAATAGACTACAACTTCCACTGTTTCCGGAAAGCTATTCATGAGGTTTTTGAGGTGGGTGTGACTTCTCACAGGAGCTGTGGTCACCAGACCAGCGCCCCCAGCCTGAAAGCGCTGACACACAATGGCACGCCGCGAAATGCCATCTAGCCTGAATTCCAGCTGTCGGGGCTCTGTGCCAGCTTACTCTTCACTCCAGGGTCAGACGCCATGTGCTACAGGACAGGGGAGCTGCCACTTGTGGGAATCCTGGTGCCTGTCCCACTAGAGACAAGGGGGAGAGTTTCTCATTTGGATGAAAACCCCTTCAACCAGTGGTGTGCAACTGAAGCTACTATTTCTTTTTTTTTAAAAATGGCAAAAAAAAGAATTCTAGAGACCACAGAACTCAGTGTGTCTTTCTCCTCTTTGGGGTCCTGTTTTAAGTAGTTGGGATATTTTGGACCTGGAGATAACACCACTTACCCATCCTTACCAGAGATTGTTGCTGTCAATTACCAGTTGGAAATAATAGAAAGAACTGAATTTTTATATGCTTCACTTAGGTTTTCATTTGAGTAGTCTCTCAAAATCCTGCCTTGCTTAAGTTCTAACACTGCCTCTCAGATTTCAATTTTGGACATTGCACACCCTAAGACGTTTTAAATGCATTTGCTTGCTAACTCAGAAGACACATGGTCTGACCGCAGCAAAGGACATTCCTGTATTTGTTACTGAAGAAGCGAGAAAGTTTTATGCTGCATCAGGTCGAGAGCGAGGCTCATCAGTGGCTGCTGCGTTAATTCTCTCGGAAGTGTTGAAGAAACTTTTTAAAACAGAAGAAAAAGTTTGTACCTTGTTTGGGGTACCAGATATCTGGGTTCTTTCTCCTCCATTAGATAAGTGATCATGATCAGTGTAACGAAGGGAATTTAAAAAATTTGTTTTCCCCACAATCTCCTCCTCTTAGGGGAGAAACTCATTATGTCATTGAAATATTTAGCTCACTTTTCTTTAGATGTGGTACCAGCCACTATGTACCTTTTATTCTAAGCTATCTAGATTCTTTACGAATTGCTGTTTCGTTGGCCATGAATGACCCTAAGGCTCTGGTGGGCTGTCCACTGGGAGTTGGAGAGAGCACATGGCGCCACAGCATGTGACATTAAACAGACTTTGTCTCCAGTATTCTGACACCGAGTGTCAACTGTGGTACTTTCTTCACCTAGGATATTAATTCATAATTGTTTCTTTTTGTTGATGGTTGATACCCTGTCCATTGATTTAAAGTGACCCATTATTTTTACTCGACATGCCCAGTAGTCCTGTGTTCCAAAGCCACTGGACCACTTGAGTACATAAGTGCCACTGTTTAATGAAATATGTATATTCAGGTCTGTAAACCTAACAGTGTGACTTGGAGTGCTTCCTGCAGATGATTCTGACTGTTGAGTATTTACATGGACCATGGTGATATCCAAAAGAAAATGCTTTTATATTTATAGATTATTTCACTGAACTATATAAAATGGGTATCAATAAATGTATTTACTCCAAAATCAGTTTTTTATTTGCCTCCAATATGAGGAGGGTGGGGTGTTGGGACATTGGGTTGTCTCACTTTACCATTCTATCCATTTCTTTTGCTGCTTCATATGGTAACATGTTACATGTGTTAGGACTTCAGGCTCTGTCCCGATGCAGGAATTTCATGCCCCGTGTCCAGACATCTCTCCTGGCCCATTTCTGCTTAGGGTAGGTGGTCCAGGCCTAGGTGAAAATGGTTTTTTGGTTGTGGTGTTTCATACCAACAGATCTGTCTCGTGGTGAGGAATATGCAGGGCCTGGCGTAACTGATGCGTTATAGCCAAGCCAGGAAGGGGTAAGGAGATGAATTAGGTAGGACACCATGTTAAAATTTCTACCAGTGCCAGCTTGTTTGTTCTTCCAGTTCCTGGGATACTGATTATTGACCCTTAAATGTCAGTTAGGTGGGAACTAAATTGATTGGGGTAAAGTATGCATTAGTTTATAGAAGGGAGGGAAGGTATTTAGAGGTTGAAAGATCTTACAATTTTCATCATCAGATTACTTTAGAATTCAATTTTAAAACTTTGAAATGGAAATCACAGAAGCAGATTAAAAGATAGAACCTCTTAAAATATTATCTAATCCCATATCCTTTTCCAAATTTAGGGAAGCTGAAGTCTGGAGGAGTAGAGAAGCTTGTCTAGAGTTATAGATAGGATGACCATATAAATTCACCAGGATACTGTTGAGAGTGGAAGGGATGCCATTCATAATGATGCCAGAGTGACCGGTGAGCACCGGTGCTGTCCTGGTAAATCAATGTTGGCCAACCTAGTCCTGGATGTAGCTCGTGCGCGGTGGGGCCTGTGCGCTGGCTGTGGCTGCCCAGCATGGCCTGCCTGTATCTTCAGCCTCATGCTGCTGTTGTTTCAATGGAGATAATGTCCGAAGATGAATATAACCATGGCACCTGGGTGCCCAAGAATTCTTTCTTTCCCCGATTGCTGTGGAAAATTATAAATTCAGGGGGTGATGTAGGGGAAAACTTGAAAAGTGGTGAAATAACAGCAAGTGAATGAGGGAAACAACTTGGGATTAATGGAAATGGAAGAATCCTTTAAAACTATTAAGGGGGTTTGCCTGTTCGTTGGTTCCAGGCTACCTTGGAGAGCACTGCTCCAGACGGCTAAATAAAACCTTTATAATCTGCTGCTGCAAGCAATTACAGCCGTTTCACTTCCTCTCCCATTTACTCACACCAGTCTCAACATAGACACACACAATGTAGTCCCAATATAGAATGCTGAAGGTATTTGTGAGTTAATTTCACCTCCACATTTTGAGTTCTGTGCTTTGTATTACAGAGAAACGATTTTAAAGATAAAATTAAGATAGTTACAAGCTTTGTTGTTGGGGAAAGCAATGTGTGTGGATTTGGCCTGTTTCAGTTTGCAAATGCTGAAAGCTTTTCTGATTCTATCCAAAAGAGATTATTAGTGAATATTGTTACTATTTTCCATCTAAGCTAATAAAGTAACACCCCCCTTTTCCTCCTAGAGACCCTGAAGGAACATAGTCTTTAAAGGGAATGTGGGTGGCAGTTCGGCATGGCTGGAGTGTGTTTCCATTAACAGCATTTTCCCTGAACTGCTCCCACAAAGCTGGGGAGTCTGTGGATCTAAGAGCAGCCAGAAGAGATGTGAATTGGCAGCAGCGACTAGCATTATTTTAGGTGGTTTATATTATTACCTCACATAATCTTAACAGTACCTTGTGTTGTAGGGATTATATTCCTACTCTGAGGATGGGAAAACCGTGGCATAGAGATTCAATTGTGAATGGTGGAGTTAGAACTGGAAACTGTGCAGTTTGATTCTAGAATTTGTATCCTTTTTTTGTTGTTGTTAAGATTTTATTTATTTGACAGAGATCACAAGTAAGCAGAGAGGCAGGCAGAGGGAGAGAGAGAGAAGCAGGCTCCCTGCTGAGCAGGGAGCCCGATGCAGGGCTCCATCCCAGGACCCTGAGATCATGACCTGAGCTGAAGGCAGAGGCTTAACCCACTGAGCCACCCAGGCGCCCCTAGAACTTGTATCCTTAAACCACCACTTGACCTTGCTTTCCTAAGTAGGGAGGAAGGGTTCGCTTATGAGATGTTTTGTAGAAAAAATTCTACAGTCAAATTTTAGAAATTGCATTCTGTAGTCTCTTGGAAATTTACTGTTTTCAGTCCAGTATTAAAGGTTCTGAGAAGACTGCAGTAGAGAAGTTGTTTTACCTGGTTTGTATCCCATGTTCAGCGTCAGTGTGACACTAAGAAATGCCTATTCAAGCCGTGTATAAATACACCGAAGGACATTTCACTGAAATTTTTTACGTGGTTGGAAGTACGATTCCATCTTCCAAGTGTCTTTTTTTTTAAGCTTTATTTATTGGAGAGAGAGTGCGTGAACAGGAGGGGCAGAAGGAGAGGAAGAAAGAATCCCAAGCAGACTCCCTGCTGAGCTCAGAGCCCACACAGGATTTGACTCAGGGCTCAATCCCAATATCCAGGACTCCATCCCAGGACCCTGAGATCAGGACCTGAGCTGAAATCCAGCATCAGCGGCTTAACCAATGGAGCTATCCAGGCGCCCACATTTTCTAAGTGTCTCAATTCAACCTTCAGTGACCTGGTTGTCAATATTGTGACCTAATATTCAAGCCTGTGTATTTTCACAGTCGAGCCTAGTAGCTTGATCTGTTCTTTCAGCCTGGAATCTGTTTCCTTTGCCCTATAGACATCCTATTCATCCTAAGCTCAGTTTAATGCCAAATCCTCCCTAAAAGCCCTCCACCCACTCCGGTTTCCCCCATCTACTCCGCTCCCTCTGCACCTTGGACCTGGGTGGGTCTGTTCTCTGCTTTATTGGTAACTTGCTCAGCACCTGACCTTGTTGGTAGGGATGGGGAAGGCATATCCTCATATCCCACACGTTAAGAAAAACCCGTGCTCATTTAAATTCCCTTTCATGGGTCACCTGGATGGCTCAGTCAGTTAAGTGCCTGCCTTTGGCTCAGGTCATGATCCTAGGGTTCTGGGATGGAGTCCCGAGGCTCCCTGCTCAGCTGGTAGCCTGCATCTCCCTCTCCCACTTCCCTTGCTTGTGTTCCCTCTCTCGCTGCTGTCTCTCACTCTGTCAAATAAATAAATAAAATATTTATTTTAAAAAAAATGCCTTTCGTCTCAGCTTTGATGGGAAGGAGGGGATGCTCTTCTGGTCTGGGCAGCAACCTGCCTAGCCTCTTCACCTGGTTTGACAGTAGTGGCCGATGCCTTGCTGTTTGACCTCTAGGTGGCGGTGTTGTACTGTTCAAACACAGCCTTTAGCTTTCGGGGCACCGGCATACTTGGTATGCTCTGAAAGTTTAAATTGCCTGTTAATCACCCAAGTGTACACCCAACTTAGAGATCCAAAGAACTGCTGAAGTTACTTCCCCTGAAACAATATTCAAGACTGATTGGAGGCATTTAGAAGGGGAGCAGTTTGTGATTTTCACTTTTTGTATCTTATCAGCTTTTTAACAAAGGTTGGGATAGGACAAAGGTCATAACATCATTTGCTTCATGGATTATGGGCTCCAAAGGGGCCTTAAGAAGACAGCTCTAACCACAATTCTATAACAGACAGGACTACTTGCTCCCTGAGCCATCTGTTGTGGGTGTGTGTGCTCTTAAAGACTCCCATGGAAGGAAAAGCCACATCTTTGAATTAAAATATCTGCTTTCATCAGTTTCCTTTGCCTCAAATGAGGTCTGTTGTAATTATTTCACTCTTGAGAACTAAAGCTGCAAAGGAAAAGGCTGGGATACATTATCCTTCCACGGGCACTTGCTTTTCTTTCTTCTGGGGCCATAGCAACTCTCCACAATGCCCAGCTGTGACTCTGTTCTGCAAAGACAGATTTTAATGTAAAAAGAACGAGCTACATCAATGCAGCTTCAGAGCTGTTTAAAATATAATTGAGAACACTGCAGAAGGACAGTTATAATGAGGAACTGAGTGGAAGGAAACTAGTTGGTGCCCCCCGGCCCCTGCTTCAAAGCATCCGTTACTCCCAATGTGTTGTGAACGTGTTACAACTTCCACATGAAGACCCTTACACTGTAAAAAGTGTCTTTTGGGTTAAAGTGATCAAACATCAGAAGGCACTTCGCAGACGATTAATTTGGTGTCAGACAACATAACCTGGAGAACAAAAGCCTGGGCCACGAAAATGGAATATTAATCTTAGACAATGTCCTCTCTCCTTCCTTCCCTCTCTCCCTTCCTTCCTTCCTTCTCTCCTCTCTTCTCCTTTCCTCTCTTCTCCTTTTATTTCCTTTCCTTCCTTCTTTTAAAGAGAGGTGCTGGGTATACTCATTTTGGTAAATGATAAATATTCCTCCTTTCTTTCCATGTTCTCTCTCCCATCTCTATTCAAATAGGCATGTGAACTTTGTGTTGCAGGTAATGGGGCAGCTGAGAACCAAGTGTTAATTTATTTGAACAGACTGGGCCTATCTCATTCTGAAAAAGCAGTGCTGGAACGTTCTGGATGGGGTCTTTGTCCCAGAATAAGGCACTGGCTTTGCAGCACTGGAAGGTGAGCTGAGAAGGGAGCTTATAGTGCTACTGGCCATTTCCCTAACACCTGCCTTGACTTGGGAAATGGAATTGTTTGCTGCACTGTGGCTCCTGGTTAGATGTCTAAGACAGAGGGTTCTTTGGGCTCTGTTTCCTCACTCGATGACCCCTGGGCCATCTCCTGATGGAAATGGGATAATTGAGAAAAGCAGGCAATTTGGCAAAAAGGAGCTCATTTAGGTGTCAGGGGGCCCAGGATCTCAGGGGCAGTGTTCCTGGGAGCGGGGTGGAGGGGAAGAAATGTGAGCTGAATGAAGACGGAGCTGGCACACTGAGAGGGCCTGGGCAGAACTTGGGGAAGGCCACGGTCAATCAGCAGGAGGATGGTGGCTGGAAAAGAAGTCAGAACGATCCTCACAGCAAGAACACTGGGTAGTGGGGCGCCTGGGTAACTCAGTGGGTTAAAGCCTCTGCCTTTGGCTCAGGTCATGATCCCAGGGTCCTGGGATCGAGCCCCGCATCGGGCCTTCTGCTTAGCAGGAAGCCTGTTTCCCCTCATCTCTCTGCCTGCCTCTCTGCCTACCTGTGATCTCTGTCAGTTAAATGCATGGATAAAATCTTAAAAAACAAACAAATACCGGGTAGACTGCGCAGTGTGAAATGCCGCCAAGAGACAGGAGGATGAGAATGAAGAAGAGACCTTAATTTTGTGGAGGGGGATTGGTGACTTTGAAAAACCTCCGAAGTGGGGATTTGGGCCACTTTATACTTCTGTAGTTCCTCGACTCTCCTCTCCCAATGTATTTATTAGATCCTTAAATTATTTATTCTTGATTTCTTTCAGATTCAAGAGAAAGGTTATTAAAGTTCTTGTTCAACTGGTATTCTTTCTAATTTTACTCCAGGCCAGCCTCTTGCCACGTTTTATCCCAGTTCTTACCGGAATCTCAGTTTGTCTCTTGGATTTTTTTCTTCATTTTCAGAGACCGGACTAGCTTATAATAATACTACTACTGTTTCGTTTGTTTTTAGATTTTATTTATTTGACAGACAGACAGAGAGCAAGCAGAGGGAGTGGCAGAGGGAGAAGCAGGCTTCCCACTGCATAGGGTGCCCAATGCGGGGCTCAATCCCAGGACCCTGGGATCATGACCTGAGTCAGAGGCAGACATTTAACCAACTGAGCCACCTAGGCGCCCTAGTAGTACTATTTTTGTAATAATTATTAGCAGTAGCTTTGGTACTATAATATCTGAGTGCTTACAATTCCCCAGACATTGTACTGAGAGCTTCACTTAATGCCTTCTCTTATAATCTTTCCAATGTCATGAGGTTAGAGCTATTTTTGTGGTCCATTTTACAGATGAGTAAACTGAGGCACAGAGGGGCAAAGGGACTTTCAGGAACCTATTGCTAGATATTGGCAGAGCTTGGACTTGAAGTCCCATCTGTCTGATGTCAGAGAAAAGGCCTGCCTTCTTGGTAGTAGTAGAGTGCCTTAGAAGCTGAGTCTATAAAAGGAGGAAGAAAATGGCTACGTGGGGACTCTGAGCCACTTGCCCCAGAGTTCTTTGAGGATAGCTGTAGACACCCATGGTGGCAGAGGCAGGGTACCTGTTCCACAAGCGAGCTTTCTCTCTCAGGCCCAGGAATAACATTTCCAGTCTCCCTTGCAATTCAATTAGGGATGGTTATGTGACTGCATTCTGGCTAACAGAACGCAAGTTGGAAGTGATGTACGCCGCTTCCGGGCTTGGCCATAAAATCCTTTCATGTGTGATGAGCACAGTGACACTGTCAGAAACACAGAGCCTTGACGTGGAAGGAACCTCAATCCTGGATCACCTGCTGGAAGGGTCATCTGATGACCAAAAGCACTTGCATTTGTGTCCTCCATACCAGTGAGTAAACGTCTCTGTTGGGCCGTCTTTGAGATGGTGAGCTTTATTTGTTAGAGCAGTCGGTGTTGTCCTAACTTAATACACCCACACACTATGGAGGTCCTGATTCTTGGCTCAGAGCTCAGTCGGGTAGTGAGGGGGAAGGCAAGCCATCTCAGGAAAGAAGTGAACAAGGAAGACCCGGGTTTTGTGGCCAGTTGCAAAATGACAAGAAATAATGATTGTCAGGCCAACGAGAGGCTAATGATTACAGAATGTCAAGTCTGGGGTTTGCTGGTTAGTCTTCCTCTCATGCAAACTTCTAATGCAAGGAGCTCACCATATGACCTTAGGAGTCAGTGGAAAATTCTGGAGAGTCCTGAATTCGTGTGCAAAATCACACAGACCAACTTGACCAAGGGAACCTGGCCTTTCCCCAAATTTCCCCAAATTCCCCAAGGGGTATGCACTCAAAAGAGTAAAGAACCCCAGTTGTAAGCTCAACACAATCCGTGTAGGAGGCTTATTTAGAACAGAAATGAAAACCCCAATTTGGCTGAATGTTCTGGATTTTGCATTTTTTCCTTGGGATTTCCACCCCCCCCCAACACCACTTGTACATTGTAAAACTATAAAAGGAGAGCTTTTCTTAAACCCAATACATTAGCAGACAGTACAAGTGTCAACAAGCAAGTGAGCTTGTCCAGGTGAGGGGAGTCACGAATATAACACATAGTTGTCCTGCGGCCAAACAGCGCATTAGGCCAATAGTCATAGGACTAAAAGTGAGCCTTGATCGCTGTTTACCATCTGGCCTACCAGCTTTCTCTCCTCTGTACCAGTAGTCCCCCTTATCCACAGGAGACACGCTCCAAGACTCCCAGTGGGTGCCTGAAATCGCAGATAATACTCAACCCTACACATACTGTGTTTTTTCTTATACATACATACCTACGATCAAGTTTGATTTATAAATTAGGCACAGCAGGAGATTAGTAATAGAACAGAACAACTCTAACAATATAATGTAGTAAAAGTAATATGAATGTGGTCTCCATCTCAAAATACATGACTGTCCTGGGGCTCCTGGGGCGCTCAGGGAGTTAAGTGTCTGACTCTCGATTTTGGCTCAGGTCATGATCTCAGGGTCGTGAGCATGAATCCTACAGTGGGGGACTCTGAGCTCAGTAGGGAGTCTGCTTTTTTCTCTCTCCCACTGCCCCCCCACTCATGTGCGCGCGCTCTCTCTCTCTCTCTCTCTTTCTCAAATAAATAACCAGATCTTTAAAAACTATATATCGGGACGCCTGGGTGGCTCAGTGGGTTAAAGCCTCCGCCTCCGGCTCAGGTCATGATCTCAGTGTCCTGGGATCGAGTCCCGCCATCGGGCTCCCTGCCCAGCGGGGAGCCTGCTTCCTCCTCTCTCTCTCTCTGCCTGCCTCTCTGCCTGCTTGTGATCTCTCTCTGTCAAATAAATACATTAAAAAAAATCTTAAAAAAAATAAAAACTATATATCTTACTGTCCTGTACTCTCCCTTCACGTGATGATGCGAGATGATAAAAGGTCTGTGTGATGAGATGAAGTGGGGGGAATGACAGGCCTTGTGACATAGCGTTGGGCTACAGTGAAAGGAGGATCACCTGCTTCCCGACTACGGCTGACCCTGGGCAGCTGAACCCACGGAAAGAAAAACCGAGGATGGGAGTGGGGGGCACTGCTGTGTTTTGGAAGTGTCTTCACCCTTCAAGTGCCTTGTGGGCACCTCCTTCTCCAACATACCTTCCCTGATCCTGCTTTTCCCTTCTTAATCTCCTGGCCCATCTCATCATCTCATTTAATTATTCTGTATGTACAATGAACTCCCACAAGAGCCATCACCAAGAGAAGGACCAGGTCTGTGCATTAGGCCTCTTTTGTATTCACCAGGGATGCTCGGGAGAGGCCTGGCCTCACGCGACACACTCTGTCCGCACTTGTCTGTGGAGGGGTCATCAGAGGAAAAACACAAACAACCAGACCAGGAGATACAATTCCTGATCCTTAAAGACCTCTTAGGAACAGTGCAGCCTGGGATTGTTGCTGGTGGCCGACATTTACTGATTGCCTGCCCTGGGCGAGGGTCGAAGCCAGATACTTACTCATTCAATCGACAAATATTTATTGAGCACCTATAGGGTGCAGGGATCTGTTCTAGGTTCTGGGGCTGTATCAGTGAATAAGATAGCAAATTTCTCCCCATGAGAGTGGTGAATGAATTTCATCCTGACCAAAGTTAGGGTGCAGATGGGAGGAAGTAGAGGCTAAGAGAAGTGAAGGACATGCCTTAGATCACACAGCTAGGGAGTGAGTGTTGATCTGACTCTGTGTCCCAGGGGCTTGTCAACCCAGCAGGGGGGAAGGGAAAAGAGAAATGAAAGATAGAGGCAATTTACAGAAAAGTTCTGTTTATTGTTCTTCTGTGTCTTCTTTACATAGGAATGAAAAACTTCTTTATGTCAAAACATACATACTATACACAAAACAAGAGAACTAGGAAAACATGTTGGCTAATGAGGAATACATAAAGTTAGTGTTCTTTTTTTCTTTTTTTCAGTTTACTTATTTATGAAGTTATTTAAATAATCTCTGCCCCTAAAGTGGGGCTTGAACTCACGACCCTGAGATCAAGACTCGTGAGCTCTTCCAACTGAGCCAGCCAGGCACCCCCAAAGTTAACATTCTTCATACAGTTTTATAAATCAGTAAGAAACACATTCCAAAAGAAAGTGAGGAGAAGATATTTGTATGTGACACGTACATACAAAGAAGCCAGAAACATGAAAAACGAGAAAACCTCGCAAGGAAGAGAAGAAATGCATATTAAAATAGCAATGGGCTTCCCTTTCTCTTTATCAAATGGGCATTTCTTTAAGGGATGATGCTGAGTGTTGATGGGGATACAAGAACAGGATCTTTCATTCCAGCTTTAGTGATCAATTTTAGGATGTTTTCAAACTGATGGATTCCTCTACCTCTTTAAAATAACAGGGATTTGAAAAGCATCTTTTTTCTCCCTACCTTTCAAAGAGTGTTTTCCAATTTTTTCCCTACAATGAATATGTATCCTTTTCTATAATTAACAATATACATATATGCATTTTTTAAAATTCTATAAATATTGAAGAGAAGATGAGGAAGAGATTTTATTGGTTTTTTACATGCAGCTGAGCATGGTCCTAACCTCAGAGTAGAGGAGCAAATTCATCGTCGGCAGTTTCCAATGTATCTGATTGCGTCCTCACCTGGCCCGTCTGTGGTTCCCTTCCTCGCCGCTCCTGGGCAGAGCCCCCTCACCAAGTGCTCCAGTTCCCCGAGCGACGTCTGTGTGGTTTCTCTGGTTGCTGTGTCAACTGCCTTTATCGAGGTGGTTCGCAACCCCGGCTGCACTCCAGAACCACCTGGAGTGATTTGAAAAATAGTCATACCAGGTCCATCCCCAACTACTTCACTAAGGCTGTCTGTGATTTCATGTTAGTGTTGTTGAGAACCAGGAGCCTGTAGGCTGGATCCGGCTATGTACGTCTAGTTATTCTTTGTGCCTGGGTCTAGGTCATGTGGTAGAATACAGGCTTGTTGAATTGAGTTAAATAGGTGTGGTTTCCCAGGCCTCCAGCATCAAGAATTCTGATTTTGCTGCTTCTCTCTGTGTGTGTGTATGTGTGTGTGTGTTTGTTTTTTTTTGGATGGTAACTCAAGGTGACAAACAGAGACGCATAAAAGGTGTCAGATCTCTATGTGAGTCAGCACACCGTTCTTTCAAAATTTCAATTCCTGGGTTGTTATAGTTCAAAGCACCTGCAGTTCCTTCCAGGTTGCCTTTTTTTTTTTTTTTAAATAAATTATTGTGTGTGTGTGTGTGTGTGTGTGTGTGTGTTTAAAGATTGTATTTATTTATCTGACAGGGAGAGAGAGAGAGAATGAGCAAAAGCAGGGGGAGCAGCAGAGGGAGAGGGAGACACCTCCCCCTGAGCAGGGCACCCCATGTGGGGCTCGATCCCAGGACCCTAGGATCATGACAGGAGCCGAAGGCAGACGCTGAAGGACTGAGCCACCCAGGTGCCCCTAGTTCCAGGTTTATTGTGAAAATTTCAAAGCAAGATGAATTTTGATTCATTTAGTTTAACAAAGGAGTATGCGTCATTGCACTGTGTGACAGAAGCAACAGTGTGCCACCAAAGGATGTGTTACTGTATTTATTCATCTCTGGCACTTGGTAGGTGCCCAATAAATATAAGATGAATGAATGAATGAGTGAATGGCTGAATGAATGAATGACAAAACTGAAGCCAGGAGAGTACAGTGTCTCTAAATTCATATTTGTCTCTTTGAAGGGTTTCTAGCTCCTCCAAGTACTACCTATCCTACTTTTCACCACTACATTTGTCTTTGGAACTTAAGTTGAATATCACCGTTTTTGGTGAGTGGGTTGCTCGGAACAACTCGCCCTAGATCATCGTCAAAGTAAACCAACCTAGGGGCTAGGGCAATATTCTAGAGCATTCACTCCAGAACCTGGGCACCTGTAGATGATCTGTCAGTTTCTCAGACGCCAGCATTTGCTCTCCTACCAAATTCCCCCTTCCTCGCTGCTCTGATGAAAGACTCTAAAACCCAGGTATGAGCCTCCCCAAATTTCTCCCGTTGCATCTGCTTGGTCGACAGCGGTGGTACTGTGAAAGCAAATGTCACCGCAACAGCCATAATTTAAGACGTCCTTTTAAAAAATTTCAATTTCATCATTTCACAGAAGAATAGATCAATATTTCTACAGTTAAGAGTTTAGTTAAAAACCCTGCTGTGCAATGAAATAATGCATCTGCTATTGGCGTAGAGCGACTGGGATGTTAATTCCCTGGTTTTGTGTCAGTTAAGGGCAAATTAGCCTTCCAGCACCAGTCATGACTCATTATGTCATTATGGGGAAGGCACTTACTGTACCTCCACTACTATGCAATTTAGATCCAATAAAAATTGTGACAGCGTTTTTATCCACTTCATTAAGCTACTAATTTCTTGTAAAAAAATGTACATTAATCTTTTTATAGCTTCATGCAGAGTGGCATATTTTTAGACTCTAACATTGATTAGGTCCTGGTTAAGAATAATTTTCACAGTACTTTTAAGAAATGTAAATAAAGTTACAATAATTTAATTTTTCAACATAGTTATGACAGTATTGATCTTAAAATGAACATGTTGGCTGAATTAAATGTGTAGCCCAAATGAAATACAGACTGAATATTTAAACATGCAACAAATTACAAAGCACGGCTTAACAATACCCTGCAAACAGAATGAAGAGAGGGAGCGTGAACCTCCATGGAACATATTAATTGCTCACATTTTAAAAGATGTAAATGGGGATTTTTTTTTGACATCTGACTTTTCATACCCAAATGTTTAAAAAATACAGTAAAAAATTGTCTTCCTCCTTTGATTTTTCGTTCTTTGTTAAGTATTTTAATGGCCCTTCTGCCTGAATGCATTAGGGAAAAGTAGAAAAGGGAAAAGTTCCCTCTACCAAGGTTGTGATATTAACCTGGAGTCAGAGATGTGCCCGAGATTTTCAGAGGTTTCTGTGGGCAGTCTAGGGTGTTTGCTGGCTGGAGCTGCTCCTAGTCACTCCAAGAACCCACTCTCCCCAGGTCATTTTTGAACAGGACGAACCAAGCCATGAGTCACGTCCTCACTGGCCGCAAAGGCGAGCTCGAAATGCTGGCTGATATTTGACGCAATTATGTAGATTTCCCGTTAGATCCTGGCCGGCCATGCTGGACTTGTCTCCTTGCTCTGGACTCCTTGCACTACATTCTGACTTTGGCCCCTTCTGACAGTAGTGCTTTCTGCTTTCCCACACCAGGGAACCCCAGCTCTGTCCCGGCTTCTCACCCTACCCTGTTCTAGCCCCTTGGCGAGTGTCCACAATATCAGCCCCCAACCCCCCCCCCCCCCCCCCCCCCCACCCCCCCCCCCGGGGACACACAGGGAGTGAGAGGCGGGGCGGGAACCATTCACTGTTATCACAGGGCACACGAGAGCTCTCCGACAGTGCTGAACTGGAGTCAAAGACTTCTGTTCTCCCAGAGAAGAGCGTTGTCCCCTCTCCAAGCACGTCCCTGTCTCCTGTGAGGAGGCTTTGTGAGGGGTGAGTACAAAAGGCGGCTACAGAACCAAAGTTCTAGCGCTGAAAGGCCTCCCTCTCTATGTGGGAATTCCTCCTGGGACATCACTGGCCAGCTACGTATGGATGCTTCCGATGCTGGGAAGCTCACTTCGAAAAAATTATTTGAATTTATTGAGTCCTGTCTCTTTCCCAAAAGGACTGACAGTGAGTGTCGAGAAGAGCTTCCTGCCTCATCCCATGATCACGTTCATCGGGACAGGGCTCGTGGGAGCTGTTCTGAGTCCTGCCGGCAGCCGGTCACGGTCATGTCTCAGGATGAAAGATGCTGCAGCCGCTGTGAAGGGTAATGATGATCCTCTTACCGGTGCCCAGGTCCCTGGTTCTGATGGTGTGATCGTCCCCAGGTAGGCTAGTGTGGGGCCAGCAGCCTGTCCTTAGCCTGTGGCCCAAGCAGCATCTTCTCTGGTCCTTGGTTCCTCTCTGGAAATGGTCCTTTTGCTCTCCGGCTGCCCCGGGCCCTGAGCTCACGCAGAGCATCCTTCCCTGGGGTTTCTCTAAAGCCACTCCTCTTCGCTGCAGCCACTTTCTACTGTTTATGGCTGAGCCACGCTGCTCCTCAGAGGGAATCTCATTTCAGCTGAGCAGGGCTTTACCCATTAACCCACTAAGAAGAGCAGTCAGGCTCAGCCTTCTTCTCATAAGAGCATCACTGCCTCTCGGTGAGGCAGTCAGATAAACTGCAACCCAGAGAGGCAAAGCGACAAACCCACGGCCACACAGCTGTGAGGCGGAGGGAGCCAGGATGAGCACCCTGGCCTTCTGCCTGGGGATCCCGTGCTCAGTGCATCAGAGCTTACAAAATGGCCAAGAGCTTGGACAACCGGGGGGATGGGAGGAGTGGGTAGGGGAGATTTGGGCTCAGACTCTAGCTCCCACTTACGAGTTGACTTGGGTTGGGTAGTTACCTAACTTCTCTGAACCTCTGCTTCCTCTTGTATGAAGTGGAAATCAATGCTTTTGTTTTGTTTTTAAGATTTTATTTATTTATTTGACAGACAGAGATCACAAGTAGGCAGAGAGGCAGGTGGTGGGGGAGCGGAGTGGAAGCAGACTCCCTGCTGAGCAGAGAGCCAGATGTGGGGCTCAATCCCAGGACTCTGGGATCATGACCTGAGCCGAAGGCAGAGGCTTAACCCACTGAGCCACCCAAGTGCCCCTGGAGATCAATGCTTTTTAACTTCCCATGGTCGTGGTGAGGGCAGCATGAGGCAAAATGTGAAACCCTCAGGCTCATAGCTGGCACACAATGAACTCAATAATGGTTGCCATTATTATTATTACTGTCATTACTATTACTTCATTCGAACCTCACCATGACCCCCTCTCCCCGTGGTGGGTATTTATTTATGAATATTCATAATCACAATAGCTGAAACTGACAGAGGGGAAGGCGAGGCTGGGCATAGTTGGTTAGGATGCCCCCAGAACCTTTATTTCTATATTTCCCCTTTATTTCTCTGCCCAGGCCCAGCCTCACTTTGTCAAACTCCAACACCAGAAGGCTCCTGTCCTCTTTCTTCCTTTCCCTTGCCCAGGCTCAAGGCTGCGGGGCCCCACGGCTGGGTGGCTTCGGGTCCTCTAGGGGGCCACCTGGGTGGCACGGAGGCAGGGGCTAGGGCAGCAGGAACCAGCGCGGAGGAGGAGCGGGCCTGTACCTCAGGCACCCAGCCCCTCTCTCCAGGAAACACCCGTATGCTGGGGTCAGGTAATTACTCCCGGCAGAAATCTCTTTCAACTTAAGTATAGGGTTGTGCATGTGACGCTGTCTGCAAGGAAGCCTAGAGGACCGGCGGGAGGTTAAGTTCTGTTTCTCTTCAAAACAATGATTCCCCCGAGGATTGATATAAATACTCCGTCAGTTTCTTATTATGAGAATGTGAAGGAGCGGGTGGTTGCATCTTTCTAATTAAGACTTGAAGAAATAAAGTCAATGACAGGGACTAAATTAGACTTGGACGGTTGTCGCCCTCCCTGTCCTTCTGTTCCCGGTACACCTTGGTTCCCTCCGGGGACCGGCGCGCGGGCCTGGTTCTGCGCTCCCAGGCAGGCCCGGCCCCCCACGCCCCAAGCAGGAGCTGAGCTGGCTGCGAAGTCCCTAGTAGGAGGGGCTTGCTTTTGCAAGCTCTTTTGCCAGATGGCATTTGATACGAATATTGATGTTAATGGCGTTTGGATAATGACGCTGTCTGTGGCAGGGGCTTTATTACTGTTATGAACGGTGCGGTCCAGGAGGGAACCATTCCGTTTAGTTACCTTTGTGTGTGAGTTGCAAATGTTTAACAGACAATTATCAGGAGACGGAGTTCTAGGGGATTTGGGTTATTTCTGGATTCCACCGCAGGGCTCGAAATCAGTGCGCGCAGAGGAGCCCAGGCGCTTTGGAGGAGCGGGTCGGGGCTGCCTGAGCTCATTTCCTTTCTGCAGAGACTGGTCACCTTAAGTCTTCCCCGTTTGATTTTGCCATTCTCGGGTTGGTGGGCGGGGAGGGGGGGGGGTCTGCTTTGTTGCCACCTCTCCATACCAGATACTTCAAAACCCTACCTTTTACACTTCCTGGGGGAGTTTGAGCTTCTTCCTATTAAAAATGAATAATAAAATCCTCCGCTTTCATCCTAATGGGGTTAGTAGGAGGTGTTTAGCTTTTTATAGCTACCTCGATGATCGAATGAGGCAGATGAAGCCATCACAAAATTAAGGAAGAGGTCATCATTAGAAGGCCAGGGACCAAAGCCTCTTAAAAGCATTCCTGGTCTTAATTCAAAGCGCCTCTCTGGAGAGCTTCAGGGAGAAGAGGTTGTGGGTTTCCTCGGTTGGAACCAAAGCTTTGGCAAGGTGGGGACCCATGTGGCAGGCTGCTGGGCAGGGGCTGTGAAGGCCCAGGCTCCATAGAGCAAGTGTGACACTTGCAAGATGGATTATCTGGGGGGTAGCTGGGCCTGTTTCCCTGCATCAGGCAGAAACCTGCCCTGGTGAGAAATGGATGAACGTAGGAGTGGGTCCTTAGGTGTTTTGGGGGTTCTAGAAAATGGCTTCAGAGACTGGGCTGGAGGATGCCTCTGACCAAATGCTCCTGGGATCTAAGATATCAGGCAAAATGGGAAATCAGGAGGCTGAGCTGAACTTCTGGAAACAGCATAAAAATGGATTGTTGTGTGTGCTCCCAGCATAGCTCTGAATCTGAATACAAAATAGAGAAGATGCTCTTTTGCTCCTTTCAGACTAATGATTTTGTCCTTTTTCCCTCTCCTCCTCGTTTTATTTCTTCATCTATAACATCTGCAAGAGGGCAGCCAGACAAATAAAACTGCGCTAAGCTCGCCTAATGCCAGCCATTGATCCAAGGGTGGGACCCGATTAATCAATGGGATTTTAGCGGTGCTCTCATCCCTAAGGGACATCAGGCCCGCAGACAGCTCTTGCCTCTGCAGAGGGGAGGAATTTGAGAACAGATGCAGCTGATTCTGTGTGTGGGTTCTAGGAGGTGGTGAGAGGTGGAGTGCTCACCCCCCCCCCCCCCCAGGAAGAGACTTTGTGGCAGTTTTAGACAACCTTGGGTGTTTGATTGTCTTGCTTTGGGGATGTTTGCTTGCTCTGCAGTGTGACCTCATTGCAGGATTTGCTGGACTCCAGGGCTGGGCCCTGCAGGAGATGGGAAGGGATTTTTAGAACAGAGAAAACCTCACCCAACATACTAGGCACCTCCCACATAATGGCAAGCCTGGGGAATCATCTCTAACCCTCTCACTGTGCGGTAGAAGATATGGGCCCAGCAAGGGAAGAGACTTGCTCAAGGTCACACAGTGAGTTGGAAATGCTGTGGAACCAGAATTCAAGTGTCCCAGGAGACAAGCTCTTTGCCTTTCCTGTGTCTGTAAGAATGAGTCAGGAAATTTGTTGCAGTTGCATGAAAGACTCAAGGGGTTGATACATGTGGTTCTAGAGAATTCAGGCAGGGTATAGATCCCCAGACTGAAGAATTCAATTTGAAAAAATTATATCTAAAAAATAGGCTGGATAATCCTTTTCTTCCATTTTCTTGAACACATTTTTAGTGTTAGCTATCACACATATGTAGAAGAGTTCATAAAACACAGATACAATCTGACAAATAATTCGTAAAGGAAATGCTTTTGCAAACACCATGGGGGTCAAGAAATAGAGTATTGCCAACCCCCCAAAAGCCCACTGTGTGCCCCTCCCTTATCTCAAGCCCTCCCTCCTAGAAGTCACACCTATCTCCACTATTGTGATGACCCCTTACTAATTTTCCTTTATAAATTTTCAACAAAAATAGCTTCTTGGTGCCTGCTTTTAAACTTTGTATCAGTGGAATCCTCCTTTATGCATGTGCTCTTTGTGTCTTGTTTCTTTGATTCAACATTAGAGATTCACTCCTGTTTTTGCCCATAGCTGAATTTTATTCCTTTTTATTACTAGTGATTTTTTACATGAAAATTATTTTAAAGAAACCACCAGAGCTCTGCCCTGTGACATAAAGTGTGATTTTTGATATAGTTCAGTCCAGGGGTTGGGTTTGGGGACAAGGGTGCCCCAGAGAGGTTTTTTTTTTTAATTTTAATTTTTTTTTTTAATATTTTGGTTCTGTTTGCCCAGACCAAATACCAATATCTTTTTATAGCTTTAGGGACTTGTTTCATGAATTCCTTGAAAACATAAACTAATTTAAGGGATGCAGGATTGTGCTGGAGTCCAGATTTCCACAGTGCTGAGCAGGAGAAGGAACCCCAGAATTCCTTGCTTTGCAAATGAGGTGCTTAACCTAGACTGTGAGTCCCCTGCGGGTAGGAGCTATTTTATAGGTCTTACTTCTCCAAGGCCCAGTAAAGAGTCAGTCCCTAGCAGGAGATCAATAAACATTTGCCCAGGGCAGGAAAGAATGAAGATCATTCAGAGCAGCCCTCTGCAGGAAGCCTGGATTTCCTCAACAATACAGACTTCAGTGACCAATGATGAAGGAAAGAACTATGTCCTGATATCTTACGAGATTCCACCAAATGCAAAAAAGCCAGCTTCATGGTGGAGGCAGGAATCTTGATCATCCTTCGTACGTTTGTGGCTTATATTCAAAAGGACCCGAGAAAGGTCAGTGTTGACCAGAGATTCACCTATTTCTCAGGAAATCACATAAAAGGGAGTGTGGGATGAGACACTCATTAAAAACAAAGTATGCAAGGAGCATTTGCAGGTGGCTGTTGGAGGGCTGCCTAGGGCTGCTCCAGGTATCCTGCTCTGAGGAGTAGGATTTGGGGCCCCTGTGAAGCTTCTCTAGGAAGCTCTTGCACACCTGCTTAGTCCAGAAGGGAAGTTGAAATGAGGCCATCTCTGCAGGTTCAGCGGGTTGAGCGGGTTGGAGGGCAGTCTGCCCGTTCTCTCCCCTTCCCCAGCCAGGTCGGACATTGGGACAGCTACCATGGCAGCGGCAAATGCATATTGCTTGAATTATTGTTAAGTTTTAAAAAGCTCATTATTTACATAACTGTCTTAAAATATTTAGGACACTGAAGGCTTATTGCAGGATTGCTCCCCTGCCATTTTTAGGGCCCATGCAAGCTCTTAGAACTTTCGTGGTCTCCATACTGGAAGTGGAAACACACACACACACACACACACACACACACACAAAACCTGTACTTTTTTTTTTTTTTAAGGTATTCACTGTAATTTGCATGTATTTATTTGTGGGATTGTCCGCTAAGTCAACCTTCCCCACCAGATGTGAATCCCAGTTCTGTTTTGATCACCAGTTTTCAGCTGAGGACTTAATAGGTACTTGGTGATGGGTAAATATTTGTTGAATGAATGATGGGTGAATGCGGAGGGGTCTGGCTCAGTTGTGGGTTGAAGAAAAAGGATGGGTCCTCCTCTGACCCCATTCAGGCCTCAGTGAAGGACGGTTCGGAGCTCTCAGCTGAGAACCACCGCCCGAGCCCCCGGAGAGCCCTGGAAGGCGCCGCGGGGAGGCCCGCCTTCCTGGAAAGCCTTGCTTGGAATTGTCTTCAAAAGCTGCGACGCAGCCCCCGGAGTTTGAGCACGAATAAATCATTAGCATTTTATTTACAATTCTGGGTTTACAATTCCTAGAAAAGGATCCTGCTGTTCAGTGCGGATTCCTGCTTTGCTGCCTTTCCGCAGCGCCTCCTTCCTCTCCCGTCTTTGGGGGAAGGGGTTAGCTCAAGATTTGTTTGGACCAGAGCAGGGTGGGGAGCCGACGCACAGAGGGGGTGGCCTCGAGGAACGAGGGTGCACCATTCCCGGGGTCTCGCGTTTCCCGACGACCCTGAGCGGAGAAGCCCTATCCTCTCTTTTCACCGGCAAGGGAGGTTTGATTCCAAGAGAGCCGGAGACTTGTCCAAGGTCACACGCAGCTCGTGCTGCGTTTGCACCCGAGTCCTTGGCCTCCAAGCCGAGCTGCCGCGGACCCCGGGAGCCCTCTCCGCCCCGGCCCGGCTCGGGTCCCCCCCATCCCCGTCGCCTGCCCGCCGCGCCCGCTAGATGGCAGCCTTGGTCTCCGCCGCGCCGAGCGCGCGCAGCCGGGGGCTCTGAGGGCGTCGCAGCCGCGCTCGGGACGGGTTGGCTGGAGGCCCCGCGGGCTGCTCCACGGGAGGCGCTGCAGTTGGCACCCAGGCCCGGGGTTGCAGAGTCCATGCGACCGAACGAAGAGAGTTGCTGGAAGCAGCCCAGGCTCCCCGTTCCCGAACTGGAGCGAGGGCTTGGTCCAGGCTCTCCCTGCGCGGGGTCCGAGGGCTCAGGGAGGGCTGCTGGGTGGCGGGCACTTCCTGCACTGGGCAACCCCCTGGGCAATGCGGGACGCGAGTCCAGGGCCGGATTGGGCCGGGTGAAATCCGCGGCGGGAGGCCACCCTGTCTAACCAGATCCGGTCACCTTAGACGTAGCCTACGGTTAAAAGTTAAAGCTTCCCCCCTCCGCCTCTCCCAGGCTTGGTTGTGATGAGCCTCGTACTAGCAGCGCAGGGGTCTGAAGTCAGTTTCCGCGGGTCCCTCAGCCACAGCGACGGTCCTCCCCCTCAACACCCACCGTGGCAGGTGGGATCACCCCCGCCCCTCCCCACGGTCCAGCTACTGGAGAGAGATGGCTGTTCGTGTCTAGGAGGTGGCCTTGAGTGGGGGAGGGGAGCTGGAGCGGGACAAACCTTGCCTTTCCCAGAGCAGAGAGAAGGTGGCTCCCAGGGACTGGGGTCAGTCCTATTGTCTCTGGAAAGTGTGATATGAAGTATCAATTGATTTTATCACCCCCTTTCTTTGAGGCTCCAGTTTTTAGGGTCTCTGCCTTCAAGGGTCTACATTACTCTGCCGGGAGCTGCCTCCCGGGCAGGTGAGCTCTACAAACATCTCTCACCTCCCTTCTCCAGTGAACTTCCTTCTCTGGAGGTGGTTTCTGTGCTTTTTAGGAGGAAGGGGGCTCATCTGAATTTGTCTTGGCCTAATGGCTGTTTTTATGCATTGATCACTGACCGACTTGAACCGCTTCAGGTTCTGAGAAACCAGGTCTTGCCTTGGCACTTGGAGATGGGGACACCGAGGTTCAGAAGGGGGAAGACCTTTGTCAAGGTCACTCCAGGAAGTCCAGGTCTTCTACTTTAGGATTCTTGCTGCCAGATAGAAGACTTCTCTACTTAGTCCTTGCCAAATTCTTAAGTTTGCATTGATTTTGAGAAGCATCGGAGGCTGTGTTCCCCAGGGCATGGAGGGTTAGGTGCCAGGAGTGGGGTTAGGCGTTGAAGCCGCCTTGTTCTCCCTCCTGTGGCTCTCCAGGCTGTGCCTTCCCCAATCGGGGCCCTGCAGGTCAGGTCTGATGAGGGTGGCCACGGAGTTAGGGAATGGCGGTGGGAACAGCCATCGATTCTGTCACCCTGGGAAGGCGGCCTGCCTGGCGGTGGAGAGAGGTACAAGAACCGCACCCCCCACCCGTACCCCGTACCCCTCTGTTAAGATTAGAATTTCCATGAAAGAGGCGCTCTCTAATGGAGCCTGTCAAATCGGCTCAGGCCTCAATGGCTCAGAGCACACCCGCCGAGAGCCCTCCGAGTGTGGGATCCCATGCGTTAACTGTGCCTTGCGTGCGCACCAAGGACGCAGATTTCGATTTCGAAAGGGACTCGGATCTGGCACCTTGCAGGCCCGCCATCAAATTACTCGGTAATGACTCCACACAGCCGTGCCATCCGCGGGATCGCGGCGAGCCCGCCAGCCACGGAGGGGGTGAAGGTGAGTGTCCCCGAGGCTCCTGGGAGCGCAAGGGGCGGAGAGGGCCTCTCCGAACCCCCTGGGCAGGGCCCCCTTGGACGGCGTGCAAGCCCCCAGAGCGACCGTCCTTCCTGACGGTGGGAGAGGCTGTTGGGGGGAACCGCGAAACTTGTGTCGGCGGCGGCGTCAGTCTTGCAAAGCGGTAGCCAAGCAGTTTGCAGCGCGTTCTGTTCCCCGCGCTGCCGCCACCGCCTCGGCTCCTCTGCGCCTGCAGGGGAGGGGGAGGGGGAGGAGGTGACCGAGTTCACGTCCCCACCGCTGCCTCTCCGGGAGTGATGGATGGCTGTCTACTCAGGCGGGGGAGCGCCTACACAGCTCCCTCTGCAGGGAGCGGCGCTCAGCCTCCCACCCTCGGCGCTGCGGCTGCGGCAGACGCCCTGCCCCAAATGCTCGAGGGCTATGGGCTCTGGGTCCTGCAACCTGGCCAGTTGGTTGGCGCTAATGAGACCGGCGTCTCTGGTGTCATCCTGATCTGTGGCAGTCTTGCACACACGTCCATCCTGCCTTCCGGGCTCGACAGGCCCAACCTTTTACATCAGACCCACCGTCGGTCTTCGGAACTCCTATCTCTGAGGCGGAGCGGGTGCGGGAACTCACCTGAGTTATCTTCGGGTGGCATTTTGGGCCTGGGTTAGGGAACAGCTTACTTCTGGGAAGGCAGATCACAGAGGCTGGCTATTTGTTCATCTCTTCATTAAAAGATACGGCATTAAAAATTCCATTCATGGAAGGCTATAGTTAATCAATTATAGGAGTTGGATTCTATGTGGTCTTTCATTTCTCCCTCCCCTCAAATGTTCTTCTATATCTTCCCTAGTTGGGAATTCTGAAATCAAAACCTGGGAGTGGGAGTGAGGGTTGGGGAGGGGTAGATTGGGGAGAAGCCTCTCCTGTTGGAAGGGATTTTTTTTTTTTTTTTTTTTTTTCCCTCGCTCTTTGCCTCATTGGAGGGAATCCTTGGGTCCAGTTCACCATGCAAAACCAAAACCCAGCTGTAGCTTTAGGGCATGATGTGTGGATGCTACTGCCCTTGGGGGCCAAGGTGCTTTAAAAATTGACCTCACCAACAGTATGAACAATACTAATGATGCAAATAATAATGTGGGGCAGCTACATTTCTTGGGCACCTAGTATGGTTCGGGTACTGTGGATTTAATCTCCGTTATATTACTTAATCTTCAGAGTAGACCCCATAAAATCGGTGCTATTATTATTCCCATTTGGCACAGGACACTGAAGCTCAGAGAGGTTAATTGACTTGCCTAAAGTGACACAGCTGGAAAGGGACAGAGGCAGAACTCAGCTTAAGTTCTGATTTCAAAGCCTTGGGCTTAATTACTCTTCTCTGTTGTTACAGAAACTTGCAGCTATGTTGCTGCAAAGCACATTTGTAGGCTGGGAAATACCCTTTAAAATTCTTTTACAGTTTTGCAATGAATGGATATTTGGCTCTGCTGGTTCTCTCTCTCTCTCTCTCTCTCTCTCTCTCTCTTTTTTTTTTCCAAAGCAGACTGAAAAACAAAAACAAAAACACCCTAACTGTTGCTTTCCAATGGGTCAGCCAGATCAGAGGAGGAAGAAACTGCTGAGTTTCACTGTTGACTTTCATAAAAGAGAAGTTGCCTTAGAATTATTTGTCTTAAAAAAAGATCCATTAATGTAACTAATATTTAGTGCACTTACTGTGAAGTCATCTGGAGTGTCTTCCTTTTGCCACTGTACCCTCTTCCTGGCGTACCCCAGAGTCCATTCTGCTTGGCTTTCACCTTCTGTGAGGTTGTAAGAGGGCCACCCAATGAGAAAGCTCTGCAGAGACTGCTCAGCAGAACTGGCCCAGAGCCATGGAGAGTGAGAAACTTTCAAATTTCAAAACTGCCCTGGGCCAATTTAATAAACTTCTGCCACCTCCATCCTCTCCACATTTTTGAATTCTCAAAAATTCACTCCCATCTAAGATGCGTACAAGAGTGGAAGGATTTTGGAATGTTAATAATGCAGAATTTTACAGCGTAGCGAGGTGAATTCTCAAGGGGTAGCGGTTAACATCTGCTTTCTCTTCCCCAGATAACAATGGGAGAAACCCGTGCCCTGCATGCACACACACAGAGCCAGGATTGTGAGAGTTGAGTTTCTCTCTCTTCTCTCTAGGCAAAGAGATAAATTGTCCCCAGATCCAATGCCGGGAATAATAACCAGAAAATTTGGATGTGCCAAGAGTGACAGTGATAGCAAAAAAAACCAAAACCAAAACCAAAACCAAAAAACAAACCCAACCAACCAAACAAAAAACAAAAACCAAGCCAGATCTCTCAGGGGTATGTTCTGGGCTGTGAACAAGACCCTGTCTTCCAGGGGGTCTGGAAGATGGCAAAAAGCTCTGTGCTTCCTCCCGACAGAGCAATTCTTAGCCAGCAGTATCAGAGTTGTGGTCCTGACGTGTCCCCTGGGAAGCAGCACGATGCTTTGTACCGGAAGGAGACAAAAAGAGAGAGTTCAGTCTCTGGTTCCAGATACAAGCTTTGGAACATTCAGGGAAGGACTCTTGTGCTTGTCCGCTGAGGGGTTCTGTGTTTCTGCCGCCATATCTGCCCTTCACCCTAAAGGCTAGTCACTACTGGTGAGCTCTGGAAATGGAGGAAATTGGGTCCCAGTTCCGCATCTGCCCATCCGCACCTTCTGAGCCTCACGGTCTTCTGGTTGTAAAATGGAGATAGTAGTACTGTCCTCGTGGGTTTTGGTTTGCTTAGCATAGAGTCTGGCTCAATACATGGTAACTACTTTTAAAAAATAACACGTAAATGTAGTCCATGCTTGTTTTTTTTAAGACCCATTTCACACCCTTTGAGCTGCTCATTTTAGGGAATAAAATGTTCTATGACTTGGAACCAGGTGACCCAGAATATAATTTCTGATCTAGCCTTACCCTATAGATTCACTTGGATAGCTCTATGGAAATGATCCAGATTCAAATCTAGGAGCAGTGCAGACACGCTTTTTAAGGGACTCTCTTGGTTAGTTTTTATCGGTTAACAAAAAAAAAAAATGACCCAGAAGTTATTTTTAAAAATGAAGAATGCCAACCTTTTGCTTGCAGCTACCTAGGGATTTTTATCACAGGATTTTGGAGCTGAAACAAATGTTCCTATATGTTGCAACAATATCTTCGAGCTTGCAGAAATGTGAGGAAGTGGCTGGGTCTCATTGTGCAGTTGCCATTTTAGCCGAATATTGGAAGCTCTGAACCTGTGCACGTGCTTCTCTCTGTCGCTTGCATAATGCAATTTAAATCCCTTGTTAATTTCCAGGTCGAGTTTCATTCATGAGGATAATCTTTAATTGATGTTAAATATAGGGATCAAGTTAAGTGCATTATTTCTTTTTTACAAAGTGCTAATTGTTCATGTTCTCATAAATTATTTTCTCTTCTCATGTAGCAGGTTTTATGAAAGAACTTTTCAGCCAGTGCTTTTAACCTCATTGTATGAATATTATCCTGTAATCAGCAGGTCGTTCAGGTCCCTCCCGTGCTGATGATCTCCATGTCACCCTTTGGAGTAGAAAGGAGAAGAAAAATGAGCTCATTTTTGAGCGCATTTATATATGGGTGGTTCACAGATATTAAAAAATATTTATATTCAAACATTTTAAACTTTAAGTACCTCTTTTCAGCTGTTCTGTCCCTACTGGGACCTTTGAGGGATTCAGCCTAAATCTACTTTTTTTTTTTTTTAAAGTCCAAACAAGTTACTGACTTTATTTTATTTTAGTTTTGTTTAGTTTTAATTGTGTTAAAATATACATAACATAAAATTTTCCATCTCACTCATTTTTTTTTAAGATTTTATTTATTTATTTGACAGAGAGAGATCACAAGTAGGCAGAGAGGCAGGCAGAGAGAGAGGAAGGGAAGCAGGCTCCCTGCTGAGCAGAGAGCCCCATGCGATGCGGAGCTCGATGCGGAGCTCGATCCCAGGACCCTGAGACCAGGACCTGAGCTGAAGGCAGAGGCTTAACCACTGAGCCACCCAGGCACCCCTCCATCTCACTCATTTTTAAGTGTACTGATCACTAGTGTTAAGTACATTGACAAAGTGTCAAAGTGTAGCCAATTGTCAGAATGTTTTTCATCTTGCAAAATTGAAACCCTTTACTCAATAAACAACTCCCCATTCCTCCCTCCCCCAGTCCCTGGAAACCACACTTCCACCTTTGGCATCTATGAATTGGCTACTTCAGGTATCTCATATAAGTGGAATCATATAGTATTTACGCGCGTGTGTGTGTGTGTGTGTGTGTGTGTGTGTGATACTGGCTTATTTCCCTTAGCATAATGTCCTCAGGTTTCATCCATCCATGTGTCAGAATTTCCTTCCTTTTAAAGGCTGAATAATATTCTTTTTTATGATCATACCACCTTTTGTTGATTCATTTATTCATTGATGGACAGCTGGTTTGTTTCCAGCTTTTGGCTGTTATGAATAATGCCGCTAGGGACGTAGGTGTACAGCCAGAAACCACTTCTGATCATTTCATTTATTCTAAAAATGTTTAGCTATGTTCAGGAAAAGCCCTGCACTGAGCTACTGTAAGGAGTTGAGAAAGATGGTATGTCTGCCCACAAGGAGCTTGCATAAAAGGGAAAGACAATAGTAATATCCCTATTTACTGAGTTGTTATGTGCATCGTTTTATTTAATCTTCTGTAGGACCCTCTGAGGGAGGTGCTCTTTTAGTCCTCTTTTATACATAAAGAAAATGAAGTTCAGGACCATTATGTCACTTGCCCAAAATCATCATAGTCAAGGGACCTGGGATTTGAACCTAGCCTTGTTTGACTCAAAGCCTTGCCCTTAACCCAAAGAATACTGTGCCTCTTCACGGGGATGAAACTCCATAAAAAGGAGGTGAGGGAGCTGTGTCTCTTGGGAGAGTGACAGACACTGTGCCGGGAGGGTTCCGAGGGGATGAGATGGCTCCTCTTGGGACCGGAGCAGGCTTCTTGAAGGAAGTGATGTTTGGGCTGGAGCTGGGAGGATGAGGAGGATTTGGGTGGGCAGAGCTGGAGGGGAGAGGATTTGTGAGAAGGGACAGCATGAACAAAGGCCCAGGGCAGAGAAGACAGGAGGGATGGGGCAAGGCAAGCGCTTTGGGTGGAGTAGAAAGGCACTCACTGATGTGGCTGCAGAGATACTTATGGAATCAAGCCATCGGAGGGGCAAGCACCGAGGGATGTGACTCTCCTTTCATAGCCGGGAAACCAAGCTTCTAGAAGGAACACAGAGCTGGATCTGTAGACTACTCGTGCTTGATCCATTGCAGTTGGGAAAGGTGGAGGGTCTGGTTGTAGGTGAGGTGGGAAAGCATTGAAGTATTTTGTGGAGGGATGACATAGTTGGGACTGTCTGGGCCTTTTGACCTTGTATTCTGAGCCCCAGAACCACAGGGCACTTTAGACGTGAGCCTCGTGTCAGGGGGCAGTAACACACCCTGGTTTGGGTTGTGGGCCTGTGCTGAGTGGGCAGGGCAGCCCCTTCCCCAAAACTGCTAGAAGCCAGCTGTTGTCTCCTGCAAAGCTACTGAGTGTGCTTCTTCCACCCTGGGTAAATTTCCAGACCTTTATTCTTTTTCTTTTTCTTTCTTTCTTTCTTTTTGTTTTTAACAGCTGAAAGCAGTAGGTGCAAGGGTGGTTAAGAACACAGGCTCTGGAGTCAGACAGGTGTGGGTTGGAACCCACCTCTCTGTGCTACAGTGTTCTCAGTGTAAAAAGAAGAATGCGGTAGGACTCAGGTGCAGATCAAGTGCAAATCCATATGGAAGCAAGGAGGGTACTTGGCATTAGGAAGCTCTAGTTCAAAGCTAGGGCTACTGTGGGTGTTCCCAAGATGGCTCAACAAGATATTTTCCTTTCAGTAGCAGCCCCATGGTGGTGGTGGCGGGGCATTCCCCATGGGCCATCAGGCTGCAGATCCTGCCCTTGATCTAGAACAACAGGGAAACCAAAGAGGGCCTAAGGCCGAGGTCAGGTGTTAAGCATCTAATTTTGGATTTTGACAGCCCTCCTCAAGTCAGGAAAGCTTGATGCTTGGGACTGAAGAAGTCAGAACTTCCTGCTCTTTCTTCCATTCCACAGATTACTGGTTAATGGCCTGCTATGACAGGTATTTCCCAAATGATGTCTGCACGTGGAGGTAACTGAAACACCACACAGGCCATGCTTGGCATTGTGTGACTCCTACCCAAGGCACGGCCCTTCCCAATCTGTTGAGGCTTTTTGGTGCATGCTTGTGGCAGGATCTATTTTTGACCTATGAATGCATTTTGCTTCTTTTTTTTAAAAATATTTTTATTTTTATTTATTTATTTGACAGAGAGAAAGAGATTACAAGTAGGCAGAGAGGCAGGCAGAGAGAGAGAGAGAGAGAGAGGGAAGCAGGCTCCCTGCTGAGCAGAGAGCCTGACTCGGGGCTCCATCCCAGGACCCTGAGATCATGACCTGAGCCGAAGGCAGAGACTTAACCCACTGAGCCACCCAGGTGCTCCGCATTTTGCTTATTCTTTTCTATTCCTTAATCCCTATGCTTCCAGCCAATAGCTTGGCCCTTCGGATTCCTTTGCCTCATGGATTCTTGCACAGGACAAGGCAAAAGTTGTTCTGTACAAGCCAACGCTCCTTGAACAAATCGTGTTTTGGAGAGTGGGAAGTGCCTTGGAAAGCATAGAGAGAAAGAAGACTGAGACATCAGGGAACTGGAAAGGGAGAAGGCAATAAGTCTCTCCAAGGGAATGGCGGGACTCCTTTCCAGGAGAGATATGATCTCAGAACGCTGGCTGTGTGGCAGGGATTGCTGCATGGCTGGTGGGGCTGTGGGGTTGGGCCGTCTGGGCATGCCCTTGGAAAAAAGTAGGGCAGGTGACTGCTGGTGACCAGGGTGCCTTTCTGAGGCTTGGTGCTGCCCAAGACTCCAGGATCCTGGGGCAACCCTGGAGCAAGGAAGAATCCCAATAATGAGTGATAAAATTGCCCATGGTTTCAAGGGCTGGGTCTTCAGAGCTGGGCTTGGACTTATTAAAAGAAAATAAAGGGCGCCTGGGTGGCTCAGTGGGTTGGGCCTCTGCCTTCAGCTCAGGTCAGGATCTCGGGGTCCTGGGATCGAGTCCTGCATCGGGCTCTCTGCTCAGCGGGGAGCCTGCTTCCTCCCCTCTCTCTCTCTGCCTGCCTCTCTGCCTGCTTGTGATCTCTGTTAAATAAAAAAAAATTATTAAAAAAAAAAGAAAATTAAAAAAATATTCCTTGGACACTTGGCCTTGAAGATTGGGCAGAATACCTGCCACCCTCCATTTTAGCCACATGGCCCTGGGAGGGAAGCTAGGCAGGCATCCCCTTGAAAGGTGAGCAAGCAAGCTCAGAGAAGACTGCGCATGCTCACACAGCCCGAGGAGGGGGAGACAGGGCTCTTTCGGGGATGACCAGGCTGTATCTGTGTAGGGGTCACTTCCTCCTTGACCTCAACCTGACTTACTTTGAGAATGACTTGTACTGCGCACAAGTAAGGCTCAACCCCCTTCTCTTTTTAAAAAAGTTGAATTTAGATATAATTCATGTACCATAAAACTCACTCTTTTGAAGTGTACCATTGAGTGGGTTTTAAAAATATATTTACAGAGTTATGGAACTGTCACGTCTAATTCCAGAACATTTTCATCACCGCTCCCCCCTCCCCTGCCAGAAACTTTGTCCCTATTAGCAGTAATTTCCTGTTATCTGTGCTTGTCTCCATCTGAGCATTACCCCCCTCCCCAACTCCTGGTAACCACTAATCTTTCTGTCTTTATGGATTTGTCTATTCTGAACATTTCACATCAATGGAATCAGACAATATGTGGTCTTTTTTGACTGGCTTCTTCTACTTAACTTTATGTTTTCAAAATTCTTTCATGCTGTAACATGGATGAGCATTTCATTCCTTATTGTGGCTGAATAATATTCCATCGTACAAATACTCCATATTTCCTTTATCCATTCATCAGTTGATGGACTTTTTTTTTTTTTTCATTTTGGCTATTATGAATAATGCTGCCATGAGCATTCATATACAACTTTTTGTGTGGACTTATGTCTTCAGTTCTCTTGGTAGATACCTAGGAGTAGAGATGTTGGGTTGGTGGTAACTCTGTTTAACTCTTTTCTAATGGCTGTACCATTTTGTGTTCTTACTGGCAGTGTTGAGGGCTATAATTTCTTCTGTTTGGTTATTGCCACCTTGGTGGGTGTGAAGTGGTATCTCACTGTGGTTTTGATTTGCATTTCCCTGGTGGCTAATGATGTTGAGCTTCTTTTCATGTGCTTATGGGCCATTTGTAGATCCCTTTTGGAGACGTGTCTGTTCATATTCTTTCCCCATTTTTAAAATTCAGTTTTTTAAAATATTATTATTGAGTTGTAAGAGTTCTTTATATATTCTAGATACAGGTTCCTTACTAGATATATGATCTGCAAATATTTCACCCATTTGGGGGATTGTCTCTTCTTTTTTTTTTTCTTCCCATCCCTTCCAATCCCCTCCTTTCCCCTCTCCTCCCCTCCCCTCTCTTCTCTCTTCCTCTCCCTTCTCTTTCTCCTTCCCCTTTTCTTCCTTCCTTTCTTTCTTTCCTTTGGTGTGGAAGTTTTTACTTTTGGTATAATTCAACTTATCTTTTTTGTGCATATGTGCTTTTGGTGTCATATCCATGAAACCATTGCCTACCTCAAGGCCACAAAGATTTACTCCTATGTTTTCCTCTGAGTTCAATAGTTTAAGCTCTTACATTTAGGCCTATGGTCCTTTTTCAATTAACTTTTTTTTTTTTTTTTAATTTGTCAGAGAGAGTGAGCACAGGATGACAGAGTGGTGGGCAGAGGCAGAGGGAGAAGCAGGCTCCCTGCTAAGCAAGGAGCCCAATGTGGGACTCGATCCCAGGATGCTGGGATCATGACCTGAGCCGAAGGCAGCAGCTTAACCAACTGAGCCACCCAAGCGTCCCTCAGGTAACTTTTGTATGTGATCCTATGACTGTCCTGTTGTCCTGGCACTATTTGTTAAAACAAGTCTTTCCCCACTGAATTATCTTGACACCTTTGTCAAAACCAATTGGCCATAAATGTCAACGTTTAATTCTGGACTTTCAATTCCATTCTTTTGACCTATATGTCCTTTCTTTATGCCAGTGTCACACCGTCTTGACTACGATAGCTTCCTAACAGGTTTTAACCCCCCCCCCACCAGCAACTGCAGGTGGTCAGCACATACTTGGTGCATGAATGGTAGGACGAGACAGCCACTTCCTTTGATGTTGCGGCATCAGGTGCATGGGCAACACATGCACCTGAATCTCAGGGGGGCTTCTTTTCTTTTTTTTTTTTTTAATTTTTATTTATTTATTTGACAGAGATCACAAGTAGTCAGAGAGGCAGGCAGAGAGAGAGAGAGAGAGAGAGGGGGAAGCAGGCTCCCCGCTGAGCAGAGAGCCCCATGTGGGGCTCAATCCCAGGACCCTGAGATCATGACCTGAGCCAAGGCAGAGGCTTAATCCACTGAGCCACCCAGGTGCCCCTCAGGGGGGCTTCTTAGCTCCTTCTTAAAAGGGGCAACCCCAATTGGGCACAGGCTTCTTCTCCAGTCTCCTCTTTTGAATTCATTTGTTCCTGAGAGCCTTCCCCGGCCAGAGAACTTGAGTGGCATACAAAGTGCACACCTCAGTCTACTTCAGAGACAAAGACTTCTGCCCTTGGTGGCTTCCCCCAGCAGTGCAGTAGCTTCCTAGCTGTCAAGACCTCTGCCACTTTACCCCCTGAGCCCCATTTACTGTGACAGTATTAATACCCACCTCTCAGGATAGTTGAAGAATAAATTAGATAATGTGTCAAGCACTAAGATAAGTGCTTTTACAAGCCTTTACTCCTATGAGATATATACTCAGCTTCATTTATAAAGGTGGGGAAACTGAGGCACACATAGCCGAGGCTGGAAGCTGTAGACCAGGGCCAGATCATTCCACCCCAGCGCACTCCAGTCTGGCTCCAGAAGCTGTGCGCGCGACCGGAGCAGCAAGGACCGTGGGTAGTGGGGCTTCCCCTGGAGAAGACCGCGGGCAGGGCGGAGCGTGGGGCACGGCCTGGCCCTGACCCTGCCCCTGCCCCGGGTGCCAGCCCCTTCTTGCCTGGCACGCCGTCCCAAAGCGGGGGGAAGGTGGGGTCTGGCCGGGCCGGGCGGGAGGCAGGAGTCCCCCGGAGGCAGCCGCGCAGCTACGTTCCGCGTCAGTGGCCCCAGTGCTCTGTCCGTAACCTGGGACGCGCCGAGCGTTCGGGCTGGAAATGACACAAAAGAACAAACAGCAAGGCCTCTCACATGCTAATGCGGCGCCCGCGCGGCTGGCGGCAGCACAGCCCGGGGCCGCGGTCACGGCGCCGCGGCTCATTATTGCCGCCGGGGGCCCGCGGCCGGGAGCAGCCGGGCGCGGGGCCGCACGCGGCGCGGCTGATGGCGGCGCTGATGGCGCGGAGGCGCGGCCAGCGGGCGCAGCGGGCGCCAGGGCTGCGCGCTCCGGGGCTCCGGGGCCCCGCGTTCGGGTGGCCAGGCGGGGCGCGTGCGCCGGGTTCCGAAGCCGGTTCATTCTCCAAACAAAAAGTACTGGTTTCTTTGGAAAGCAAAGGGCGCCGGATGCCAGTGGAGAAAAGCTCAAACAATACCGCGGTGCCGAAAGTAAAAAGGCAGCGTCCCTCCAAGCCCAGGATCGCAGACCTCCCCAGAGAGAACCGGCCTTTGCAGATTGGCGGGCAGCCTGGCCGACGTCTTAATACTCATAACATTTTGATGAAAATGAAGAAGAAAAAAAACCATCAAAAGGGGATAATAGTTTATTTCCCTCACCCTTAAATGCAATCCTGATGAACATTCTGGTCTCTTACCTGCTTTTTTGATGTAAGGATGTGACTGGAGAGCCTAGGACGACGACGTTATCAGGCCTCGCTCTATCTGATTCTTTCCAAGAGACAGATAATATGCCAGAGTGGCGGGGTGCAATGGTCAAGTTAACCTTGCTTCGGTGGCAACGGATGAAATGCCTGCTACACGCCAGGCCTTTCCATAAGCATCTTACCTGGATCGTGTCATTTCCCCACCACAACATTGGGTATAGTATTTCCCTTTGAATTAATGAATAAACAGGCACAGAGAGGTGAAGAAACTTGCCTGAGGCCACACAGCTAGTGAAGCAGCAAAGGCAGGATTTAAGCCTGCATGGGGGTGGGGGGGAACCTGACTTGGACGTCTTGCCCTTGTTCCAAAGCTCAGTGCCCAGCCCAGTGGATCCTTCAGGTCACAGTATTGGTAGGCGGGCCTCTCTGGGCTCTGGCAGTTCCTTTACGCACAAACTCTGTATCATTGTTTCTGTGGGATTCTGCTGATTTCTTCCTGGTGATTCTAGCCCAGCTATTTTGATCCAGGGATTACAAAATTGAAATTGTATTTACTTGGTTAAAAACAAGTGAAAAGTAGTTCTCCCATTCCAGATGTCCAGTTTCCTTTGGAAGGAAGCCCCGGTTAGCAGTTTTTTTATGTATCTTCTTAGACCTTTTCTATGCATACATTTTCCCACACAAAATGTATCATACTGGATAGGCTTCTGTACCTTGCTTTTTCCGATTAACATTATATTTGCAGATCATTTTGTATTGGCATATACAGATCGATCTCCTTCTTTTTCTCGTTGTTTTAAAATTCAGTTTCATTTTTGGAATAGATAATAAATTCAAAGAATTCAAAAATCAAGATAATAGAAACCAGAATACATTGAGAAGTCAATTTCAGTCCCTGTCTCCCCCGTGGGTGTTCTCTCCCACCTTGGGTATCTGCATTCGTTACTGTCTCTTTCTACAACATTCACCATACTTATGTATTTAACTAGCCTATTGGTGAATGTTTAGGGTTTCTGTTTTTTTTTTTTTCTTCTTTTTTTGGCGATCACATAAAGCCATAGTAAACATTCTCAGGCATGCTTTCAGCACATGTGTGTGAGGCTATCTGTAAGAAACATTCTTAGAGGCGAAATCTCTGGGTCAGAGGACATGTAGGTTGAAAATTTGAAACTTATTGCCCATTTATTCGTCAAAGAACTTGCATGAATTTCTGCTCCTGTGGACAGTATACCTGGGGAGGCCGGCATCTCCCTGTTCTCACCCACACTAGGTTTTATTACATTAAAAATTTTTTTTGCCTATCTGATAGGTGAAAATTAATACTCCGCTGCATTATTTAATGATGACTGAAGCAGAACATCTTTTCTAGTGTTTAAAAGTGACTTGTATTCCTTTTCTTTTTGTCTGCCACCATTTCTCTATTGGGTTCTAGGACTTTTTCTTCTCGATTTCTGAAAGTTCTTAAATAATGTGGGAATTAGCCTTCTCTTAGGCTGCCGTTTTCTTTTGTTTTTGTGTTGTCTGGTAGACATTTTCAAATTTTTGTGTAGTTGTATTTGTTAGTTTTAAACTCTTTCATGGGATACATATCTTACTTAGATCTTAAACTACTTCTCAAAATTTCAAAACCTTTTCATATTTTCTTTTGTATTTTTATAGTTTATTTAATATTTAGATCTTTTGGGTTGCCCGGGTGGCTCAGTGGGTTAAAGACTCTGCCTTCGGCTCGGGTAATGATCCCAGGGTTCTGGGATCGAGCCCTGCATCGGGCACTCTACTCAGCGGGGAGCCGCTTCCCCCTCTCTCTCTGCCGGCCTCTCTGCCTACTTGTGATCTCTCTCTCTGTCAAGTAAGTAAATAAAAATCTTAAAAAAAAAATTAGATCTTTTATGTTTTAGTGTAAGAAGTGAGGTCAGGATTTGACTTTTCCCCTCAAATGCCTAGCCAGTTGTCCCAACACTATTTATAAAATAATAAAAAAAAAAATTCCGTATTGTTTTGAAATGCCAGCTTCATTATACACCAAATTTCAATATGCGTTTATGTCTATTTCTAGACCCTCTATTCTTTTCCATGGATTCCATTCTTTTCCATGGATTGGTTTGTCTACGTGTCAGTACCAAATTGTTTTAATTACTGATGTTTTGTAGTATGTTTTCCTGTGCGGAAGGGCAAGTCCCCATACCCATTGCTCTTTTTGGGGGGGGGCAGAATTTTTCTGGCTATACTTATATGTTTCTTTTTACACATAAACTTAAGATATACTTGTCTTGTTCCAAGAAATATCCTGTTGGTACTTTATTTATTTATTTAAAGTTACTTCCACACTCGAACTCACAACCCTGAGATTGAGAGTTGCATGTTCCACTGAGTGAGCCAGCCAGGGACCCCTAGCTTATACTTATTTTTTTTTTCCTAGCCTATACTTTCTATAGGTACATAGATACATAGATACACCCTCAGTAGCATTTTAAAGTTTTATTTTAAAAATATTTACTTATTTGAGAGAGAGAGAGAGAGAGTGAGCGCGCGCGTGCATGTGAGTGGGGACAGGAGCAGAGGGAGAGGAAGAGAGACAATCTCAAGCAGACTTCCCGCTGAGCGCAGAGCAGAGGGCCTTGATCCCACGACCTGAGATCGAGCCCTGAGCAGAAATCAAGAGTCAGACGCTTAATGGACTGAGCCACCCAGGCACCTGGAGTTTTAAAGTTTTACTCATAGATCCTGCACGTTTCTTATTAGTTGTATTCCTCTTTTTCCTATTATAAATGGGATTCCCCCCCACCCCTTCCTGTATATTTTCTAATGGCTTGTGATTTATGTATAGGAAAGCTATCAATTTTTATGTATTACACCTGTATTCAGTCACGATGCTGGAGCTCTTAGATTTTTGAATTGATTTTCAGTTGATTCTTTTGGGTTTGCCTTGCCTTTTTGCTTTTTCTTCTTATCAGTTTGGTAGTATGGAGGTTGCAAACTAACTGCTACAGGACCAAGTGAATTTTCTGTATTTGCAAAATAATTTAACCATCTTTAAAAAAATCAAGAATTTTTGCCCACGTATTAAAGCTGGAATTCCAGCTTCACTTGCAATATTAGGTGGTAAGAGAACTCTGGGCTGGTATTCCTGCTGTGGAAAATACAGCAGACCACAAGAGCCTCTGCCCCCGGATAGGTCATGATTCTAGAGTTTAGCCAGTCCCTATTGTTTAAAACCTAATTACCTTCACTTTTTAAAATTACCTGCATGACCACTGAAGGCATTTGAGTTGCCACCTCGCTGGCATTTTCAGAAAGAAATTAAATAATATTGATGATAGAAGGTATCCTTGACTTATTTCTGACTTTAATGGCAGGGCTTCTATTTTACTGTTCATTATGAAGTTGGCTCTTTCCTCTAACATTTTATTATGAAAAAATTCAGACTCAGAAAAGTTGAAAGAATTGTACAGGGAACAATCATATTATCAATGCCAGGTTGTTACAATTAACATTTTACTATATTTGTTTTATTGCATATGTATCTATCTACCCTTCCCTTCATCTACCCATCATCTATCTTATTTTTTTTTTTTGATGCATTTCAAAGTAAATTGAAGACAGCAGTACACTTTACCTCCAAAAATTTCAGCATGCGTGTCATAACCAGAGTTCAGTGTTTGCTTCTTCTTCTTCTTCTTTTTAGGTAAAATTCACATGCAACTGAATGCACAAATCTTAAGGATGCCATTCTGTGAGTTTTGACAAGTTCATACATTTGTGTAACTCAAATGCCTGTAAGGATATAGAATATTGCTATCATTCCAGAAAGTTCTGTTCTCTTTCCCCGTTCAGTCTCTATCCCCCCACCTCAGGCAACCACAGTTCTGAGTTTTTTCTGCCGTCAATGAGTTTGACCAATTCTAGAACTTCGTATAAGAGGAACTGCACTCTCAAGTAAGGCTTCTTTCACAAAGCATAATGTTTCTGATATTCATCCATGTTGCTACGATATCTGTGGTTCCTTTTTAAGGCTGAGTATTGTTACATTGATAGAGACTGAGTGTTTTTAATCTCCCCACCAAATTCATATGTTGAAGCCCACACCCTCACTGTGATGGTATTTGATTCTTTTTTTTTTTGTTTAAGATTTTATTTATTTGACAGACAAAGAGCACAAGTAGGCAGAGAGACAGGCAGAGGGTGGGGGCGGGGGAGCAGGCTCCCCGCTGAGCAGAGAGCCCGATGCAGGTCTCAATCCCAGGACCCTGAGATCATGACCTGAGCCGAAGGCAGAGGCTTAAACCACCTAGCCACCCAGACGCCCCATGTGATGGTATTTGAAAAGAAGGCCTTTGGAAGGCAGTTAGGGTACGTGAGGTCATCAGAGTGTAGCCCTGGTCTGACGAGGACCTTATGAGAAGAGACATCAGAGAGCCTGCTGTCTTTCTCCTCCACCTGCAGATGTAGCGAGAAAACAACCATCTGCGATCCAACAGCAGAGCTCTCACCAGAACCAGACCACATCGGCACTTTCATCTTGGACGTTCAGGCTCCAGAACAGTGAGAAAATGAATTTCAGTTCTTGAAGCTGCCCAGTCTAGGGGATTTTTGTTACAGCAGCCTGAGCGGACTCAGACATGCATTATGCGAATATGCCATTTGTTTAACCATTGTCTTGTTGTCGGTTCCTTCCCACTTTGGGACTAGTATGAATAACGGTGTTATGAACATGTAGTACAGGTCTTTCTGGAGACATTTGCCTTCATTTCTTTTGGGAAAGTACGTTGGAATAGAATTGCTGGGTTACAGGGTCAGTATATAGTTAGTTTAATAAGAAAGTACCAGACCTTTCCTTAAAGTGTTTTGCATGTCTGTGAACAATGCGTGAGCATTCTCATTGCTTCACATCCTTGTCAACGCTCAGTGTTGTCTGGATTTTGTTTTGATGCCTAAGGTGTATAAATTATGTTAATGAAATATCCATCTATTCCTATTTAATTAAGAGGTTTTTTTCCTGTTTTTAAAATCTGGGCAGGGGTGTGAGTGGTGTGCCTGGGTGGCTCAGTCATTAAGCGTCTGCCTTCAGCTCAGATCATGATCCCAGGGTCCTGGTATTGAAGCCGCATTGGGCTCCCTGCTCAGCAGGAAGCAGGCTTCTCCCTCTCCCTGCCCCCACCTGTGCTCTCTTTCATTATCTCTCTCTCTCAAATAAATAAATAAAACCTTTAAAAAAATAAAATCTGGGGGCACCTGGGTGGCTCAGTGGGTTAAAGCCTCTGCCTTTGACTTGGGTCATGATCCTGGGGTCCTGGGATCGAGCCCCACATCGGGCTCTCTGCTCAACGGGGAACCCTCTTCCTCCTCCTCTCTCTCTCTCTCTCTCTTTCTGCCTGCCTCTCTGCCTACTTTGGTCTCTGTCAAATAAATAAATAAAAAATCTTTAAAAAAATAAAATAAAATCTGGAATGAATGTTGAAATTTGTACATTCTTTTCCAACATCTATAAAACGATGCTTATTTTTTTGATTTGTTATAGTATATTATCCTAAAATTTTTTTGATTTGTTATTATAGTATATTATCCTAAAATTGAACCAGCCTTGCATTCCTGGGATGAACGCCATTTAGCCAAGTTATGTGAGTCCAATGTGTGGCAGCATTCTGATCACTAACAATTTATTTAGATCGTTATTCACTATTCATAACTCAGACAAAACGTCTTCAGTTAGGTTTTTCCTGTGTAAGATTTTAATATTATACTGGCTTTGAAAGTGGACTCAGAAGCTTTTTAGCAACCTGTTATCTGAGCCAGTGATTTTGGGCTTGCGGTTTCTGCATGATGTTGTGTTTGTGGGTTGGTTGATTTTGGCATTAAAAAATAAATAAAATAAATAAAAGTTACTGGCAGAAGCACTACCTGCTGTGGTGGGAGCATCATAATATATTGAAGTAGTGTAGTTAGTGGTTACGAGCACAGGCTCTGAAACTTAGTAGGGTCAAATCCTAGCTCTGCCCCTTGTTTGCAGTGTGGGATAACCGGTGCTCCAAGAGGCAGTGCCTGGGTCAGAGCAAAGAGACAAAGACAGCTTTCAAGGGACAAGAGTAGCTACCTCCCAGGGGAGTTGGGAGATGCAGCGCCTGGTAAGGACTGTAGCAGAGAGCCTGGTACCCTGTCAGCTTGTGGGAGACAGTATGGCAAAGCTGGTTCTGACCCTTGAGTCAGGCTGAAACAGTCACACTGCATAGTTCTCTGCCAATCCATAGAATCTGTGTTCTTTCCCTGGGAGCAGTTTTTTCTCCCCCCCACCCCACCCCCAGACGCAGGATGAGGATGTAAGAGAAACCAACCCAAGTTTCCTGGAAGTTCAGCTGGGTTGGTGATAGGAGCCACCTTCTAGATGGGTCCAGCCAGACTCACTCAGATCCACAGAGGTTGGGTACCAGGCGTGACATCTTCTCTATCACACATTTCTTTGCCCTGCTCCTGTTTTCCTTGAAGGAGCAAAGTTGACGAGCGCTCCGGAGAAGGCTGGATTCCTGGGTCTTATTTTATTTCCTTCCTTCCTTCCTTCCTTCCTTGTTTCTTTCCTTCTTTCCTTCCTTCCTTCCTTCCTTCCTTCCTCCTTCCTTCCCTCCCTCTCCACTTTCCCTCCTTCCTTCCTTTCTTCTTCTTCTGTAGCGAATGGTTCTTGTTAAGTTTTTTAAAAGCTATGTTTTAAGACTTTCCTCTTATCACCCTACCTCAGTGTGGGGTGGATGACTCCCTAGCTCTCTGCACTGGAGAGGCAAGAAAGCATGGGTGTGCTGCTGGGGGACAGAGGGTGCATTGGAAGGGCACGAGCCCTCTATCCCAGCAGGTGTTTGAGTAGAGGCAGGATGGCCACTAGACGTGGATGCTGCAGGAGGGATTCGGATGCTGGAGGATGAGGGTGGGCATGGGGAGTGACATGGGGGTCTATGAGTAACTAGTGGGAACATCTTTAAAGGTGGACAGACCTAAGGACATGTCCCCACTTCTCCAGCTTCCTAATAGTGTGATCTCTGGCAAGTAACTGCTTTTCCGTGCTTCAGTTTTCCCATCCATGAAATGGATACAATAATACCTACTTCCCAGGAGGATGAGAAGAACAAATGGGATACTGGGGCTAAAGTGGCCAGAGATTCTGTGTGGCAGGGATGATCTTCCTAACATTCAGTCTGAAGGACATTATTGTTTTTAGTATCTGTCCCTCCTTACAGCTCGCCCGCATCTTTCCCACAAAGCACAAGGTGTGCTTGGGTAATTGAGAAGTTTCCATCTGGGGGCTGTGGCCAAGGGATGGGGGCAGCTGTCACCATGAGTGGGTTCTGCTGTGCACAGGGGAGGTTTCTGTTATAGTTGGCCTCATTGGCTATTTTTCCCAAATTTTATAAGTCAGATATGTGGGCATCATTGGAATATCCACTCTGGCAAAACAACCTTCCTTGGACTAGAAATGCAACCGCCTGGTGGCTTCCCCGGGGGCCTGAGGAAAGTCAGGTTTGAGTGTTAATTCCATTGCATTGAGAAGAAAGAGAATACGGTCAAAGACAGTGCAAACCATTACATTTTTGGGTGTTCAGCTAGCGATTTATGGTGCAGAAATTTCCAAGAGAGGAAAGATTGGGAGCTTGATGTACAAGCCTGTCTTGAGGTTTGATGGTTAAACATTATATTCTAGAACTACAAGATGTAATAATAAAAAAATTTGGGAAAATTTCCCTATAATGGCAGATGGAGATTAAAATGCATTTGGGGACATTTCCAACATACATGAACATGGTGGATAAAAACACGTCCTAAATGAGCTAACCTGCAGAAACCAAGCTCTGCCCTCCCACCTCCACCTGAGGGAGGTGTTTAAGATCCTACCTGCCTGGCGTTCATTAGATCCTAAGGGAGGGATGAGGATCCAAGAGCCACAGGGACAGGTGGGTGAGATAAGGCTGTTCAGGGACAAAAGTAGTTTTGGTTTGGAGTTTCAGATTGTAAAAGATGCCAGCACCAGTGACGATCTAACCAGAGCCAATATGGACAGAGAATGTTGCCCACTCTGCAGTGGGCGTAAACCGAACTTGAACACACAAAGATTTCTAGAGGCTAGCCAAGGGGCCGGGTGTGCTCAAGACAATAATGCATATCTCCTTGTCCAGGTCTTACACACGGGACCCTCTCCCTCTGGGTCTAACTACCCTGTTGTTTAGGGTGGGCTGGCACGAACACCACTAGGATTAGAGAATCACCTTCTGCAGGGGCGAATTAGCAATGTGGAGGAGAGAAATCTTCAAATCCTAGCCACAGTCTAGCCCATGAGCCGCATGTGAGGGAGATCTGGCTGTATCACGAGCCCCTGTCCCTGGAGTTGCTCCCCCAGGAGTGTAGATGACTCAGGGTGCAGAAACAATTCAAAGACACAGGTGCCTGGTAGAGGAGGTGGCGCTGGGGTGGTGGAGTGGTCAGTGCAGCTTATCAGTTGGGAGATGTAACAGCTGGGATGCTTCTCGGCTGTAAGCTGGGCCGAGGCCGAGGGACAGCGTGGTGACATTCTTTGTGTCACCTGATGCGGCCCCTCTCTGCCCTCTCCCTTCTCCCTGTGCCACTCCTAGATCTTCATAAATTCTACTGGAGTTCATCAAGGGCTCAGGGTGCCTAGATTTCCAGGGGACGCTGGTCAAGGGACTGAGTTTTGCACCTGGGGAGATGGGGGTGCAGAACAGAGACATCAAGGGGAGCAGAACCTGGACCATAGGTATGTGAGTCTGGGGACTCAAGTCACATCCTAGGAAGGCTTGCAAAGGCCCTACGTATGTATATGTAGTAGGGGCATGTATCTGTAAACCCCAGGTTGGGACTGCACCTATGTTACTACAGTTATTAAGTAACTGTGTTACTTTTGCAACACCTCCTACTTATAGTGGAGGAATCTGAGTCTCAAGAGGCCGTCTTTTCCCAGCTGGAGCTTCTGATCCTGACAGCAACTTCTGACTTGCTCTCCTGAAAGCCCTCATGCCTGGAGAGAGAATTGGTCTGCTGTTGGGGGCCAAGTGGAGACCCACTGAGAGATGAGCTGAGAAGATATGGAACAAGGCACTTCAGGAAGCAGGATTTTGCTATGGGTCAAGGCCACTCAGCCCACGATCTGTGTGGCTTTTGGAGGCTGCTTTCTGGAAACCCGAAATACCCAAGAACCTCTTTGTTCCTGGCCGACCAAAGGTCTGACCCCACCCTGCAGTCAGTCGCCTGAGTCCCCTCTCCATCTCTTTGTACCTTGGGCCCTGGGCCCCAGAGGTTATCTTCCCATCCTAGCATCCTCAGTGGCCTTACATGCGTGCATTTCAGTGCCAACAACAAAAGCACTAGAGAAAAGGGGACTCTTCTCTCTAGAGCATTTATTATTAGGGGCCAATGGTACCCAGAAAAAAAAACCTGACTTCCAAATTCTGCTCTGGAAACCAAACCTAATTTAGGGAAGTACAATGTGCTAAAGAAAGATTGCCTCTTAATTTTAGATTCATGCGGAATGCAGGCAGGAAGGCAGAATCCCTTAACATAACACAGGCTTTTTGGTGGTGTAACAGAATAATAAATCCTTGAGGAATTCCCCAAGCAAGGTAAAGTAGGATAATATACATTTCTTAATATTGCAGAAGTTCCCTTAATCTTATTGTTTAAACTTTTCAATAAACCGTAATGTTTATTAGTAGTTTTTCATTTCCAACTGTCAGATAATTCCTCTTGCTAAGTTGGGATAAACAGGGTCCCCCAGTGCCTCTGGTTTCAGTTTCGTGTGATATATATCTGACCAGACACTTGATGTAATAGAGAAGTATTGTGTTTTCCATTGTGTTGAACTTAGAGGTTCAAATGTGTTAATGCAATTGAATTGATTGTAATATTTTATAAAAGTTTCTCCAACGGAAATATGGTTAGCGATCGGAGTTGTCAGAGGTTATGAGAGCACATAGAGACTTGCTAGCCATGCTAGAAGCTTCTGGCTAAGAAGGGGAGGGATGAGGAGACTCTGTGTCTAGGATTTCATTCCCTGTTTTCTAGGAAGAGATTCATCAGAGGTAATGACAATCAGATTTCCCCCAGAAAGTTCTGCCGGAGGGACAAAATGCATTTGTGTTTTGTAAAGGGTGTGCCTTTGTCCACGGGGAGCCTGCCACAGCTGGTTATTTCTCATCGGACCTCCTCTGCTGAGCACCCAAGAGGTGAATGGGTCAGGAAGTCCAGGAGGGCTACATCAAGCTGGAGACTGAACGGAAGAATTCCAAGTCCCTTCTGCAGGAAGGAGTAGGAGATGGCAACGTTAATCACCTCGGAGAGAGAACTTTTTATCACATGCCCCAGAAGTATTGTTACTCTTTGCGGTAACCCCGCAGGGGAAAATCTTGTCCTAAGTGATCAGCACAAATGATGAAGAAATTCATTTTTTACCCTCTCTCTGACTCTTTTTTAATTGATTTTTTCCCCCTCTCGGAAATGGCAAATAAGCTAACGTTGTTACAAAATTCCTTCCACTCAATAGTGGAGGGGAGGAAAAAACCACCCCACAATCACAGTAAAGAAAAGGATAAAATCCCACTTGGTTAATGAGGTCCATAACTGAGGCATTAGTTCTGTTCAAAGCCCCCGTCAGCCCCAGATGAAACCGAAGGCCTGTGCTGGTGTTCCCAGATTCCTTTGGTAGCACGCTCTGTGTCCCCTTTCCCCACCTGTGGGGGTGGCTCTGGCAATCTGGTTTCTCAGAATTAAAGGACAGAAAATTGGCCAGGGATGTTTTCTGCTTTTGGTGCAGGTGCCGGGATGATGGAGAGGATGCTCAGGGCAGAAGCCTGTTGGTTTTCTGATGCTGAATTCTGGCTCCCCGACCTTCTAATATTTAGTGAGAGAAGCAGTCTGAATATAATTTTCAGAAGAGACTGGATTGAATGGAGCAATCAGTGCGAAGGCTTCTGAACTTCCCTTTTGTCATTTCTTTTCCCCTTCTTTAAATGATGTCCGATCTAGTCAGGACCCACGAGGGTTGGAGGCACAGAGATGAGCCTGTCTTTGGTAAGGCTGTCCTTGAGCCTTGAATCTCTTTTCTGCCTTAGGATTTAAACCTGCTCTAAAGCCTGAGAACGGCTGTCCGATACAAGAGCAACTAGTCATATGTGGCTATTTAAATTTAGGTTCCATTTGATCAAATAAAGCTACAATGAAAATTTAGCGCCTCAGTTGCACTAGCCACATTTTAAGTGCTCAGTAGCCGTGTGTGGTTAATGGCTATTGAATTGGATAGCCCAGAACATTTCCATCATCACAGAAAGTTCTATTGGACAGTGTCTGCATGAAGCCCCGGGTCTGGTTACCCGGGAGGTAGGGCTTAAACACACTCGGGGCATAAAACCAGGACGTCCACAGGATTTGATATTGTTTAGACAGCAAGGCTTACTGTTTATTGGCTGAGAGCAGGAAGGAACCTATACAGAGCCTGCAGAGAAAACAACAGATAAACTTGAGTTCTCCTGGAGCAAGGCTGGGGCAAAGTGGGGCTCTGTGGGGTGACCACGATATGATGCTGTGATTCATTCCACTCAGTTGACTTTGAGGATTCCTAGCAGGGGGAATGGGATATACCGAGGTCCTGAGGCAGGAGGAGGTGGCACAGTCCAGGAATTGGAGGGTACCACTCATCTCAAGGAATTGGCAGGATAAAAGTGAGGCAAAGGCATTGGCTGTGATCGAGGCCACGATGGGCAGAGGCTGAGCATGATGTCAAGGAGCACCCTCAAGACCTTTTCCCACTCAGGGTTTCAGAGTGTCTGTGGGACACTTTCAGAGTGTCTGTGGGACCTTCAACGGAGACCCCAGCTTTTTCACCGTTCTCCAAAGCCAGAGCTATGAACCTTCCCTGATGATGGTGTGTCTGGCTTCCAACCTCCAGGACTGTGCTCATAGAAGGCATGGCAGATTGTAATTTCCAAAGATGGCCACTGCAATATGCATCTGACTCACGCTCTTCTTACACTACGAGGTTGATTTTCTTCTTGAAATTGACCAGAGCTTTAATTGCCTTGGCCAAGAGACAGTGTAGAGGAAGTGAGGCTGCAGAGTGATCCCCGAGTTGGGCTCCCTACTCAGTGGGGAGTCTGTTTCTCCCTCTACCTATCCTCACCAGCCCCCTTGGCTCATGCTCTCTCTTTCTCTCACTCTCTCTCTCTCAAATAAATAAAATTAAAAAAAAAAAAAAGTTGGTGATAGGTGGTATCTCTCCCTCCTCCCTCCTCCCTTCTCCTAACTCCTCTTCCCTTCTCTTCCTGTCCCTCTCCTCTCCATGCCTATTGGGAACTTGGGCTGCCATGTAAGCAAGCTGACTGCCTTGGAGCTGACGTGCTGGAGATATCAGGTGAAGGGGCTACAGGGAGAACGAGAGAGATGCCCGAGGAGCCCCTGGTTCAGCATGTCGCTGGGGCCCAAGATCACGCAGCAGAGACAAGCCACCCCACCGCGCCCCATCTGAATGCCTGATCCGCAGAACCCAAGAGCATAATAAATGAATGTTTTGTCACCTAGTTTTGGGATAATTTGTTACATCATCATCGTAACTGGAGCAGGGTGTCTGGTGGGATCCTTGGAGGTTGGGAAACATACCAGCTTTTCATCTCGGGCGGCCTGGAGCATCCCTGGCACGGGCTGGAAGTGGTAGGGTGCTTTTGCAAATGCACTCAGATTTTGTGATTTTAGAATTCGGAATTTGGTTTGTTTTCTAATCAGGGTTGGGCTAGAACTCCCCAGAGCCCCTTCCATCAAGAAAAGCAAATAGGAATGGCAACTGAGTGAGGGGGAGCGCTTTAGTTACCTAAGAGGACAACTGATTTTGAAGAGACCCAGCCAAGTGTGCATTACTGTTTACACACAAACGATTGATATGCCTACCACAAATCCTTGTCAATCCACCAAAGCAGGCCCCTGAGGACCTAGTTATGGGAGCTACAACTAGGTTTGTTAGACTTAGAGCTTGGCTAACGTCAATATAGTCACTTGCACTTAAAAAAATAATAATTGATGAGCATTTCCCAATGGATCTTAAAATCCAATTTTTAGTTTTTGAGATTAGACCTGCCCCTGCACTGAGCCGGTATGAACAGTCATTGCTATTATTTATTGAGGGCTTCAAATGTGCCGGGCAGACACTGTGCTGGGTACTTTAACCTGGAATATTCTCATTTAACCCTTGCAGCATGCCTTTGAGGAAGGTTCTAGAATTATCCTTATTTTGCAGATGAGGAAATCATGGCTCAGAGAGGTTAAGTGACTTATCCATCATCACACAGCCATCTGACTCCAGAGCATGAGTGGGTAACCACCAGAGGTGGTTCAGTCCCTCCAAGGGATTTTTGTCCATCTTCCTAGAAGGTCTGGTGGAGGGCAGCTGGCACAGTACCCAGGAGCTCCTGAGCTCCATGTACACAGGTGAGAGGTTTCCTTGGAGGTGCCAGAGCAGTGAGCTATGTGACCTTGGGCAAGTCATGTCCCACTCGGGGAGGGTGGCCTTTGAAGATCTCTAAGGCCCCTTCCCAGTCTTGTCACGGAGAAGCTCTCTGAACCCAAGGTAGCAAATATCCCCTTAGGTTGCAACTCCTGTTTGCAAAGCCTGCTACAGATGCCTTAATTAATTATTCAGGCTGACATCTCTGGCTCCAAAATCAGAGGGTTGAGAAAAGATCAGAGGAATATAATCAATGTGAAGTTGGCTGATAATCGCTGGTCCCAGGGTGGTGTGAAGAGAAGAAAACCCTCCAAATTGGTCTTCTTTTACACTTTGGCCCTGGTTCCGCCAGCGGCCAAGATAAAACCGACCTCCTTCAATAATTAATGAGGGGGAGCGGCCCTCCCCTCCAAGCCCCTCAGCCGCGGCCCGGGCCCCTGGAGGAGGCCCCTCTCTGTGGCTGCCCTCCGGAAGCATGCGTGCCCGTGCACTCCCACGTGCACCAGGCAGGCACGGCGCGGGGAGGGGGTGGGGGACGAGAACACTGAGTCACGCCGGCTGACCCAGCAAAGTGCTGTGAGTGTGACCGGAATGAAGGGTTGCTCTGTCTGTCTCTGAGGTGGCGTGGCAGATCAAATCACAGCGGATCAGGCGCCGAGATGTTGCCTTGCTCTGAGTGACAGAAGTTAATAATTAGTGACAATGATTGACAGATACACTCCATCTGCTGCTCCGACGCCTAGGAGCAGTTATTCCACAACTGTCTGCGGGCACAATGAACTCCCCCGGGAGCGCGGGCTGGCCCGTGATTGACAGCTGCCTCCAAGAGAGACAGGCCACTGACGGGAAAGTCGCTGTCAGCAGAAGCACTCCGGTCCCCCCGTGTTCCCGAGGAGGCTCACTCTCTGTATACATTTATTCTGTTTCATTTATCATGTCAGCCGTGGTTTTAAATAGATTACGAGCTAGCCTATTTTTTTTTTTAACTGGAGAGTCTTCTATGTTAAATTAGAAATATCCATGGATGTCGCCGACGATTCCCTGGGACGCGGGTCCTCCTCTACTTTGTTCTCCGGGTAGATGGAGGAGTGGAAGTGGGAGCTTGCCTGGCTGGTGGGTTTCACTGATCTGCCCATTAAAATCAAAATGGCATCTTTAACCAGCAGCCCTGTAAAATGGTGCTGAGCTTTGCTTGATAAACTCTGTCTCAAAAGTCCAAAGTTCCCTATTTTTTTTTTTCCTTAAGAAATAAACATGTGTCTGAGGTGCCATTAGATGACATAACTTGGAACGGCTGTTCCTAAAAGGATACTTGCATTTTTAGACTATGAGGACGATTCCATGGGGGTTCAGAACCCCAGCTTTTTGTGGGTGAACTGTTTATTCCCAGATACTTTCATGGTAAGAAGCTACGACCACCTAGCTGGAGAGTTAACGGTGGGTTAGAGTTCTATTAGACCGAAGTCCCTGCTCCCATTTCTTCCAGGAGTATTTTTATCCTAAACTAAAGCTCGGCCTCAAACCAGCCAGCATGTAACTGGAGGACTCTGACACCTTCTAGTCCTATTATAAATAGGAACACAGAAATATATAAACATTTTTACTAGAGGAGTTGTCATTACCTAATTGTTCCTACTTATAATTTGTTTAGCTTTCTGGAAAGATGCATTTTAATTTCGCTTCATTTAGGATCGGGCGGATAGGCTTTCTGGACTATCACTTAGTTCTCTCTCTCCTTTTGTCCCCCTGATGTTTCAGCATAATTTAAAGGACTGTCCACTGCCGTTATGAATAAAAGCCTACTTAGTCCTGCTATTTAAAATACAATGAACCCTGTTTATATTGATCTCATTCAGAATGTTTTCCCGCATATGATGTCCATCTTTTAAAGTATGGGTCATGTTTCCTCTTAAGATGTTTTCTTATCTTATTCCTCTAAAATGATATAAACAGTTTCAGTATTCTTGATAATTAGGTATGCGGGTAAAGAAAAGACATCCTGTTCTTTTTCAAGTTTTTAAATGATCAGGATACCAGAAAATGAAGTCATAGGGAGCACAGATGTTTGCCTCTCATCCAGGGATCGGTTTTCCTCCTTGTTCCTGTACCAAGGTGGTAGCAGCGCCTTAGCCTAAACCCAGGGGTGCAGGAGCTGGTCTTGTGGTGCTTGTCTTGCTCCAGAGGGTCCTAGTGGCCCCACCCCCAAGGCTCTGAGTCGGGGTGGGGTGGGTGGGGGCTGAATATCAGAGAGGCAATATCTAAGTCTGGTTGTCCCTCCAACTGCCCCCTCCCCATCCCTGAGTGAAATGTGTACCTGCTTGTCCCTTAATAAATAGCACATAAAATATACGTGCCTGTTTGTGTGGTTGGCGTCTCTCCTTTCTTTTCTATTTTTTTATTTTATTTTATTTTTAAGTGATCTCGACACCCAACGTGGGGCTCGAACTCACAACCCCAAGATCAAGAGTCGCCTGCACCCTCACTGAGCCAGCCAGGCGCCCCTTTCATACCTTTTCTAGAGAGACTTTGAAGAAGGTGTGTTGGTGGAGCTTGAGTCTCTGTTTATTTTTGGCCCATCAGTCGGAAGGTCAGTCCGCTGGGTTTTCTTTCTTAGAATCTGACCCAGTTAGAGTTACAATGGCCTTCCATAGCCAGGCAAGGTGCCAGTTCCAGAAATTCGGTGGGGGGAGGGGCACAGAGACACCCTCAGTAGCTTTACCCCCTACTGAGGGAGTGAACCAGCAATCAGGAAGAGTGCTGCGATGGGGAGGAACAGGGGCCGGTGGAGAGGGGATCCTCTGGGTCTGTGGTGGTCAGAGAAGCTCTCCAGGAAGAAACCTACTGAACAGGAAAGGGGTAAGAGCCTGGGGTTTCAGGCAACTAGAATGGCATGTGGGAGATACCTGGGTGGCTCAGTCAGTTAGGAGGCTGCCTTCGGCTCAGGTCATGATCCCAGGGTCCTGGGATTCAGCACCGCATCAGACTCCCTGCTCAGTGGGGAACCTGCTTCTCCCTCTACCCTCCCCTTGCTTGTGCTCTCTCTGTCTGGCAAATAAATAAATAAAATCTTAAAAAAAAAAAAAAAAGAATGGCCTGTGGGAAGGCTCTAGACTAAACCCTGAGGGGCTGCCAGGCACCGCTGGAGCAGGAAGAGGAAGTCACATCGCTCGGGCCTTCTCGGCCATGTTGAAAAGTGTGGACTTCAGGCTAAGGGTTTGCACTTCTGGAAGATTTCTCTGCGGTTTTTTGTGGTCTGTAGCACTGCCTGGAGGGGGTGTGAGACGGGAGGAAGGGTGCAGTTAAGAGGCTGTTGGCCCAGGTTAGGGGAGCAGAGGAGAGAAAGGAGAAGTGTAGACAGATGGCAGAGGCCTCTGGGAAGTGCACTCAGTAGGCTTCGGTGATGGGGGGTGAGATGAAGTGTTGCAGGCTATAACTTGGGGGACTGGATGGCAGGGCTGATCTTTGGACGAGGAATTTACGAGAAGGAGCATGTCAGGCTGATTGACATCTTGGACTCGCTGGGATTGAAATGTCTGGCGTCAAGGCTGGCTTCGTGAATTTGCGACCTGGGCAGTCGCCCTGTGTTCAGAAGGGGTCTGCCCTTGGTTCAAGGCTCTGCTGTCACTGTCTTGAAATTCATAATCAAGTTTGAGCAAGGGGCCCCCTGTTTTTATTTTGCACAGGCCCTGCGTACAGCTCATCTAGGCAGAGAAGTCAGGGAAGCCGCTTGCTCTCTGGTTCTAGAAGGCAGGGCAGGAGAAAGAGGTCTGGGAGGCTCCAGCACGGCGAGTGGTATTCAACACCCTGGCTCACGAGGGAGAATGGGAGGCATGAGCAGAGAATCAAGGACAGGACCCTGAGATACACAGCATTTTAGGGATAGGCTCAAAAGGGGAAAAAAACAAAAACTTCCAAAATGCAAAGACCCTGGTACCTATTGCCATCTTTGACCTTGGAGATGAAGCACTGCAGGTTAGCCCTTGTCTTAGGTCTGAGGAGTGTCTGGCTCTGTCTCCCATTATCAGCTATATGGCAAACTCAGCAAATTAAAAAAAAAAAATCTTACTAGCAACTGTCTATCAGTTATTATTATAGACATTTGCCACTTCTGCAGATTTCAAAGCACTTTCATTCATTCATTCAGCAGCTATTTGCTGAGCACCTACTATGTACCAGGCACTGTGCTGGGGGCTAGTGATGTATCAGTGAACAAGAGGCAAAGATGCTACTACCCTTACAGAGCTCACATTCTAGTGAGGGGGACCATGCAGGAAATAACCGACATGATGGACGGGTTAACTGTATAACATATTAGGTGGTAACTGCCTTAGAGGAAAAGTTAAGTCTCAGTTTTTCTTTTTATTTATTTACTTAGTTTTTTAGAGAGGGAGAGAGAGAATCTTAAGCAGGCTGCACACTCAGCAGGGAGCCCAATGCAGGGCTGGATCCCAGGACCCTGAGATCATGACCTGAGCCAAAAACCAAGAGTTGGATGCTTAACCGACTGAGCCACCGGACACCCCTCAGTTTTTCTTTTTAAACAATAACTGGCATTTTATTTTGTCTCATGGAACATGAAGCCTCAGGGACAGGCCCTGGGGCCCCAGCATCATTCTCACGTCTCCTTTTTCTCTCTGCCTCCTCTGTGCGGACTCCGTTGTCAGGCAGACTCCCCCACCCTCCTTCCCCCCGTGGATGGTCAGAGATGGTACCGACAAACATCCGGAAGCAAATCTGGTAGAAGAGAGAGTAGTTGCTCCCACCTTCTGGCAAAATCTCCAGAGACTCCTGGCATGGAGAGCCTAGGATTTTTACCCTCAAAATGGTTCCACTACTGCCATAATGTTTGCAGAGCTCCATCGTGGGAGGCACCCTCCTTCTCCATTCACAGCAAGGCAAGGGACCTCTGTGGGGCCCCACACTTAGAATGTGGCCAGCCCGGGCGCTGGGCCCAGGCTCTCTGACCATAAGCCACGTCCCAAGGTGGCGTATGAATACATTTACAGACATCATCTCTCCCCAGATCCACTGTAAGGCTTCAAGGGGACACATTTAAACAATAATCAAAGATGTACTAGGCCATGACCAGGCAACCAGGTGAATGTTCAGACCACAGTTGTTTAGTAGGTCAGCACAATCCTTAAATCAGAGAGATTTAGAAATGGAATGACCCTCCCTTCTGGCCCTCCCCTTGGATAGGCAAGAAAGCTGACGTCTAGGGATAGGAAGGACCTTGCCTGGTCACCGGCATTCCGTCCATCTGGAACCGGGTGAGTGACTGACTGGGTGGAACCTCTCTGTAGTGTGTCTGAGCCCATCAGTAGCCACTTGGGTGGTCCACGCATGGTAGTGTTTAACCAACTGGCCGCGGGTGGGTCATGTAATGAGAACTGGCGGCCTCTCAACCACCTTATGGTGTGTGCATTCATGTCCCCACTAGCTTTTCTTGGTGATAATAATAATGTCCTCCTCTTTCCTTTTTTTTTAAAGATTTTATTTATTTATCTGAGAGCGAGCGCATGTGAATGGGGGGAGGGGCAGAGGGCGAGGGAGAGAGAATCTCAAGCAGACTCCGTGCTAAGCATGGAGCCCAACGCAGGGCTCAATCCCAGGACCCTGAGATCATGACCTGAGCTAAAACCAAAAGTTGGATGCTCAACTGAACCACCTAGGTGCCCCAGTAATGTTCCCCTTTTACTGAGTTCTTACTGTATGCTCGATATTATGCTAAGAGCTTTACCTATATCATCACATTAAATCCCAACAACAACCCCAAGAGATAAGTACTATTTCTAATCCTCTTTTACAAATAACCCAGCTGAGCCTTATAGGGATGGGGTAACTTGCACTTGGTCATGGGTGATGAGTGGTAGAGAGCCTGGATTTAAGTTCCAGTCTGTCTTGTCCTCCCACCCAGGTTTTTAACCACCAGCAGCGCAAAAGTTTTTCTTCTTTTCTTTTAAACAAGAACATTAAAAACTAATAATGGATACAAAGTATAGCGTACCACTTTCCCAAACCCTATGAGCGCCCCCCTACCCCCCGCCTGCCTTTTTTTTCTTTATAAGGTGGAGTTAGTCCCTGTTGGGAATAGAAGCCATCGGTTTAAGTAGCAAAGTGCACCTAACGCCTAACGCGACTGAGGCTCAGAACCAAAGACCTTGATAAGGTGTTTGACTGGTTCAAAGGCACTTTGAGGCTGCATGAAGCAGAAAGCTACAAAGCCTGGGACAGAGCCCCTCACTACCCTCCAGGCTGTGATGTCCCTATTTGGAGGGGATTTATGCATCTCTGTCAAATACACAGTCTGTGCAAGGTTTTCTCAGGCTTCACTGTTATCGAGAGTGCCAAGAGAATTACCGACTCAAAATAATCATAACAGCTACCACTTACTGAATGCTCCTGTGCCGGGACCGGCTAAGAGCTTTATGTAATTACCTCCTTTAATCCTCATAAGAGCTGGTAGGAGAACAGAGGGAGGTAGGTCCTGTGAAGTAGGTACAATTATAACCCCCAATTGACATAAAACAAGCTCAAAACTTGCTCAGGGACATAGGATGACTTGCTAAGGGTGACAGTTTCTAAGGGGTGCAGCTGGGATTTGAATCCAGGAGAGGCTGCCGTCCTAGCCACAGTGCTGTGAGAACTGCCCCAGAACCCAAGGACATTTGTGAGGTCACTGGCGTTCCCTGAGGCCAGGGCGGTGCAGGGGCTGTTCAAGGTCAGGAAGCAAGCGGTGGGCAGAACTGGGGCATGAATCAAAGAGTCCTGACTGCTTGTCTATACCCTTTCAACATACTGTGGAACTTCTCAAAAACTTAGGCTGCAGGGATTTCCTAAAATGGACCTAGAGGAAAAATTGATGAGAGCTCTATTCCTAAAACCCTTCCCCAGCTCAATATGCAATTAGCCAGTATTACTCAGAGAGCTTGGCTTTGACCCTGCCCACGGTCCTGCATTTTTCAGCTGTTGTCAATGACCTCGTCTCCATCACCATGAGTTCATCTTCGTTGAGGGGCAGTGGTGTGCTCGGCCAGCGAGCCTTCCACCCTTTGTCCGCCATGCTCTTCTCAGCAACAAATCTTTTTGGGGGCTCCAGAGACTAAGCCCAGAGATATGGGTATAAAACACACCGCCACTGGGGCACCTGGATGGCTCAGTCGGCTGGGTGAGCATCTAACTCTTGGTTTTGGCTCAGGTCAGGATAGCAGGGTCGTGGCATCCAGCCCTGTGCATCGGCTTGAGGGTTTTTCTCTCTCTGCCCCTCCCCCTGCTTGTGTGCGCTGTCTCTCAAATAAATAAATGAATCTTTAAAAAAATAAAACAGGCCACCATTCCGCACTGCCTTGTCACTGCGAACGTGCACATTGCTAAGAGCAGTCAGGGTTTTTTTTTTTTTTTTTCTCAAGATTTATTTATTTGAGAGAGAGAGAGAGGGAGAGACAGAGTGTGCAAGTCGGGGGAGGGGCAAACAGAGAGGGCAAGCAGACTCCCTGCTGAGCTCAGAGTCCTGATAAGAGGACTCAAGGCAGGGCTCCATCCTAGGATCCTGAGATCATGACCTGAGCCGAAACCAAGAGTCAAATGCTCAACTGCCTGAGTCCCCCTGGCGCCCCTAAGAGTAGCCAGTGCTTACTGGGGGGTTGACTCTGTGCCGGGCTCTCTGTAGAACTCTTCTTATTTAATCTTTATAAGTGCCCATTGGAAGAAGTATCGCTTTTAACCCAGTTTTACAGATGAAGAAAATAAGGCCCAGAGAGATGACGACGCTTGCCCTGAAACATGGGCAGGAAGCGGCGGACTCAGATCTTGAACCTTTAGGGTTTGTGCTTTGCCCCTTGACTCTTGACTATACTGTGTGGAAGGTTATCCCAGATTGTGGGGGAAATCTGAAGGAGACATTTTTCTTGCACGACACTCCCTTTCTTCTTTGGACATGAGGCCGTGGCTCCTCCATGTCCCTGAACAAGGACAAGCTGATGTGCCCGAGAACTGTCCACCTCAACACCAGAACGTGACTGAACTGCGCTGCCGAGCCCACACGCCAGCACCTCAGTTGTGACCTTCTGTCTTCTGCTCGAATGTCCAGCAGCTGTTTCTGAAGCCCCTGGCATGGGGTGGGGACTGTAGCAGTTACTGGGGATGGTGAAAAGATTCATTCTTCCTGCCTTCCCTCAGCTCATAGTCTGGTGTGGAGGGCAGATAATTAAACAAGTAATTTTAGTCTTGTGGAGGTGAGTACAACAATGAGGCAAGGCCGGACTACCCAGAGGCACACAGCAAGGAAATTGAACCCAGTTGGAGGGGGTGGTGCCATCAGGGAAGGCTTCCTGGAGGAGGTGGCGTTGACACTGATTCCTTTAAAAAAAAAAAAAGAATAGGTATATTAGGCCAAGAAGGGGTGGAAGAATGTTAAAGACAGAGATCTGGGGTGATAGAAGATGGGGAGCTCCTTTTAAGACAGCCCATTCCATCTTTGTAATATCTTTTTTATTTTTTTTAGATTTTATTTATTTGACAGAGAGAGACAGAGAGAGAGAGAGAACAAGCAAGGGGAGGAGCAGAAGAAGCTGAGCAGGGAGCCTGACGTGGGGGTCCGTCCCAGGACTCCAGGACCATGACCTGAGCCGAAGGCAGATGCTTAACTGACTGAGCCACCCAGGCCCCCCATCTTGGCTATATCTTCGTATACTCTTCACTCACCTGTGGTCGGACATTGGGGAAGTAAAATTGTTTGGCTCTGGAGACAAAGGTTTTAGTCTCCACTCCACGTTCCCTTCCTTCCTCTGGACTTTGCTGTGCCCGGATGTGATGCTTGAAATTGTTGCTGCTGGCTTGGCACCATGACGGGAGCCAGACCGAGGGCAGAGCCAATTCCCTGAGGGTGTACCGTGGAGAGATATAAAGAACCTTTGTCCTTGATGCCATCGTGTGGTTTCAGAACCAGCCGGCCTTGGACTCTGGCTCACTCTGCTGCCCTCAGGGGACACAATGGAGCGTTGGAGAGCAGAGGTCTGCCTCCCGGCTCTGCCACCCACTCGTCGCACAACTTTGGGCAAGGTAACCCTTCTAAGTCTCAGCTTCCTCATCTATAAAACTGGGATAATAATAATGGATAAGAGTTGTACTTACCCAGCAAGTGAGGTTGCGAGGATTACATGTGTTAATGCATGTCACGAGCTTACAATAATGCCTGGCCTTAGGAAGTGCCAACAGATGGAAGCTATTAATATTGCCAACACATATTTCCGTAGTCGGCTCACACTCCCAGACTTTTTGAAGCTCTCAATTAATAACAGAGAGACTCGGGCTAATCACAGTGCAGGTTGATCAGCTCTGTGATAGAGCCCAGTACAGGGAGCAGTTAACTTTTGCAGGAGGGAGCAGGTGAAGGTCCACTGAGGCCATGTGTTTGAGCAAGGGCCTGAAAAATGAGCAGAAGTTTGATGGTAAAGACGAGGAGGAAGGGCATCCCTGGCAGGAAGCGCAGCCTGAGCAAAGCATGAAAGTGTTTCAAGAGCTTTGTAAAGGGCAAGTCGCTGGTGGGATTAGAACTTCAGGTGTAGGTTGCATGTGTGTGGAAGGAAGACGAAGAGGCTGGAAGTAGGGTTGAGGCTGAGTGTGGAGGGGCCTTGGAGTGCCAGACTAACAGGTTTGCTTTAAGTGCCGAAGTAATCCATGGAACCACAGTCCTGAGAGATGCTACCTGAAACAAGGATTCCATGGTGGTCAAGTTAGGAATGGAAATGCTACATACCTTGCAGTCCTGGCAATGGCTTGATGCTCATTAGCCTAATAAGGGCTCTGACAAGTCCTATAGGACAACCTGTCTCCCATGGTTTAACCCAGTGTTTTACAAACTTATTCAGCAATGAGGAGCCCTTTATTCGCCCAACAACCATTACTGCAGGTCACACTTAGGGGGACGCGGTTCCAGGCGTTGGGGAGCTGTCCAAAGGTTTAAAGCATGGGAGTGAGGGGTCCATTTTGTGTTTTCCAAAGATTCTTCCAATTATTTAAACAATAAGGCATCAAATTAAGTCACAAGTAAGCTGTTTCAAAGGCTTGCCATGCTCAGCTGAGGATCTTTTATTCTAAATGTGTGACTTTTCTGGGCTGTGTCCCTCTCCGAAAGTCTTCTACCTTTCAAGTATCTGAAGCGGAAAAACTTCCCTCCACGTACTGTGGTTTTCCTTCTGACCTTTTTGCTCCGGCTCTTTCATGCTGAAGATTAGATAATTCAGGCCCAGCACTTGGATTGACACTTGAAAGCTGCAGGGATGCTTTTTGGGGGGTTAAAGGTTAGAGTCACTGGAGCTGCAGTGTGACTTGAAAAAAATTTTTGAAGTTTTTAATTTTCATTTCTTTCTCTTTCTTTCCTCCCCTCCTCCTCATCCTTGCCCTCCTCCTTCTTCTTAACATAAGGGACAGTTGAAAATGATGCTTTCCAACTTGGCAGCTCCTGCTGAAGGCAGGACAGAGGATGAGCAGGCCCTTTGGAAAGTTTTGGCGGAGGCTGGGATTTCTCAATTACCTGGCAGCGGGAAGGTGGGGCTTCTGAAAACTATACATTGCAGGGAATCTTCTCCTTGGGTGATTTGGATGCACAGTAAAGTGAGAAAACAAGAGGACTGGGAACATTCAGGTTTTACATATCCTACGTACAGGTGCTCTCAAGGTGGGAACCCTTCTCCCTTATCCATATCCCCTCCGTGCGGCCCATCTGCCCAGTCCCCAGCCCCAAGGTGCTCCTCCTAGGATTGAGGGCAGGCCCTAGTCCAGGCCACACAGACTCTGGTCCCACCCCCTGGATCTCTGTTCCCTTTTCAGCTCTCACCCCCATGCTGTAGCCAATGTCCTTGCTCCTGGGGTAGTGAGTAATGGGGCTCCAGTGTAGAAGCAAGGACTTGGGGGTGATGCAAGTTCTCGGGGATGAATGCCATTGGTGCTGGCCCCAGAGAGCTGTAAGTGGTTCCACTATGGGTTTCTGACCCCTTCTGTATGGCTCCCACTATAGGAATGGCCAGAGGGGTATTTTCTCTGGGGTCTCAGGAGCCCTTCCTCCCTTCTGGCTGTATCCTTCTCCCTTTCTTTTTTCCTTTTTTTTTTCTTTTATTTTTTACACCTCTTCCTCACTGCAACGTTGCCTTTGTTCTCCACACTGTGACAGATCACCTCCCTGGGCGAAGTCCCTGGTGGCAGTATCGGTGACAACAAATCCTTTCGACTGTTCTGCTCTCCCATCCCAGCTCTGCTCGTACAGGACATAGCCCATCTCCCACCACACCAGGATTCCCACTTGGGAGGCCTTCTATTGGTCCTTATCCCAGAGAGCCATTCCAGCTTTTGGGAGAAAAGGCTCCAGTCTGGGTTAACTATTAAAGAGATCGGTAATACCTTCCCCATGGAAGGTGTTGGTGCCCTGGAGGTTTTGGTCCCTATTTTAGTCCACTGAGCTCTCACAACAAAATATCAGAGACTGGGTGGGTTAGACAACAGAAAGTTCCTTCTCACGGTTTGGGAGCCTGGGAAGCCTGAGATCAAAGGGCCAGCAGGGTTGAGGTCCGGTGAAGGCTCTCTCCCTGGGTTGTAGATGGCCACCTCTTGCTGTGTCTTCGCATGGCCTTTCTTCGCTATATGTACATGGAGAGAGAGAGGGAGCAAGCTCCTTGGTGTGTCTCTTCTTATACTGGCACACTCTCATCATGAGGACCCCACCCTCATGAATTCATTCAAGCCCAATTATTTCCCAAAGGCCTCATCTCCAAATACTATGATATTGGGTGGGAGGGTGTGGTTTCAACATGAATTTTGTGGGGGTACAATTCAGTCTGTAGTTGTCTCCAAGTCTTTTTTACAATTATGGCTTCTGTATAAAAGAACTCATCCTCTTCTCCATCCTTCTTTCTCTGTATTGTTACCCTGGGTGGCCTCATCTGGCCACGGGACTTTAAATATTACATGTCAGTCAGGGTCCCTAATTGTGAGCAACAGAAAGGAATTCTGACTGCTGGGGACAAAGAGTCATCTACCAAAATCTGGGCTGCTCCCAGATAGCATGGGAGGTGGGAGACCAGGCCGGGAAAAGGAGGTGAGACTTTGGAGCAGGAACTGCAGTAAAGGTCAGGCCTGAGGGTAAGTCTCATCCTCACACACACTGACCACCACCATGACTCTGATCTTTGAACTTCTCTCCATCCTTGAGGTACTCAATTAAATTTCAAAGCATCAGGAACGAGGGTCTGATAGGCCCAACTTAAATCACATGTCTGCTTCAGGAAGTGGGTGAAGAAAATGAGAAGGTTTTCAGTGATCTGACTCTTCTTCTCCAGCTCAGCTCTCCAGTCAGAGTGACAGTGGACAGGGATCTAGCTTCTTGCCAAGATGATAAGAGAATTCTATTAAAAGGGAGACCTGGGTACTTTGGGGGAAGAAGGTGGAGAGTTGGATTTCAAGCTACGAAGCAATAAATATATGGTATACCATAGGTTTGCAGAAAGTTCCAGATTTATACTTTTAGCTCTGACTCTTCCCTAAGTCTCAATGTTCCTAGGATGTTTGATAACCACCTTGAACTTAACATATTTGAAATGAAACATTTGATTCTCTTGCTCCTCCCCAAATCAGGTGTATCCACCCTCACCATTTTCCCAATGAATTCCACAATTTACTTAATTTCTCAGACCAGATAAGGAGGAGTCAATTCTGATTCCTTTCTTTTTCTTGTTCCATTGGCAGTTTCTACAGGCTCTACCCAAAATACAGCCTATAGACTATTCACTTTGGACTTCTTGGTCTCTTCTTTTTGCTTTATAATCCATTCTCCATGAAGTCACTTTCTAAGGCATGGATCATATCAGGACTCTTCCTCATTAGAAACTTAGAGCCTTTGAAGAGTTTTCCTTTTCATAGGAAATAAACTCTAAACTCTTTTCCATGGGTTCAAGGGCCTCTGTATGATCTGACCCTTCTCCATTTCCCCAACTTCTTTTCCTACTACCACTCCCCACCCACCCTCACATTTATTGCTCTCCAACTATGCTGTTCTTCTTTCCATTCCTGTAACATCCAGCCTCTACCTGGCTTCATCCTTAACTCCTCCTGCTGTCTCTGTTGGAATTCTCTTCCTCCAAATCTTAACAGGTCTCCTTTTCATCACGCAGATCTAGACTCAAATGTTATCTCCTCGGAAAGTCTTCCTCTGACTTCTCAACGAAAGATGCTCCCCATTCATACATTCTATCATATTACTGTTTTGTTGTCTTACAGCATTTATCATTATCTGAAATAATCTTTTTTATTTATGGCTTACTTTGATTGTCTGCCTTTAATTAAAATATGAACTCACCAAGAGCAGGGTTCTGGTCTGTCTGTTCACTGCTATGTTCCGAATGCCTAGGACAGTGTCTGGCACATGGTGGACACTCAGGAGCTATTGATTATTTGTGAGGGATGGTTGCTAGCACTACTGATCTGGAGACCTCCCAGCGCCATGTGTATGTGGGGAGGGCAATATGGCAGCATCCAGAGGGTGGAGCACCAGCCTCTGTCCAACCATGTACCAATAGCCACATGTACCAAAAGCACCTGGCCACTGTCCCCTCAGTGGCCCCGTGGTCTCCACGGCTGTGCAGATGTGAAGACTAGGTGTGAGTTTTAATTCCCCTTTCCTCACATCTAATCAATCACTAAGCCCTAAAAATCAATAAGAAAAAGACAAATAACCCAATGGAAAATCAGATTAAAGCTGTAAATAGGCAGATCACAGAAGAGAAGTACAAATGGCTATAAACTTATGAAAAGAAACTCAACCTCATGAAACAGGGCTCAGTAAAATTGAACTTTGTCTTACCCCCTTAAAAAAGAAAAAAATTATAAAAATAGATAAAATATCTAGTGTTGGGAAGGGTTGAGGAAATGAGTGCTCTCATGCACTGTGGGGGATAATATGAGTTGTTGAACCTCTTTGGAGAGCCACTTAGCAGCATCCATCAAAAATCAAAATGCACAGGGAGTACGGTGCAGCTGGGAGTGGCTCTTTCTGGCTGCCTAGAGAACATCTGGATCAGATAAAATATCCCAAAAGGCATAAGAAATATCTAGTCCAAAAGTGCTCCTTCTCTTCCAGCCAGTTGAAGAAGGACCTAGTATCTTTGGGGCCTTGTCTGGTTTGAGTGTTCTTCCTCCACTTCTGTCCATTGAAAATCAACACATTCCTGAGGATGGAGGCATGGGAGGACCCTGAACCCACCTTCTGCCATGGACACACCAAATCTACAGCTACATGTAGAACAGTTCTCTCTGAAAAAGACCTGAAAACTCGCTGAGCATCTTCTCCACAGAAAAGGATAAAAAGGGCACAGTGAGATGGGTAGAAGAGGCAGAGATGTAGTCTTGCTAAAAACCCCACCCCTGGCTCAGTGACCCATATGCATGAGGGATCTCACAAATATGGGGCATATGACAATGGTCATTCACTCCTCAGGGATAGTCCCCATATTAGGCACCCCAATTCTTTGGACCTACCTTGGAGAGACAAGTCCCCCAAGTATCTGGCTTTGAAAAACAGTGAGGCTTATTTTGAGGAGACCCAAAAAGCTATAGGAAACTGAAACTCTGCTCTTAAAAGCCTCATGCACAGACCCACTTATCCTAGGACCCAGCACAAAAGTAGTAGGTTGAAAAGCACCTAGACCATATGTGAAGATTTGTTGGCTAAGCTTAAATTGTCTGCCAGAGGGCCAGGGGTCTATTGGAACTCTCTCTGGGGAAGGAGGCACTGATGGGTGCCATTTTTGTACTCTCTTTCTTTGTTAGCACTGGTGCTGGTGGGCACTTGCCATCCTTGCACTCTACCTTTATCTTGCTAGTCCCAGTTGCCTTGGTCCTGCTCTCTCTTGTAGCCCTACTCTGCCAAACCTGGTGGGCTAGCTCACCCTGGCCCAGTACACTCCTGTGATGCTGCTCCACTAACTTAGTGGGCAGGCGTGCCCCAGCCTGACACTCTCTTGTGGCCGCACCAATGCTGGCAGGTGCATGCAGTCCACACAGAGGATGCCCTTGAATGCTTGGCTCTGGCGGCCAAGGGGGCTTGCATTTCTGGGCCCCATGGGACTGAAATAGAGACACAGTTTCTGGCAGGCTAACCCTCCAGAGTACTGAAAAGACAGCAGACTGAAATGCAGTTTTCCTGTGATCACTCCTTCAAGACTGGGAGAGATAGCTGTTTCACCTAATACATAGAAACAAGCACAGAGAATCAAGCAAAACAAGGAAAGAGGAAGGTGTTTCAAATGAAAGGGCAAAATAAAACTCCAGGAAAAAACCTTAATAAAATAAAGATAAGTAATTTACTTGATAAAGAGTTCAAAGTCATGGTCATAGAGGTGCTCACTGATCTTGGGAGAAGAATGAACACTGAGAGAACTTCAACAAAGAGATAGAAAATATAAGAACGTATGAAACAGAAGTCACAGAGCTGAAACACATGGTAACTGAAATGAAAAATACGCTACTGGAATTCAACAGCAAGCTAGATGAAACAGAAGGTGGGATCAGTGACCTGGAAGGCAGGGCAGTGGAACTCAACCAAGCACAGCAGCAAAAAGATAAAAGAATTATGAAAAGTGAAGATCACTTAAGGGACCTATTGGCAACATCAAGTGGGACAACATGTGCATAATAGGGGTTCTGGAAGAGAAGAGGCAGCAATAAAGAGACAGAGAATTTATTTGAAGAAATGATGTCTGAAAACTTCTTAACCTAGGGAAGAAAACAGACATCCAGATCCAGGAAGTTTTAAATACAGTGAACCCAAAGAGATCCATACCAAGACACATAATTAAAATGTCAAAAGGTAAAGAATCTTAAAAGCAACAACAGAAAACAATTGTAACCCACAAAGAAACCCCCATAAAATAGCAGATTTTTCAGCAGAAACCTTGCAGGCCAGAAGAGAATGGCATGATATAGTCAAAGGGCTACAAGTAAGATTTCTAATCAACAGTACTCTAACCAGCAAAGTTATCTTTCAGAATTGAAGGAGAGAGGAGTTTTCCAGATAAGCAAAGACTAAAGGAGTGTACCAGTACTAAACCAGTCCTACAAGAAATGTTAAAGGGACTTGTTTAAGCTGAAAAGTAAGGGCATTAGTCAGTAACAAGAAAACATATGAAAGTAAAAATATCACTGGTAAAGGTAAGTATATAGTAAAGGTAGTGGACTAATCACCTATAAAGCTAGCATGGAGGTTAAAAGACAAAAGTAGTAAAAATAACTATAACTACAACAACTAGTTAAATGAGACACAGAATAAAAATATGTAAAATGTGACATCAAAAAAAATGTGGGAGATTGGGATTAAAATGTAGAGTTTTAGAATGTACACAAAAATGCATATAAAATTACTCTCCGTATAAAAGAATGAAATCTTGTAATTTGTGATGATATGAATAGACCTTGAGGGTATTATGCTAGGTGAAATAGGTCAGATGGAAAAAGACAAATACTGTATGATTTCACTTATATGCAGAATCTAAAAAACAAAACGAATGGACAATCAAACCAAACCAAACTCAAAGATGAGAGAACAGATTGGTGATTGCTAGAGGGGAGGGAGTAGGGGATAGAAAAAATAGGAGAAGGAGTCAAGAGGTACAAATTTCCAGTTATAAAATAAATAACTCATGGGGATGTGACATACATATAGCATGGTGACTGTAGTCAGCAATATTGTATTGTGTGTTACATAACTCTATATGGTACCAGGGGAAAAGTAGACTTAATATGGTAATCATTTCACAGCATATCCAAATATCGAATCATTATGTTATACACCTGAAACTAATATAATGTTATGTGCCAATTATACCTCAATAAAAAAGGTGGATATGTAAAGAGGAAATAAAATAAAATAAAAATGCACATACCCTGCAACTTGCCCCTTCCACTTGTAGTTATCTTTCCCAGAGAAATACTTATGGAATAATTAGAGAACAAGGATGGTCATTGCAACATGGTTTGTAAAAACAAAAAATCAGGAACAACCTAAGTGCTCACCAACAAGAGAATGGTTAAATAAGCTGGGTATTTCCTTCTTAAGGTCAGTGCAGTGAGCCAGTGGTACCATGGTTAAAAAAGGAAAAGATAAGTTTTTATATATTGATGTGAAAATGCGTCCAAGAAATGCAAGACATATTGTTAAGTATAAAACACAAGTTGTAGGGGCACCTGGGTGGCTCAGTGGTTTAAAGCCTCTGCCTTCAGCTCAGGTCATGATCCCGGAGTCCCGGGATCGAGCCCCACATCAGGCTCTCTGCTCAGCAAGGAACCTGCTTTCCCCCCCTCTCTGCCTGCCTCTCGGCCAACTTGTGATCTCTCTCTGTCAAATAAAAAAAATCTTAAAAAAAAACCCAAAAAACACAAGTTGTAGAATGATATTGACAGTATGATCTTATTTATGTTAAATAACCATACCATGTATATTTAGAATAATAGTTAATATTTGTTTATTAAGTAATAATAACTGGTAATATTTACACAGTGCTTACTTGGTTCCAGGTATTCTTCGAAGTGATTTAGGTACACTACCTCGTTTATTCCTCATAATAAATCTGTGAAGTAGGTACAATGATGATCTTCAGCCGCATTGATAGATGAGAAAGTTGAGGCACAGAAATGTTAAGCAATTTGCCTAAGGTTGCACAGCTAATAGGTAATATAGCTGAGATTCAAAACCAGATTGACGTGTGTTTTAATGATTGCATCAGTGTAATAGTTAGGCACTATGGGAAGCACTTGGTGTTCTTTGGTTGGTATTTTCCTATTGATACAGGTAAGAAGACTGAGCTACAGAGAAGTAAAACAATTCACCCAGAGTCACCTGGCATGTAAGTAGAGGAGCCAGATTTGAATCCAGATACCTTAGCACTTGTGTCCTTAATGCTATATTGTCTCTCAGTATTTATAGAGATTTATGGCAAAAGTATGGCTTCCAAACAATTGAGAAGAATGCAAGATAAAAAGAGATTGTCTCCTTTCCCTCCTCCCCACTTGCACTCTCTGTCTCAGAATTCTGGGGGCAGCCAGGCCAAGCAGGACAGCCATTTGCCACCTCAGCGGGGCAGAGGTGGGGTTGTGGCTGAGACTGGAGGCTGGGGTGAGAGAGGACCTGGTTGGTCCTGGATGGACAGTTGGCTGGTGGCCGCCCACAGTGGAAGGGACATGACTGGAACACTGGGGGACCAGGAAGGTTGGGCAGGTGCCTGATACAGAGGCACCATGGGATCTGGGTAGTGGGTGGCCCCGTCCCAGGGTGAGAGTGTGACTGTCCATGAGGCCACAGAGGGGTCTTCAGGGAGACCAGTGAAGGCTGCTATGCCTCAGCTTTCCTCAAGGAAGCTAGGAAAGGCAAGGAAATGGATTCTCCCCGAGAGCCTCTAGAAGGAACCAGTCCTACTGACACCTTGCATTAAGCCTCGTGGAACTGACTTCAGATTTCTGGCCTCCAGAGCTCTGAGGGATTGAATTTGTGTTGTTTTAAGCCACCAGATGGGTGGTCATTTGTTAGAGCTGCCATGGGGATTGAATGCAGCCCATCTTTTAGGTGCTTCTTCAGTTTGTCCTCTTTTGCCCCCTTCTTGCTTCCCTTCATCATCTCTTGTCCGCACCTCTCCCTAAATCTCCAGGCATCCTGTGATGGCTTTCATAACTCATACTGACAGTAGCCCATCATAGTAAGAATCAAGCCCCAAGCCCCGGACATGATGTTCAGTGTCTGCTATGACCAGGCTCCTTCCTGTGGCTCCAGCTTCTTCTCTGGCCTCACCTTTGTGCTCAGTGCAGCCATTCTTAACCTGGGCTCCATGTATCCCCTTGCTTCCTCCCCACTCACTTGTTATGACTAGTGAAACTCCAGGAGGTTTACAGACCTTCAGAAGGTCTGTGAACCTCCTGGAATTTAGGGCAACACTTTGTTGTGCACACCTGTGGTCATGTGTGTTCTGGGGACCAAATCTAGAGGTGGCCCTGAGAGGGCTCCCATGCCCCAAGAAGATGACACGTTACAGACAGGTTCCTCTTCCTACATACATCATGCTTCTTCACCCCAGCACCTTACCTCTGTGTTCCATCCCCCTGCAATGCCCTTCCCCCAGAATTCCCTCATTTCACTCATGTCTCTGCTCTGTGCCACCTCCTCAGAGAGGATCCCAGGGGGAGGCAGATCGAGGGAGGACCCTCCCTCCCCCACCTGCCCTGGAACACAGATTAGCACTCTTGACCCTCCCTCCTGAATCTGTGAACCCCAAGGGAGGAACCTGGGGGCTAGAGTTCAAGGTGTTTTCCCAAAGGACAACATTTCCCTCCCTAAGAGAAATTCTGGCATCAGCTGCTAGATAATAATTTCCCTACCTCATTACCTAAACCATAAACCTGGAAGAAATAAATGTTATAATGCTGGTATTAGAGCTCTGCTTTGGAAGCGAAGAGAATTGGGTGATTAGTTCCAACCTGGGGAATTATGGCAACTCCACAGAAGAAATGTCATTTGAGCCATTTCTTGTTGAAGAATGGGGAAGGGTTTTCATAAGGGGAAAAGAAAGATAGAAAGGGGAGGAGGAAAGGCATGGGGGCAGGACAGTGCTTGGCGTGGGAGACAGTGAGTTGTCTTGTGATGGCTGAACCTTTGGGTTCTTGGGGGGAGCTATGGCCCATGAGGTCAGCCAGTGGCCTCATGGGGGGGCTGAGGCAGGGGTGCCAAGGAACGTGGGCTCCACAGTTGGGCGGTAGAGAGCCATCAACAAGAAAACGACAGAATCAGCTTTGTGTCTTGTTTGCTTTGGTATTCTCAGCACTAACGTAGTGTGTGGCACATAGTAGGTGCTCAAGAGATGCTTTTGCACAAGGGAGTGAATGTGTATAAGGTTGACTTTGCGGGAATGAACTGAGCTGGGAAGGAGCTAAAAAACAAAGCACCTGTGGGATGCTTTCCCTGCAGTTCAGATTGGTGGAGAGCTGGGTGGAGAGCTGGGGGGCACTCAGGGAGTTATCATTGGAAGGACTGATGGTGCTTGTTGCTCATGGGGTGAGGGGAGGGGTGGGATAGGGGAGGAGAGCCTGGGGAAGGCTGAGGTTTGTGACCTGTGAGTAGCAGATGGTGGCTTCATTTACTGGTGGGAACCCTGGAAGAGGAGCACATTTGGGGATGGAAGGATGGAGAAGAAAATGAAGGTATAAGGAGGCTGGGTTTCTGAGTTTGCTCAGGTGCCGGATTCACAGGGCCAGGGTTGGTGGGGGGAGGGGAAGCAGGGAGGTGGCATTGTTGGGGGAGAGTGGTGTAAGTTTTACAAGAGATTCAGGTTATCCCCACTTCCAGGTCTCTCCCCAGAGGAGAAGACTCTGAACAGTGCTTTTCCCAAGGGCAAGAACCTCATTTGTTCTACCTGAGAACAAACCAACACCACAACCCAGCATGAAACAGCCATTTTTCATCCCTGTCCTCAGCCACCAGCTTCTCCTAGGAGCCCTCAACCTGTTATCTCTCTGCTTGGCATGACCATCAGTTTGGACCGGGACAAGGCTCTGTATCTCATGGAGATTTCCCCGATATGCTATCAGCAATGGGCTTTCACTTCAAGTCACAATGCTCCTAAACATCCACGAGAGGACCAGCCAGCCTGATGGAATGTTAATTACTTGGAGATTGTGAGGGTGTTTCTAGATCGTAGTTAAACTCAGGGTAACCCCTAATTCCTTATCCTGAATCTGCCCCAAGAGCCCCAAGTCAGCACATAGGGAAAAGGCCATTTGGGGGCATAGATAAGAATCCAGGTGGGGGGGGGTCTCGGAGTGGGCTGGCATTTAAACAATTTCCCAGGGGTAAGGCTGGGTATGAACCAGTGCTTTGGCTTTATTCCTCTCCATCCATCCACCCACCCATCCACCTACCTTTTCATTTCTCAAATGGTCACAACTGGCACATGCTGGGTTCTAGGGATATAAAGGTGAACAAAATGGACTTGTGTATTTTGTTGCTCAGGCAGAGGAGTAAACAGGCATTTGTAGTCCTGATTGCCAAGAATTCAAATCTGGATCTGGTAGAAGACAAAGAGGGAGCTAGGTAAAAAGGGGTAAAGGGAAAGTATGCTCTGGAAAGAGGATGCAGCAGGTATAAAGGCCTTGGGGTTGGACAGTGAGGTGTGAGAGAGGGAAGCAGGGTGAGTTCAGGAACCGAAGAGGTTCAATACGACAGCGTCACATGTGGGTATATGTGGGCATGATTGGGTGTGCACGCATGGCCCTGTGTTCATAGAGGCATGCACACTTGAATATGCACATGCACACACACGTGTGGGCCAATAGGTGTGCATATGTGTGTGCATGCATGTGTGGCCGAACACACATGCATGTGTGTATGTGCGTGTGAGTGTGCACATACATGTCCGTGTGTGTGTGTGCATGGGTGAGCAAGTGTACCTTGGGTGGAGGAGCCTAGAAAGAGAGGAAAGCTGGATAATGTGGGTAGGGAGATAGTCATAGACGTTTTTCTTTGAAGAATTCAGGGTTTAAGCAACAAAAACCAGGAAGGGGTTGGTTTGCAGGTAACTTCTGTCCCCTTTCTGGACCTTTGGTGGTCAAGCGCAGTGCCCTAAGGAAAGGGGGCAGGGGAGGGTCTGGTGGTGCAATGAGACAGGAGAACAAAGGGAGAATGCCTGCAACTTAACCACCCAATACATTATCCTGCCCCATACCCCATCGTTGCAAGAGGAAAGAGTTCAAACATTATGGGGTTCTGAATTTCCACCCTTGCTCTTGGGTCACATGAAGAACCACCAAGGGGAGCTCAGAGAGCAAAGGTGTGTCAAGTATCTGCCCCAGACTAGTTCAAAGAAGAGAATGAGGTTGCTAAACAGAAAATTTCCAGGCCAGTGGCTGCCAACCCAGTCGTGCATTTGGACAAAGAAACAAATGCAGACCAAGGTCCTGCTCTGCCCCAATCATGGCTCCTGCGCATGCAGGTTAATTGTTTGTGTTGAACATTTCCTCCGGAAGACTGGTATCTTAGCCAGGAGGAGAAATGATGCGGGGTGGGGGGGTGGTCATGTGGCTCAGCCTCTCCAGCCATGCTCAGAGGGTTGACACAGTGAAAGCTGGACAGTGGCCCCACCTTTGTCCTGAGAATCAGAGCCCCAGAATCCACCCCCAACACTGTGCCCACGTCCTGAACAGCATGGTGGGGCTGGCCCTTACTCAGCCTCTCCGGGCACGTTTCCTGGGAGCCCACTTTATGGCAGGCCCTGTGGGAGGCCAACACTGTTTTGCTTGGCGTTGCTCTCCGTGAAGAGATGGGGGAAGTGACATGTAAACAATTATGGGCAATAGAGCATAACAAATGCCCTCGTGGAGGGGTGCTAAGGTGCAGGGCCGGGGGGCCCAGGGACAAGAGCGGCAACAGCATCCCATATTGTCCAATATTTATGGAACACTTATTTGCAGTCAGCAGGCTGGAGGTTGGGAAAATAGCAGTAACAATAGTTAATATTTATTGAGGGTTTACTGACTGCTGGGCATTGGGCTTAAACTATTTACAGGAATGATTTTTGTCTAATCCTTAGACATAATCCCATGAGACATCTGTGGTGGACAAACTAAGTAGCCCCCAAAGATGTCCATGTTCTAACCCCCGGAACCTCTGAATTTGTTACCTGATGGGGGCAGAAGGGACATCACAGATGTGATTAAAGTAAGGATCCTGAGATGGGAGGGATTATCTTGGATTTTCTGAGTGGGCCCAATATAATCACCATCATGCTTCTAAGTGAAAGAGGGAGGTGGAAGGGTCATAGTCAGAGAGCTTCCATGTGAGAAAGATCCAGTGGGCCATCACTGGGCAAAAGTAGCTATGTCGTATGCTTCTATTTACAGCTGGAAGAATAAAGTGGACCTAACACTAGCAAAGAGTTTCATGGTCAAATAAATGATCTATAGTGATTGCTTGGAACACTGTATTGAGGCTGTGTTAGGAGGAAGAACCTGGTACTCCATCAGCAATGTCTGTCATGGATGTGGGAAGAAAGAATGGGGCACATTACTTGGTTATTTGCCATCCCAACTGCGATCCCCCCCACTCTTACACAGATGAAGGAAATGAGACCCAAATAAAGAGAGTGACTTGCTCAGACCTTTGCCTGCCCCCTTGCAGCCGTACATCACTTGTGGTGGCCAAATACTCTTTCCCATGTGGAATGCTGGTTTAAGAATGGCTATATCTTGGGGTACCTGGGTGGCTCAGTGGGTTAAGCCTCTGCCTTCGGCCCAGGTCATGATCTCAGGGTCCTGGGATCGAGCCCCACATCAGGCTGTCTGCTCAGCAGGGAGCCTGCTTCCCCCCTCTCTCTCTGCCTGCTGCTCTGCCTACTTGTGATCTCTGTCTGTCAAATAAATAAATAAATAAATAAATAAAATCTTAAAAAAAAAATGGGTATATCTCTGCACCATCAGATTCTTCTAAGACTTGGATTCTAACATTCCCCCAACCCCCGAGTAGGCTGAGGGCCATATAATCTCTGTCCCGAGAGTTTTGTAGTTTTCTATCAAAGCTTCTCCAGTGGGCTGCTTCCCATCAGCTCAGGAATCAAGCAGGGAGGGCTGAACTTGGTCACCAGGTCTGGGTTTAAATCACGTGCTGCTTAGACAATGTGCTTGATTTTTCTGGGCCTTGGTTCAATCATCTGTAAAATGGGATTGATGATGGTAACCTTGCAGGTGGCCAAGAGGAGTGAGTGTGATAACTACCAGTGGAGATGTCCAGTGCAAAGCCTAACACATAGTGTTTGCTTAGGAAGCATTTAATTAAAAAAATCTTAGGGAGGGGGTGCCTGGGTGGCTCAGTTGGTTGAGTGCCCGACTTATCGTTTTGGCTCAGGTTGCAGTCTCAGGGTTGAGGAGGAGTCAAGTGAGGCTTTAGAGAGTCCCAAAGCTTGGAACTGGTGACCTCGGACATCCCTCTTGCTTCTGCAAGGAGGAGACAAAAGGCCCCTGTGCTCAGCCCACCTTCCCCTGGTCTCTTTTGCAGTCAGAGCTTGCCTGACTCTCCTCTGGTAGCATTTGGACCTCAGCCTCCCTGATGGCTTCTGTTGAGTTCATCCCTACTCGTGACGTTCCAAAGTCTTGGGTGGGACTGCACCAAGATCCCCTGGACACCATGAGGTCCAGCTGGGTCAGGCCGGCCTTGCCCACCCAGGCACCCAGAGCTGGATTCTGGGTGGGAGAGTTGGGCAGATGGCAATAGTATAAGGGGTCTCACTGGAAGTCCAGCATGATGGAGAAAATGGCATTTTCTCGAAATCTTCTTGGGAAGAGGACAACGAAAGAATACTTTGGTAAGATGCTAATAGAACAGATGGTCTCCAAATTGTCTTTTAAGGGGGCTGGCCTGGGTAGCTACAAGGCCTTGGCTTTGCACAATGAGGAATATAGGCTTAGGTTTCTCATTTTTTTTGTCTTTCTTCCACATGGTACCTGGCTTCATGGGGGTTTGAGAAAAGAGAAGAGAAAAGAGAACATTCCTGGTTGAGGGGCAGGCATAATCAAAGGCCCAGAGACATGGCCACTGGTGGAGGTCTTATACATGGCAGCCCACTAGAGCTAGTGGAAGAGACTGTCGAGATGATACTCTCTGTCTCGGTTTTGGCATTTGCTCTAAGACGATCAAGAGATCATTTTTCTGAAAAAGTTTTTGGAGTACTATGGCATTTCCCCCTACCACCCATTCACAGAGTGAGGTGTGTGTGTGTGTGTGTTTGTGTGTTGTCCTAAGCCTAAAAAGAAGGCCTTACCTTACTCCTGGAGCTGGTGACACAGTGTAGGGGTGACCAGCACGGGCTTAACTATAATTTACAGCTGAGAGGCTGGTAGAGATGGCTGTGGACCACACCAAACTTCCACAGGCTGGAGGGGTGTGATCCGGAGCCTGTGTCCCATGTGTCAGGATCATTTAGAAATAGATACTACCTGTAATGGTTAATTTTATGTGTCAACTGGCTGGACCATGGTGCCCACATATTGGTCAAATATTATTCTGGATATTTCTGTGAGGGTGTTTTTGGATGAGATTAGCATTTAAATCAGTGGCCTTTGAGTAAAGCAAATTACTCTTCATAATGTGGGTGGGCCTCGTCCAATCAGCTGAAGGGCTGAGTAGACACAAGATGGACTTTCCCTGAGCAAGAGGGAATTCTGCAACAGATGACCTTTGGACTTGAACTTCAACATGGGCTCTTTCTGGGTCTCCAGCCTGCCAGTTCACCCTACAGATTTTGGACTTGACAGCCTCCATAATCACAGGAGTTAATTCCTTTAAAGTAAATCTCTTTCTATATAGACACACATTCTGTTGGTTATGTTTCTCTGGAGAAGCCTGACCAAAACACCACCCATAGGACTTCCTGCCAGGGGTGAGGTCACCTCAGCAGAAAGAGGCTGAAGGGGTACAGCTGGATGCAGATTTGGGGGGGCGGAGCAGTATCTAGCCATCCATATAAGCATCTGCTGGGTGACCAGTTGGATGGATGGCATTACCTACCTCGAGGGCGCTGCTGTTTTATGTTGCTAGTGAGAATCTAGGCATCCGGTGAAAGCCACTTACTCAGAATGGTTTGTGAGAGAAATCACTCCTCAGGAGTTGGGGGATATCTCTCAAGGCCCAGCAGCAGCAGGCTTGATGAGGAGTCTCAAAAGAGAGGCAGGAACGCAGAGCCATCCTTCCTCCGTCTGCATCCCGTGGTCTCTTGTATTCTCTCTGTGAGGTGACTCTTGGCTTGCTCATCATTGCACCTTACCTCAAAATGTCTTCCCCATTTGTGGGCTCAAGGCTAACTCTCATTTTTATCTCTTAGTTCAAATTTTCAAGAGAAATCTAATTCACTTGTGGTTAGCTGGGTCAGGAGCTCCCCTCCCCCTCCACCGTGAGCAGAGGCTGGGGGGAGGAAGGGATGCCTCCTAATGCACGGTGTGTGGGGCTGCTCCCTTCCAGGCGCTGAGTGAAGCTAGCTGAGCAAGCAGTGGAGGTGAGGAGTGGCAGAAAGATTACCAGTGGTCACCACAAAGCCAGTGTGGCTGCAGCCTGCCCACTGTGGAGGGTAGTGCTGAAAGATGAGGTTGCGGAGGGCGACTAAAGCTAGTTGGCGGAAGGTCTTGAACGCCATGTCAAGGACTTAGAACTTTAACTCCTGTGACCAGGACCCGCAGAGTAACATTCATCAGCAGCTCTGTCCCCTCAGGTCACTGCCAAGTGGCCCATTTACCTGGCTAAGCAGTACTATTGGAAGGTGGCAGATAGCTGGGGACTGCTCTGAAGAATGTGCTTTTTTTGATGGACGCTTGAAATGATGCTCAGGCTTTGGAATGATTCACTTCAAGGACTCTTGGCTTTTGTATGTTTCAACTCTCAATTGCAACACTACACTGATGTGGTTTTTTTGCATTGAATTAAAATTAATCTAATACTTGACAACTCTGGCTGGACGCCTGCCAGATATGGAGACTGGAGATGCTTCCTGTAAATTCTGCCACAGAGGATTCTTACGATTCAGGGAACATCTCATTTATCTCACTGCTATGCACTCCTGACCCTAATTCTCTAGAGATTCCTTCCGTAAGATCCTCTTGCATAAACGTGAGCATGTTCTATGGCAGTTACTTTTTCAAATCTGTATAATCTCTGGGGACCAGGATCATCTGAGGTGCAGGGAAAGGGTCATTTAGATGAACCAACTCTGCTCAAAGTCAGTCTTGGATTTTTTCCAGTAATAATCTCTTTCGTCATTAATGGCCTGCTGGGTGAATCTTATTATATCTCCTTAAAATAATTTAGATGCTAATATCTCCCAGTGACCATTATGTGGGGAACGCAGGGCTGGAGGTGAGGACTGAAAGCTGTCTTAATTCTATGCTTCTTTTCACAGCTGGAGACTCTTAGCTGATGGACTTGGAAAAGCTGCCCTAGCAACCAAGGTTTTCACGCCTTTGCCCTTAAAATGCCTTTGATCACTATCCCAAAAGTTCTACTTTTCCCAGATGAGGAGCCAGGACTCTGGGTGAGCCACCCGAGGGGATTCTGGGTGAATAAGCCAAGAGAATTCTGGGCCAACAACGGAAAGGCAATTGTGTTTTTGATCAGATGTGAACTTGAGGGTGGGCTCGGGGAGGCGTGAAGGAAGTAGAAGGATCCGGTAGTCAGGACGTTTGACTCCAGTTCTGGGTTTATTTATTTTTATTTAAAAAATTATTTTTAAGTAATCTCTACACCCAGCGTGGGCTTGAGCTTACAACCCCGGAATCTAGAGTCGTATGCTCTACCCACGAAGTCAGCCAGGCACCTCTCCCCAATTCTAGGTTTATTATGACCAGCTTCATTCATTCATTCATTCATTCATTCAGCAACTCTTGATACCTACTTTGTGTGGGGTCTAGTGCTGGTTCTGAGAAAGCAGAGCAAACGAGCCATCATTCTTGCTTCAAGGAGATCATAGTCTGTGTAACTTTCTCCTTCCAGGGCCTCAGTTTCCTCATCTGCACAGGAAGGAGGAGAAGAAGTCCTTAGAGTGCTCTTCCAGGGTCAGTGTGTGAGGACCTCAAGAGCACCTTTCCTTTGATCTCCTTTACTACGCTCTTCCAGGCACTGCTCTGGGGGCCCAAGAAGCTGCCTTGCCATCAGCATCCTGTTCTGGAGAAGCTCAGGGTTAGATGGAGCAGTGTTACATGGCCTGGCGGCAAATGGGCCAATGCAGGTTTGTGCAGAGCCCGGTGGGAGAACTGAGGAAGGAACAAACAACTTTGCTTAGAGATGATGATTGTGAGGATTCCCAGGCTTTCATGGGTCCCAACCTCCAAGAGTGCCCTGAAAATCCCAGCCTGCTTCCGGCTGAGCCTTCAGTTCCTCTCACTGGATGGAGGGCTGTGCGGCTCTAGCTCTCGGGAACTCAGTTTCTGATTGAACCCCGGAGAACAGGCTGATTCTGCACCAAGGTTCCTGATGTTGAGCACCAGGGAATATGACACCACTTAAAAAGAAAGTGATAATGCTGTTGACATTTTCACAGAAATATTTCTTGTTGGATGCTCGAGAGTACGCCAGTGTTGTTTTCTGAGAAGAGGAGGAAATGTGAGGTGTGAGGATAAAGCTTGATTGTGTAGCATATGGGCCCTGCCAGCCAGAAGGGAGGGGTCAAGATGACATCCTAATATTGTCCTGAGGATGCTCTGTCCCTGGCGATGTCTCAGTCCACCTCTGGGGACCTCAAGTCTAACCGATTCATCCCAATACATCCTGGGAGATCCTGGCTCTCTTGGTTTAGGTTCCCCCACAAGCAGAGTCTGAGACAAGGTATATGGGTGAGGATTCAGTCATAGAGGTCCACCTGACACCAGGAGGAAAACATCCTATGTGTCTCCTTGTGGGGGTGTGCCTAGACCCCCACTGACATACTTTGTCTCTGATTTTTCTTCTGGGACAATACATATCCACATTTAAGAGCATTTGTTATAAGGACCAGGCTTTATCCATTGTGGGAGTCTCTGTAAGGCTGTGATCACACTGCCCGATATCGGAGGCAGACAGAAAGGGAAGATGGGTGGAAAGGGAGGGACAGCAAGGACAAGCTGGAACCCTAAGAGAACTCTCGAAAGTTGGGGGCTGCTCTTGTTGCCTCTGATGGTGGGGTGTGTCCTGCAGAAGCTGGGGTCCTGTGTCACAGAGCCAAACACATGTGCCTGCCCTGGTGGTCAGAGAAGCTGAGGGGAAGGTCGGGGGAAGTGCAACAAGTGTGAACCTCATGCCAATGGGCCAAGTCACGGTGTGTGTGAGCCACAAAATGGCTGCACTTCCCGGCTGCCCTCCAAACCTCCAGCAAAAATTCCTTTGTGGCCAACCTTAGCCGGGAACATCCAGGAAATGGAATTCTGGGAAACATAGTTTCACCTAGCCGGGTTGACCCATTGCAAAGTCACCAAACGGGGAGTTAAGTACCTGTAGTTTGTTCAGAAGCAGATCCCAGGAAACATGGGCAGGGGACAGAAAAAGCCGAGGATCACCAGTTCCAGTGTGGGCATCTGGAGCCTGATCCTCCTGGGAACTCTAGAAGACAGTCTGACCTCTTCTCAGAGTTCTCTCACTTCATAGCTAAGGATACTGGGGTATTGTCTCTGTCCCTGGTTGAGGGTCACTTCAGGCCAGAGAGAAGGTGTTTACATAGAAAGTCACCAAAGTGTTGGTGATATGCAGCCTTTGGGGCAGTGGGGAGGCCAGGGGCCATCACTTATATGTTCTCAGCTGCCTGGTGTCCCTCCATTTTCTTGAGTTGGAGCTTTGGCAGCAGTGGTGGCAGGTTCTGTCGTCTCTTACGCTCACTTTAAATGGACAGAGCTGCTTCCATACCTTCTGCTGTTGCTTGACTGTTTGGTCCACAAAGTGAGGCCAATTTGAGTTCACAGAGAGTCACAGGGCGAGAGTTCATTATGTATCAATGTGTCCTTGCCTGTCTCTCTCCTGCCCTTAGCTGGGCATGGGACCTGTGCCAGGGGATGTCAGAGGGTGGACACAGTTGTGTTGTTTTCAGAACCAAACCTCTCTTCTGAGAAAGACCCACGGCCCATGGGCTAAGGGTACGCTCTGCTGGGCAGCTCCAGGCTCCCCTCCCCTCAGGGGCTCCTGGAGCTTAGAGCCCCCCCACCCCCAAGAATCTCAGCATGTCAAAGCTGGAAGGGGCCTGCCCAGTCGACCTGCTCAACACCCTCACTTCACAGAAGGAGAAGTTGAGGCCCAGAAAGGAGATAGATCCTCTTGGGGTCACATAACTGTTTCACGGACCCCACAGTTGTCTGAATTGAAGGCCAGTTCATTTTCCATTATGCTGGTCTATCTACCAAGACAAAGTGTGCGAGTGGCTGTTCCGTCAAGAGAGACCTCATCACAGTTTTGGAAGTCTCTTTGTGGCTGACTTCTAGCCTGTTTCACATCCTGGCATCACAGCCAGAACTTTCTTTTCCTCATGAGCAAGTTCACAGATGTGCCCTTAGAGGCAGTCCCTCCAAACAGGAAGGGCAGCGACTTCCAACCTGGGGAGCCTGGGGGCAAGTTCCAGCTCTCTGCCTGCATATCTTTGGGGAAATGACCCAAACTCGGGTGCCCCTTTCCTTATCTGAAGGAGGATAAAAAATTACACCTCTGATGCCTGTTGTGTGGATTCAGTGTGTGGAGGTGCGTAGGGCACTTAGCACAGCCTCTCGGACACAGTAATGGCTCAGTAAGCCATGATGGTGATTGTTGTCATTGTTATTGCTGCCTTCAAGGTCATTTCCCTCCGTGATGGGGCAGCTGGTCATGCTGCCTGTGTAAGTCTGTCTGATTCAATTTTAAGAAGCCTGGGCTACTGCACCTCTAAGCCCAGCTTCCAACCCTGCTAGCCCCCAGTAATAGAATTGATACTTTGATTGATACTTGACCTCTACTCGTCTGACTCTTTTATATTCGCTTCCCTTAGTTCAGAGCCTGAATGGGGAAAACAGGGGTATTTATGGAGCCTGGTCAAGCCCTAGTAATGTTCAGTATGGACAGTTTTGAAAATTCAGAGAATAAAAAGAACAAAAAATTTATGCTAGCTTTCTTTTCTTTCTTTCTTTCTTTCTTTCTTTCTTTCTTTCTTTCTTTCTTTTCTTTCTTTCTTTCTTTCTTTCTTTCTTTCTTTCTTTTTTTTGTCACCTAGGACTAACCTTCCTCATATTTTTCTGTGTGAGTCTATGTTTTCTAGCCAAAGTTGCATCATGTTGTCTGTTTTATCTCTACCTTTTCACTGAAAGATAGAATGAATTCCTTTCCAATAAATAGTTTTTCTCAACATGATTGTTAATGGCTGAATGTTACCCAGTTGCATGGGTATCCTATGATTTATTGAACCAGTCTCCTGCTGGCGATGTGTTAGATCTTTTCTGTTTGCCCTCAAATCCAGTCTTCGCCCTTTGCATCCTGCCTTGACTCCCATGGAGCCATCAACAGGCTCCCAGGATGGCAGAGGGCAGAGCAGAATGCGTTGGTCTGCTAGCTGGCAGAAGGATGAGGAAGAGAGGGACAAGGTGGGCTATGCAGGGCTGTGGCGGTCCTCAACTCGTCCTCACAGGTGGGGAAGGAAAAGGGCCTAGCAAACAATGATGACAATGATGACGACAACAACAACAAGAGGAACACAGGAGTATTTAGATAAACCTCCTTGTGTATAACCAAAAGGCGTGGGGAAGAAAAACAAAGCCATGTAAAAAAAGCCAAAACACGGTCACACATCTAATTTTGTTTAATCCTTCTGGCTAACCTCTGAGGTAGGTAATATTTTTGATTCCCACTTTACAGATAAGACTGAAGCTCAGGCAAGAAATTTGCCCAAAGTCACACTGCGAGTGGGTCACAATGCCTGGACCAGAAGCCATGGCCTCTGACCCCAGGTTCCCCTCCCTGCATGGATTAGGAATGTTTTTGAATGTTTTTAAATGTTGCAGGTAAGGTGGCCCAAGTGTGCTGGGCCAGACTTGAAATGCTTTCTCCTTCCACAAAGCCTACCTTGACCCCTACAACTGTATGTGGTCTCTCCCTCCTCTGAGTCTCTTTTCTCCCTGTGTGGAACTGGACCACGACCCCCTCAGGAGCCCCTGGCAGAGCCCTTCCACCCCCGGGCTTCCACAGCAGCTTGCCCTTAGAGGGTGTGCAGCTGTTTGTCAAATCACATCAGAGGCAAGGAATTTTGCCTTTTGACATTGCCCTTGCATTCCAAGATACAGAGACTCAGACTCTGCTCTGAGTCTCCAGCCGTAATTCTAGGGAGCCCTTCCCCCCGCCCCCCACACACAAAGAGACATGAGCTGCAGGCCTGGCTCATGATGTTTTCTACCTCACCCTCTCCCCTATCCTTCTCCACCTCTCCATCCCTCCAGGTATCAGTTAGCTGTTGCTGAGTGACAAACCACACCAAAACCTAGTGGTTAAAAAGACAATTTATTGTTTCTCGTGATTCAGTGGGTTGGCTGTTGTTCAGCTGAGTGGTTGTGCTCCCCTTTCTGTCACGGAGGTCACTCATGTGTCTATATCCCAGGGACCCAGGTCACTGGTCTTCCTTGAGCTTCTTTACCTGGCAGCTGGCTTCCAGGGGGTAAGTAGACTTGGCAGTAGAAGCTGCCAAGTCTCTTAAAGCCTGCGTCCTATGGCCAAAACAAACCTCATGTCCACCTAGAGTCACGGGGAAGGAGCTAGTGTCTACCTCCTTTAAAAAAAAAAAGATTTAATTAATTAATTATATTATATTATTGAGACAGAGAGTGAGAGAGAGAAAGCACAGCAGGGGGAGTGGCAGAGGGAGACGGAGAAGCAGACTCCCCACCGAGCAGGGAGCCTGTTGTGGGGCTTGATCCCAGGAAGCTGGGATCATGACCTGAGCCAAAGGCAGACACCCAACCATCTGAGCCACCAAGTCTACCTCTTGACATGCAGAGCAACTTGTGCATAGAGGGGCAGGCAGAATTGTTGGTGGCTATGCTTGGACATGAGCTCCACTCATCTCAAGTCCAGCTTCCCCTTCCCCCACCTCAAGTCCAGCTTCATTCTGCAAAAGCCTTCCCCCACTCCTTCCCAGGGTTCAGTCTCTTCCCCTCCACCCATTCCCCAGCCAGCGGGATCACTCCAGGATGCAAATCTGGTTACATGAGTCTCTTACCCAACCTCATAGTTTGTTAGTTTCCTTCCACTTAAGCCTCACCAAAGTACTGGCTGTATGCCAAATGCGCCATGATTCTTCATGTTTCCATCCATGGTGTAGGCTGTTCCTCAGCTCAAGTGCTCTCTCCTGGCTTTATAGTGCATTCCTCTTTATGCTTTGGACTCCTGCTCAAAGGCTACCTCTGCCACAAAGCTGAGGGAGTTGGTTCTCCTACAGCATCTAGAATTCTAGAAGTCTAGTTAGCCCAGATCCCACCGGAGAGCAGTTACCAAACGACTGTAGTTCATTGCTTTGAAAATTTTCCACAAGTTCCTGTTTCTGAAATCTGGATGCATTTTCACCAGGTACGACACTGTCACAGTTACTGTGGGAGAGGGACAGTGACGACGTGGTGATGGTTGCCTGTGCCTCCCTGACAGTGATCGCTACTTCTGGCGATTTGCCAGGACGACATCCGCCCCTCCGGTCAAAGTCACAAGCCAATTAGGGACCATTTGAAGAAGGACTAGGAGTCTGCATTCTTGTCTATAAACCTTCTGTTGAGAGCCTTCTGGTAAGACCAAGAAAATCCGGAACTGGAACTTGCAAAAGGGTGTGAGCAGCCAGGATGGCCATGGATCCGCCTTTGGAGGACCACACCATCATCCACGCTCGATGTCAGAGGACAGTGTTATGTGACAAGAGCCTGGCCGTAGACCACACTCATTAGAAGAGCGATTCAGAAGTGTTGGACTATGAATGTGTTTTAGAGACCTTTAGCAATTAATTTTGCTTATGGTTTTCTTTTTATGTGTATGCCCAAGAGTGATATATAATTTAAAAAACATGTCTAATTAGGTTGACTAGAGCTCTTTTGATGAGAATAAAATAAACATTCTGTGGTAAAAAGTATTGTATCTTAGTTTCATTTTCTTTCTTCTTAGTAATTAGTAATTAGCATCTAAGAATCAATGCTATCATATATTAAAGGAAATATGGTAATTATCTGGGCAAATGTCAGGATTCTCCTGCCAGCTGAGCCCCTCTAGGGCAGGGACCATGCCATTCCTATTTGCAGCCTCCCGACTAGGTATCTGTAAATATTTGTCATGTGAATAAGTTTAGTTGTATTCTCACAGGGAGAGATGAGAAGGCTCAGAGAGGTCCAAGGACTTGCCCAAGGTCACACTCCAGAACTGGGATTTGAACTTGAATCTGTTTGAATGCCAAGACCAATGCTTTTTCCATGACATGCCGTCAGTTAGGTTACTTTTGGCTACAAGGAACAGAAGACCCAACCAGAAAAATTTCAGGCAAGATGGACAGTTTAGGGTTCCATAAGAAGGCTGGAGTTAGGACAGTTTCAGAGTTGGTTATTCCTGCCATTCTGTGCCCTCGTCAGGGACTCAAGTGCTTTCCATCTTTGTTAGCTGTTTCATTCATGGTCACAAGATGGCTGCAGCTGTGCCAGACATCTCTCTTTAAGATCAAAGATCCCAGAAGTCCTCTGGCAGAATCCCTCCACCCCACACTTATATCTCATGGGCTAGAATTGCATCCTATGCCCATTCCTAAACAATCATTGGCCAGAGGGTTAGAATGACCTTACTTGGCTTAGACCAATCAAAATAGGCTTGCATGAGTTCGTGACATCCTGATACAAATGAATAAACGAATAAATAATAAATAAACCCGGCTTCTGTAAACTGGGGTTGGGGGGCAGAAATGGCATCAGAGAACCCACAGAAAATGCCGCACCATGCCCAGACCTGCTGTGTACCCTAAGAGGCCTCACATCTTTGAGGAAAAACAGAAAACGCTGCCACATTTAGAGATTTTACCAGCTTCTCTGACTTCAATCTGTATCCCAAGAGGCCTGGTTTGGCCTGGCCAAGCCGATTGCACTGTCCCTGCCTTGAGCATACATCCTGAGTACGGAGGGAGGAAGGTACTTCCCTCTCTTGGCCCAAACATTTTAGAGAATGAAATCTTCATTTCCCCTTGCTGTGCCCCCCAGTCTTGTAAGTCACACTCATTTCTAACCTTCCTTATCTTCTTGGCTTACACACTGACGAGTGAAAATTTTACTTCCCTTCACTGGCTCAGATAACAGGTGATATGGGAGGTTTGGCTTCTTTAAGACTGATTGCTTGGGGCTTTATGCGAATATATTTTAAGGGTTTCAAGATGAGATTTTTTCTCCTTCCACTTCGGAGAGGCAGCTTCATGCTTATTTTATTTCTTGGTAAACTTGGTTTTGACCATGGGAGATCATATCTGACCACTGGGATCTTCCCAGGAGGCAGTATATTGTATTGGTAAAAAGCCCAGTCTCTATGATTCAGGCCTGAATTCAGTTCTCAGTGCTGTAGCTTATTAGCTGTGTGATCTCGGACAAATCGCTTTAGCTCTCTGGTCCTTAGATTCCTCCACCAGGGCCAGGGATGGTCTTCACCTCACAAGTTGCTGTGAGGATTAAATGAGGCACCATGAAGTGTCTGGCACCTGGAAACGCTCCTAAGTGCCATTTCTCCTTAGTGTCCCTCAAGAAGGTCTCAGTGTCTCAGTTGGCTCAGCTGAGAGAGGGAAGACAGTTCTTACAAGACCTCCCCTTTCTTCCTTCTCTCCTTCTTCCTTCATCAGATAGTTATTGATCTTCTTTATGAACAAGATGCTGGGCCTGGAGTTTGGAATATGATACAGTGAAGAGCAAGGCAGACGCAGTCTCTGCCCTCCTGGGGCTTATCGTCCACCAAGGAAGACAGATACATATAAAAAAGTTACAAACAAGATCAGTAAGGATTCCACAAGGGAAATGCACGTATCATAGAAGGTAAAAGAGAGAGCTCTTCTGGGACCCAGGGTGCGAGAGTGATGGGTAGGGAAGGCCACTTAAGTGTACTGATTTTTTTTTTTTTTAAGCGTACTGATGTTTAAGTGAAACCCTAAAGGATTAGAGAGTGGGGAACAGTGTTAGGGTAGAGAGAGCAGCCTGTACAAAGGTCCAGAGGTGAGAGAGTGGGACATATTTAGCCCGACTGAACAAGATGCACTTTGGCTGTATGGGAGGGATGTAAAACTCAATCGGGGGGCTCTGTGGGTCATATGAAGTTCAATTACTTTATAAAATGATGGCCAGCTATGAAAGGGTCTTAAGCAGGGATGCATTCAGCTGTGCATCCAACAAATTTGTCCTGGTTGCCTCATGGGGAATGAAGGAAGTGAGGGGTAGTGGTAGGAGGAGGTAGAGAGAGAAGTTAGGTGGCTTCTGCGGTGGTTCAGGTGGAGAAGGGTGGGGCAGCTTAGATGTCCCCTGAGCCCAGGGGAGTAATGGGGAGGAAGGCCAACTGGCTGGGAGCAGGAACTGGAGATGGTGGTGGCTGCTTTCATAGCCTCTGGTCCGGGGCCTGCAGTTTGCTGGGCTGGCTGGATGTTCAGGCCAGAAAAACCCTGGTAGGATTTCAGGACCTATTCACTGAGTTGGGGCCCCTCAGGCTTTTTCATGGAGTGAAGGGGTTCATGTGGCTTCCCAGGGGCCATATTTACCTTCAGGTATAAACTATGTTGATGTGATACCAAGTGGTAAACCTAGCACGTGTGCACCTTTGTCTGAGTCGTGCTCACTGCCAAAAGAGCCTTATTTCCTTCATCTGGAAAATGGGATTAGTAACAGCTCCTGCCACTTAGGATGACCATGGGGATGGAATGCGGCTGTGCCTGTGGCCTGGTGCTTGGTATCCGGCAGGGGCTGCTATCATTTCTGCTGTTATAAAGGCTGATGCTGTAGCTGAGTTTGTATGTGTCTGTGATTGAGGGCGAGCTGGGCTGAGGGTTGTCCTTTAGTACCCGTATCATAAGCGAATTTCGTTCTGGGAGCTTGTGATGGTCAAAGAACAGACTCCAACCCACCACTCTGAGGGGATGTGCATTGGGTTAGTAGACAGACCATTAACCAGAGGTCAGGAGCCTTGGGTTCTGGCCTTAAACTTGACCTGGAGTAAATTCGTTCCTTGTCTTGTTTCAGTTCCCTCATTTGAACAACGGGACGGAGAACTGTCTCCTTGCCGCGGACTGTGTCTACTTATCGTCCTTCTTCTCAGGGGTCCAGAGATGATGTGGGAGTAGCAGAGGGAGGAGCTGGTGCTGGTGCTGGGAGGCGGGTTTGGAAGGAAAGTGCAGACACGCCATGCAGCTCTGTCCTGCTCTCCATTGTGGTCTTCCTCAAACCCAGAGGGCTGAAACACAAGGTCACCCTGGAACCCCAGCCATAAGCCCCATAACCATAAGGTGTCATTCCTTCTCTGAATGCAGTCCTGAGGAGTCGGGGTGTTTTTCTGGGGTCTCCACTGCAAAAGGAGGGAGAAGAGGAGGGAGGATGTTCAGGTTCTGAGTGTGGATAAAACACAAGTGCCTCTGCAGGGCCTGAGGCGCCTCACCACACACCTGCCACTGCCATGCCCCCTGCCCCCTTCCCCAGGTGTGACAGTGTTCCAGCTCCACTGGACCCCCCAAAGTGGCCTCCTACCTGCAGGCCTTTTGCTCAGATACTTCTCACTGCCCAGCTTCCTGTTCCTCCTGCTTCACCTCAGGAACTCCTATCCAGGTAAAGTAAAGGCCCAGCTCAAACGCCACCTCCTCTCAGAAGCCTCCCTTGACTGACCCACGTAGCAGGCATCACTCCCTCTTCTCTCTCGGAGTCAGTGCTTCAGGCAGTGACTGGGGAGCATTTCCCACAAGGTTTGGTTCATTTTCACCTCCACTAGGCTGGGGACTCCCTGAGTGTAGGGCGGTGCTGGCCTCATGCCTGTATTCCCCAGATGTAGGGCTCTGCTGGGCCGCTGCCTCCTCCGTCTGGCTAGACCGCCACAGCCCTGCCGGCTCTCCTGCCAGGGTGTGGCTCTGAGCCCTGCCCTTGCTCTTCTCTGGAGCCACCATCCCTCTCCCTTCAGGACTGTACTTGTCACTCCGCTGTCATTTGTGGGATTTTGTCCCCCTTGTCGCGTGTTGCTTTTTCAGAAGGATCCCAAAGTGGGGCTGCTTGGGTGCAAATGTTCTACAGCTCCTGTGGTTTTAGGCCTCATAGCCTTTCCCTCTCCTCTGCATGGCCCTTGGGCCCTTCCCCCAGGTGGGGTCTCCCAGGACCCCTCGGGCCCTCCTTGGGGTTTGACTCGGGTGGAGCTCCAGACTCCTGGGCCCACCTGTGGACAGCCTGTGTACTGCTGTGCCCCAGGTGCTAAAGTCCTTCGAGTTCTTAAAGAAGTCTCCCCACCTGCTATGTAAATCAGTGGATGGAAGGTGTGTGTGTATGTGTGTGTGTGTGTGTGTGTGTGTACGCGTGGGATCCCTGATCACACACCCAGGCTCTGCTTCGGATCTGCTGGAACATCCCGCTACTGTTGAATGAATGAACACATTGGTCCCTGCCTGAACAGCTGGTGTGAGAGGATGGGGGCTGGGCAGGGTGGGGGTTGAAGGGGATGTTACTGGTTTTAATTGGCACCTTTACCATAGGCTCTGTTCACATCCTTTCTGGTACTTACTATCTAGGTACACTTGGGCCGATGACATAACCCTTCCGAGCCTTGCTTTCCTATTGTGGAAAACAAACACCCAAGAAGTGGGGCATGTGCATTCTCTGTGCGTGCTGCACGACGCCCGGCTTGGTTTCTAGGCTGGTGGTGGGGACAAAATGGGCTACTGGAGGGGAGAGGTTGCCTGGTGGACCACAGCCTTGCATGGAGAGGTCTGGTTTGGGGAAAAAAATCAGGGCTTGCGGGGCCAGGAAGAGAGAGGCTGACTTGGGGCAAAAAGCCAAAAGAGAGGCATGGGAGGACAGTATGGAATGTCTCAGGGATCTGTCCAATGGTGGCTGAGTCGCAAGCAGAGGGAGGTGGAAGGGGGAAGGAAGGCGTGGTTTCTCCAGGAGAGGAGAGAAGTCTCAGGCTGCTCCATCCGTATGCCTGTCTCTGTCCATCTCCTGACCTCTGTGTCTCCGGGAGGCAGCTTGCCGGGGGGAGGGGGGGCCCCTCACCTGCTCCCACGTCTGTGTCCCTCCCTTTCCCAGGTCCTCAGCTGACCCTCTGGCCAGGCCAACAGCAGGAACTAAGCTATTGACAATGAGTGGAGGACCAGGGGCAGATTATTTTGGGGAGTTTGGGCTAACTCTGCTCATTGATCAAAACTAATTTTTCCTAATTTAGTCAGATGATTTCCTTAAGAACATTCGCATTTTGACAAATGAGTACATTTGCATAATCTATTCCATTGTGACACTCCCCTCCCCACACCTGCCCCACCCGCACCCACCCCTCTCCGCCTCCAGGAAGCCACACAGCTTCCGGGCTAATTTGATCAAGATGAGTAAAAGCAAAACCATCTGGTTTCCTTCGACAGCTGATTCCAGAATCGCTATTGTAAAAGACCTGTCTTCCAGGTGGGCCTGCCGTGTGAGGGGGTGTCTCTCTTTGCCGAGATGAAAGGGCTCGGCCTGCTACAGAATACCTCTGCGCAGGCATCAAGCTTCCAGTGAATCACATCAAAGGCCTCCCTGCCAGTGCTGGCCCCTTCCAGCTGGGGGAAAATGGGCTCATTAGAAGCAGGAAGAGTACACTGTTTACATTACGTGGTGCTGATTTACAAGCCAGAGCCGCCATTTCCCTGCTCACCTTGAGCTCCGGCTGGGGAGAGCCCTCTGCTTGCCTGGATAGGCTCCTTTGAAGGTGCCCAGCCTCGTGGAAAGGAGGCTGTGACGGCGCGCTCCCTCCCTGCTCTCCTTCCTCCGCTAATTAGGTTGTTACCAATGAGCAATATCTGGGGCTTGGGTAGAGACTAGCAGGGGGACTGTCGGCAAAGGCCTCTGCATAATTGTGTTGATTAAGAGGTACAAGGCTAGAAATGTTGTCTTCCTTCAAGATCAAGTCCCTGAGCTTGTGGGAGCCCTGATTTTCCGGGCCAATTTGTTTGTGTTGGCCTAATTGCTCAGGAAGGGCATTTTCCACGGATGCTTCTGTCCGGATGATTTGGTGTAGCCCAGCCCCCAGGACTCCCAGGGCTGTGGGAGGAGACCTGAGGTCTGGTGGCCTTTCCCAGGGGGGCGGCTGTGCAGCCCCGTTCTGGGGGCGGTATCTCTGTGTGGGACAACTTTGGTGCCCACTTTGGGGCCGGGCGGCCTGCAGAGGTGAATTGGGTGGTTTTCCCTCAGGGCAGGGTAAACAAATGTTCACTGGGCTCCCGGGAGCTGAGGGTCTCCTTTAAAAGCCACACTATCTGGGGCTGTGGAGAAAATTCAAAGAAAGGAAGAAGTCCAGCTCAAATCATATTTGAAGATTTTTTTTTTTTTTAATTTCGTATGGCTCAAAGCCGTTGGTGCTCATCAAACACCTAGACCCCCTCTTACCTTTCCCAGCCTCCCTTGCATGTGGACCGGAGCCACATGACTAGTTCTGGCCAATAAGACTTTGAGGGGGAAGTGACGTATGTCCCTACGGGCTAAGACACTGGACCGCTGGTAGGCCCCCTCGGTCTTTGTTTTTGCCTCTGCGACGGAGAACTTGGAGGCAACTGTTTCAGGCCGTCTCACCCACACCTGACTTTGCGAGAAATAAACTTGTATTACGCCTCTGAGATTTCATGGTTAAGTTCTTCCTGCAACCTAGCTTGGTCTGTGCTAATTAATATATGGCCCCACTGAGTGCGACCAGCACATGTTTGCCTTGCGAGTCATTCTGGGCATGGGTAATATAAGAAAGAGAAACCCCCTTCCCAAACTTGCCATTTTACCCTTTGTCTGTCGGGCTTCCTCTGGAGCAATTGGGAAGGTCCGCCTGCTTGTGTCCCATGCCCACCCCTCTGCCAGTCACTCAGTCTACTGGGATTGGGTAATCTGATTGGCCAACCTGGGCTGGGGAGGTGGGGCCATATGATTGACAGTCTCAACTGGGAAATGGGGCAGTTTAGGAAAAGAAAAGATGCTAAGCAGCTGAAAATTTCTGTTGCAAATGCTGTTCCTTGGCCCGCTGTGAGCTGGAGACCTAGAATGTCTCAGATACTTAAAGAAGACCTTATTGCCAAGGCCCCAGGAAAGCTGTTTGGCTAGGTACAAAGACGGGGTGTGTATGGGTGGGTGAATCATGGTCTAATGGACTTACCCTCTGTGCTTGTGGGTAGAGTGTGGCAGGACTGTTTACCTAGAAAGGATTTTACTTGCTTTGATGGTTGAGTGGTTTGGGAGTGAGAGGCAGGAACTCTGGAATTGAAGGCGTCTCTGTGTGGCTGTGGGTGCTGGGAACTGGGAAGGATTTGAGGCATTGTCCAATGTGTTTGTGGGGGGATGGTGGAGCTGGCCTGCCCCTCTTCACCACAGGAGAGGAACCTCATGGCCTCTCATTTCCGCAGGGCTTCTTCATTCTTTTTCTCCACAGCCTGACTTCTGGTCATGCGTCTTTTTGCACAAAGCCCATTGTGGCTCTTTCAGAATGGTGGGAGAATCTGCCTTGAGTCTCCTGCCCTCTCAGCTCTGCTCCCAGAGCTAACACCACAGGTGTTACCCCAGATCTCAGGAGGAGATAATAAGATTGGCCCAGCTTGGGTCAGGTGTCTCTCTGTGGCCAATCAGTTGTGGCGGTGGTGGAAGACACGTGGCACTTTGGGCTGCTCCTTCCAGGGATGCGAGTGTGGCCTGGATTGAGAAAGGGGCCTACGAGAGGAGCTAATTACTGTTATCACTTGTGTAGACCAAAATGGAGGTCTCTGGACTCCCAGTCCTGGACTCTGGAAAATGGAGTAAGAAAAGGTCAGGAATCCGGCTCCACGAGATGGAGTGTGAGAGAGGCCAGCTGCTCAGCACAGCCGCGCCCTGGGGCCAGGACATGACACAGCTTTTCTGAGCTCACCAAAACCTTGGGGACCCTCAAAAAAGGGCCGCCACCACTATACTCTCAGTATTGGCAGGAGCATTCTTGAGGTGATACTCTTGTCTCCCCCAGGATATCTCTGAGCAGAGTTTAACTCTTTTTTCAATATAGCACAGCTATGGACAGCAGTTACTCTCTCTAAAGTCTTAATATATTCCTTCAGACCCTGGAGATCACCATCACTGACCACATACACTCAGCTTACCCTGCACCACTGGAGTGATTGACATGGAAGACGCAGCCTGGAAACGTCCGGGCTTTGCCACTAGTTGTGTGGCCTTGACAAGACCAGTTCTTTCACCAAGCCTCAGTTTTTCTAGCTGTTCAGAGATGGGTCAATTGGTGTGCCTGGGGTCTCTGATGATGGAAAAGCAGTGTGGCACAGTGGTCAGGAGTGCCCGTTTTGAGTTCCGACAGGGCCAGCAATGAATCTCAGCATCCCACCTCTTAGCTGTGTGATTTTGGGAAAGTAACTTGACTTCTCTGAGTTGCAGTTTTCTTAACTGTAGAATGAGGGTAATAGTGGTACCTACTTCAGAGGTACCTATTTTTTTTTTTTTTTAACAAGGATTAACCAAGATGATGCCAGTAAAGCATGGAAGCTGCAGTTGGTACGTAGCAAATGCTCAATAAATTTCATTCTAAAAATACCTATGGCTTTAAAAGCTATTTTTCCCAGTGGTCTCTTCTGCAGACTTGGATTGTGTTTTCACAGAGGTGTACTCTGGAGAAATGCACTGTGTTCTTCTGACTCAGGCTTGTGTTGTGAATGTAGGGGCAAGAGCAAGCAGTTGGCACAAGGGAAATATACAGTCTGGCCACTCCCAAACCATCGGATGGTCTCATCATCCACACTAACTTTCATTCATTGAACATTTACTATGGGTCATTACTGCGCCAAGGAAGCACTTTGTTGTGTATGTTATACTGAATCCTGACATTGACCTTATGACGGGGATTTTTACCCCCTTTTGGTGTGCTTGAAGAATTTAGCTCAGAGAGGTAAAGTCACTTACTCAAGATCACACAGCTAGTAGCTGGTGGAGTCGGGATTTGAGCCCACCTCTGGCGAGCTCCAAAGCACAGGCTCTTGACAGCTGCTCCCTGTGCTGTGTCCTTGGCCCTAGCAGCCCCATCTGGGCTACTCCTGCCCTTGCCCGCAATGCTCCAGTCATGCTGCTTTCCTTTCTACTCCCTGATTGTCTGAAGGGCTTTTCCAGCCCAGGGCCTTGACACATGCCATTCTTTAGGTCTGTAACACTCAATTCCTGCCCATCCTAGGTTTTGATGCAAAGCCACTTCCCTGAGGTTGTCTTACCCCATCTGTACAATGTCCTTTGGCTGGATTCCTCTGAATATCCTCTCTTTTCCTTGGAGCTGCTATCACATATTTTTATTTGTAGTAATTTGTGTCCAGTTGGTTTCCCCCATAGGCTATGAGGTTTAAGAGGGAAGGGATAGGTAGTTTGTTTGTTTGTTTTGTTTTGTTTTGTTTTTGTCACAACTGTAACCCTAGAGCCATTTGCAGGAGGCCCCACACATATTTGCTCTCATCTCTGGTTCCCAGTTCTGTCCTTGCTGGCTCTGGGAGCCTCTCTGTGGCCTTGGCATCCTAGCTTCTTACCTGCATTCGGCTCTGGAGGTGGGTCTTGTGCTGACAGGTAGACTGGGCACCAGCTCCGCACCCCCAGGGTTTTGTCTCTGCCAGAGGAGGGAGGGCAGGACCCCCAATGTTCGGACAGCTGGCATTTCCCCTGGAGTCCTTCACAGGGGGTGTGGAGCAGAGGCCTGGAGCATGACACACCTTTATGCTGTTACCCAACTCCTTTGGCTGACACATACCACTTGTACGACTTGGAGACAAAGATGCGCTGGCTGGGCGAGAGAAATTGCATGCTGACATTTTGCACCACCGAGGTCTGTGACCGGCTCAGGCAGGAGACACTAATGTTATTAAGTCAGTTTTTAAACTGGACAACATTCTTGACATTTCAGCCGAGATGCCCAGGCATGAAAAGCTTCTCCCTTCCTGTTGTGCATCTGCAAACAGTAACTCAGTAGCAATATGACTTGACTTAAAAGCCTGGAGCAGTTTGCTCATAATTCTAATAACCATCCAGAATTAGATCACTTCACATTCACCTTATTTCTCCCCTCATTCATCTTCTGGTCAGGTCATTAGGAACTCCCCAATTCTTCTCCCAACCTCAGTGTTCTATTATTTATATATTATACACATTTCTCTATAGAGTCCCTGGGAAGCAGTGAAAGGGCCACAGAGGATGGGCTTTCTGCCCTGATGACAGCTTGGGAAACAACCCCTTCTCCATTCAAGGATCCACTTTGATCCGCTGAGATTTTAGAACTTCCAGCTAAAAATATTTCCCGAGGGCTTCTTCCTGGGGTCCTGGTGAGGTCGGCACAGGTCAAGGGGATGAGCATGATCCAGTCACCACAGCTTGGCAGGAGGGTGGGGGGTCAGCGTGCTGTTCACCACCTTCTGTGACCCCAAGCGAGCTCCTGGACGTCACCGTATTGCTGTGGCCATATTTTTGTTTGTGCCCATATCAGCTTGGTTTGACAGGTGGGAAAACCACAATTTAAAGATGACATTTATCTTCACTGTTTGTTTTTCCTGATGACAAAAGAAATACTTGCTCACTGAAAATAACTCAAACCCCACAAAGATACATAATGCAGAAAGTGGTCCCTTATACTCCTACTATGCCTGGAGATAACGCTACTATGCGTTATATCCTAGATTTTTTTTTTCTACACATATATATGAATACAAGTAAGAATATATAATTATATATAATTATTTTGATGTAAAAAAATGTGTGCCACAGAAATCCTGGATCCATACCCCATTTCTAATTCCTTAGTTTCACTAAATTCTTGGGGCCAAAGGCTGGAGTTTGGTTCCGAATTAGGCAAGGATGTTCATCACCCACTATGCTGGAAATAAAGGAAATGAAAATGTTTTAGTTCATGCCAAAGTGCCCTTCCATCCAGAGGCTGAGCCTTGGCCCTCTGCTGGCTCCCTGTGCCTGCCTCCCTTGGGCAGCAGCCCCTCTCCCTGCTGTTTCCCTCCAGAGAGGTTTCCTGGATCCCTCCCCAGGGCCCCTCCCAGTCTGCTTCTGACATCCAAAAGAAGGCAAGGTAGAGGGAGCAAGGCGGCTCTGAGATTTTGCACGGCTCTAACATGTCACAAGTTCCAGGTTTTCTCTCTGAGAGTTGGTCTCTGCTATGGTGTAAATGTTTGTATCCCCCATCACTTTGCATGTTAAAATCCTAACACCCAACATTAAGAGGTAGGGCCCTTGGGGCGATTAGGCCCTGAGAGCAGGTGGCTCAGGGTGGGATTAGTATCTCACAAAAAAGGTGTCAGAGAGCTTCCTCTGCCCTTCTATCCTGTGAGGACACTGAGAAGTCAGGGCCACAACCCAGGAAGGGGGCCCTCACCAGAACATGACCATGCTGGAGCCTCGATCTTGGAGAAAATAAATCTGTGTTGTTTATAAACCACCTAGTCTGAGGTATTTTGTTGTGGCAGCTGAATGAACAAAGAGAGTCCTCCAAACAATGCAACAAACATCTTTGTTTCCAGTGCTCTTCAAAGTTGCATTTTAAAACAGTCTTCCTAATATGCAAGGCTAAGATAAATGGTATTTGGTCTTGGCTGGAAGGACCAGATTTTTCACCTCTAAGTTTTAGTCCACGCACTGAGGTGTTAATTTAATGCGCTGAATGACAGAACAGAAGAGCTCACCGTGCAGAGTATTTTCTCCAGGAGCGAAAAGTCTTAACAACAACAAAAATAAGACAAATGATGTGCAGATCAGTAAGTTGAGGAAGTACAGTATCTAATGATTGTGATAGCTGATCTTCTTCCAATAACTCATTGCTCAAATGAGAGACATTCATTGTCAATATTTTAGAGCATCAAACCACAAACAGGTAGCTCTGAGGAGGAGAACGCTCATCTCCATCTCTAACATCAGTGTGACAACTTAGTTCCTCTCTCCGAGCCTCAGTTTCCTTGTGGGTAAGATGGGGAAGATGCCACCTTCTTAGGGTTGTTGTGGAAGTCAAAGGAAGTACTGAAGATCAAGGAGGTATATAGTAGGCATTTGTCTTCTGGGATTGCCTAGTATCCAAAAAATCTTCCTATTTGGAGGATAGGTGGGAGGGAGAGCTTTGCCCCCCATACGGAAAGGGGAAGGGGGGTTAGGCACCCATGTGCATGGGCACATGATCTACGCTCAGCCAACCATATGTAATTGCCCAGTGCCGTGACTCAGGAGTGAGTGATGCCCAGAGGTAGGGGACGGATCAGAATTCATCCTGGTGGCCATGGGGCCAGCAGTTGGAGGTTGTGACTCCAGGAGTGGCCACAGCTGTGTTCTACCCAGACTCCTGGCTTCCTGGATTTCTTCCTGCTTTTGAGCCTGCTTCTCTTCACTGGCACTGTGAACTATCAGATAGTCTGCCTTTGCTGCCTCGGGCGCCTCAGTTGGCATCTGTCATTTTCAACAAGGAGTCCTGACCCGTAGAGTCTTCTGTGAGCTGTGCACCTGTGACAGATTTCTTTTTGTGGGATGTGGCTCCTTCCCTGGAGGGCTGAAAAATACAGATGCCTGGGCCCTGCCCCTGAGATTCTAATTATGGGGAATTTTGGTTTAGGGGGTTTTTCAAGCTGAAGTGACAATCTTGGTCCTACTTCATGATCTGGGCAGAGCACCAAGGCAATATTTTCTTTTAGAAAATGTGTGCAGTGCCTGAGTGGCTCAATCGGTTAAGCATCTACCGTTGGCTCAGGTCATGATCCCAGGGTCCTGGGATCGAGCCCTATATCGAGCTCCCTGCTCAGTGGGGAATCTCCTTCTCCTTCTCCCTCTGCCCCTCCCCCACCTCGTGCTCACTTTCTCTCTCTCTCTCTGTGTCAAATAAATAAATAAAATCTTAATTAAAAAAACAAAAAGAAAACAAAATGTGCCCGGATGTGTCCATTATCTCCCTCAATTACTTCTCCCAGAATTCCTTCCTTCTAGTTAACCTGACATATGGAAACAGCTTTATGTGGAGGGAGAGTCATTACAGCATTGTGTCTAATTTAACAATACGGAGACAGGCCTGACTGCCCCGAACAAGGCTAATGGTTAAGTCAGTCATGGCGCAGCCGCTGGAAGGAATGTTATGCAACCACTGAAAGTAATGTTTGGGGAGAGAGGGCTCCAGTACCACAAGGAAATATTTGTAAGTTCAACCTGTTTAACCAAAAAGATATTAGAAAACCTACCAAAATATTTGTAGCACAGTGTGGTTTTCTCTCCCCACAAAATACAGATATCTCCTTTTTTTTTCTTCCCCTTCATGACACTCAGTTTAGTCAAACTGGTTTGTGTGTGAAGAGAGTTTCCACCAAATTACTGAGAAATGGTGGCTGATGGACGTTGGCCATTTTGAGGCCAGCCTTCTGGCCTAAACTAGTCCCGGGCTAATCACTCCCTGCCCGCTTTCTGTCTCCTGTTGGAGGGGCGGCACCCACGGGCGTGCGGGGGAAGAGCACAGTTTGCTGCGCGGGTGGGCGGCCTGGCTCACCCCGAGCACGGAGAACATCAGGAAGTACGTACGACACGCTCCAGTGACTTTATGATTTCCCTATATGACTTTCTATTGAAATGAAACAAATGTTTGAAGGAAACTCTATTTTTCAGCTTGAACTCATACAGATCCAGATAATAATAGATTCCCAGGTAAAATGTAATCTCTCTATTCATTAAAAATTCTTTATTTCCAGTCTTAACTCCTTTTTTTAAAAGTCGCCATGAATAGGTAGAAAATCTTCATTTCTTAGAGTGTTCACGCACTCATCATTCATCGTGGGTTTGCTGAGAACAGAGCTGGAGCCAACACCTTTGTTCACTTGCATCATTTCCTGAGGTGGGAAGCTTCTGGTGTTTGTTCGGCTCTGTCTAGCTGTTTGGGGCTTTTGGATTCCGGTCTTTGCTCAGGTGTTTGAGCCCTTTTTGGTCTGTGGAGGGCTTTTATCCTCACTCCTCCTGGTTCTTAGCTGAGAGAGGCAGTTCAGTCATGTTTAAGTTATTCTCCCAGAAGCCCGGGACAGAGACTCTGACCCCATCTCCCCTCAGCCTTTGCAGCGGGATGTTCTTCCAGCCACTCTCTCCCCTTTAGGACTGTGTATCAGGTGCTCTCTAAAGAACAGAAAGTCTCCTTGATTCTATTTCAGTCTATTCCAGTTCAACCCATTTAACAGGAGATCCTGCCATTTGGGACAACATGGATGGACCTTGAGGACCTTAGGCCAAGTGAGATAAATCAGACAGAGAAAAACAAATACTGTACGATTTCCCTTATGTGTGGAATCTAACAACCAAAAAATCAAACTCATAGAGAAAAGGAGATCACCTGGTGGTTCCCAGAGGTGGAGGGTGGGGAATGGTGGCCAAAAGATACAAACTTCCAGTTATAGGATGTATTTGAAAGATATATTAAGAGAGCAGAGCTTGGGGCACCTGGGTGGCTTAGTTGCTTAGGTGTCCAACTCTTGATTTTGGCTCCGGTTGTGATCTCAGGGTTGTGGGACTGAATCTCTTGTTGGAGGTTAACTAAACTTAGTGTGATCATTTCACAGCATATGTACATCAAGCCATTATCCTGCACTCCTTAAATTTACACAGTGCTATCAGTTATATCCCAATAAAACTGGAAAAAAAATTTTTAAAAATGAAATAATTTAAAAAACAAAACCATAGACGTTACCCCGAGCCCAGGCCTATGCTGAGGATTGAGGTGGATAGAAGAGTTTTGAAGCTCTAAGCTTCTTGGGAGGGGAGATAAGGATACAAGTGGCCAAGTTCTGTGAAACCCTCTGAGGACACTGCTTGGCATCAAGCCCCAGCCTGCTGCCACCACTGGGTTAGTGGTGGTTTTTCAGTCATTTGTTAGTTTATGTTTTCAACATACTTGCTGGGTGTTGGGTAGGCACTGTGCAAGCCCCGGTTGCCCAGGAATGAGGAAGATAGAGCCAGAAGCTCAGTCTTGCAGGGGAGATAAGGCATACATAAAGAACTGCACAAGAAAATGCAGAAAGTTGCATTCTCTGAATTTCTGCTGATTCTACTTCCTTAAGAGGTCTTAAACTCTTTTCCTCCTCATTCCCACTCCCATTTCTTTTCTCTTGTGGATGACTGCATAGACTTTCTCCCTGGACTTCCAGGCTCCAGTCCAGCTCCCAAATTCCCATCAGATGGTTTTGTCTAGGGGCACCTGGGTGGTTCAGTCAGTTAAGCGTCTGCCTTTGCTCAGGTCATGATCCCAGGGTCCTGGGATAGAGTCCTGCATCAGGCTTCCTGCTCCCCCAGGAGGCTGCCTGTCCTCTCTCTGCCTCTCTCTGTGTCTCTCATAAATAAATGAATAAAATCTTCTTAAAAAAACATGGATTTGTCTAAAATCTAGACATATACCTCCAAATCCTCTAGTTTCTACACAGGGTCATCCATGGAATGGCCTCTGCCTCCCCTTTCTAGCTAGACGCTTGCTCCCAACCTGCCTCACCATCTCTGTGGTGTTGGTACCATGTGCCTTTGGTCTTTGTGCTTGGTATTCTCTCTTCCAGACATTCTGTCCCAAATTGTTCTCCTAAAAACTTTAAACTCAACTCATGTACCAGATCATCTGGAAAAGCTTCCTTGGCCTCCTATACTTCATTCATTTATTCATTCATTTGTTCATTCCTTCATTCACTCATTCATTCAACAACGCTTCAGTGAGTGTCTGCTATGTGCCACGCATGGTGCCAGGAATATGAAAGTGAGTAAAACAAATATGGTACATGATCTCATAGAACTTCAAGCCGAGTGGTAGAGAGAGAGAGACACACACACATACACACACGAGACAAGTTTACAAATAAACGTAGGATCACAAATTGTATGAAGAGGATGAAAGCAGGGTGCTCTCAAGAGAGGATAGCCAGGGCTCCACTTCCACAGTATTGTGCAGCCACAGGGCATCAGTCCTAACCTGGCACCAGGCCTCTTGCCCTAAGGAGATGGTCTGATCAGAGGTACGTTGAGAAGAATTTGGCTTGGCTATGACCCTGTGAGTTGGGTTGGGCCAGTCGTCATCTGTTGTGACAATATGGTCCTTTACTCAGTACCTTCTGGGAGGTTCTGCCCACCTCACAGTAATCTTCCTGTATTGCCCTCCTCATCCTTGGCCAGATACCCTTGTAGCTGTGTCTGTACCATGTGACCAGCCCTCTTTGGTCATGATTGGCTATATCAAAATGGATACCTGACCCAAATTTGGTGAGTTAGATTCTTTCTCCTCAGATTCTGAGACCCAAAGATTCTAGCAAAGGCTGGAATTTTCTCTAGAGTGGGATATATGGGAACTTGGGAGGAAGGGGTGCCCATTTTCTCCTGCCTTGTGAACCAAGAAACAAATTTGCTGAGGAGAACAGAAATGAGACACAGAGCAAGGTCTTTCTTAAGGTTTGGTGCTGTTTGTGCCCTTGAGTTCTGGGAAACAATCCCATGTTCCTTTAAACAATTCCCCTTTGCTGTCTAAGCTTAGCTAATGTTGGTTTCCATTTCTTGCAGCTTAAGAATTCTGGCTATACAGATTCCAAACAGCCGATCATCAGTGTGGGCAAGTAGAAGAAAAATCAGTCACCTCAGCAAAGCCTTGGATGGAACTACTCGGCACACGTCAATCCATGGGGTCAGGTGTTCAAGACTGGAAGCTTCTTGGCTTACCTTGAAATGTTTCTTGGGTAGTTGCAACATCTTGTGCACCCCAAGAATACTCCCAAAATGAAATCACCCAGAGAGCTGTCGACAAACACACTGGTAACTGGTCTACCCAGTTCTAATGGTTGGTTGGCATGTGTGTATACAGGCCCTGTGTTTACCTCAGTGGAGCCTTTGGTCTGTTGGGAGTAGTTGTTAACTCTGCAGAGCATATGGTCTGGTTCTGATCCCTGCAGGGATATTGATATTCTGTAGATGCACGATTTGCCAGGTCAGATTTGTTTTTTTTTCCCTGCTTCTTTCCTCTTGAGAAACCAATATTTTTTCCCATTCTGTATCACAAAGAGAATGTTTTGTTTTGTTTTGTTTTCTGATTGGACTTTTAACCGATTTTTATGAATAAAATTAGCTGCCTTTGACTTCTGGGACTTACTCTCCTCTTGGGTTAATTTTATCTAATCGGTGCCAAAATCAGTCTTCTAAAAATCACGTTTCCTTCCACAATCCTAGAAAAATAAATGAAAAAAGAGGCCCTACTTAAGTGGCCTTGTTATTTCTCTTGATTTGCACAGCCTTAGCCTCTCGCTTTTGTCCATACAAACCATAACACAGAGGTCACAAAAATCCCTTGACTTATTTAAATGTGGTAATAGCATCGTTGATGCAAACATGGGGTTAACCCAAATATTTCATAGTTTGGAGATTTTCAACTAATAAGAGGAATCAAGGACTATATTTGGGGAGAGATTAAGGTCACTGGCCCTCATTTGAGTTGATTGGTCTCTTGAAATGAGATGCTAATTGTGAAATTGATAGGCAGATTTCCATTTGATTTTACCCCCAATAGTTTATGTTTATAATTAAAATAATAAAAATGGAAAATGTCCAGTTCAATCAGCATAATTTCCCATCTATTCTCAAGCAACGTAACCAAAGTGAGATGCATTTGTGTGTGTAAGTCACAGATTCCTTTTCCTTTGACTCTGCTGGCTGGAGGGAAGAGGAGGAATGAATAAATTGTTTGTAGTCTAGATATGTTGACTTCTCCTCAGAAACTAGAGAAGACCAACTACAATGTCAGAATAAAAAGAAAAACCAAAAAGAATTAGGGCCGCTTTTATGTAAATAACAGAAGATTCTTGTTTGCAATTAAGGTTGTTAGTTTTTTCATTCAAGCAATGTTTACCTGGGTACGTACTCTGCGCCAGGCACTAGGGATGGGGGGATGGGGAGATGAATATGAAAGTTGGATCCCAGGTCTTATCAGGAAGGTTTTTAAGCAGAGGAGTGGGTGATTTGATGTTGTTTTGGCTGGATGATCACCCTGGCTGCCCTGTGAAAATGCACTGGGAGGAACGCCAGTGGAAGCAAGAAGACTAGTTATAAGATTCTTATAGTGGTCCAGGTGGGAGATGACAGTGGTTTAGAACTGGTGGTGACAGGGGTGAAAGCTAGAAGTGACGCATTTAGAATATGTTTTGGAAGATGAGTGGAAAGCACTTGCTGATAGATAAGGTATGAGGGTCGAAGAACAGAGGGGAATAGAATTTTCCCCCAAAATGTATGCTGGAGCCATATGGCAGGTGAGAAGACTGAGGGGGGTGCTATCTAGGAGTCCCATTTTGGATATGTTGGTTGTGAGATGAATCCAAATTGACTGAGAGGTTACTAGTTACCTGAGTTCCAGAGGTCTTGCTCCAGTGAGGAGGGAGGCAGAGTCTTCAGGGCTATGGGGAGTGCTAGAAAATATTTGCATGACAATTTAGAATAGGAAAACCACCTTGGCCAACTGGTACATTGGGCAGCACCTGAAAAAAGGAATTCAATAAAGATGAACAAAAGGTGAATGAACTCAAAGACAGAAGGGAGCTGGGGAGGTGGGAAGGGAGACAGATATTTTGCAGTTAGAAGGAGGGGTTTAGGGAAGAGTAGACTCCATTGAAGCCAAAGTGAAGAGTATGACAAAATGCATGTGTGTCCTTGCTCTGCTTCTGTAGTGGGAAGAGCCCTGATTTAGGCATCAGACAGATCTGTGTTCTAATCCAATTGCTATCACCTACAAGCTGTGTGTTCAGGTCAGTTCCTGGACCTCTCTGCTGAACATACTTTGAAACACTGAAACATTGAAACTTTGAAACAAACATACTTTGAAAAATTTCTGTTTCCTCCAAATATTGAAGTCATTAGGTAAAAACTAATTTGTTTCCCCCATCTTGTGTTGAGCAAATATATATCAGGCTGCAGCCTGAAATGTCAGGTTAACTTGAGAGAGTGCGGCCACAGGAATTGAAATAATTGCAGCCAAAACAAAGGCAGTTTTCTTTAGGCATAGGTCTTATCTTGCATGAATGGGTCATTTAAGTTGTGATTTTTAAAACCTTGAGACAGGCTTTTGTACCCTTCCGGCTGTTGTCTGAGATGCTGGGAGAGGAACCAAGGGGCCATTTTCCAAGAGTATCCCAGGTGATAAGCTCAGGAATGTCCAACAACCTTAACTACTTCTGTAAATGAGAGGAGATAAAAGGAAATGGAGGTACATTCCCAAGAATTAAAAGACCTTCATAGCAAAAGCAGCAAAAGCAAAAATAAACAAGTGGGACTACATCAAACTAAAAAGCTTCTGCATCTGAAAGGAAACCATCAGCAAAATGAAAGGGTGACCTACACAATGGGAGAAAATATTTGCAAATCCTATATCTGGTAAGGGGTTAATATAAAAAGTATATAAAGAACTCGTATAACTCAAAAGCAAAAAACCCAATCTGATTAAAAAATAGGCAGAGGAACAGAATAGACATTTTTCCAAAGAAGATGTACAAATGGCCAATGGGTGCACGAAAAGGTGCTCAACATCACCAATCATCAGAGAAATGCAGATCAAAACCACAATGAGATATTGCCTCCCACCTGTCCGAATGGCTGTCATCAAAAAGATGAGAGAGAACAAGTGTTGGTGAGGGTATGGGGAAAAGGGAACCCTCATGCACTGTTGGTGAGAGTGTAAATGGGTGTAGCCATTGTGGAAAACAGTAGGGAGGCTCCTCAAAGAAATTAAAAATAGAACTACCATATGATCCAGCAATACCACTTCTGGGTGTGTATCCAGGAAATGAAAACAGGATCTTGAAGGGATATCTGTACTCCCATACTGGTTACACTTTATTCCCAATAGCCAAGATATGGAAACAACCCAAGTGTCCATCAACAGATGGATGGATAAAGAAGATACGGTATGTATATACAATGAAATATTATTCAGCCATGAGAAAGAAGGAAATCTTGTCATTTATGACAGCACTGAGGGACCTTGAGGGCCTTATGCTAAGTGAAAAGCCATACAAGAGAAAGACAAATACTGCATGGTGTCACATACATGTGGAATCTAAAAAAAAAAAAAAAAAAAAGGCAAACTCACAGGAATGTGAGTAGAAAAGTGGTTGCCAGGGGGTTGGGGGGTAGAGGGAAATTGTTAAAGTGGTACAAACTTTCAGCTCAAAGAGGAATAAAGTCTAAGGAACTAATGTAAAACATGGTGACTAAAGTCGATCATGCAGTATTGCATAATTGAAATTTGCTAAGAGAGCAGAACTTAAATGTTCCTCCCCCCCACCACACACACACAAAAGATAAGTCTGTGAGGTGATGGATGTGTTAATTAACTAGACGGGGGATTCCTTTCACAATGCATATGTGTATCAAGTTACCATGATGTACACTTAAATATCTTGCAATTTTATGTCAATTACACCTTAATAAAGCTGAAATTTAAAAAAAGGACTTTCATATTTTAGAAAGAGGTATGCAGTGCTTCCCCTGTCTACATTCTAGGAGTGCCTTCAGCAAAGCGTATTGATGTATCCTTCATCTCTATCAATTTTCACATCCCATTAGCAATGAGAAGAGACTTTCCGTTGTGGGAATGCTCTGGGATTCTGTCTGTGTGATATCACGGCATCTCATCTTCATTCTAAATCTAGTTGTTTGGTTCACATGATGCCAATTAGTTCTTTTTCAAAAATCTTTATTTATTTACTTGAGAGAGAGAGAGAGTGAGTGAGAGACAGTATGAGAGGGGAGAGGGTCAGAGGGAGAAGTAGACTCCCTGCTGAGCAGGGAGCCCGATGTGGGACTTGATCCTGGGACTCTGATACCATGACCTGAGCCGAAGGTAGTCACTTAGCCACCTGAGCCACCCAGGTGTCCGCCAATTGGTTCTTCATACTTTTTCATCACTGGGTTTTCTGGTTTGATGGCTTGTGCATGGACACTGGCCATGAGAGGTTAGCCATGTTTCCCTAAGTGTATATTACAAACCAGTACTTCCCAAACTTAACTGTGTACACAAACCACCGGGGCATCTTGTGAAAATGCAGACTGGTTCAGCAGGTCTAGGTGGGGTCTGAGGTTTTGCATTTTTGACTAGCTCCCTGGTGATGCCTGAGCTTGCTGGTGTGGGGATCACACTCACACTTGAGTAGCAAAATTATAGCATTCTGGTCTGTTAGTGGAACCCAAGTCGCTAGATTAAAAAAAGTGGGGGGGAGGGGAGGCTTATGACAAATAGGTTTGGGGAAAATTGTGTATTTTATCTCCTCTTGTAGATTTAAAATGCACCTTATTCACATCTTCTTAAAGTCTCCGAGAAGCCCTGCAGTTACAAAGAAACTATTTGTTTTACTCAATGTCAGATTCATTTGATCATGAAAATGCTTTTCAAGGAAAACCATCAACATTCAGTAGAAATAGTGTTCTTCGTATCAGATTTTGGAGAACAATTTGAGGCACCAAAGATAATCATGTTGATTGCAAACAGTCACTAGGCAGTCCCCTGGGAAAATGCCACAGTGTGTGATAATTAAGAACATGGGCTCTGAAGCTGGGTCGAAGCCTGTTGTCGAATCTTGGCTCTTCACTTAGAGCCGTGCGACTGTGGGTTAGTCAGTCAACTGCTCTGAGCCTCAGTTTTCTAACGTATAAAACGGGGATAAGAGAAGATCCTGAAAATGGCAGTTGATGTCATAGTTGCCTTGGTTGGCAAAACAGATGATATTGAGCATTTTGGCTAGAGTGAGAAGTGCTCAGGCTGGAGGTAACCCAGGAGAACAGTAATAGAGAAACGGATGGGAGTTCGAGCCCCAAGGGCGCTTGGAGACTGTCTTGATGCCGAACCTTCCCTTTGTGGGTAGGGAACCTGGTCACACAGTGGCAGGAATTCACCCGGGGACAGCAGTAGAGAGCAGACCAGGACCCAGAATTCTGGTCTGAGCCCACTGACCGGCATACCATCAGGTCACCCAAGGAACACCTTCAGGTTTCCTCAGGAGCAGCCCCCTTTTGTTCCAATATAGCATTGGAAGCTGTGGCATGGAGGGGGGAAAAGAAATAAAGATTTTGCATGTTGGCACCTTTCCCCCTGAGGGTCCAGGCGAGGGCCCTCCATGCTGCCAGGTTAGAATCCTCAGTTTACCCGGGCACTTATGGAAGTGGTGGTGACCTTCCCACAGAGGCGGTACCCGGGGTGTCTGGAGGACCTGGTGCAGCCCTAGAGGACCCTGGAGAATGTGGGCTGATTTTGGAGAGACCATGGAGTCCCCTGGCCCACAGGACACTTTCCTGAGGTGAAAGCTGCTGGGTTTGGGAGCCAGAGGCATGTGGAACGAGCTGCCAGCTCCCCAGCCCTACCCTGTGGCTGTGGGTCCCAGGGCATGTGGCTTACTGCCTCTGTGCATGGACCAAAGGGTCAAGAAGTAAACCAACACCCTGTTTTGCAGTTCCTGAACGTCTGTCCTTCTGAAATCTATTTTGACCTCAAAACATCCCTGGAAAGTGCCTCGAATTTTAGCATTCCTAATCGGGGGTCCCTCAGTCAGGAAGCAGCAGACCACATGTCTGATTTGCTGCCAGCAATGAGGCAGGGCCTTTATGCCCATGTCCTTCTGGACCTCTGTCGTCAGCCCTGGCCCTTGTCTTCACAAAGCCCTCTCTAAACAGCCCATCTGTTTATCTGGCCTAAAGGCTGAGGGCTGTTACCTAACCGGTTTCCTGAAAACTCTTCTTTACCTCTCTCACTTCGGGTGGGTAGGCTGGGCAGAGTCCCGGGAGCGTGGGTGAGCTACTAGGGTGGATGACAGGACAGACTGACGTGGGAAACAAGTCAAAAGAAAAATTAAACGTCTTTACTATCTACGGCCCACTGACATGTCCTTGGAACAGGCAGAGTGACCTTCCTCTAGAAACTCACTGCCTCCATGCTGACACTTGGCTGAGGGCAAAAGGCAATCTTAGCCCGACCCACCATGATCCTGTAAGTTTACTTTAACATATGAAAATTCCTTTGGAAATTTCCTTTATCTCTACCCCCCAAGATACATGTTGGCAATCATCCCCCCAGCATATGACCCACTGATATACATCTGAAGGGTCTCATGACTAAGGTTTTTTGGGACAGTAATAAATGAACTTTCCCAACAATGACTCCCTCAAGGTCCTGGAAACATTGCTTCCAAATTCCTTAGAGACTTACGCTATCCCCAACTCCCTCCCAACCTGAAAGAATATAATGGGCCACTCTCATGACCCCGGTGCTGCTCTTTCTGCCCAGAGGTCCTGTCCCTGTGCTTTACTAAAATCACCTTTTTGCACCAAAGACATCTCAAGAATTCTTTCTTGGCCATTGGCTTCGAACCTTAACATTTTCCCTACATCACAGACCATGCAGGACAAAAACCTCACCAACATCCAAATCACATAATGCTAACATGGTAGAGGAGCTTACAAAGTTCATTCACCTCCATTTTCTGATTTCTTCCGTCTGCTAGCCTCATGAGTGCACTGGAAGGCTTTGCAATTCCCCTTCTCACAGATGAAGGAACTCAGGCTTAGAGCGGGCACGGTGGGTCAAGACTGCAGGGGATCCAGGACAGAACCAAGGCTCTGGGCTGGTCCAAGCCACCCCAGGAACCACATACCAGAGGCCACCACTTGCTTGACTCAGCTCCTCTGCTGCTGCCATGTCCAGGAAAATCTGTGTCCCCTATACAGCTATGAGCACCACGTTTCCCAGAACTGCCCCTCGCACTGTGCCAAAGGAGAGAAAGTGTGGGTTTGTAAAAAGCCTCTTGCAATAGCCCAAGACTCAGCCTGGCCCACAGTTAGCCCGAATGTGTGTGTGTGTGTGTGTGTGTGTGTGTGTGTGTGGCCGAGCGCGCACGGGTGCATGGGTAGGAGTGGGCAGGCCAGGGCAGAAAGAACCCCGGGCTGCATGCCCAGTCTCTGAGATTTCCCAGGAGGGAAGCCGGCATCCAGGCAGAAAGCCAGGAGTGTTCCTCATAGCTCCCGCAAATAGGTCCTGGAGGAGCCGTCCATCCCTCGTCCCCGCTTCTGACGGTCGGTGCGGGGGCAACGGAAAGAGGCCAGGCTGTGCCTCCCAAGGACTCCCACCGAATCCAGGAGGAAGGAAGTCGCGTATTTGTCTTATTTCCTGTGCACCATTTTGACTTATTTTCCTGGTCCAGAGAAAGAGCTGCAGCGTAAACTAAGGCTCCGTACTAGGGGGCCTGTTGGCTCCTAGGAGTCTGTAATTGGGGCATTGAAAGGATACAAAAAAAAAAAAAAAAAAAAAAGCCCACAGAGGAGTGGATGATCTTTTATACTTAAAGTTCCCCCCTCTATAAAAGCGACATATTACAAACCTCTTTCTCCTCTCGAACATTTCTTGCTAAGTGCATTCTGATGCCACATTGAAACGCAAAATAGCTGGAATCAAGCAGGCACTGAAGGCTATTTATATGCTAATCTCTATTTCCCAAGCTGAAGCAGGAACCTGCGACTGGGTGCCGCTTCTAATGATGGCTCCGCTTTAACCTCTCTGGAAGAAAGAAAAGTATTTTCCTTAAGAAAACAACTCCGTTTCTTTAAGATGAAATGTAATTATCTATTATCAGATGTCCCTTAAAATGCAAGGCCTATTAAAGCTGCTAAAAATATTGAAGCCCTAATTTCACCATAATAGCATTTTAATTTCAGCAAATCACGGTTCTATTGTTACAGGACATTTTGTGGTAGGAACGTGGTAAGAGGTCCATCTTAGCTTTCTTCTTAACATTTTCCTTTCTTTGAGAAGTACAATTAAATCATTGCAATCATCTAACCTTGCTCGACACAAAATTTTACTTATCAAGCGCGAAAACAATGGTCATTAGCATTTAAAAGAATTTGTTTTAAAAGTAGCTAAAGTTTAATTGCTTTAAATATTCTTGTTGGAATGTGCAGCCGCTGTTGGTTCAACGTTCATATTAAAGAGAGACGGTGTTTAATTGATCGCTGAATTTCATTGAAAAATATTTACTTTCTTTCCGGGGAAAGTACGAAAGAGACGTTTTGACGGACCCTGGAGGAGGCATGGTTTTGGGGAAAACGACGGAGTGTGGGGAGTCGCTGGCAGAGTGACCCAGCTGGGTGCTCACCTGTGGTTTGCAAGTGTTCTTGGAACTCTTCCTCTGTAAGTTTCTAAAGTGAACCCCCCTCTTCCCCCGTCCAGTCTTGCTCTTAATAGACTATAACAGGAAGCATCTCTCTTCCACGGCAGAAACCTTGAACTTGTATTTCTTGTTTTTCAGAGACCCTGTGGGTGATGAAGACATTAGAGAGGGGGAACTTGATGTCTGAGAACCAACCTGTCCCCTCTGAGCCTTTTCACCTTGGGGCCCGGAGCAGGGCTAGGGTGCGGGGCGGGGACGGGGGTGGTGGTGGTGGTGGTGGGGAGGCACTCTGTGCCATGTCTTCTGCCCACACCTGTTGGTGAGAGCAAACTCTTTCACAAATCCAGATCAATCCCCATCTCCCTGTCCTCTTATTTAAGAGATTTTAAGCTTTTTAATGGAGCTGTCACCACTGAATTTCACCAGTTTTGCAGAATTTCTGAGTTCCTGGGGGAGGCTCTGGCAGGCAAGAAGAGCCATGAGGAATGGGGGGGGATGTGGGGGTGGTGGGAGAAGAGTCAGTTCAATAGACTACTGACTGAGGCTGGCAAAAAAGGTGTCATCGGGATGCTTGAAATCCGTGTTTATTGAGCACGTACTGTGTGCCTGGCTCTGAGGGCCGAGGTCTATATTTGCATCATTTCCCTTAGTCTTCGCAATAACCCCTGATGGACACTATAATCCCCATTTTCCATGTGTGGCCTCTGAGGCTCATGGAGATTAATTTGTGCAGCCAGTGGGAAGCGGAACCCCAAATCCATCTGGGATCCATCTGCCAACAACTTCCATGCTAAGCAGTCTACTTCTATTAGTTTCTGTCTTTCTTCATGGTCTTAACTCAGGCCTCCCACTGGGACCCAGGTCACACTAAAGGATAGGTCCCCTGACTCCATTTTACTTCCTTTCTGCCCCCTTGTCCTCGGGACCCTCTGGGCCCATGTACACATGGAATTTGAAAAGTCTCCATTTTTCTTTTCCCCTTTGGGTCTCAGTTCGCTACCTGGGAAGTGAGGACCTTGGCTGACCAAGTCTTCAAGAGCTTGGCTAGGTCTAAATTTCTATGGACTCAATTCTGGCCCACAAATGTATGGAGCACCTAATCTAGGCCAGGCCAGCCAGGGGTGTGCAGAAAAGGGTAACATGGGGTCCCTGAATTCTAGGTGAATGTTCTAAACAGATAGCTCAGTGCAACTGACCAGTTGCCTTCTAATGTCCCAGGGCTGGACAACGGCAACAGTGCCCGGAACAGCACAGGTTGGGTCCTTCAGGATCCCAGGGGGATCTGGGATTTTGCTTGGTGTTCACCTTTATTTGCTGGACCAATTCCTGCTTCTCTTTCTATATCCAACTCAAGAGTCAGCTCTCCTGGGGAGACTTCTGTCCCTTTTCAAACCAGGATGCCTGTGGATCTTCCAGAATTTCTATTGTACAGCGTCTCCTCTTGCAACAGAAACATAAGGACATAACCCAGGTTAAATGCCTGTTCCCACCATGTGCCAATGGATGCTCTCAGGTAAGTCCCTTAACCTCAGAGATCCTGCTTTCTTATCCCTACAGTGGGATCCTTAGTGTCCACCTTGCCCTCTGGTTGTGTGAGTGCCAAGTGAGATTTGTAGAAAGCTCCTAGAGCAGTGTCTGGCCCATGCGAGGTTTAATGAGCATTACTTATTATTAATGTAATAAAGATACTTAGTCTTGGGTGTGTGCTACAGCCGGGCCCGGTGCTCTGCAGCTCGGGCATCACAAGACTGTTGCTTTTATATCTCTGTGGCTCACAGAGAGACTGCTGCCTATGGGCAAACATGGCGGAAAATGGGCCAGAGCAGGTGCTCAAATCCGTGCCATGCCACTTAACCTGCTGTGTGACCTTGGGTAAGTTCTGTAACTTCTCTGGCTTTCGTTTTTAAATGGAGATACTTACCATGGCCTCTTTGTGTGGATGAAATTAGGTCACACTGGTGAAGTTCCGTCCTTGCTCAGTGTAGTTTTAAGAGTCCAACCCATGGTACCCATTAGGTGAACAGGTGCTCGTTAATCATTGACATCTGTATATTCCGCTTTCCCATTCTTATCTCATTTAATCACAACAGTTCTGGGAGGGGCCTCTGGTATCAGCTCTGCTTCATCAAGATCCCACAGCTGGTTAGAGGCAGGTCCCTTGACCTCACATCCTCTCACGCTCAGTTGGCCACCCCCAACACCCCTTCGCATGAAGTCAGATGGACAAGGGAATGGTTCTCAAACAGGCCAAATCATCTCCCATTAAAGTCAGGTGGCGTTTGGACTCGTTAGGAATTCTAGCTAAATTGGTTTCCTAATGATGGGTCCTGAAACGACGCCTCCACTGAGAAACTGCACTTGGCTTTTTATACTCTTCGGGGCTGTTATAAATATGATTATATTTGAAATAGCAGATTTCAAGTTGAAGTCCCCTTTGTCCACTCTGGAATTCAAATTTATTTCTAAGAGACCAGTGCAATTTTCTTATCTTTGTTACAAATTACTACAGTCCGGGTTAATCTCATGCAGCAATAAAGCTGTTTGCCCAGGAAGCTGCTTGTGGTGTCAGAGCTGATGAATGGCTCTGTCCAGAACAGTGAAAAAACTTGGTTCTCCTGCAGCAAACTCCACCAATGTGCTTGCCCGCCCAGATAGATGTTAGCGGTCAGACGCTCTCACCTGGGTCAGGGCATCGGGCCCTTTGAACCTAAGAGGTCTGAGGCACACCAGGCTGTCCCTCTCCTTCATAAAGAAGGCATTCTTGTCTGAAGCTTTCTGAGCATGGTCAGGTGACTACAGTAGAAGCCAGAACAGGTCACCTTCAGGGACAAGGGAGTGAGTGGGCTGGTCTCAGAAGCAGAGAAGAGTAGGGGTATACAGGAAGGAGCAGAGGGCATGTGTTTCATTCATTCAACAATTGCGCTAGTTTTAAAAACCTACCACACACCATTGATTAGAAAATGCACTATTGACTTAGTAAGAACCATTTTTGGAGGCATGAGGGGAATAAATACACCCACTTTCAATGTGCGTATTGATTTTAAGACCCAGCATTGAAGGCATTCTAGAGGGATTGAGATCTGAAGGATAGTAAGAGATGGTTGTTGTTTGTGTGTGTGTGTGTGCATGGGTGGGTGTGGGCATGTACACACGCATGCACACGTGAATGTGTTTATATGAGTGTGTGTGGTATTTCTGAGCAGTGGGGGACATTTGGAAGAAAGCATTCAGGCAGAGAAAGTAGAAGGCTGAAGCCCTTGAGACAAGGGGCTTGCTGAAGAAGCTAGAAGAAGGTCAGTGTGATTTTGGGGGAGGAGGTTGGGGGGAGCTGAAGCTGGGGATCAGCTGGCACACTTGTGAACCCAAGTGGGCTGAAGGGTTTAGATGTTCTTCTGAGGACCACAGGGAGCCACTGAAGAGGTTAGGATGGATATAGTCTCTATGTGGGGCCCGTGGGAGGGAAAGCAACTGCAACTTGCAAGACAGTTGGGTTATGGAGAAGCTGGCACTGGAGAGGACGCACACACTGGGGAATGTCCCACCGAGGACAGGCCCTGGCTTAGTGGGCATCAGGAGGTGCCTCAATAGAGCACTGAAATGATGGCTTTAGAATTTTGGAGCTAGCAGACTTGTCTCAATTGTGTAAGTCAGAATTAACCTCTTCTGAGCATTCATTCCTCTAGGTTGGCAAGATCAAGTCTTCAGTTGGGTTTCTGTTCCTTTCCTTCCTGCCACTGCTGAGTAGTACAAATGTCGCAGGGGTTCTCACCCAGTCCTCTCTGGTCCTCAGTCCCCTCTGGTCATGGTGGATTAGCTTCCTGTTCAAGCCTGGTCGGTGTTTAGAAGGTGGGGTACTCCTCAGCCTTTCCGCTACTCTTGGTCCCAGGGGTCTTTTCATGTGGGTCCAAAGGCCACAGACCTTAGTGTTCAGTTACTTCACCTCTTTTCCCTCTGCCACACCTCCTGGTCACAGCAACTCTCCAGCCTGGGAGTCTTGTACCCATTGGTCTGTGTCCCACTTGGAAACCTCTGAGAAACCTATCCTTTCTCTTCTTCCTTCTCCTAATGGCTTAGCAGCTTCCATTCCTTATATTCTTTTTTTTTTTTTTAAAGATTTTATTTGTTTATTTGACAGACAGAGATCACAAGCAGGCAGAGAGGCAGGCAGAGAGAGAAAGGAAGACGCAGGCTCCCCATTGAGCAGAGAGCCCGACATGGGGCTCGATCCCAGAACCCTTGGGATCATGACCTGAGCCGGAGGCAGAGGCTTTAACCCACTGAGCCACCCAGGCGCCCCCATTCCTTATATTCTAAGTATTCTCCTCTTCCCATTCTCCACTCTTCCCAGTCTGAGAAAATTCAGTGGATAAAGGCAGGAGTAGGCTGTCTTTCCCTACCTGGGAATTTCACCTTTTGTCTCTTGAACACCAAAGCCCTGCAGGTAATGGTAAGGGAACACAAAACCCTAGCACTCCTTGCAACCCAACTTTACTTTTAAACTTAAGAAACTGTTAGAGCTGTGGTTTAGGTGATAGAGTCCTTTGCTACAGAATGGGCTGAGTAGGCAAGAGATGGCCATGTCAGTTTTCCACCCATATATTCATCCACCCATCTGTCTGCTGCTTTCGAGCAGGAGTAAAAAGTTTTTAAGGATGCCATTTCTTTGACAACTGCCCACTTCTGAGGATGGGCTACTACAGCCTTGTTCCTCTGCTAGGCTCTGTCCCATTGTCCATGATGTCCAAGACCAATGCAGTATAATGTTAAAAGCCTGGGTTCTAGAATCAGACTCTCTGGGTTCATGTCCTGGATCCATAACTTGCCAGTTATGTGACTTCGGTCATGCCAACCAGATTTTCATTATGGGACATACTTTCATCTGTAGAATGAACTAACTGTAGCACCTACCTCAAAGGCTTGTTGTAAGGATCAAATGAGTTAATACATGAAAGCCTTTAGAGCGGTACCTGATACTTAAGGAGTGCCCCATAAATGTTAGTGTGAGTACTGTCGGATCAGAGGTGGATATTTGACATAAGCTGGGTCAATCTGATTCTCTCTCCTCTTTTTGAAGTTTGGAATCAAGACTGGAGTTAAGTCTGGGTTGCTCAAAGCTGATGTCTTGAACTGAGACGAAGTAAGTCTGTCCTGGGCTCTGAGTGAGGAGAAGCTGGTCTACCGGGAAGAAGAGAAGAAGTGGACATCTGGAAAGGAGGTAAGTGGCTGGTGCATCTGAAAAAGGGAGAGGGAGAAAGAAGGAAATGAGAAGACAGAGGTGAATTGGAAGAGGAGGAAGAGGAGGAAAGAGAGGATGAAGGGCAGAGGGAAGAGGAAAGAGGTTTAAAGATGCTTAAGTGCTTAGGTCCCTAATCCCAGACTTGCTAGTGATGGTCAGTGTTCTCCCTGTGTCCAGGTCAATCCCCATTTGCTAGATTGCTTTTTGTTTCTGTTACTTTGGAGTGGGTGTCTGGATGGGAATGAGAGAAACAAAGGCAAAGACTAGCAGGTCACATTCCTGCCCTTGAGGAATTTCCCATTGCTGTAGACTGTTTTTGTCCTCCCCAACTCATATGTTGAGACCTAATTCCCAGTGTGATGGTATTAAGAGGTGGGGTCTTTGGGAGGAGATTAGATCCTGGATGAAACCTTCTTGTATGGGATTAGTACCCTTATGAAAGAGGTCCCACAGAGCTTCCATGCCCCTTCCTCCAGTCCTCCATGTGGAGACACAGCCAGAAGATGGTCATCTAACTACCAATGTGCTAGTGCCTTGATTTTGGCTTTTCCCAGCCTTCAGAACTGTGAGGAAGTTTGTTTCCTGAACCACACAATCTATGGTATTTTTGTTATAGTAGCCCGGATGGACTACGTGAGGACAGGAGATAGGACATGGTTGTAGTGAACTGGAAAACAAGTATGGATGGGGCTGTTAGAGATGGCGAAGAAAGGACGTGCTAACACTGAGGAGAAAGCGAGCAGGATGGCAGAGGGCTTCATGGAGAAGGTGACAGTGGTTTTAGGTCTTGAGAAATGGATTTTTCCCAAAGTTCCTTTGTGGAGCTATGGCTACTGCTTCCAGCCATCATCACCCACTGGGGCTATGGACAGAAGACGCAGCTAGAGCATGAGAAAACAACTCTCATAGTAAATTTCCCTTCCCAGTGTGTCAGGGCTTTCTAATCTGGCAAGGTACTACTCAGAGGTCTGGGGTTCCAGACAGGATGGGCTTATTCATTAGCATCCTTTGATCTCAAGGAGTGTTACAAAGTGGCTCTAAGAGAGAATTTGTAATTTAAGCATCCCCTTTCCCCACACCAGCTATGTTGGGTATTAACCTCACCGAAAAGGCTGAGGGATCCAGTAGGGAGCTCCATGAGGCAGGCTTTTCCTGGAATCAGATCGGCTGCTCTGTGGGGGGTCTGATCTACAGCCCATGAACAGAGTGGGACTAGTTGCTGTTCCCCACATCCACTCTGGGTGAAATTCCTCCCTTGCAGGCCTTTGCTTGTGCTCTTCCCCCTACCTGGAGTGTCCTTCCCTATGTACCCCTACCCATGCCACCCATGGGAACCCTACACATTTCTCAATGCCATCTCCCTTTGTGTCTTTTCCATGATGTTCTCTTCATTCCCCATCTTCCTAGATGAGGTGTGGCTCTCCCCTGTGCTCCTCCCTGCATCTCTACCACTGATGCAGCATTGTCAAAGCATATTCTGAGCTTAGGTGTAACACTACACAGTTGTTTTCTTCTTTGTTTGACTCCCACCAGAGTGGGATCCCTTCAAGGACACCTATGGTTTATTCATTCTTGCATCGCCAGAACCTCCATAAATGTTTATTGACTGCATAATCAGACTTTTTAGTGCTTTAAAGTTATTGATAAACTACAACCAGAAACATGTGGTGCTAATCATATGCCAGGAATAGGACTGAGATCAATCATTTCATGTCATCCTGATGCCAACCCTGTAGGTAGGTGGCACCATCATCACCACTTTGCCGCTGAGAAGAGCAGATGGGACTGGAAAGAATTAAGGCAGGGCATACAGCTAGTGGAATGGCAGAATTATATTTTCAGCTCCAGACTATTTGCGGCCAAAGCTCTTAACTCTTGAAAATGACAAGATGCTGCCACCCTTTGGTAGGACAGCCCTATCCCCAAAGCTAATTAAAACAACAAAGAGGCACCACTTTTATTAACCTGTTAAGTGAAGATAAAAAGGTAATGTCCAGGTGAACAGTGTTGCAGTGGGCACAATAGTCTCCCACGCTTGTGACATTAATTCTGAGTCCAAACATGGATCATTCTCTTTGACTCACATACTGAATTTCTGTGGAAAAGTTATCTTAAGGGGCATCTGGGTGGCTCAGTTGGTTGAGCATCTGATGCTTGATCTAAGCCCATGTCTTGATCTCAGGATCATGAGTTCAAGACCCATGTTGGGCTCCATGCTGGGTGTGGAGCCTACTTTTAAAAAATGATACACACACACAAAAAAAAGAAAAGAAAACTCATCTTAAGGAAATAATCCCAAAGACTGGGGAGGAAAACAATAAATACAAAGATGTTTATTGCATCATTGCTAAGGATAGTGATGTGCTCATCAGTAGAATAGCCAAGGGAATAATGGACCACTCCATGGAGTATTAGGCAGTCATCAAAATGACTGTTGTGAAGATTGTGTAGGATACCAAACATGTTTAGGGTGTAGTATGAGGCCACAAAACATTGGGTACACAGTTGCGGGAGTACCGCGGTTGCCACGAGGTGAAACCCAGAGTTGAGGAGAGAGGAGACCTACCAAGAATGCTAATAGTGCTTGTGTCAGGGTGAATGAGTTATGGCTTATTTTTGTTTCTTTTGTTTCTTCTATTTTTCACTTCTTCTGTAACATAGTTATATTATTTTTTATGATGAAAATGATGTGTTTTTTTTTAAGCTGATGAATAATTCCATAGCTGAGCTTTATTAGCAGCCCAAAGGTGACCTTGTCTAAGGAAGACATTCTCCAGGCCTTGGATGGAGGCAGGGAGGGCTGGGCAGCATGTGGCAGGTGCCCCGAGAGTAGGGGTGGGAGGGGGCAGACACCCGTGTGTGTCCCCCATTGTACTTGAACACTGCCAGTGAGAAATTGAGGCCAGGGCCCTGAGGTATTGCACACCAGGGGGGTTGCCTAGCTTTCTGGGTGAGTCAAGCACCCTAGATGCCCTTTTTCTCTCATAGATATATCTGTTTGGACACCCTGCTGTGCCTTCCCATTGGCTCTAGCCCAAAGCTGAGTAGCAAGTGCAGAAGCTCAGGGAGGGAAAAGCTGGATGCAGCATCTGTATTTTTAATTAAAAGAAAAAAACCAATGACAAAAATGAATGCTGAGAAACCAAGGATGTGATTGATGGTTTGCAACACTTTTATGACCCTCCCAGTTCATTGAAGAGTGCTCTGTGGTTTTTAACCAGCTACGAGGCAGTTTGGGCCACGTTGTTTCTGACTTTCGGCCACTCTCAGTTATTCCTCAGCTTGCAGGACTCTTTGACAAGTTAAGAACAGGGTGAAGGAAGTGGGCTTATATAAATGATCTTGGATTCTCATCTGGTTTAGGCCGTTAAAGCCCTCCTCAGGCTGCATGTCCCTTTGGAGAGAAAGTGGGGAAGAAGACAAAGCCAGGTCTGAGCTCTGTTGTAGCTGCTTACTAATTGTGATTCAATTTTTTGGGCAAATTCCTTCATTGTTCTGAGTCTCATTTTCCTTACCTGTAAAATGGATGTTATGGATGATACTTGCCTCAGAGGATTGCGACGAGGTAAACTGAGTCGAGGTAAATTGGTATATGGAGCAGTGCAGACTGGGCCCATTCTTCATGGATGAGAAGTGCCAGCCCTTATTATGGTTATTACTACTATTTAATGGCCATCCCTTCCTCGTTCCCCTGCTGAGATAGGTGGGCTTTTTCTTTTCTTTTTTTCTTAGGATTTGATTTATCTGAGAGAAAGTGCATGCATGAGAGAGCATGCTGGAGGTGGGGGAAGGAGCAAAGGGAGAGGGAGCAGGACAAAAGACCCTGCGCTGAGCACAGAGCCTGATGTGGGGCTCAGTCCCAGTGCACTGAGATCATGACCTGAGCTGAAACCAAGAGTTGGATGCTTAACTGACTGAGTCACCCAGGGGCCCCAGATATGTGGGCTTTTTCAAACAGAACTGTATTATGAAAGAAACAAAAATGGTGGGAGCAGGAGATAGAAAATAACCAGAAGACTTCCTAAGCCCTTGAAAGTTTCTGAGCTTCAGACACTGTCCCTGCAGGAATTTCCTTTCCCAAATATCACCAGGTCTTCCTGGGATTTTGGTCAGGCTGGTGCCCTCCTGGCCTGTCTCTGTAAAGATGGCTTCTTGGCTCCCACCAAGACTGATTGATCTGCTGAGCATTTCCTTCTTCCTGCCAAGGACTCAAGACCACACAGCATGTCCTATAAAAGTTACTGTGCTAAGGCCTATACATACAATTTCTAATTTAATTCTCACAACCTTTGAAGTAGTACTGTTATTATCACCCATTTCAGAGCTAAGGAAATGGAGGGTCAGAAAGGATAAATAACTTTCCAAGGTCATAACCCTCTGAGTAGGAGACAGAGCAAGGTTCTAACCTAGGCCTCTCTGATAATAAGCTTTTAACCACTGCAGCTATAGATGGTGACATTAATACTGACTGTCCAGGAGGTTGTGCTGGGCATTATTAATGATGGTGAAAAGTGCATTGTAACCTCTAACGGACTAGGCAAATACAATGGCAAGATAACATATAACAACCTATATAGGAGGAAGTACAGCAATGTGGTTATAGGCTTGTGTTCAAATTCTAAGCCATTCCTTAGTGACCTTTAGTCACTTAAGTGATCTTGGGCATACTGTTAAATGTTTTCAAGCCTCAGTTGTTTTTTTTTTTTTTTTTAAAGATTTTATTTATTTATTTGACACAGAGAGAGAGAGAGATCACAAGTAGGCAGAGCAGCAGGCAGAGATAGAGGGGGAAGCAGGCTCCCTGCTGAGCAGAGAGTCCAATGTGGGGCTTGATCCCAGGACCATGAGATCATGACCTGAGCCGAAGGCAGCAGCTTAACCCACTGAGCCACCCAGGTGCCCCTCAAGCCTCAGTTTTTTTCTCTTAAAATGGGGAAACCAGTATGGGGTTGTGATGACAAATGTGGTAGTATGAGGGTAGCCCTTTAAACAATGTCTGGCACATAATCGACAATAAATAAATAAAACTCTATACTGAGAACTCCACAGTGGGAGAGAATACTGTTTGTTCATCCTAGACCAGTACATGGCCCACCTGTGTACTCAGTGAATCTCTGGGGCATGAATAAATGGCAATGGTCCTAGTTGGTCCTAGCCACAATGTCTTTGGTGAGTTCATTTTCTCTCCAGGAACACTCAGCTGGGTTGGATCTTTACGAAAGTGCCAGGGCTGGCTCTGTTACTTTGACAAGCAATATGATGGATGGACCAGAGCAGCCCAAAGACACAATGGCCTGAGTGCCCAGATCCAAGGGCAGTTCTTAGGGACAGTCACATGGACAACCCAAGGGTGGCCTCTACCTGAGATTTCACCATTTCCCTGGGAGCTAAGTCCATCTAGACCTAATTGGCCTTTCTGGCCTAATTGGAGTTTCTTGTCAAAATTTATTGTCTAGAGTCAAAGGGAAGACCCTTATCAAATTAGGATTACATAGAGCTGGAGAGCCCACCGGGGCTTGGTCCTCCTACCCCACCCGTCCTTAATAGGAGGCCATGAGTAGTTAGAATTCAATTAAACCCTGGAGAGGGAGTCTTCGAGGCAGAGCTGGGGCAGGTCCATGTCTGGGCTGAACAGAACAACCGATTTAAGCTAAATCAACGCCTACTTAAGTGAGCCGTAATAAGCATTCTGGGGGCAACGCCAGCCTGGGGGCGTCATTTATCACCGGGTAATAGAAAACCGTAATGAATAATAACTTGGGCTCGGCAGCCGGAGTGCGCATACATTACGGGGTTCAAGCTGCCGCTGTCCACTGAGCCGGGAGGGTGGGGTCCGAGGCCTTGGTGGTGGGGTGTGCATATTGAATTCTGCCTCTTTGCAAGAAGGCCTTTGTTGTACAGGAAAGCCATTAATCTCACGCCCGCTTTGCCAGTCTTGCAGTTGGCGTGGGGAACACAATGGTCTGTTTGCTTGTGTTGCACCAAAAGGGACCAAGATGCCCCTGAGGAGAAGACGTGCTCGTGAGAGATGCTGGTTTTGGCTTAGCCTCAGCCAGTGTGTGAGAGCATAGACTTCAAATCAGGTCTCCTCTGAGGCCCAATCCTGGAGTCCCATTAACTCACAAGGGTTTGTCAGGCAACACAGTTTGAGCACCAGCAGTGTACACAATTCTGTGTGGGAAAATGATGGGTTTTGGAGCAAGTACTGAGGTGTGCCTATTAAGTTCTGCACCAACAACATCTCATTTGACATCAACTAACTGCTTTTGAGGTAGATGTTATATATGTGCCCCATTTTACAGACAAAAAAACTGAGACCCAGAGGGTTTGCACACACAGCTTGGAAGTGGGAGTCCTGGAATTTGAATCTGGGCCTTCTGATAAAAATTCTGAATCTTTCATCTTCTTGCACTTCCCCTCCCAGGAAAAAACAAACAAACAAACAAACCAGGTTCTAAGTCGTCTTTATCTGGTCTGATACCATTCTTTCCAGGCTCTGGATCCCCTAGAGTTAATTACTGACCCTCCCCTATTGTGTCCTGGCAGACCACTCCCCTCTTTCTGGAAGTTCTCCTTCTTGTGCCTTCCATAATACACCTGCCTGTTCACCTCATAATTACTATGTCTCACTATTGTTGTGAGGATAACGTATTAACCTGTACTAAGCCAAGATTCTTCTGGTCCCACCGGCCTGGGGGTAAAAGAAAGCCACTGGAATAATAACAAAATATGTCTTCCGGACTCAGGCCCCACTACATGTTCATTCTTAATCTGTCCCCTCACGTTCTGTCAGGATTTCTGGGGGTACCTCATGTTGTTGTCAGCATCTGTTGTTTCCAGGGAGCCTCCCAGACTTCCTCCTGTTGTCCCTGTGAGCCTATTGAATGGCTTCGTGTTTGGTGTTGTCCTCTTCTCCTGCCTCCAACACTAGTTTTGGGTCTTGGGAGGTTGTCCTTGATCCCTCCTGACTGGGGGTGACTGCTCTTTTGTTCTTTCAATGTCCCTACTTCAGACAAGTGTAGAGGTTGTCCTCCTGCACATTCACTAGCTCGTTCAACAAACATTTATGCACCTTCTAGTGGATGGAAATCCGAAGAGAATTTAGACTATGTCCTTCTACATCATTCAGATGCTTTCCTCAAGGGGCTGCCCCACTTCTTGCTCACCTTAATATTTCTTATTGACTCCAGATTTCAACTTTAGAGCTGTACACTCTCATGTGTTTTATTTCCTGAAGAATCTGCTACTGTTTTTTTTTTTTGTTGTTGTTGTTGGCTGGCTCTTGACCATAAATTCAACTTCTCAATGCTTATGACGAGTTCATAGAAGCCTGGAGCAAAGCATCAGTGCCATGAACTATGCTGGGCTCAGATGTCCCTTCTTTTTTACCTCAGCCAATGTCCTCAGGCCAAGTTGGGGCCTGGGCCCAAATTTGCATTGGCACCTTCAATTGAACAATCAACTTCAGGAGATTACCTGAATAGTATTCCTCATAAACCATTGTAAGTAAACGGGAAGAAGACACCTCACTTTTTTCTAAGAAAAATTTTAAATTTATAATTGAAGTATAGTTGACATATGTTATATTACTTTCAGGTGTACAACATAGACAATGTATAGACAATTCTATACATTATGAAATGCTCACCATGATAAGTGTGGTCATCATCTGGCATCATACAAAGTTACTGTAATATTACTGACTATAATCCCTATGCTATACTTCTTTTCCAACCTCACTCTAATCAACTATAAACTGATAAAACCCAACAATGTCAGAAGAAAATGAGAAGTTTTCTCTCATGTGAGTTGTAATAGCTTTGCTTTGACCTATTTTCTCCTAGTTTGTTCTCTGCTCTTTGACATTTATCATCCCTTGACTCTTCAATCCCTTTGCCACCTATGTAACAAGACCTCTGAGAACAAAGCATCTTTATGATGACATCAGCCATGTGATGGTGGCCATTGGAGGTGGGTCACTCAGCTTTCCCTTCAAAAGAGCCATGTGAGTAGAGTTGGCTGATGAGTTCCATGGCTGCTCCTTTGGATCTGCTGTGACGTTCAGCTGAGGTCACATCCTTCCAAGGCTGCTCTTGGCCAATGACTGAGCACCGCAGGGGTTGCAGAGCTGGGTTATTTCTGCCTTGAAATACAGGACTCCCGTCATGGCCATTTTTGCTCCAAACTCCCTGCTGGCCTGGCCATGACATTCTCAGAGCTATATTGCATTTTGTGACGCTTCCTGCCCAATCTTCCTTTTTGTCCACTTCCCCAGTTATAGGTGTCAGATCAGTATATGAAAGGTTTTCCTTGCTCACTACTGCTTCCTCTCCCCTTTATCCTTCATAAGAATTTCCCTACTATAAATACCTGGTATTTCTAATTCTGTCCTAGCTTCTGCTCTCTGGAGACCTGGGCTGACACACATGCCAAGAGAGAAGCAAAGAAAAATGCATTTATGAATCATGCTTACACTTAAAGTGGCTTCAAGGGACCAGAACCAAGTCTCTAGGGGGTATGGTGCTCCTGGCATCACCAGGAGTCCCCTGAGGTTTCTAGCCTGGACCCAACTTTTGACTGGGACTCAGTGAGTGAGGGACTCTGGGACTCTTCCAACCGGACTGCACTTAGGATAAACCTGTTGTGCCCAGGGGCGGAAATGAGAAGCCGGAAGGTCTTGCTTTGGCTTCTTTTGCTTGGCTTCCCTTCCTATGCTATTATCACCAAGAACCGTGTCAGTCATTGATAACAAAGTGGTTGCCTGTATGCTCTTTATGGACCATTGGACCTCAGGAAGGATTCTTAAGAACAATCTGCCAGTTCTAACTTCCAGAAGGCCTTGACATTTGTGGCCCTGAGGCATGTGTTGGTGCTCACACCCTGAGAATACACCACTTCATTCTCCACACCACTGCCCCAAATTTTCAGGAAAGTCTATAGTTCAGTTTGGAGGGAAGCACTGGTCAAAGTCTGTCCCAACTTCAGGGACAGACCGACAATAACCTCAATGACAGTTGTGTTGGGGTGGACAACTGGCTGAAATTAGTAAGCAGGGATGTGGCCTGAGAAGTTGTTATGGGACGACAGGAGTGTCCAGGGGGCAGAGAGACACTGATTCTGGAAGGTAGGAACAGTGGCGCTCCATGTTGCTGAGCCCAATGGTGAGGTCTCTATCCTTATTTCCCTCTCTATCCTCATTTCCCTCATTTCCCATATCCTCATGTTGCAGCAGAATCCCACATAGTTGGCACCCCTTCTGTTTGTTAAGCACAAGCTTGTGTCATGTTCATGAGAGGTGTTTGTACTTAACCTGCCCTCAGTGAAACTCTTGATTTACTCCTCTCTCCCCAACTCGTTCATCTCACCATCTTTCTATCTTAGTGATGTGGTTCATTCAGTAATTCATCATTCATGTAGAGATTCAAGACAAAAGCTTTGGGGTCATTTTTCTCTTCATTCCCACTAGCACCTAATCCATTAGTAAGTCCTTTTTCAGAACTCCCACCTCTTACCACTGTCACTGCTACCGTTTCAGTCTTCATCATGACATCTCTTGCCTGGACTGTTACAATGGTCTCTGGCCCCATGTCCCTGCTATGCTCCTGCAGCCCACTTCACTGTTTGAAACCCTCTTATTATATTGGAAACACAACCCATCATAAGGATGAAAGAGCATAGGGAGTGTAGTCAATGGTATTATAAGGCAAAAACAAAATAAAATCCAAATATCTACCATAACCTATAAGGTCAAACATGAGGGCCTCCTGCCTATTTGTCCCAGTGAATTTCCTAGCATGTCCATTCCCCCACCCTTGTCCATCTACCTATTCTACTCATGTCCACTCCTTTCTGAATTCTGAACACAATAAAGATTTTAAGACTTTTTTTTCCCCACATGCTTTTCTCACTGCTGTGCTTATCTACCTAATGTTTGATGTAGAGTTGCTCTTTCATACCACTCCGTTCTCACATAACATATTATCATATAAAGAAGCTCCTCATCCCTGTCACTTTCTTGATCCACTTATTCCTCAACCTATGTTGTTAATGGAAAAAATGGCCACAATTTTCCATCTCTCTGTCTACTGATGTCTCTTAGCAATGTGACTTTGCAGCCCGTTCAATAGACAGGTAGAATCGATTTCCCCATTCCCGGAATCTGGGCAAGAGTTATGGCTTACTTTGGTGAATAGAATGTTTTTGAAATAAAGGTGTGCCAGCACTAAGGCTTGCAGTCTTCCACTGTTCCTCTTGGACCCCAGCAACTACTGTGTGAAGAAGCCTGAGCTAGGTTGATGGAGGACGACAAAACACATGGAAGTAAACCAGGGCACTCCAGCCAATAATCAGCCTTCCCTGGAAACAGAGCCATCTGGTTGACCTGAAGCCAATTGCAAATGTATGAAAGAGCCCAGGCAAGACCAGTAATACTGCTGAGCTTGACCTGCAGTGTCATGAATAAAAGTAAATGTCACTTAAGAAAATCATAAAATATATAGAATGGTTCGTTATGCAGCAAAAAGTAACTGATCTAACTCATGCCATTATTTGAAATTATCTTATATGTATGCTTATTTCTATGTTGTGTCTCCTCCACAAAATATAAATTCCTTGAGGGTAGGGAGGTTTGCTCATCACTGTATTGTAGTGGTTATAGCTACATCATTGCACCAAAATGAAAGTATGTCAATATGCTATTTTAAGAAAGACCAAAAGATTGGCATTTCACTAAAAAAGGTGTGATGTGGCCACCAAAATCTTCTACACTTTGTCTTAAGTTCTTCCTGAGGGAAATCCAAGCTAGGACTGAGGGAATTTTCTTCCTCCAGGAGAATGATGGTCAAGATAAAGTACCCAAGGGAGGAGGAATCAGGCACCAACAAGGGATCCAGCCCCTTTCTGGGAGGGGAGCAGAGTAAACCTAGCCCTGGGGAAAAGGAACTTGAAAGATCTGGGGACCTCATTCTTTCCTTGTCCCTTCCCTACACCTCAATCCTGCTGCCATATCCTCTTCTTATTTAGATTACTGAGTTTTCTCATCCCTGTTCGAAGGAGACTCTGCTGGGTCCTCAGAAGAACAGCAGAACCCAGACTGGTTTTGGGAGCAGTATAAATTCTAATAGCACTCAACCCTGAAGGGAAAAGTAAACAATGGCCAACTACCCAATGATCCAGGTCATGGGATTTTAGTAGCAGGAAGAAATATAGACAGATGGATTTCTAAATGATCACTTCCTAGGCCATTTAGAAATTTTGATGTAGCCAAAAAATTCCTGGGTATCTCTCCAGATGTAAACAATTCAGGCTTCAAATTTTAAAAGATACTGAAACAATGGTATTGCACCAACAAAAATATTAGTATTTTGATACTTAAAGCTGGTATGTGATACTGAAATGTCCCAGCATCTATAGCCTAACTGTGATGGTCATCACATCCCCAGCACCTAGAAAAGTACCCAGCAGATTCTCAGTCCATGCATGAATAGATGAACAAATGCTCACCAGGATTCGGCTGTGGGAAGGGGCTGGGTGGAAGTCCACCGTCAGGGTAGACAGCTGTCCTCAAACATACATACACACCCCTCACATATACACACAGACCAGCTCCCCAAACAAGAGCAACCCCACTGGGCAGGCTCCCAGATCTGACATGGGAGCAGGGGGAACACCGTGGGTGCTTCCGAGGGACGTGCATCCCAGGGTAGCATGTCTGGTGGAGGTGGTGATGCAAATTCTCCATGTCCCCGTGGCATGGCAGGGCTGAATCTTCTGGCAGAGGAACTTACACCATTGGCTCTCCTGGGTCTCCAACTTGCTGATTGCAGATCTTGGGACTTTTCAGCTTCCATAATCACATAAGCCAATTCCTTATAAAAATCTCTTTATATCTATATATACATCATCTATATTCATCTATATCATCTATATATCTATTTCTATATCATTTATATCTCTATATCTCTAGCTCTATATTTATATCTATACATCTATATCTATCTATATCTACGTCCTATTGGTTCTATTTCTCCTGAAAATCCTGACTCATATAGCTAGGATGGTGGCTTTCAACTGTGACTGACCATTAGTATCACCTGGGAGGTATCACCTGAGAAGAGTATGACTTCGTGGGCTCCATCCCCAGAGGTTTTAGTCCAGTTGGTCTGGGCATCTTTATTTTTTAAAAGCTGTCCAGGGACTCCTTCGTGCAGCTGGCGTGGAGAAGTCCAGAGCTGGGGCATGGGGCTGGTGGAGGAGAGGAAGGCAAGGGATGTTAATTCATTCAGGACATCTGTGTTGCAGGAAATTTGCCTACGTTTGCTTGTTTAATAGATACAGACCCACATGCAGCAGTGATGATTCTTTTCCCCTTATTTTTCAGATAAGGAAACCAGTTGCTCAGTGAGAGAGTGAATGATGTCCAAGGTCACAAAGCTAGTAAGTGGCAGAGCTGAGATTCATACCCTGGTCTGTTTGACCCTAAAATTTGGAAGATGAGCCTGGAAAGTTTTCGCCCAGAAGTAGCACTCGCCTTCAAATCTGGGAGCCTGGATAACCGTGGAGCATGTAAACCCTACTCTGAGGTCAGATCCCCTCATCCATAATCACATGCTTCTGCCTGGGAAGAGGTCTTTAAGCCTAGGGAACCTGTAGGATTTATGAATCCCATGACAATGTCTTGTGCTTTTAGCGTCATGTTAGCAGAATATTAGCATTGGACTGGACCTCAAAAATCAAAGCATTTCCCATTTCCCTGCCTTCTTTCCAGGTTAGGGACATGTCACATTCATTTCTTTATTCTTTTGATGACAATGCTTGGCACACAGTGGGTACCCAATTAATGTTTATGGAATTTAAATAAAAATGGTTTTAAAAGTCACAAAACTGATGCAACAAATGCTCAGAGAAGTTTAATTTTAATTGTCTTTTCTATACGGAGTGAGCTATCTATAATTGTCTTTTCTATATAGAGTGAGCAGTGCTGGGACTAGAATCAGTTCTGATCCCAGCCAGGTGGTCTTTCCATGATGCTGTGCTACATACAGTATTGCTGGTTTCAGAATCACAGGCTTTTGGGGCTGAATGGGCCTCTGAAAAGGTTTATACAGGTTTTTTTTTTTTTAAAGGTTTAATTTGTTTATTTGAGAGAGAGAGAGCATGAACAAGCAAGGGGAGCAGAAGGCAGAGAGAGAAGCTGGCTCCCCACTGAGCAGAGAGCCTGATGCGGGGCTCCATCCCAAGACTCTGGAATCACGACCTGAGCCGAAGGCAGATGCTTAACCCATTGAAACACCAGGTGCCCTGGTTTATACAGGATTTTAAAAATATTCTTTACCTTCTATGTCCTCTCCAACTCAGTAGCAGTGGTGTGTTGTGTAGAGAAATGTTCTGAGACTCATGAGGAAAGAGTGCCATCATTGATTAGTGATGTCTGCTAAGGGTGTGGGAATGGATGTGGCAGCATGCATGCCAGATATTTGCTGGTCCTGAATTCATTCAAATCCTTTAATTTATGATTAAGAGCATCCTGGTCCTTTTTGCCATCGATAAAATTTTGTGACCCAGAAAAAAACAAAACAAAACCAATGTGAGATGCTTGTAGAAGTAATAGGGGACAGTTCCATAAATCCCAGGTATTGTAGGGGCTCTGTAAGGAAAGCCAGCATTGGAGTTATGGCAAATATTCTGGACTCAAAGTTGGATGAAGAAATTGGTATACACACTCTTATGCTTAATGATTGTGTGACTTCAGTCATGTCCCTTCTTCTTTCTGAGTTTCAATTTCTTTACCTGTAAAATGGAAATATAATCACTGTCTCTTAGTGTTGTTATGAAGAACAGATTAAGGAGAGTATGAAAAATGTCTCTTCAACTATGAAGCATTGTGGAACTCATTCCTTTTGTAGAATGCATTATTAGTCCCAATTCTTTACCTTTCTCTGTATCTCTATGCCCTTTGCCATATGACTTTGCAGATCTTTCCATAAGATGAAGTATATTTCCCTGGCCCTTAATTTTGGGCTTGGCCAGATGCTTGATTTGTCCAACGGAAAGGGACAGAAGCCATAGGGTGCCAGCTTGGGCTAGTCCTCACAAGGCATCAAATGTTTCCACTTGCTGTCTTGTGCTTCTGTCATTGTCATGAGAAGAACATATCCCAGCTAGCCTACTGGTCCAATGACAATGAGGGAAATGAGGAGCAGACTCAGACCTAACTTGCAACTTATTGCTGCCCAGCTAAGCCCTAGCTGACCTGTAGATGCCTGAACTAAATGGTTGCTTATTGTGGTAAGTGACTAAGATTGTTTGTTATGCAGGAATAGCTGACCAAGGCACCTCTGAAGGCGATTTCTGGTGAGAACTAGATTTCTCTCTCTGCAACTGCAGTTCCATTGTGGAGTGAGAAAAGGACAATATGCTACAGGGTAGTAAGGACACCTTGTCACAACCTGGCGTTGCCTTCCTTTTCTACCTCTGGGAGGTGCCTAGAGGCTCTTGGATGCTACTGACATTGATATATGCAATAGCCTGTGTGAGTGCCCCTCAGCCTAGACATGGCTCATGACCTCCTACAGCCCAGCTGCTCAGTGCAGAAGATCAGTGATTTGAGTTTTATTTCCCCAGTCTTGCAAACCATGGCTTCCCCCAACCACAACCACCTTGCAACTGCACCCCACCTTCTGGGGTTCTCTCTGCCTATTCCTATTTTCTACTCCTTCTTTGCATCCTACTTTGGGTTGGACTTTTATTGTCTTGCTGCATGAGGAGGAGGGGATCTATGGGAAGGTCAGTTACCCTAATTAGCTATGGAGGGAATGGATCTGAGCCTCAGCCAGGGCACAGGGCTGCTCTGTGGTGGGCAACTGAAGGGCAAGGAAGACCCTAAAGAGTCCAGGAGAATATGCAAAACTCTGCATTAAAAAGCAGAGGCTCAGCTTTCCAAGTCCTTTGCTCTGAAGTTCAAGCAGAAAATGTGAGAATTGATATGCTAAACGGATGCAAAGAAAGAAATTCTTCCAGCAGGTGTCTGGGTCTGAGAATTTTCTCCTAGATGAAGAAAAGAAAGGTGATGTGTGTTCTGAAGTCATTCTCACTGGTATTTCTCAGAGGAAGAGGCTGTTTGACCTTGAGATCATCAGGTTAAGAGAAAGAAACTAGGGCCAGAGAGGGTGGGGACTTGTCCAAATTTGCAGAGTGATTTGAGGCAAGTTGGGGTGCTAGGTCCTGATTGAGTTCTCTCTTTGCTGAGTGGGTTTTCAGAACCAATCTACTTCAAGAACAGGGTGGGGTCACCACCCTCACATGGTTCAGTTTTCAGTTATCTTCTTGTTGGAAAATACCCCTCTTCAAGTTATTCTCATGGCCTGGCCCCGCTCTCTTGGGACTAAGGGGTCACTCCCATGTTTGCACTATTGGTGGTGGGGCTATGCACCTGTTGCCTGTGAAGTTAACTGAACAGGGCTGCCTACCTGCAAGGCTGGTGTTTGGTCTGCTGTGGTCCCTGGTGCTGGGGGTAAAATATGGAGGCTTGTTGCACCGTCTCTCTGGCCCGCCTTGTGTGGTTGGGGCAGCCCACTCTTGTCCAGTCCTTCCGTTCTACAGAGTTTGGAGACAAAGGCATCCTCGTGCATTGACAGAGAGAAAGGAACCTCCTTTCTTTTCACCCACAACGCTAGATTCTAGATTGTTTCTTTCTCCCAGATTAATGACATTATAGGATGAATGATAATGAGAACATTCACCTTCTTTCAGGCAAAATCCATTCCCATCCCTGGTGTTTCTCCCATGGTCTTGGCAAGATAATCACAAAATGGTCCAAATATTGGTATCTTCCTAATGGTTGACCTTTCCACTTAGTTTTATCTGTGATCACTTTATGATACTCATGTGGTAAGTGGGAAGCTAAAGCCAGAGGGTGTCAGTGGCTTACCTAAGGTGACACTGTTGGTTATTCTTGGAGTGGAGGTGCTATGGGCTGAGTGTTTGTGTCCCCCCAGAATTCATGTGGGGAAATCCTAACCCCTAATGTGATGGTATAAGGAGGATGGTGAGTGGTCAGGTTGATGAAGTCATGAGGCTGTTGCCTTCATGATGGGATTAGTGTCCTTAGAAGAAGAGGAAGGGACTTGAGCTCTCCCTCCCTCCATGAGCACATGCCAAGGTGCAGATCCCATGCACCTTCCATGAGAAGGTGGGCTCACACCAAACCCAAATCTTCCAGCACCTTGATCTGGGACTTCCCAGATTCCAGAACTGTGAGAAGCGAACATTTGCTTGAGCCATTTATGACCACATGACTGACTAAGGTGGAAGGTAAGAAGCCAGGCCTCCAGCCTCTCAGCCTAGCTGTCCTTCTGTCTCACAGCATCTCCGGGGGGGGGGGGGGGGGGGGGGGGTAGGCTGTACACTCTCTCTGTGACTACTGAAGCCTTTGTTTACCTAGCTCATCACAGGAGGGTGAACCTCATTCTGTCCTTCTGCCGAGGACAATGGAGTGAGCTTAGCTGAGATCCAATAGCTGCAGTGACACAAAGTTGGAAAAGTGTGCTTCTCCAAGAACACTTGTGGCAAGAGAGCAGGAGCAGACATCTTGCTGTCCAACAAGTGAGGTAATTAATATTCCATTAACAAGGCCATTACAACTCCTGAATAGAAATATGCTTTCTCTTAAGGTGTGAAGCCCACACTCCTAAGTGAGGTGTAACAGCTGAATAAGCATACCTGCTGATTTATGTCCATAAAACTTAATTTATTAGCGATGTCTTAATTGTGATGGTGCATACAGTCCCTAAGCCATTAGCAAAATCCTCTAAAAGCCGCTGACGAGAATAATATGCCCAATAAATGGGATGAGTAGCATTTTTTTCTGCTTCGGAGGCTATAGACTTGCTAATAAGGCTAGACTGGTCTTTTAATGGAGTGGCCAAGTGCATGGGTGGGAGCTCCTGGAGAGTGCGATGAGGGGTGGCCTCAGCCTGTGCCCTGTGGCTGTACCTTGAAGGATGGGTGATATTTGGACGAGTAAAGGTAGTGGGAGGGGTGGAGGGAACAGGAGTGGGTTCTCCATTACTTAGAAAGTGTGTCACAGAGGTGGAGCTGGAGGTGTGTAACACCAATGAGTTGTTCAGTTTGTCTGGAGAATAACTCTGTGACTTCAAGCATTAGCTGTTCCCTCCCTCCCTCCCTTTCTCCATCTTCCCTCCCTCCCTTTCTCCATCTTCCCACCCTCCCTTCTTTTCTTCCTTCCTGTCTTTCCTTCTACACCTACCAAGGGCTCGGCCTGTATTGAGTACACACAGTATCTTAGTATTTGAGTGTCCATATGAATGCCAAGAGGTGGGCCCTGATTTCTTTTCACATGGAATCAGATGCTAGTCCCCTGGGGTGCCCGCACTCAGGACGAAAACCTGGTGGAAGCAACAACCCATGGGCTTTGAAGGACATACTATGTTGCATGTTGCAATATCTCCCTAGATGAATTTAGGTGACAAAACTATACGTTATCTCCTCTGGGAACTCTAATGGGCAAAGAATAATCATGTTTCTTCTCCCTGCTTTCCTCCTATGGGAAGGAGTGGTGTTGGGACCCTCATCATTGGGGGAGCACTTCCGGTTCTTCTCCATATCTTTCATGAACACCATCGTCTGAAAAGTTTAAATGGAAGGAATACATTGAATAGGGGTACTTCCAGGCAAGCTTTGTTACCACTGTCCTTCTTGCTGCTATGCACCATCCTTCCTTACCAATGACTACCGTCCTTACAGGGGCCCCAGAAGGCCCAGCGCTTCAATGCTCTTGGGATGGAATGCACTAGAGTCCCGCAGAGCCACGACATTGTTAGTTCTACCCAAGATACTCATTCTGGTCAGCCCTGCTTTTGTTCTGAAGCTGGTTTGGATTGGAGTTCTGTTGCTTAAAACCAAAAGAATCTTGATTAACCTCATCTGCTGTGTATCGCCCAATGCTTCTTACTAAACACCACGGTGGTGGGGGGCGGTGTGGAAGCCAGAAAAGAACTAGGAGCATAAGGAAAAGATACTGGCCTTGGGAAGTTGCCCAAATCCTGTTCCAATGTGTGTGTTCTTTTAAAAGTTAGCTTTATTGAGATGTAATTTACATAGAAGAAAATGCACACATTTTAAGCATACAGGTTGAGAACTTTTGTTAAAGGTAGATACCTATGTAACTACCATCCAGTTAAGACGTAGAATATTTCCATCTCCCCAGAAAGTTTCCCGCTGCCAGGCAACCACTGTTCTGATTTCTAGCACTGTGATTAGTTTTGTCTGTTCTAGTATATGGAATAATCAGAAGCCCATAAATCCTACAATACATACCCCTTTTTATCTAGCTTCTTTTACTCAGCATAAGTATTTTGTGATTCATTCATGTTGTTGGGTGTATCTTTTCTTTTTCTTTCTTTCCTTCCTTCCTTCCTTCCTTGTTCAGAATAGTATTCCACTGTCTGGATACAGCATAATTTGTTTATCCATTTACCTGTCGATGGACATTTCAGTTGTTTCTAGTTTGGGGCTATTATGAATACAAATGTCATTATGAATACAAATGTTATGAACATTTATGTATAAATAGATACATAATATTTACATTACATACCTAAATTATATATGTATTACATATGTTATGTATAATTTCTCTTGAGTAAATATGTAGGAGCAGAATTGCTGGGTGGTATACATATACATTTAACTTTGTAGGAAACCACCAAACTGTTTTCCAAGGTGGCTAAACCAGTATATATTCTCATCAGTCATGTATGAATACTCTAGTTCCTCCACATCCTCATCATCTGATCTTGGAATCGTCTGGATTTCAAATTTTAGCCATTCCTGGGTAGTCTGGGTGGCTCAGTGGGTTAAAGCCTCTGCCTTTGTCTCAGCCTCGTGGGATCAAGCTCCGCATTGGGTTCCCTGCTCAGTGGAGAGCCTGCCTCCCCTACTTTCTCTGCCTGCCTCTCTGCCTACTTGTGATTTCTGTCTGACAAATAAATAAGTAAAATCTTAAAAAAAAAATTAGCCATTCCAGGGGTTGTGAAGTGGTCTGTCATTGTTATTTAAATTTACACTTTTCTGATGAGTAATGATGTTGAATATCTTTTCAAGAATTTATGGGCCCTTCGTATGTCTTTTTGTGAAGAAGCTATTAAAATTGTACCCATTAAAAAATTGAGTAGTTTGTCTTTTAATTATTGATCCATTAGAGTTTTATAAGTATTCTGGGTATAGCCTCCTTGACAAATACGTATGATAGAAATATTTTTTCCAGTCTGTGGCTTGCCTTTTTTCTTTTTTCTTTTTTTAATATTTTTTTATTTATCCACTTGATGGACAGAGATCACAAGTAGGCAGAGAGGCAGGCAAAGAGAGGGGGGGAAGCAGGCTCCCTGCTGAGCAGAGAACCTGATGTGGGGCTCGATCTCAGGACACTGAGACCATGACCTGAGCTGAAGGCAGAGGCTTAACCCACTGAGCCACCCAGGAGCCCCTTGCCTTTTTTCAATACTGTCTTTTAAAGAGCATGAGTGTTTTATTCTGAAGGAGTATAATTTATCTTTTTTCCCTTTTACAACTAATGTTTTATTTTTCCTGTCTCAGAAATCATTGTCTAACCCCAAACTGCAAAGATTTTCTTCTATGATTTCGTCTAGAAATTTTATAGTTTTATGTTTTATGTTTATGTCTCTGATCCATCTCAAAATAACATTTGTGTATGGTATCAGGTACAGGTTGGATTTCCTTTTCTTTTGTATGACTATCAGTTGTCCCAACACCGCTTATTTAAAACACTATCTTTTTCCCACTGAGTTATGTTGGTGCCTATGTTGTTGAAAATCAATTGGCCATATATCGGCTAATTTCTGGATTCTCTTGTCTGTTCACTTGATCTATATGTTTACCCATATACCAATATCATTCTACCTTGATAACTGTAGCTTTATAGTATAACTTAAAGTCAGATAGTGTAAATCTCCCAACTTTATTCTTTTTTTTTTTCCTATTTTGCTTGAGTATTCCAAATCCTTTGTATTGCCACTTAGTTTTAGAATCAGTTTGTCAATTTGTACAAGAAAATCTCATTAGGATTTTGACTGGGATTGTGTTGAATTTATAGACCAATTTGGGGAGAATGTTGGGGGACAACTTTGTGATGCAGAGTCTTCTAATGTGTGGCTATTCTATATTTCTTGATTTGTTTAGATCTTGTTTAATTTCCCCCAGTAATATTTTATAGTTTTCAGTGCTTTTTCATAAATGCCCTTTATCAAGTTGAGGAATTTCTTTTTATTTTTAGTTTGCTGAGAGTTTCCTTTTTGGTCATGAGTTTTTGCCAAATAACCCCCCATTTGAACTGATTTAAGCATTTTCCTTAGTTTTTTCTAAAAGATTTTATTTATTTATTTGACAGACACAGTGAGAGAGGGAACACAAGCAGGGAGAGTAGGAGAGGGAGAAGCAGGCTTCCCTCTGAGAGGGGAGCCTGATGTGGGGCTTGATCCTAGGACCCTGGGATCATGACCTGAGCCAGAGGCAGATGCTTAATGACTGAGCTACACAGGTGCTCCAGTATTTTTCTTAATTTAAAATTAATATTACACCAGGAGAAATTTTAGAACAAAAAATATTAAAAGTAAAAATTAAAGCTTAAGGATAACTAAAGGAAACATGAGAAAACATCATTATATCTTTTATAATTTAGTGGTGTGGAGGTCCTGTGAGCATGACTCCAAAAACAGAAATCACGAAAAGGGTATTAGATTAGGCTACATGAAATTACAAATTGCTGTTCTAAAGATATTATAAACACAAATAGGCTAATTAACACCTGGTTAAAAATGTACACAACATATAGGATAGATAAATGATTGTTGTTTCTAATATATAAAGAGTCCATATACATGAAAGGTAAAAATTAGAACAATCTCATAAATAAATGGGCAAAGGGCACAAACAAGCAATTTACAAAAGAAATGTAAATATCAACGAAAGTATGGAATGATGCTCAACCTCAACAGTAGTAAAATAAATCCAAATTAGGCAATGTTACTGCAAATTTATGCAATAACATATGCAATATTATGCAAATGTTATTTGACAGATTGGCAGAGGTAAACAGATTGATAATTTTCAGTGTCAAGAGGGTATAAGGAAACTTTTGTATTGGTGATGGGGAAGCAAATTGCTATATCGTTGGAGGACCTGCACTAATATTTATAAAAAAAATCTTAAAAATGAGCATACTCTTGAATTCTACAATTCTATGTCCAGGAATTTATTCCAAAGCAATAATCAAACAAGTGAAAAGAGGTTTATATATGAGGATGTTTATTCCAAGTCATTGTTAACATAAAATTTTGGGTATAACCTAAATTCCATCAGCAGGGACTTGATTAAGTAAATAAATTATGCTATAGCCATTCAGTGGAATACTATGTAACTATTTAAAGGAATTATGTGGATTTATATTTATTGAAATGGAGAGATGTCCCTTGTTAAGTTAAAGAAGGCATGTGTATATTAAGGTCCTATTTTTTTGTACTAAAAAAAAGAAGTGTTTATATGCCCAATACAATGATTGGCACATAATAGGCACTCAATAAATGTTGACTGGCTAAGGTCCAAACCAAAAACAAAAGGCCAGATGTGTGTGTATCAAATGTTAAAGATGAATAGCTATAGACGGAGGGTGTTAGGTGATTTTTTACCTTCTTCTCTGTTTATTTCTGTAAAGTATGAAAAAAAATTCAATAAATGGGTGTTATTTTCATAATCAGAAATTATAATAGGTCTATTCATTTTCTAGAAAGTAACAGAATCGATAGGACTTGACTGATTGTAAGTGGAGGTGTTGAGGATGCTGGCCTGTATTTTGGCTTCAGTGACTGCCTTTGAGGTTCTCTTTTCATTGGAGATAGGACTGTCAGAAGGAGGAGAAGGAGGAGGCACGGGGTGCGTATGTATGTTTGGGTTGGTCTTTAAATTTTCCGTCTGTTGTGTTTGGAGTGCCAGTGGGGCACCCAGTTGGATATATGGGTCTGGAGCTCCAAGAAAGAGGGGGAATTATAAACCAATTACTGTTGATCCTAAGTTGTGAGTCAGCAGTCATTGTGTGGTTGTTACAGTGACAGCCATGAATGCTGTTGCCCAGCTAAGAGAGCAGAATGAGGAGAAGGCAAGGGGATAGCTCTTCAGAGCACCAACATCTCCAGGGAGGGCAGAAAGAGTTTCCAGGAAGGGAATCAGAGGAAGAACAGGGATTAGGAAGGAGGAGAAGCAGCAAGTAGTATCCTGAAATAATGGGACAATAATAAATAACACATAATAATAAATGCAGCTGAGAGGTCAAGCTAAGTGCAGAATGAAAAGTGCCCAGTGGATCTGGTCATTAGCCGGGCAACCATGACCTTGGTGGGAGTGGTCTCTGGAATGGTGGGCACGGAAATCAAAATGAAATGAAGGGAGGGGTGAATGCCGTGTGAGTTGCGGGGTAGTAAGTGCATTCAATTCTTATGAGATGCTTGGATAAAAAGGCAAGACGAGACCTACGGTGAAAGCTGGTGGGAGATAGAAGGTCAAGATCTCACATACTATTTCTCAGGATGGGAGAGATGTGAGCATGTTCAGAGGCTGAAGGGAAGGAGCCAGCTACAAGGGAGGGACATGAAGGACCCTGGATGTGGGGAGAGTGGCACCTCACGGGGGTCAGAACAGGTGGGAAGGGACAAGATCTGTGGCACTGAGAGGATTAGTCCTTGACCAAGGAGGCAGCCTCTTCCACTATGATAGAGCAGGAGTAGAGGATAGGTGTGAGCTCAGAGGCAGCTGAGGGGTGGGGGGCAATAATTAGAGGTGGTTCATGCTTGATTTTCTCCAGGAGGCAGAAGATGCACTTCCTCTTGATGGTGTTTCATCATCTCACTACCAGAAAAAACAGAGTTTTAAGGTTCCCGCTTGATGAAGTTGGCTTGACGCAAAGCAATAATGAAAGTCGCCAATGGAGAATGTGGCAGGAATCAGCCCGGGTGTCAAATTCACTCAGCTCCTATGTGCAAATAGATAATTACGAGGTATCTCTACCAGTTGAAGGGATCAAGATTCTTCTCCTGCGGAAGCCAGCACATGTTTAAGATTTCCAGAATACAGATTTCCGAAATAATGATTCTAATAAACAGTGGTTATCTTAACTTTATTTTCAGGCCATAAAACACATCCTTTGATAAATTATTTCACCGTCTATCCCCAAGTGCACCTCTCCATGCAGGCCTCCCCTCCCCCGGCCAGCAGCCGCCCGAACGGCAGCTCCATATATTATTCATTCCAATCAAATAAGACACAGTGGTGCCTCAGTAAACTTGCTTTTCATATCAGAATTGCTCTTATTGAGTAATACACACCGCAGACCCCAGCTTCCAGCACCAGGCCTGAAATGAGCAATTCTCTCATTGTAATAATGTGCCTCTGTCATCTCCTTATTATCAGCATGATAAAAGATGAAATATTCACAGATGCTGCCCTCCTAACCTGATCACAGCTTGATATTTGAGCTTTGGAAATGAGTTTTATAAGCTTTAATATACTCCTTGGCGGAGTGACCCCTGAAATTAAACATTATTACAGAGCGGATATTTAAAAAGCTGGGGCCGCAAATTACATCAAAATGAAAATATTAAGGAGTATTACGAATATACCAAGTGGGAGCTCACAGCTCTGGAAACTGTGAGCGCCGGAGAACTCCACACGCGGGTGTCAAAAACATCAGAAAAAATAATAACAGCAGAGACACCTTGACTTCAGTTATTTTATACTTAGGACTAAACGAAATTATTTGAATGGATTTTTTTTTTTTTTTTTTCCTCCTGTAGGCTAGCTTTCCAGGAGGGGGGAAAAAAAAAAGCCCATTATTCTCAACTTTAGGTTCCTAATACATTTCACGCTTGGTTTAAAGAGGCACCTTCCTTTTCTTTTTTCTTTTTTTTTTCCTAGTGCATGGATAAATAAAAGAAATACCTAAATGTAATGAAACCAAAGATCATGCTAAGAAAAAAGTGAGCAAACACGACTAGAAAGAGCCTCTGGATTCAATTTCCCCTGCGATTGGCACTCTGATGGACAGGCTCCCAGCAACACTGAGGCTGCAGGAAACCAAGAAGGAGAGAGAGGGGGGCTCGCCAGCCTGCGGGAGGGCTGTGGCAGCTTCCACAGGGAGACCTGAGATGGTCAGGAGCACAGCACTGTCTGCTCCAGCTTCACAAGGGATTTCTGTTGGCCAGATGGTGGGTCCTGGAGTTGGGTATGATGGCTGCAGAGCAATGATTACTGGCTTAATGGTGGATTCTCTTGTTGGATTGAAAGCTTCATGAGGGCAGAAATGGTGCCTGACTTGTTCCCACCTGTATTCTCAACCATAGCCTCAGGACTAGATAGATGGCCCTTCATAAATACTGTATTTGTTAAAGGAATGAGCAAATGAATGATAACGAACAAATGACTTCCTAGTTCTTTTCCTTCCCAGCCCCCATGAAAGAACTCTATGTAGGGGTTATTTGTCTCCATGGACCTGCAGGGAACACATAAGGAATCTTTCCAAGGTCTCATCCTTTTGTATTTACATGGGGCTGTAAAACTAAGTTGTTAATTATAATTGGAGAGTATTCAAAAATTTTTTTGATGCAATATACACATTTTGCTATTTGGCTTGCCATGGGAAGCTCCTCTTTTTGTCATTGCTTTTTTATATTAATCTCTGTGAGACTCAGTTTCCTCAGCTGCAGAATTGGAACACTAACATTCAGCTTGTTGGTCACTGTTGGGATGGGATGAGCAGACACATGCAAAACAGTATTTTAGGTCCCTTCTCCTACCATTTTTCTGTTTGTTTTGTTTTTTTCTGGCTTGGAGATGGTGTAGATCAGTTTGAAATAATCTTTCTTTTTTCTTTAAAAAGAAACAAAGGAATAAAAATCCTTCTCCATAGTGTCAGATCTGTTATTTTACAAATCTCAAATGTGTAATGGGAAAAAGAAATCCACAGCATAAAATAAGAACATGGATTTTGGAATGGCTAGATTGGGGTTTGAATCCTGACTTTGTCTATTTCTAGCTTTGAGACTTTAGGCAAGTTATTTAATTTTTCTGAGGCTTGGTTTCCTTATTTATAAAACTAGGAATAATGGTAATGCTTATCTCATTTCCCAGTTTCATGCCAAGATGTAGATGTAAAAAGAATTAAACACAAAGTATAAAGATTAGGAGAGAAGAAATAATAGTTATTATTTGCCGGGTTGCCTGGCTGGTTCAGTTGCTGGAGCATGTGACTCTTCATCTTGGGATTGTTGGTTCAAGCCCATGTTGGGTGTAGAGATTACTTAAAAATAAAATCTTTAAAAAAATAGTTATTATCCGTACATCTACTACTGACTATGTAGAAAACACAAAAGAAACAATAGACAAACTATTAGAATCAAAATGAGACTCTAGGAGGGTTGCTGGATATAAAATCAATATACAAAAGTCAGTTGAATTTTTATACATGAATAACAATCATGTATTCATGATAAATGAAAACAAAAAAGAAGCCATTCACATTAGCAACAAAAATATAAAAGTACCTAGGAGTAGATACAACAGAAAATATGAATTTTTTTATGGAGAAAATTATAAGATTTTTTGGAATTATGTTAAATTAAGAGCTAAATAAATAATCACATTATTGGATAAAATAACTAAAATGATAAATACATCAATTTTCAAAACTGCTCTTTTGGTCCAGTGCAATTCCAATTAGATTTACAGTGATGTGGGAACTTGATAAACTAATTCTTAGACTTATGGAGTATAGCAAAGGGCCAAAATCCTTCTAAAGAAAAATAAGCTAGGGGGATTTTTCTGTACCTGATTAGCAATACTTATCATAAAGTTATAGTAATCAAGACAGTGGTAGAGAAATAGGATGATGGAACAGAAGAAAGAGCCCAGAAACAAATCTTGCATGCATGAAAACTTGACTCTTAATGGTGCGGATGTTGCAGATTAGAGGAGAAATAATGGGATATTCAATTCAAGGTGCTGGGAAAATCGGTGATCCTTACTGAAAAAAAAAAAAAAGATTTTGGTTCTTAACCTTATGATATACACAAAGATAAATTCTATGTGGATCAAATCATAAGAAATGAAGAGAAAAAATAGAAAATGTTTAGAATGATAGAATATTTTCATAACCTTGAGGTCATGCAACATACATGTTTTAAAGACAAAGATTAATAAATTTGATTATATTAGAGTTAAGAACTTATTCATCACAAGACATCAAAGAGTGAAAAAGATAAGCCATACCCCAGGAGAAGATATTTGTAATACACATAACCAACAAAGGATTAATATCCAGAATATATAAAGAATGACTGCAAATGTGTAAGAACAATACATTTGTAGCAGACTAATAGGCAAAAGACATAAACGGGTATTTCCCACAAGAGGAAATATGAATGGGCAATAAATATATGAAAAGATGCTTAACTCACTGATAATTAGGAAATTGCCAATTAAAACAACAGTGAGATGCCATTACCTCAGATTGCCAAAATTAAAAAGACTGGCAGTACCAAATTTTTAATGGTGATGAGGAGTAACCAAAACTCTCATTGACTGTTGCTGGGTGTAAATTTGTGCCACCACTCTGGCAAAATTTTGAAATTATCTAGCAAAGTTGAATACATGCATATGTTGTGATCCAACAAATCCATCTCCATAGTATACCCTAAAGAAACTCTCATATGTGTTTACCAGAAGACATATACAAAAATGCTCATCACTTCATTTTCTATAATAGCAAAGGTAATGGACTTAACCAAAATGTCCACTTATTGTATAATGGATAAAGAAATCCTGCTAAACTTATAAAATGGACTGTGATTCTGAAATTAAAGTGAACTTATTATTACCATTTACATTAACTGGGGTGAAGTCACAATTCAATGTTGGGTGAAAAAAGAAAATCATAAAGAATGTCTATAGTATGATACCATTTATAGAAAATTCATAAAAAGCTAAATAAAATAATATTTTGTTTAGGGATTCATACATGGAGATAAAATTATAGAGAAAACCAAAGGAATTGTTCAAACAATATTGAGATAGGGGCTTCTAAGATACCAGGGTTGTGTGTACATGGATTTTCATTTCATTATCGTTATTCAAAGAGTACGTATGTGCTTTAAACCCTCTCTTGTATGATATAGTTTGTAGTGAAAAACAAAGAAAGCAACAAGCTCAGAAGTGGGAAGTGACTTGCCTATAGTAAGAAGTAAGCAAAGATGTAGATGGCAATTCTCAGGCTGGTGTCCTTTTCTGAAGAGTTAGTGGATAACCCTTAACCTTCTTTTGACTGTGGCTCTTTCTCTCCATTTGCATGTATGTGCTCATGACTTCTTAGGCCCTGGGGTGCCTTTTTCCAATGTGCAGGCCTTCCCCGTGGGACAAGAAACTAAGTTATGAGGACATATTTCCAATCAGGACTGTGTATTTTCCTTCAATCTCTCATTAGCTGACAACATCAAAACCCAAATATCAGATGTGTCAGTCATCAGCCAAAGGTCTAGTTTGCAAGTCCAATTTCTTCATAGAAGACTAATGGCAACTATACTAATATTAATAAACATCTATCGAACACCTACTGTGTATCAGGCACTATTATAGGCATACTTAGTCCTTCCTATATAGCCCCTAAGGATACTGTTATCATTCCACATTATTCCCCTGGATCTGGGGTTCAAACCCAGCCCCTCTGACTTCAGAACATTGACCACTCTCCACGCATTCAACTAGTTATTACATGCCTGCTATATTTAAGTCCATGAAATAAGTTATGAACAAAACAGACATGGTCTCTGTCTTTATGGAGCTGACAGTCCAGTGGGTAAGGCAGGGACTCATCCACATATAAAACCACAAATAGCAGTAAGGCTGTAGAGGGGAGACCTATAGGGAGCTATGATAACATATGTCAGAGGGTCTATCTAGGTTGGGAGTTTCAGGGAGAGCTTCACTAGGACGTGACATTCGAGATGAAGGTGGAGAGGGCATTTGCCAGCCTGAGAATTTCATTTTTACACCAAGGAAGGTGGATATAGGGCAGAGGGAGAGCAGGACAGTGCAGGAGGAGGGTACAAGCCTCTAGGACAAGGTTAGAGAGAGATAATGACATATTGTTTTCGCAGGAGACCTCATGTTTGCATCTCCAGAGTTAGCAAGACACATAAGGACAGTTGGAGAAATAGCCCGTCCCAACCTACCCAAATGATCTGATGGGATTTAGCATTCTAACACTGTCTTGGGCAGAGACCTATTTATCTGCTGTGAAATGGGAAGACAGGACTGATATCCTACCCTTCCAATTTCCCTTCCTGAGCACAGGGGAGCTTCTTCCAGGATATGGCTTCCTTTCCCTGAGATGCAAGTGGCTGCTTTTGGACCATGGCTAAATTAATTCTTGGCACCTGCCTTGAGGAGCTTGTTAAGCCAAGAAATTCAGCCAGGTCTTAGTGTTCACCTCACAAATATGATGCATTGTCTCAGGTTGTGGCTGGGACTCTGTCTTTTGTCCTTCTCCCTTTTGCCTTTAGTCAGAGCCAGGGTCTGCTCATCATGGGGCCATCTCTCCCAGGGTTGTTTCTAAATCTGTCTATATGACAAGGACCGATGCTTGCAAGTGCCATGAACTCAGCTGGAGATAACACAAAAAATGGGAACTTAGTAGAAGGGTGTGGGAGTGTTTCATGAAATCCAAAGAGAGTGGTGAGGCTGGGTCTCAGAAACAAACAGACCCATATGGTGGGGCCTAAAGCCAAGCCCCTCTCCATTGCAGCTGCTGACGGGGAGAGTGGGTGCTCTGCCCCATTCCCTTAGTCGTGGGTAGTGTAAGTACAGGTAGACCTACCCACGAGGCAGAAAAAGGCCCAGGTGCAAGAAGAAGGGGATCTCTACTTCTTGCCATCAACCATGGAAACTTTGACCCCTGATAAAATGTGATTCAATGAATGTCTAGGTCTGGCCAATTAGATTCGTCATTCCTGTCCATCAAGAGAAGCAAGTGCAAGGATGTTGAGAGGAGATGGAGTGTTGCTAGGTGTAGTACCCTTTATGAGCTGAGTTGCAAATGGGAGGCAAAGAGAGACCTACTGTCAATACTGCCAAATTGAGTGGGGTCTCAAAATGTCACCTAAATCAGCAGGACACTCATGTAGCAGCCTTGGCCTGGTGTCTTTATCTCATTCCATTAAGAGTGCGTTCCTGCTCTGAAGTCAGAGGTGGTCACTGGCTCCTCATTGGTCCATCTCTGCCTTCGTTAAAAGGGAGCCTGACTTCCTATTGGCTGGCCCACACCCAATGTTGTCACGGCAGAAGGGAAAGCTTACTGCTCATTGGTCCAGCCGCTTCTATCTTTCTCCGTACATCAAAATGTTGTAATGCCAGAAACAAATACATTTTTGTATCTGCATTTGCCAGGGGACATAAAGTTACTTCTGCTTTCTTACTACAGTTCTTGAACAACAGGAGTGTGCCCTATGTTTGCTTTTCTCTTTTTATTTTTCAAGGTAAGATAATCATGAATGGCATTTTAAGAAAATTCTTGTTACACGTTTTGAGGATTTAGGTTCAAGATATGGCACAGAATTGGAAAGAGGATTCCTTTTGTGTCTGAATGGAACCCACGCAGACTCCATTCCCCCGCCCTCACTCTTTACACCCCCCGCTCCCCCTCCTCCCCCAGTTCTGGACCTCAGCACAGGGTGTCGGGGGTTGGGGGCTCTACCTCAGCCCTTAGGGGTAGTGATGGCTGCTCCTTACAGCTGCTATTCCTATATTCTTTAGGGTTTGTTGTTGTTGTTGTTGTTGTTGTTGTTATTTGTTTGTTTTTTTAACTTAGCCCTTTGTTACTCCTGTAATAAACTGTGTGTGTGTGTGTGTGTGTGTGTGTGTGCATTAAAAAAACTTAATCGAGCTAAGAACAATAAACAGGACATCTATCCTTTTAAGTTTTAAGTGTACGATACATTATTGTTGACTCTAGGTACGATGTTGTTCAACGGTCTCTAGACCTTCCTCATCCTACATAAGGGAAACTTGATGCCTGTTGATTAATAACTCCCATTTCTCTCCCTGGTAACCGCCATTCAGTCTTTGATTTTAGGAGTTTGGTATTGTAGAGAACACCTATAAATAAAATCGCGCAATATTTGTGTTTCTGTGACTGGCTTATTTCTCTTGGCATCTCAAGGTCCATCCACGTTGTGCATGTTGCAGTGTTTCCCTCTTTTTAAAGGCTGGATAGTATTCCATTATACGTAAATGCCACATTTTCTTCTCTCACCTTCTGTCTGTGGACACTTACATTTTTTTCCATGTCTCTGCTTGTGATGGTGTTGCAGTAAACACTGGAGTGCTGATATCTGTTTGAGATCCTCATATATCCATGTATTCCCATTATAGTTATGATTCTTACATTAAACTTGCCCTGTTCAAATTACTGTGTGCTTTCTCTCCCTCCAGATTGGACCCAAACGAATTCATCCAGGTTGAAGAGATGTGGTTATATCCAAGCATCAAGTACAAAATCTCAAATCAGATTTGATTATTCCCATTTCACAGATGGGGAACTGAGACTAAAGGGGATAAAACTTCAGCAGCAGACGCCCGGAGTACCCTGCCTGTTTGTCCTTGCTCCTTTACCATTTTGGTGCGCCTACATCTGCCAGAACCAACATTTCTGTGCCTGAGGGCCTTCTCTGCCTGTCAGTGCTCACTTTCCCCATCTCTGCAGCAGGCAACAGTACCAGGGTAATTACATACTCTTGCCTTTAACCAATGACTGCCAGGAGTTGTCACCTAAATACTCCCCCGCCCCAGGTCTCCTTGCTCCCTGGGAGTGGGGGAACTGTCTGCATGTCTTCTCTGACCTCCAGTTTCCTTAGCAGGGAGAAGTTCCATGGCCCATTGCGACAACTGACAGCATAACACACCCGCTATTGTTTGCCTTCCCTGCCCTGTTTCACTCCCCCACACTCCTGCCAGCGTCTCCTTCACCTTCCAAACAAAGCACTTGCATTCAGACCCCTTTCTCTGGGTCTGCCTCTGGGAGAACCTAACCAAAGCACTTATTGGAGGTCATACCCTGAGGTGGTAGTAGAGAAGGGACTGGAACTTAGATTTCTTACTCTGTAGATTAGCTTCTATGCACTGCACTGCCTTGCTCCTCTGTTCTTACCCAGCCTTGGTTCAGATAAGACTTTACACTTGAATTCATGGTTATTTCTCAGCTAATTCTCAATCTAGCAGCTTTCTACATGGTTGCAACTGTTGGGCATGTCAGTCATGACTTTCCCAGATATATGCTCTTCCAAAGTAGTCTCTTCTACTCAGGCTCCTTCTCAGAGGGAGATGGGTTTAAGTGCCCTGTTTATAACGGGGGGGGCTCTTTGCTGGAATTTCCGTATACACCAGACATTTTGTTCGGCACTTACTTGCATTGGCCCACACAATCTCTACCACCATCTTGTGCGATATTTCTTGGTTCTAGAATTCTTTGATTCTAAGACACATCCTCCATCTATTTACTTTTTGGGGGGATGGGGGACGTTATCATATTATATGCCTAAATCAATTGTAAGGCACAGCCCAGTTTCAGAATGCTAAAATACGAAAAAAAAAATACAGGATAATCTTTACTTAACAATAAGGTATTAGAGACTCAAAGAGATTAAGTCATGTGCCCACACTCAAGCAATAAGTGGTAGAGCTGGGATATCTACAGTTTGTGGTGGTGAGAGGTGACCCTGTCCTTTCTCTTCCCTTTCCTCTAGTACCCACTTCCAGCTGTAGCCAGCTGGTTGGTTCAGGTATGTACATCTGATCTCTAGCTGTTCCAAGTATTGTCTTCCTCTCAGGAATGAAGTCTTGGTTTTCAGGGAGACTGAATCTGCCTGGAGCTGCAGAATTAGGAAGCCTGAGAGGGTTGGAGCCATGACAGGCTGGAGCCTTGGACAAGCTGACGTATAGATGCGGAGACAGTTTGAGGATGGAGAAAAATGAGGCAGAGCAGCCGAGAAGGTGAGATGGGGATACCAGCCTCTGTGATGCTCTCACTCTCCTTCTTCCAGGAGGGTTATGGAACATTCTCCTGAATAAAAATAACATTTATTTGCTAGGTGCTTTGCTTGGTCTTTGCCTACATGATCTCACATCACCTTCATGACAACCTTTTGGCTGGTTCTATTCTCACCCTATTTTAGAGTGAGAACACAGGCTCAGAAAAGTCACTTGCCTGACTTGGTCTCACAGCTGGAAAGTGGCTAAACCGGATTGAGATCCACATGGTCTCTTTCCAGATCTGGGCTTCTCATCTCTACATCACCTTACTTTGAGATCACTCGAAGCAATGATACCAAACAAACAAAAACCCCGAACCACCCTCCTGTCCATGCTGGTTTGCATTAGTGTCTGATCCTTGGCACAAGGTAATTGCATCTGGAACAGAAGTTTTCACAGAGGATTTTGCTTTTCCCTCTGGGTTTATCCTCTTTGACTATGGTATCAGTGACAACAGCTGCTTTCTGTGTTTATAGACTCTTTTTTTCAAAGCATGCACTTGAAGCATGAGTATCTGTTTTTTTGGGCTGAGTGAATGAACATGTTTTATTTCTCTGAGAAGCCACATCTCTTGGGCACGTGGTGACTGAACTCTCTGGGTTGTTTTGTTTTGTTTTGTTTTCATCTGAGCAATCCATGCCCCCAATGCACGTTCTCACTACTCCTTCTCTATCCCCCTTGATGGATGAATCCATTTGAACAGGGTTTTCCAGTTGCCATATGATTTATTTACTAACTCAGGTGATCGTTCAGCAACGGAGCATTTACTGAGCACCTATTCTTCACTAGACATTGTGAGGAAGAGAGAACCACTGATACACCCCTTCACGGAGCTCACAAGGTGGGGCATGGGGAAGGGAGTGGGAGGGAAGAGAGTCACTGAGGACCCCACAGCATCGTGAGGGCTGTCACAGAGGTAAGCTCAGTGATGACAAGACTCCAGAAGAGCAGCATGTGCATCAGACTGGCGTTTATCGAGACTTCCTGATTGGTTGGTTGTGGTGTTGAAGGATAGGTGGGTGTTAGCTATGTAGTCCATGGGTGGGGAGCATGTGAAGCAGAGACAATAGCAAGTATCAAAGTCAGAAGGAAAGTTAGGAGAACTGCAACTCACTTGGTGTGGCAGAAGGCACAGGTGAGAGGGATGTAGACAGAGTGATCAGGGATCACACTAGAGAGGCCTTCAGGGGATGGACTGAGGAAGATCCTTATTAAGAAGTGAAAAATTCCATGGAAGTGTTTAAGCAGGGGAGTGTTGCAGCTGGGCTGTTTTCTTAGGGTGGCCATGGGGTAGGTAGGTGGGGTGGAGTGGCAATTTTCGCTATCAGAAAACTACAGTTGGGAGGCAGTTGCTTTAATCCAGGTAAACAGCGGCAGTGCAGATGGAGGAGAGAGAATAGATCTGAGAGCGTTTGGGGCTGAGTTTACAGAGTGCAGTGGTGGGTGAAGGAGAAGGCAGCATCCTTCATTCTTAGGTCACTGGTTTAGATGACCGTGTTGGTGGCACTGGCACCATTTATCAGGATGAAGATGGAGGTGGTGGAGCTGGTATGGGGGCTGGACTGGAATGGAGAAATGGGTTCAGATTGGAATATGCAGAAACAGAAGCACCTGTGGCACACATACGGGAATGGTGGTTATTGGCAGGAGAACACCAGAGAAGGGCAGAACCAGAGAGATCAATGTTCAGACAGCATCTTGTAGCTGCCCTGGGAATGGGATGTGACGATGGAGTAAGGAAAATTCTTTTGCTTATCTTAGGCATCCTCGATCTTTTCTTGCAAGTTTTCTACTTGGAAAATTCCCCTGTCTGTTTTTGGGGTGTGTAGTCAAATTGCAATGTCAGTGCACCCAGCACTGATAGTTTCCCTGGAGAGATTTATCTTCCCACCCATTTGGATGTAGCATGTTGGAGCCCATGTGGAGGATTCTGCTTCCTTGCAGTTCATTGATACATTCCTTGCATTTGGTATCCATCGTCCTCTGGCCATCACCAAGTCAACGGGATTCTAATATTCCTTTCCCTGATCCAACCAAAGCTCTTTGTAAATTGGACTCAGCAGGAGTAAGTCCAGTGACCTCATAAATAGTGGAAATGATTGCAAATCAGAATTCATATATGTTCCCAACTCAGTGGGTATCCTTCTCCCCCACAAAGGAAGCAATCATTGCTTTCAAATTTCTGTTTGCCCTTTCACTCAGCTATGTTGGAAGAAAATATATAGAGAGATTTTGCTGTATAAGCCTGAAAAGTCCACTTCCTCCAACTTGGAAATAAGAGTCCTGTGTCTGGCCCTGTGTAGTCATGTGGTTGCACTTGGGGGATCACTCAGAGGTGTGAGGATCTGGCTGGGGGCTCATAGAAAAGGTCTTCCATAAGCGCCAGGGAAAATATTTCATACTAAAAGAAACACTTAAAAAAAATTGTGGCAGAGACCACTAATGCTTTACCGACATCTGTGTTTTCTCCTCCTTCCAGGCACATGGAAGAGGAGAGGCCATAGTGACTCATTTTGGCCCATGGAACATGGGCAGAAGTAATTATACCCCTTCCAGGCATGGCACTTCATGAGACCTTCCATATTCTCTTTCTTGCCTGTTTTCTGGCTTTTGTGGTGATCTGGTAGGGGATGCTGAGTCCCTAAGAGATGGCAGAGCAAATGCATGGAAGGAGTTTAAGTTTCTGAATGACTGTATGGAGCACTGCCCCCTGGCCTGCACTGGCTTATGGCTTGAGCAAGAAATAAATCTCTCTGTGTCTAAACACGAAGACTTAGGGGTTGTCTGATGTAGGAATTAGGTTAACCTTGCTGCTACCTATTTCTTCTCGGAGCCCTGTTTTTGGAGCCCTGCTTGGATTTGTATGGAAAAGACTTCTTTCCTCCACCTCCTTCCTTGCCTGGCACTCATTCTGCTCTTCCTTATAGAGAGATATATAAATCCAGTAACTTGTGGTTCTGATGCATAAAAGGTTCTGATGCATAAAATAGAGAGAGAGGGAGGGAGAGAGAGAGCGAGAGAAAGGGATTGCTTGGGAGAAAGCCAGGATAGTCTTGGATTCTCATCCTGCCTGTAGCTTCTATTAGCTGACAAATCATTTAATTTTGTCTAATCTCAGTTCCCTCACTTGTGAAATGGGCTTGTACGAATAAGGAGAGTTGCTGTGAGGGTTTGATGAGATAATGTATATGAAAGCAGTTTATAAGCTGTAAAGCTCAGTATGCCTGCGGGTGATGATCGGGGAGGTGGGAGGATGTTGACATGTGGCTGAGCGATGCTTCACTGGGGCTGTTCTCTTCTCCTCTGCCATTCTGGGCACCCACACTCTTTTAGTGGAAACACCAACGTTGAACCCCAGTTCTTTCATGTCGCACTGCTCGAAATATGCCTTGGATAGCATTTATAGAAAGTTAAGGTTAATTTTGCTCACTCCCAATGCTTTTTTTCTCTTCTTTGAGTTGTTGCTAGATTTATGGAAGGAGAATTCATAGAGCAGAGTTAATAAGTCAATTAAATTTCATTTGGTTTACAAAAAAATCTCCATTCTAAAACCGCCCAAGAAACAAAACTACATCTATTCATACAAATTGCGACGCTTTTTCTCTGAATAAACAATTTCTTTTTTGTGTTTTATTGTTTTTATGTCCTAAAAGGACAGAGATATTCACCCGTCTTGGAGTTTCCATAATTTAAGAACGATCATTTGCTTTTTCTAATTTGTCCTAATGAGACCACATTTTTTCTTTATCAGACCCATTTTCTCTGGCAAAAGGTCGTCACAGGCAATCATCCACGTCTGCTGGGTATAAATTGTTTTCATAACAATTTTCATTTGCCTTGGAAAATGCGCCAGGCTGAAAACATGGCCACTTTGTATCTGTGACAGTGTGTATCATATTTCCTCCCATTTACTTCAGAGTATCAACCCTCAGAAGAATAACAAGCCGTGGAGTTGGGAATGTACGCTGGTGATTTGGACTGACAATCCTCTGTCCCTGCTTCCTAGACCCGCACACCTGTGCCATCTCCTCTCTCTAGTTCACGCAGGGATCTAGATCCCCTTTTCATTTCCTCTTGCCTCCTTGGTGAGGTTTCTGGCTGTCTTGGGCACTGATGCCCCTTCCTTCTGTGTCCCAAAGCAGAAGACTGTTCAAGCCCTTTTCCACCCCCGGTCTCTGCTCCTAGAGGTCCTGGGCAAAGGTTGGAAGCCTGTGATAGTCAGAGGAAGGGAGGAGTTTTAAAAAAACATGTTGTATTTCATCTTAGTTTTCCAAAAGCTCAAGCATGTCTTCTATTGACTCCCTCATTCATTCATGTCACTCATTCACCGAGTGAAGGAGATTTGAGTTGCTTCCTGCTATTGGCAATCATAAACAAAGCTGCTGTCTTAGTCTGTTCAGGCTGCCATGGACTGGGTGGCTTATAAACAACAGAAAGTTATTTCTCATAGGTCTGGAGTCTGGAAGTCCAAGATCGGTCCAAGATCAGGGTGCTGGTACTATCAGGTTTTGGTGAGGGTCCTCTTTTCAGCTGCAGATTACCAAGTTTTCTTTGTATCCTCACATGGCAGAAAGAGAGGGAGAGCTCTCTGAGGTCCCTTTTGTAAGAGCACTAACCCCATTCATGAGGGATCCACTCACACAAGTGACTCACCTCTCAAAGGTCCCACATCCTAATATCATCACATTGGGAATTAGATTCGGTATCAAATGTTCTGGATGGAGGGACAAACATTCAGTCCATAACAGCTGCTACGAACATTTGCATAGGTTTTTATGTAAAGGCACACTTTCCTTTGTTAGGGTAAACATCCAGGACTAGGATTGCTGAGGTATAGATGGTGTGTGGTTAACTTGGAAAGAAACTGCCCAATCTTTCAGAGTGTCTGTACCATTTTGCATTCCCAGGAGCAATGAGAGTTTTTGTTCCTCTTCCTCACCAACACTTGGTGTTGTCAATATTTTTAATTTTAGCCATTTTAAGGGGTGGTAAGTGGTACGTATTGTCGTTTTAATTTGCATTTTCCTAATGACTAGTGACATGAGCTTATCTGACCTCCTTATATCCTCTTTGGTGAAGAGTCTGCTCAAGTCCTTTGGCTGTTTCTTATTATTGCATTTTGAGAATTCTTTATGTATTCTGGATACAAATCCTATGTCAGGTATGTGGTTGGAAAATATTTCTTCCCAGCCTGAAGCTTGCCTTTTAATTCTCCTGTCAGTATCTTTGGTAGAGCAAAGGTTTAAAATTTTTTTTTGTAACATACTCCTTTTTTTTTTTTTTTTAAGATTTTATTTATTTATTTGACAGAGATCACAGGTAGGCAGAGAAGCAGACAGAGAGAGAGGAGGAAGCAGGCTCCCTGCTGAGCAGAGAGCCCAATGTGAAGCTCGATCCCAGGACCCTGGGATCATGACCTGAGCCAAAGGTAGAGGCTTTAACCCGCTGAGGCACCCAGGCTCCCCAAGGTTTAAATTTTTTATGAAGTTCCAGTTTATCAATTTTTTTCTTTTATGAATTGTGCTTTGGTATCATTTCTAAGAGTACCAAGTATTTTAAATTTTCTAGTAGCCTTTTAAAGAAAAGTCAAAGGAAATAGGGAAAATTAATTGTAATAAGATATTTTATTTAACCCAATATTTCCAAAATGCTATAATTTCAACACATAATCACTTTAAAAATTAAGGAGATATTTCACATTTTTTTCATACTAAGTCTTCAAAATCCATTGTATGTTTCATACTTACAAGCCATCTCCGTCAGACTGTCCACAGTTTCAGTGCTCAATAGCCACGTGGGTTAGTGGCTGTTGCACTGCAGAGTGTTGAACCACATGACAGGTTTTCACAGGTGATGGTTGACCACTTTTGAACCCCTCACCCACACTGAGGGTACAAAAAGGAGAGGAATCAGAGATTTGGAGACGGTCTTTGGGGAGGATATTTTCCAGAGAAGCCTGTGCTGTGAGTTCTGGCCTCCTTCCCTGGGGAGGGATGGGATCTGCTATTTCTTCTTCTTCTTCTTTTAAAAATTTTATTTATTCATTTGAAAGAGAGAGAATGAGAGAGAGAGAGAGAGAGCATGAGAGGGGTGAGGGACAGAGGAAAAAGCAGACTCCCCACTGGTCAGGGAGCGCGATGAGGGACTCCATCCCAGGACAGCAGGATCATGACCAGAGCCGAAGGCAGTTGCTTAACCAACTGAGGCAGCCGGCTCCTCGGGGTCTGCTACTTCTTGATCCTAAACCAGCTGAGAGGGAGCAGGAGGAGAGAGGAGGATGTGGGGATGAGAGATTTGGAAAGGGGATGGTGGTGTGATACAGTTAGCTGGTGTATGATTTATACCTAAGAAACCTAAAGGTCAGGAGACTGAGTCAGGTGCCCTGAAGGCAGCCTAGTAAAAGTCACTGCATTTGGAGGCACTGCCCTCCCATCTATTGGGATCGAGAGTACTAGGGTATACCTGAGGATGTGTGAGAGAGAAAGCCAGTGTGATGTCCTGGGCAGGACCTTGGCCATCAGACCTCAGCAGAGAGAAGCTACAGGGGTCACCCAAGGCCTCAGGACTGAGGCAGGGCAAGTGATTGGCCTAGGCAGGGATATATTTGCCCTCATCAAGAGGACTGCAGCTGAGAGAGCGTGGAGTCTCCAAAGGACCCGTGAGAGAAAAGAAGTCAGCTGTAGGCGTCTGCTAAGTTCAGAGAACAGCCATGCTAGAGCTCCCCGTACCAGTCAAAACAGAACATTCAGGCTCCCCTTACCTTTTCCTCCTCTTTGCCTTCCATCCTTGGAAATGTCAGAAAGGTGGATGGCAAACAGGAGAGGAGGAGTAGAAGCGTAGGTGAAGAAAAAGAAGAGATCTACCATGTCTCTCTTCTCTGACTGCTGGCTTCCCACCTGTAAGTAGTCTGGGGTGGGCAGAATGGAAAAAAACCTCAATTTTAAATCAGGCGTAAGGGTTTAATTATTATATGAGACAGGACGTTTAAATTCCTTCAATTCTTCTGTGATTTATTTATTTTTTTAAAGATTTTTAAATTTTATTTTATTTATTTGACAGACAGAGACCACAAGTAGGCAGAGAGGCAGTCAGAGAGAGAGGGGGAAGCAGACTCCCTGCCGAGCAGAGACCCTGATGTGGGGCTCGATCCCAGGACCCTGAGATCATGACCTGAGCCGAAGGCAGAGGCTTTAACCCACTGAGACACCCAGGTACCCCTCTTCTGTGATTTAGATGAAGGTAAGACTGTTTATGCTTCTTATCTGCTTGATGACATGGTCTCATAACTGATCTCCTGCCTCTAGATGCCCTTTTGCTCCCTCTGCTATCCCTCCTGCCCACCGACATAGAGGTAGCCTATTGAACTTCAAATCTGATTGTGTCATACCTGTTGTCACAAACCTGTCATGTGCAAACCTCTCAAGGCTTTCTGTGGGGGTAGAAGATGAGCTCCCTCTATTCAGTCCACAGGCCTCGCTGTGGTGGTCATGGTGAGGGGTCATGGTGGTGATCATGGAGGCAGAGAACGCACTTGTCTCCAGTGCTCCTAGGGCCCTTGGCCACAAAGTACAGATAGTTTAGTTTATTCGCAGTGGGGAAAATCAAGTGCATTGTTAAGTGAAATCAGTCAGTTGGAAATGTTGAGATATCATTAGACTGTCATTGAGAAAAATAAACCAATCAGTCATCAAATGGGTTTGATGGAAAATGTAAGAGACCAGATTGGGTGATTATTAACTCAAGAATTGTTTGCTGAGCCAGGCACCATGCTAACGAGCTGGGCATACAAAAATATAGCAGTCACAGCTCCTACTCTCATGCGGTTTGCAGTTTATTGCGTGGGATGTTTGCAAGAAGTTATGGTTATGTGTCAGGATTGTTATGATGAAGGAAGTCCCAGGTGCTTTGGATGTCCATGGCAGAGACAGTGTCTAAAGCCTTACCAGTTTCAGTTCCCATCATTGGGGATCAAATCTGCAAGCATATAAAGATGAAGTTAGGAAACACGTATCGGAGGGCCCCAGCACCCAAGAGAAATAGAAGGAAATAACATTACTGAGTAGGAACGTGATTAGGTGGGCAAAGGCAAAAATGATCTGGACTGTCCAAGGATAGATGGGGAAACAGGATGACACTCCTCAATCATGGGGGAGAAAAGGAACCAAAGAATTATCATTTAATTTAAGATGGTTTATTGATTCCCTGCAATGGGAATAAAACATTCATATCTCGTAGATAATGGTTAACCGTGGGCCTTAGTGGTGGAGGTGATGGGCACAGCTCAGATTTCCAAAGGCTGGGAGTGTAACTGATCAGCGACCCCACTACTGAGCTCTGAAATCCTCTGTGTGCTTGCCCAAGGGCCACACTTCCTATGCCTGTCTCCTGCCGAGGATGGAGCATGGTAGGGCCACTAAGGAGACTTGGGGCCCTTCTGCTGGTGACTTCCCACTTTCTTCCGCAGATTCTCTCACTAATGAATTTTTGCACATCTAATCCCAGAGGATCCAGACGAACACACCTTCCCAAGAGTGTTCCAGAGGAAATGAATAGATGTTTCCTGAAGCACGTTTTTATCCAGAAACCATCAGTGCTGTCTGGGTAGGCGCAGCAGGGGTGGGGCAATCAGGCCGAGCCGTGTGGCATGACAGCACCCACGTACCTGGTTCGAAGCTTGGCTCTTCCACTTAAGCTGTGGGACCTGGGGCAAGTTACTTAATCTCTGCTACTCTCCATTTCCTCATCTGTAGAATGCGATACTCCCTGTCCTCCTCATAGTCTTTCATTTGGTGGGATTGGTCAAGGCAATGCATGTAAAGTCTCACCATGGTACCTGGCACCTAGTTGGTCTGGTTGCTAAGGGCTTCATCCTTTTGCTCCCTCATCCTTTCCCCTGAATGCACTGGTCTTCTTTCATTTAGGGCCCCTTGATACCACCCTTTAATACAGCTTCATGAAGGCCCCACTTCTCCAGGAATCCCTGACTACCACAGCGCCAGGTTGATATCTTTTGCTTCTTCTTCTGACCTCTTGTTAGTGTCCCTCTCTTGGTTCTGATTGTGTTGGACCCTAGATGGCTTACAGAGGCTCTCTTCCGTGCTCCTTTTCTAGGAACCACTCCTCCTGCAACCATGTGATTATCATGGGAGCCATGTTGGTGCTCTGTAAATCTACCTTCTGGATACAGTTGGTTGTTCCCTGGGTTCTGAAATGAACCATGAATGCCTTTCTTTTGGAGTTTTAGACTCAGGAATGTCAAATTTGTCTCTCTCTGGGGGCAGCTAAAGCCATCATGTCTTAAGCTCAGAAACTATTGGCAGCCCAGCCACATGTCCCATTGCACAGAAGGAGAGAGCCAGGCCACAAGGGCTTCCACACATGAGAGGGAGAGATGAAGGAGGGAGCGAGGTCTGGCAGCATTGAAGTCCTTGGTTATGGTTATTCTGCAGGTTCTGAGAGACACCCCAACATTCTCATAACCAATACCCTCCTTGCCTAAGTAGAGTATCTGTCACTTATAGCCCAAGGAGTTCCGAGTAACAAAGGTGTTACTTTGTTCCAAGTTTCTATCCCACCTTCTGCCTTGACTGTGAACCTCTCAGGGGCAGAGACCAGGCCTCTCATTCTGCTTCTGCCCCCAGGGCCCAGAATAGTGCCTGGTCCCTCCCTGCAGCTGCTCCAGACAGATGTGCAGTTGACTACAAGGCTAAATGAAACATTCTGCTCATGGAAAGTTTCTATATATTCTGTGCATGATGTCACAGGGCCACTTTAAATCAATGCTCAAAATTCGGGTTTAAATGTGCTAAAAATGTTTGGTGGCAAGGACTGTGGACCCTTTCGGAAAAGAGCTCTGGGCAGGTATTTTGTAAGAGGCATGGCGGAGTTTCAAGATGATGGGTGTTGCTATGTGAAACACTATCAGAGATGAAACAATGTCACCACCCGCCCCTACCCCAGGCTCCCCTGCTCCTCTTCCCTCACCTGTTCCACTAAGCAGCCTATTTTAAAATGCAAACATGGGTGTGCTTGGGTGGCTCAGTGGGGTAACAGCTGCCTTCAGCTCAGGGCATGATCCCAGGGTTCTGAGATCGAGCCCCGCATCGGACTCTCTTCTCGGCAGAGAGCCTGCTTCTCCCCTTCTTCTGCCTGCTGCTCTGCCTACTTGTGATCTCTCTGACAAATAAATAAATAAATAAAATCTTTATGAAAAGTGTAAACATGAGGAAAGCATTGAGGCCATAACCTACCTGTCTGTGGTTGTAGATGCCCAGAGGGTTGGATTTGCTCTTAAGACTCTTTGCACACCTTATTCCATTTGACTCCTGATTAAAGTAAAAATCTACAAGGACTGAAATTTTTGTATTTCATGTACAATCTAGACCAGGCTGGCCTTTTCAGGAAACATTAAAAGTTCAGATTCTGCTGATATTTATTGCATGCCTCTGTGAGCCTGGACCTGAGGGCATTCTCATGTGCTCTATCATTTAGCCCAGAAACCCCATGACTCAGGACTTGTGGTCCCCAGTTGACGAATAAGCAAGCAGACACAGAGAGGTCAAGCAACTTGTGTGGCATCACACAGCTAGCTGGTCAGTGGCTGAGCTAGGACCTGACTCTCAGTCTAGTTCTGTTTCTGCCATAACATGTGGGATAATAAGCCATAGACGAGCCCCATGGGTAAGTTCTTTCAAAAAGAAGAAAGTGGAAAATGACTCTCTCAGACTGGGGGAAAAGTCAGTCCCGAGCGGGATTCCTCTTCTTGGTTCTGCAACATGAGCGAGGCCAGGACCTGGGTAAGATGAGTGGTCATTTACCTAAATGCAAAATGTAAGGGGTACTGAAAAACTCGCCCTAGAGGTAAATAGTGTTTTAATACAGCACTTTAAAAAGTCAAAATTAATGCAAAAAAAAAATCTGTGATAAGATTTTAGCTTTTTACTTAAAGAGGGGCTCTGTTGACGGGGCCAGGATTCGAGTGAGATGCGTGGGACTGACTAAGTGAGTGTGGGATTGACCTTGGATAGAAGGTCCAAGGATGAAGGACACAGCTATGAGTTCACCAGAAGCCATTTGTCTTCTTCCTTGGCTGATAGATGACTATGTGCGTCATTCCCCTTTGTGGTTAGGTGTGGTGACTAAGTTCTCATGCAAAGTCAGTGGAGTTGATGTGAGTCACTCCAGACTTGGCCACAGAGAACACCAACATTCGACTCTTCCTGCTTTTCCATCTTGATACCCACGAGCATGGGGACCTCAAAAGCAAGGGTTGAACATGGCAGAGTCACCAGAGAAAAATCACCCAGGAAGTGGGAGTCAGTCGTGGAGGACAGCAGCCCACTGATCAGATCAAGAACCCCTTTCTGGATCTTAAGAGAGTTAAAAAAAAAACAAAAAAACTTCTGTTCTATTAGCCCACTAAGCTCTGGGGTAGGGGCAGGTATTTTCTCTAACACTAGCATTACCTTAACTGATACATAGTTTGGTATCAGAAGTGGGATGCTGCTGTTATAAAAACCACAACATAAGACATTGCCTTGGTGGGCAGGTGGCATGCAATGAGGACACTGATTTTGGAGGCTGGAAAACCCATGATGTACAGATGCAAAATCCTTGGTACAATTGTCACCTGTGAGAAGTTGGAAGCCCAGCTACGTGCCTACTGGACCTATAGCTCTAGGGTACTCAGTTGGAAAGAGTCAGATAACATGCTGGGTTTTACTCTCTGCTTTTGGCAATGGACTATAAGAAAAAGATGAACTCAAGAGGGATTTGGCTGAGTTGCCTGAAAACAGCTCACAAGGAGCTGTTTTAACAGAGACAGGAGCCCCAAGAAATCATGAATGTGGAAGATTCTCCCAGAGAGCAGAGCCAGCACCTGGCTAAGGATGTTTCCCCACCATGAAGGCAGCACAGCTCTAAGTGTTGGTAGCAGATTGTTCATTTGGACCTTTCCTATCTCTCCTCTTGGGCTGTATGCTGCTCCATGCCTGGAGTGGCATGGAATGTGTTGGTGAAATCACGGTGAGATTAGCATTGTACATTCCAGTAGCAAAGAGTATAACATGCCAGGGAGCTTCCAAATGCCTTGTGCAGTAATTCCCATACAGGAATCTGTTCTAAAGAAACAGGCTGATGTGTAAATAAAGATTTAGGCACAAAGATATCCAAGGCAGTGCTATTTAAATAATAAAAAATTTGGGGCACCTGAGTGGCTCAGGTGATTAAGTGTCTGACTCTTGATTTTGGCTCAGGTCATGATTTCAGGGTTGTGAGATGGATCCCCATGTTGGGCTCTGTGTTCAGCGGGTCATCTGCTTGGGATTCTCTCTCTTCCCTCTTCCTCTTCTTGTGCTCTCTCTCCCCCTCTCTCAAATAGATAAATACCTCTTTAAAAAATAAATAATAAAAATTTGGAGATTACCTAAATATCCAACAGTGAATTAAATAAAAGATCTAGTAAATTTATCAGATATTTATAGCATAGAATGTTACTCATCCATTAACCTTTTTTGTATATGAAGTTTTACATGACTTGGGAAAAGCTTATCATGCAAAATTATATGTCGACGAAGACTGCCGCTCAGTAAAGACATATGCACAGCAAAAAAACCAGAAATGGAATATGTTAATATGCTTGTGGCGATTTTATAGTTATGATAGTGTTTATTAGAGACAAGTATCTTGGAAGTTTTGGTAATATACATATTTGCCACAAAGGGCATAGATGGCTTATATAATTGGGGAAAAGAGTCACCCTTGAAAGAACTGATGATGAACCAAAACCTTCTTGTCCCTCCTGTTCTTCTGATTCCAGCATTTGGTTTTATGAGCTGGAGACACCATTGGCCTGAGAATCAGGAGCCCTGGCTTCAAAATTGAGTTGCTGGGTGAACTTGAGCCTCGTTGGGGCCTGTTTCCTCGTTTGTACCCAACAGGGGCTGCAGGGGATGATACAGAGCTGGCCTTTCCAGTTCAAAAAGTCTGTACCCAAATGTGCTGAATCACCCTCCAGTTCATCATTCCTTGAGGTAAAAACCAATCCTAAATCTTGGAGCCTGATAGACTTTGAAATTGGCCCTCATTTTAATTCTCAAGTTCTTAGCGTGAGAGCAACATTCAATATGGTTCTGAAATATCTCATGCAAAAAAGTGCCAGAGTCATAGACTGAAATATTTATTTGAATATAAATGAACTCAGATTTGCCAAAATGCGTTCCCCCTGTTGTCATGGACACAAATGCCTGACTTTCTGATTTGCATTTCTTCTCTAATGGGTACAATATGTTTCAGCTCCTCATTGGTGCTGGGATTGGATTATGAGAAACTCACCCTTCTGTGAGCTCCCCAAAATGTCAGCCAGTGGGGAACTTTTGTGCCTTTGGCTCTGCTTCCCTGAGCCAGCTGGAAGTAAGTTTGTGTCCCCGTAGGGTCAGGACAGTAGCTCAGAAGGCTCCTGGCCCCTCCCAGCCAGCTTCTCCGGGAGAAACAAGCCATGGACTGAAGAGGGTGAGGGTGCCTTCTGCCTACTGCTTCTTGTGGTCTCTCCTCCTCCTGTCAATTCGGACTTCACCTTTGCTCCTTATTCTTGAATAATGAGGATTTCAGGAATTTTCGCACAGATATTCCCGGTCTTTGCCAACCATTCTCCTTCCTTGTGATCCCTCTTGGTCCTAGGTTGCCCTGGGCCCTCCCTCTAAGCTCAAATCCTCAGAATCACGTTCTCCTTTGCCCCTGACCTCAAAAAAGATTGTCACCGAGTCTCCCGATTTTATCCCCACGATTCCCATCCCCACCCCCCGCTCTCACTGAGTCTTGTTTTCCATGGACCGGGAAGAAAAGTCTTTCTAAAATGCTGATGGGATATTGTTATGATTTTTCTTCAGTCTCTTTAGTGGTTTGACCCTGATGTTAAGAGAAAGTCCCAAATTCTCGTCATGGCTTTTGAGACCCTGTCCTGTCTGGCTCCTGTCCCCCTTTTCAATCTCCTCTCATGCATCCTGGTCCTGTGCTCACTGTATCCCAGGCACATTGGCCATCTTTGCATGCCCTGTTCCTTTCCCTCACGGCCACTGCCCATGCTGTCACCTCATTTGGAGCTCTTCCCTCTTGCCCCCAAGGGGACACTTCTCAGTTTTCAGGTTTTACCTTAAATGTCACTTGTTTAGGGAGATCTCTGATACCCTGGGGAGGTTTTATATTCCCTAGGTAAATATAATTGGCATCCTCTGGGCTTTTTGTCTATGGACTTGTCACAATTGGAATTAAACCCTGATCTCATGTCTAACTTCTCTGCCAGGCTATAAGCTCAGTGAGGGTTAAGATCAGGTTTACTCATTTGGCCATTGTATCTCCAGCCCCTTGTGGAGTGTCAGAGACAAGGTAGGTGCCAAATAATTATTCAAGTATTAATGAGTTCTTCAGAGTAAATTCTTTAAAAAAATTTTTATTTATTTATTTGACAGAGAGAGACACAGTGAGAGAGGGAACACAAGCAGAGGGAGAGGGAGAAGCAGGCTTCCTGCCAAGAAGGGAGCCCGATGCGGGGCTCCACCCCAGGACCCTGGGATCATGACCTAAGCTGAAGGCAGACACTTAATGACTGAGCCACCCAGGTGCCCTTCAGAATAAACTTCTAAATCACAAGTCTAACCCCAGAAGCCCTCAACCCATAACTCTCTCCTTCCCTGACAAAACTAAGTGACTCAAACTTATCCGAGGGCTCACTAAAACAATGAGCACACACAAGGGCCCCTGTAGTCTGACTCCCAGCTCGTCTTCCCACCCCCGTGTCCTCACATGCCTGCCTGACCCTGCCGGCTCCAAGCACAGCCCACACTTCAGAATCTCCCAACGCACCTGTGGCTTCCATGCTCTGAGTCTGGGTGCTTACTGCTGGATTTATCTTTTCCTTCTCCATGGAGAACTCCAACACACCCTTCAAAACCCAGCTTGGATGAAGGAACCACGGCCTCCCCTCCTCGGGGAAACCTCCTCCACCCCCAGCCAGCTGGTCCAGTCCTGCTGGGTTGGATTACTCATGTAAAGTTTGTCGTCTGTGTCACTCTCTTGTGAGTTGCCTTAGGACAGGAAGCCTGTTTTATTCTCCCGTGTCACCTGGGACCAGTGCAAGATCTGACCCATGGCACGATGAGGGAACATTTTTTTCTCTTCTCCCCATGTTTTCTCTCTGCTCCTGGACAGAAAAAGCCCTTCTGCCTCCCTTCGTGCCTGGAAGTGTCCCTGCTCCAACCCCTTCCTATTAGCCTCCTCCCACCAGAGGAGATGTTGATAATCTGGTCGGTCAGAGTGAGGACGTTCTCTGGAACAAATTACTCTCATGGGTGGCATGTCTGTGTCTTAAAGGCAGGGACAGAGGCTCTGCTCCCTTTGGCCTGTTTACGCAGCCAGACACACAGTCACGCCATCTCCCCTCTGAGGCAGCTTCTGTGCCTCAGCCTGAGAGGTGAGTCACATGGGGCCTGCTGGGAGGGTCTCACCAACCTCAACTTTGGAGGTTCAGGCCTCTTGGCAAAGCTTTGCTTCCTGTCTCAGCTTTTTCCACAGAGTCCTGCATATGAGGGGGTGAGGAGAAGATGTTGGATCCATGGCCAGTGGCCAGGATAAAGGGCTGCTTTGTTTCCTAATTTGACTATGGTGTCTTGTGCATGTGTTTCACCAGGCAGACCTCTGTGGCCCCCACTGACTCCCTTATGGGCTTACTGAAACAATTGCTCTCAATTCAGAGTGAGCGGTTTAAATCCTGGCTCACTCCTTGCAGACTGAGTGACTGTGGACAAGAGATGAGGTCTGCATTTCCTCACCTAAAAAATGTGGACATCAGTAGTGTTCACCTCTTAAGGCTTTTGTGAAGATTATTTTAATTTTATTTTTTTAAAATATTTTATTTATTTATTTGAGAGAGAGAGAGAGAGAGAGAGCGCACAAGCAGGGAGGAGGGGCAGAGGGAGAGGGAGAAGCAGGTGCCCTGTTGAGCAAGGAGCCCAATATGGGGCTTGATTTCAGGACCCCGAGATCATGACCTGAGCCAAAGGCAGGCGCTTAACTGACTGAGCCACCCAGGCGCCCCTGTTGTGAAGATTGAATGAGAGATTTCAGGCACGATTCTTGGCACTCAGGAAGTATCAAGTGACAAAGAAGGACCCTGGTAGGCACTAGAATGTAAGCTCTCCGAGGGCATGAATGAGTTCGTCTTGTTTGGAGCTACATCTGTCGCTCCTGGGACTGAGCCTGACACAGAGCAGGTGCTCGCTGAATGCTTATTATATGACTATTATTGTTCCTATTGTTAATAATGTGTAGGAGGCACTCAGTAAAGCTTTTTAAATGAATGAATGGATACATGCATGTCTCTCCAAAGCCAGTCTCTGATACACAGTCTCACTAAAAAGATATAAAAGAGTCTGTTTTAATAAAATCAAGCCCTATTTGGGCACAGACAAGGGAGACCACACTACCTTGCAATTATTTGCAATGTCAGCAGAATTTTCTAGATTTGGATAGCTCTGGCATTTTGGAACAGTCCCGTGATGGGAATTATGTCCTTCATTCTTCCTGCAGGACTCACTCACCTCCTCCCTGTCTCGAGTTCTCTCCTGGGTCCTACAGACACAGATGAACCAGGCAACATCCCAGCCTCAAGGAGCTCCAGGCTCACAGGTGAGAACCTGGACAGCACCTGGGGCATGGTCTTAGGTACACACCTGTGTCATGGCTCCAGCTCCAGCTCTGCCCCTTCCTTGGTAAGTCCCCTGAGGATGCCTCTTCCTCTCTCTGGAACTCTTATGATGGTGTTGGACTAGGTCGGTAGTGTTCCTTCTTCTGAGCAGAGGAATTCTTTGTTCTAGTAAAAATCCCATGTGGAAAGTGAGGATTAGGGGTGTCTGGGTGTCACAGTCAGTGAAGTATCCGATTCTTGGTTTTGGCTCAGGTCCTGATCTTGAGATCATGGGATCAAGTCCCACGTTGGTCTCGATTCTCAGCCCAGAGTCTGCTTGGGTTTCTCTCTCTCCCTCTGCCCCCTGCTCTCTCTCTAAAATAAATAAATAAATTTTTTTAAAAAAAGAAAGTGAAGGTTAAAGCAGATGCAAGGGAGCTGATGGGGCAGGGGGAGGCAGGCTCTGCCCACAGGCTCAGTCCCTGCCCTCCCTTCCCTGGCTCCCCCACCTCAAGAGTACCAAGGGTGGGAACAAGGGCCCTCTAGTATTATTCATGATTCTGAAGTAATACAACATAAGCCAGTGAGTCCTGGACTGCCCAAAGAGAGTTTCTTGTTTTTTGTTTGGTTGGTTGGTTTTGTTTTATAAATAAATTTTTATCTTAAAATGGTTTTTGGATTGAGAGAAAAGGTGGGACAAGAGTACAGAGATTTGCCATATAACCCACATCAAATTTTCCCTATTATTAACCTCATAACATCAGCTTGGTACATCTATAACAATGTACAAGCTGATATTGTTATTAACTGAAGTCCATACTTCATGAAGACTTCCCTAGTTTCCCCCTAATGTCCTTCCCCTGTTTCTGGATGCCGTCTTGGATACCACATTCTGTCTATTTATCGTGGCTCCTCAGCCTCCTCGTGGCCAGGATCGTCTCTTAGATTTCCCCTTTTGGGGTGATCTTGACAGTTTGGGGAGTACTGGTCAGGTAGCTTATAGAATGTCCCACAATTGGGATTTGTCTGATATGTTTCTCATGATTAGCCTGGGGTTGCAGGTTTTTGGAGGGAGACCCCCGGGGTGAATGCCATTCTCATCACATCGTTATCAAGGGTATGTCCCATCCGAGTGACTTGTCATTGCTTGATCCACTGGCTGAGGTATGTGGGTTGGTTACTCCACTGAAAAGTTACTCTCTATCCCCCCCTTTCCATGCCCTGTACTCTTTGGAGGGACACTGCTATGACTCAAGGGTGGGGAATTATGTCCCACCTCCTTGAGGACAGACAATGTACATAAATTACTTGGAATAGTTTTGCATCAAAGATTTGTCTCTTCTCCTCCACTTATTTATGGTTCACTCATTTATTTTTCTCTGTATGGACTCATATATTTATTTTATACTTTGGGTTATAATCCAATACTATTTTATTTATCTGTTGCTCAGATCATATCCAAGGCATTCTGATTTCAGAAGGACTCAAGCACCGTCTGGTCCTGCCCCCAGAAAGAGCCTGTCGGTGGGGAGACGGAGTGTGGTGCAGGAGGAGGGATGGGGCTCTTGGTTATGAAGGCCTCCACTCCATCTGTGCTCTGTGCTGGAGGAGGGTCCCTGGCGGCTGCTGCTGAGGATATTTTGGGGAGGTGGGTGAAGTGGAGGCGACCCCCCACCCCTCCTCACCACCCTCAAAGAATCAGAAGAGAGCTAAAGAGCTGTAGAAAAGCCAGCTTAGCGGGAGCCCACTCTGGTCCCCTGAATGGTTTGGATGGTGGAATTTAAAGAGGCAGCCACTTGTACTCACACCAGCTTCTGTTACTTTTGAAAACCCCGTTGGGTAGACTAGGGAGCAAAGCAAGAGGAAACCCTCAATGATTTCAACTGCTTGCGTGCCTCAAAAGCAAGGTCTCCTTAGTGGGAGAAAACAGAAGTGGGGTGTGCATGTGTATGCACGTGTGTATGCACGTGTGTGTGTGTGTGTGTGTGTGTGTGTGTGTGTTAAGACTGGTCCTGATGATTCACGGCATCTGCAGAGGGAACAGGACCCCAGCCCTGGGGCTTTAGCTGCAGGAGAGGGACTGCTGGAGGTAGGAGATGAGAGTTCCAGTCCCTGTCCCATCGTGTCCCATCAGCCTGCCACGTGACGCTGGGCAGGACGCCTTACGTTACACATCTCTGGGTCTTGGATTCCCCACCTGTACAGCGTGGGAGTTAGGAGCAAAGAGAATATAGCATGAGGAATGAGACCAGTGACAATACTGCCATTTTGAGGGTCTCACTGTATACTAGATGCTACAGGCATCATCTCATTTCCTCCCCAGGACAGACCGGAGAAGTCAGTGCTATTGTTCTCATTGGACAGATGAGGAAGGAGGTTTGGGTGTGGTGAGGCCAAGAGATCCCGATACAGTTGCCACTGAAGAGATAGCTTGTTGCTCGCATTTCCCAGGAGGAGGGGGCCGCCGCTGGGCAGGATCAGAGGAGGAAGCACCTGCCCTCTGGGCCGAAGAGGACACAGTTCATGTCCACGCTGGGATTTGAATCTTCTCCCAGGATTGGGATGATGAACACAGGTGCTGGGGCCGATTCCCTGGGCTGAGATGCTGTGCAGCTCAGGCCACTTGCATCAGCTTTCTGCACCTCCACTCTCCCGTCTGTAAACAGGATCAGTAACAGAATTTTCTAAGAGGACAGAGGCTCGATCATTGGAGAGTTTCCTTGAAGGAAACGCTGTGCAGGGGAGCTGAGATGGGCTCAGGATGCAAATGCAGGCAGTTAGCTCATTAATTCAGACTTCCGTGTTTTGCAGGCTGGGATGATTGGAAGCCAGTAAACCAGGCTTCCTTTTCACTATTAATAAGAGTGTAAACAAGATTAGGGGGCGAGTGCAGGGAAACTAAGGTAGGCCATTGTTATCATAATATTGCAAGGGAATGTTAATTCACACAAGCAAACAAACTATTTTCAACTACTTTGAGGCTGCTGTTTACATATCAACAGTGTGCTAATTGCAAATGACTCCTCTCTCCGTGCAGAGCCTGGTCTACTCCGTTAGCTTTTGGGGGGAGAATTTTTTACATTGGAAAGCAGTTATGGTCCTTTTCTTTAAACGTACTCTGTAATTTGGACTTTTCCCTTTACCTTGTTTTTTTAATAAAAGGATTATTTATTTATTTATTTGACAGAGAGAGAGAGAGAGAGAGAGAGGGACAGAGAGAGCACAAGCAGGGGGAGGGGCAGGCAGAGGGAGAAGCAGGCTCCCTGGTGAGCCAGGAGCATGATGTCGGACTCGATCCCAGAATCCTGCTGAAGGCAGATGCGTAAAGGACTGAGCCATCCAGGAGCCCCTTTATCTTGTTTTTTTTTACCAATCATGTGAGGATCCCCAAGATTCAGGGAGGGTGCTCACAGGAGAGTGCTGCCTTGGGGACATGAGCAGGGGCTGTCTACAGAGAGCTCTGGGCATGAAGGTGCTTGAGCAGAGCCTTCCCCAAAGTGACCATCTGCTTGGGTCTTGAAGGGTGATGGGTTTGGCTTGATCTGGGACCCATTCCTCAGCTCACACCCCTCTCACCTGTCCTGTGCACCCCACCTGCCTGACCAGCTCTCCTTTATTACATTGCCCTACCCTTCACATGGCACTCAGCTGCCATCCCCTTAAGGAGGCATCACCCCTTGGGGGAATGTGGCTGTGCTGTGTAGAATATGTAGCCAGAAGAATCGCCCCTCTTTTAGACTCACAGGACAAGACATTAGAGCAGGAGAGCAGAGTAGTAGTTCTCAAATTTGGCTGTGCATTAGGGTCACCTGGGAAGCTTAAAAAAAATTGAATTCCCAGGTCCCATCCTAGATCAATTAAGTCAGTAGGCTAGAGGATCACAGCTATAGAGTTTATTACTAACATTGCTCAAAGGGACGCTTGATCCCACTATATCTCACGTGGCTGTCAGATTCTTCTGTGTGTTTTCCTTGCTTCTCCCTCATTAATGAGCATAACGAATTCATTACTTCCATAAAGTCAGCCAACCTTTATTGAGTGTCTGCTACACCAGGCATGAAACCAGAATTCGGAGGGCCAAAGATGAATGACATAGTTCTTGCCCTCAGGACTTCGTAACTGGGGAGAGAGAAGTGTGCAAAGAAGATAGTATTCTGGTGCAACCAGCAGTGTCATGGAGGAGGGGCACCCTTGTGCAGGAGCATGGAGGAGCCAGTGGAGGACTCAGCCGGGAGGGGATGGGGAGTAATGCCTAGAAAAGCTAGCATCAAGGGTGAACCTTGAAAAGGAAGTAGGAATTCTCTCTGCTCGGGGAAATTTGGGCAGAGGGAACAGTATGTGCAAAGGCCAGGAGGCGTGAAGCTGGGCTGTGCATGCATCAGTCTGTGTCAGGCACCTTGTTGAGCACCCAGGTACTCTTCTTAATCCCATAAGTTAAGAACTATTTTTACCTCCAATTCACAGATTAGGAAACGGAGGCTTAGGGAAGTTGAACCATGTGACTGAGGTGCCACTACTGGTGAGTGGAGAAGTTGAGATGGAAAGCAAGCTGCACTCAACCCCAGAACAAGCAGGTAAGGAGGATGGGAGGGGGACGGGCAGCAGAGCTGGACATTGTGAGCAACAAAGACGCTCAGTGTGACAAGCTTCCTTGGTCTGGAGCAACATAGATGCTCATTTTGGTGCCAACTTTTGGTCCCCGTTAAATACCCACAGTCTCTCTGAGGTTGTCCATGGTTGTGATACTGTATGTATATCTTTTGTAAGAATGACTTTTTCGTGGCAGAGCTAAGAGATTGCTTTTAGAAAGCAAGAGCTCTGGGCTTTGAGTCAGTGGAGCTGGTCTTGCTGTTAGGGCAGTAAGTAAGTCACCTGCTCATAGGGGCAGGAAGGGTAAGATGGTCTCACCGTGTGCAGGCTCAGTCTGCTTCTTAGAACTCAGCTGGGGGTCATTTGTCATTCCTGAGGCCAGTTTTGAGGGACAAGGAACATAGAATTGGTATTATAACAGAACTCAAGTAGAAAGCTATGATCACATATGTTGCCCTGACAGAAGTGAGGACTTGTTTAAAATACGCATCTCTGAGAAACCTCTCTTGCAGAGACAAATGAAGTAATTGGAGGAAGAGGCTCAGTCTATGTTAAACACAAAGGGTGAGAGAATTAATTAAAGGGGAGGGGTGGGATTGATCTCCGTGCTTGAAGCTGCAAGCCTTGGTCTGACACCTCCACGATAGCCTCTGATGTCTGTGCTGGGACACAACTCAGAAAGTGTCCTCCGCACAATGCAATGGAGAAATGAGATTAGCAGGCATGGGAGGAGGCATTAGTGGACTGTGGTTCTTACCCAGGGAGCATCTATATAGCAGCTGAGTAAGAACTAGAAAAAGGAGTCCCTTCTGGAAGGAAGCAGCCTGGAAAGTGCCTGGCTTGGCAAGCAACGAGAGGCTGATGTCTCTCGTCCCCCTGGTCTGTTGGCCAAGTGCCTTCGTGGAAAGTGTACACCTGTGCCTAGCAGCCCTGTTTGCAGGGGGCCTGAAATGAGGTCAGTCCTCTCTGTGTCCTTCCGCCTCAGCCTGGAACAAACACGGCTGGATAGGAGCTTTGGAAGCCAAGAGGAGGTAGAATTTGGTGGCCAGCCAAAGATATCTCCTCACATCCTTCCCCCAGGTCTACCCCCCAAAAAAGCCACGGGTCTGAGGACTGATCTTCCTGAGAAGCTCCCCTGACTTGACACTGGTGGCATCACAGGGAATCATTTGAAGACACCCGCTGTGTGCCCAAGGATGTTTCAGAGTCAAGGAATGAGCCAGGCAGTGTATCAGGTTCCTATCACTGCTGTAAGGAACAACCACACATTTAGTAGCTTAAAATGGCACAAATGTATTCTCTTCCTGTTCTGGAAGTCAGAAGTCCAAAATGGGTTTTATTTGTTTAAAATCAAGGTATTGGCAGGGCTGCATTCCTTTCGCAGGCTCTTCAGGAGAATCTGTTTCCTTGCCTTTCTTAGCTCCTGGAGGCTGTCTGTGTTCTTTAGCTAGTGCCTCTCCCTTCATCTTCTAAGGCAACCATGTAGCATTTTCACATCTTTCTCTTTGACTTTGACTGTCCTGCCTTTCTCATAAGGATCCTTGTGATTAATTGTGATTAGCCCAGATAATCGAGGATTGTCTCTCCATCTCAAGATCCTTAACTAAAGTCACACCTGCGACACGCTTTCTGCTCTGTAAGGTAACATAGTCACAAATTCCCAGACACAGGACTAAGATGTAGACTTCTTTTGGGGACCGTTGTTCTGCCTACCACAGCGCCTATATGTTGCCTTTTTTGTTTGTGCCAGTGTCTATGTCTCCATCAGACTGTGAGCTTCTTGAGGATGAGAATTGTATACATTTTGTATCATTGGTATGTACCACATTACTTAACACAGCAGCTCTTGGCAAATAATAGTTCTTGAACAAAGACATCCTGACCTCTTCAGAGTTATGGGTAGGATCACCAAAGCTTAGAGAGGCATGGCGTGTTTAAAGTTATACTGATCTTATGGCAGAGCTGGGTTCAGAACCCAGGTCATTTGAGTTTTTCTACTTTCCCTCCTATATAGACAATGGACCAAATTCTCACTGTATAAGATAACCTATCCTTTTCCAATGGATGGTATTAACATTTCTCCCAGCCCTGCTGGCTGGGGTTGTTTAGAAGGACATTACCTATCCAGACAGAGTATAAAAAAGAGTCCAGGCTTTGGAGCCTCTAATACCTCAGTCTAAATTCGGTTTCTGCTTTATGGCATTTAGCCATAGTTGTGTAACAAAGCTCCCCAGAACCTAGTGGTTTAAAACAACAATTTATAATTTCCCATCTATGGGTTGGTGGGGGGTTCCTGTTAATCTAGACCTGACTTGATTGACTTTGGCTAGGTTTGCTCACATCTGTGGTCACCTACTGGGTCAGCTGGGGGCTGGCTGGCCTGGGAAGGTGTGAACTAGGACACATAAGCTTTGTTCCATGTAGTCTCTTACCATCCAGTGAGTAAGCCTAGGTGTGTAGTCGTGGCCATGGCAGATTCTGAGAGAGAGAATAAGAGTGCGCCAGCTCAGAACTGGTGTGTCATCACTTTTGACACATCCTTTTGGCCAAAGCAAATTGGAGACTAGACTCAAGGGGGTGCGGAAATGTCCCTGCTTCTTTATGGGAGGACCTAGGAAGTCACTTTGATACAGGGAGGGGTGGAAAATTAGGGACAATTATATAGTTCATCTACCCTATGCTTTGATAGTCCAGAGAAGATAGTCCAGAGAATCTTAATTTCTTGATTCCCTAGTTTCCACATCTGGAAAATGGGGAATAGTAATAATACCACACTGTGGTGAGGACTGAATGAAAGGGAACACCCAAAACACTTACCAGTGCCTGGCATGGTGCTTAATAATGATAGCAGTGACAGTGCTTACTAAGATCAGCAATTACTATCATCACTGTTTTTGTTACTGTTATTATGTAATAATTGTTCCTGGTATTACAGTTACTATAAGGATTGGCAGGAAAATCCATGGTCCTGATAAGAGATAACAGATGCTGGTGGGATGTAGTCTCACTTCACGGGGACAGGGAAGAGGCCAGAGCATGGCCATTTCTCAGGTTACTGAATACCTGTTACCTTTCTTCCATTTCATAAGAAGGTGACTATTGTTAAGGATCAATATGAGAGATGTCTGGGTGGCTCAATTGGTTAAGTGTCCGACTCTTGATTTTGGCTCAGATCATGATGTCAGGATTGTGAGGTCAAGCCCTGCATCAGGCTCTGAGCTCAGTAGGGATTCTGCATCAGGCTCTGAGCTCAGTAGGGATTCTGCTTGAGGTTCTCTCGCTCTGCTCATCTCCCCCCCCCCCGCCCCCATTAGCCTCTCTCTCCACAATAAATAAATAAGTCTTAAAGAAAGAGGAAAAATATGAAGGTAGCATTTTGGGGTGGTGTGGGACTTGAATTCAGAGGACCTGGATCCAAGTATTAGTTCTTTATCCTATTAGCTGTGAGAATTTGGACAAATTACTGTACCTCCCTGAATCTCAATTTCTTTCCCTATAAAATGGAGATAACAGTACCTACTTCCAAAGTCTATTAGGTGAGCTGACTCAATTGCAACAAGTAAAGAAAAGCTCTGTGAGCTGGAAAACACTGGGCAAATACTCCTATTCTAATCAATTGGTCTTTTCCTTCTTGTCATCTGCATCTATACCCTCCAAGGGTCAGGTGCTCTCAGGATGATGAGCTTTAAGAAGATGATGGAAGTTTCTTGGCTCTCTGGTATCTGTGAGCAGGAAACTTATCTTAACTTGTGTGATTTTCCAGCAGTTATCCAAGCTTAAAAATTTCATAAAAGGGGACAAATTCCAAATGTTCAACCTTCTAAAATCAAAAGGAATGACTCACAGGTCATTAGCATCCCTGGAACATAGTGGCTTCTGTTTTATTGCTATTAAGTAGGATTTAGCTCTATTTTATTAAGGCAATCTTTACAATCATGTGAGAGGTTAATGCATTTCACACATAATCCACTGACTAGCTCACTAAATGCTGAACCCATTAAAGCCAAGCCATGCAGGGGAAGGTTTCAAGACGGAGTGACAAATTATGGGTGGTATGCAGTGAGTGACTCAAAGTATCTGAGGGCTTTTTTTTCTCTTCAAAATATAAAATTTGTTCTCAAGCAGAAAAATAAAGATCTATCCTAGCAAAACTACTTTCTTAGGGGCATATAGCTGCAGGGGCTAAGCTCTGGTGAGCATTGATGGACTGATGCCCAGGTGTGGAGGGACTAAGAGAGCATCTTCTCAACAGTCCCCAGCCCCCTGACCAGTTAGGTCTTCTTTAATGACTTCTTTACATCCCAGAACCTGAAAGACAGTATCTGCCAGGAATTCTGCATTTATCAAGTGATGATGGGTTGCCCCGCCCTTTGTACTCTCTTCATGGAAGACAGAGCTGGTTGGAGTTTCGAAGCAGTACCAGGTCACAGCGATCATGTGAATATTTGAAGCCTGGAGAAGGAGGCAGGAACCAGATTGTGGAAGACTTTGTAAATTTTTTTAGAGTAAATATCTAGGTAAATATCTAGATATTTTGGGTAAATACCTAGGGGTGAGATTGTTGGGTCAAATGAGCAGCATATGTTTGACTTCTACTACATTGTCTTCCAAGGTTGTAACGATTCGCCCTTGTACCAGTAATGTACGATCATTCCAGGAGCTCTACATTTATGAAATTGGAGAGCCATTCTGGTGGGTTTCTAGTGGCATCTCATGGTGTTATGATTTGTGTTTTCCTAAGGATAAAGGATGTTGGCATCTCTTTGTGTACTTGGGGGCAGGATTTTCCACAGAGGACTCATAGGCTCCAACCTGTGTTTTAGGTTTTCAAACCAAGACGGAACGAAGATCTTGAATTTGATTTCTTCTCCTCATTCCTGCTGAAGTGATGCAACCAAAGGAACAGGGAAATTCTACCCAATTTCTGGGAGCTGCAAAGAGATCTTAGCCACTTCTCTGAAACCTCTAAGAGTTTAAGCAAAACAAAACAAAACAAAATCAGAAGCAGAGAGCTCAGCAAAAGGCAGGTGCTGCCTGCTCACTCTGCTCAGTCCATTGGTTGGTGGAATGAATAAAACAATTTTACCCTGCCCCACTCCTTAGCTCTTCTTGGATCAGAGTGGTACAGATGGAAATAAGGGAAACACTCTGTGTTTGAAACTTCTGGTGGCAGAGGAAGGGGTGGGCTCAGTCCTCTTATAACCATCCCCAAATGGCAAAACAAACAAATAAAAAACCTGGTTGTACCCTAATATCTATTCTCCCCCCTTTTTTTTATAGCAGTAGAATTTTTAGTTGGTCATGTGACAACTCAGAATAAAAATTACATTTCCCAGCCTCCTTTACAGGTAGGTATGTTTATATATCTAAGTAGAAATGATAATGACCATCTCTAGGAAGTGTTCTTTTTTTTCCTGAGAGAGAGAGAGAGAGGGAAAGAGAGAGTGCGTGGCAGGGCAAGGGGTGTGGGGGAGGCATTGGGGAGTGGGAAAGGACAGAGGAAGGGAGAGAATTCCAATTAGGCTGCATGCCTAGCATGGAGCCAGACATGGGGGGGGTGGTCATTGCAGGGCTTGATCTCATGACCCAGAAATCATGACCTGAAGTGAAATCAAGAGTCAGATGCTTCACAGACTGAGACATCCAGGTGCCTCTCCAGAAAGTGTTCTTGAAGGGAAGGTGTATGAGTTTCCCCCACCTTCCTATACCTGGCTGGATTCTGGACTTGAGGGCTGGAGTTGATGCATCCACTTTGGACTCTGAAATAAGACCCTACCTTGAGGGCGGGTGGAGCAATAAGACTGAATGAGTCAAAACCCTGACACTGTGGAACACGGAATGAAAGCGAGACAGACAGCTTCTGGATTTCTGTTTCTTGAGAGAGCAATAAACTTCTATCTTGCTTAAGCCACCATTGTTGTTGTTTGTTTGTTTTTGTCACTCGCAGCTGAAACTAATTTAAATTTATGAACCTTGATTGCTCATTGCCCTTGGTCACTTTTGGAAAAGGTAGAGTGACTCAGTAATTACCAACAGATTATCCAAAGTGAACCAACTATAACTGTCATCAACAAGTATGAGGAAATGGTGAAAAGACGCTGGCTTGGTGAAAAGACTTCGTGATTCAAAGAGAGGGACTGGAAGACCAATCTGAACATTGAGCACAAACAGTGAATTCAGGGGGAACACTATTTCAAAAAGCCTTTTTAATTGTGTGAGATAGTGTTATGTTGACTTTAAAAGATCAATCTGAAAACAATAAAGAGTTCTTAGGAGGGAAAGGTATGGTTTCCATTGATTGCTACCGCATCAAGGCTGTGCCTAGCCAAATGGACACATCAAAGAACAGTTGAGAAACTCCTCCAAAACCCAGATGAAAATTTGAAGAGGTAGAACAGAAGAGTTAAACAAAAAGGAAAAGGAAAAGAACTTAAGCATGAATAGGGAATATAAGTAAAAAGAGGCATGGAGAGGCAGATCCAGGAAATTCATTGTCCATTTAATGGAAGTCCCAGAAGCGGAGAGCTTCCAAGAAGTGAAGCTATAATCAAAGAAGAGAATGTCCTTGAGTTGAAAAAAATAAATACATCTTCAACTAACTATATCACCAAGCGCTGGGAAGGAGCATTGAAGGAAGTTCAAAACTTGGAGATTATCAGACAGATATCACCAGTATCAGACAGAGAAACCAACAAGAGGACTGGATTGTCGACTGATTTGTCTTCAAATTATGCTCAATGGAAAATATTTATAAAATTCAGGGGCTGAATAATTGTGATTCTATAGTTTCTCCTATAAAATAAACTATTAAAATAATAACAGCCGTGGTTACTTACTATGTGACAGGCACTGTTCAAAGCAAGCTGGTTGAATTATTTCATTCAACACTCATGGCAATCGGTAAGGTGGCCACTATTATCCTTTTTACAGACGAGGAAATTGAGGCACAGAGAGGTAAGTAATTTGCCCAGGGTCACTCCATTAAGGCAGAAGAGACACAGTATGGACTCAGTTCATGCTCTTAACCACCACACTACACTGCTTCCGAAAATAAGTTGAAAAATATTAATCTCCTAGTAAAGGAGAACCAGACTTGGTAATCAAAACATGTTAAGCTGCAACTGTGATAAGTGCCAGTAGGGGGTGCTATAGAATTTTTATGCTTGGGAATCCACCCTGACATTTCACAGATGAAGGGCGCATAGTTACTGCTTATTGAATGCTTTCTTTTTACCTAGTACTGAGTGTCATCCAAAGGGAAAAACTAGGGGAAGGATTTGGGTGATGATTTTCTGCTTACATGGAGCACAGAGAAACTCAGACTTGGGAGGAACCATGTCTATCAGAGGAGAGGATCATCTTGTCCAGTGTCTGCTTATAAACCCCATCAATGGGGAGCTCACTACCTCTTGCAGGACCCTGTGCCTTCATTGAACACCTGGGCCCCAAATGGTCCCAGACTTCGAATCTGAGGTTGTTCTTGAGGGTTGGAGATAGAAAATGATCGCAAAGTCTTGGCTGGTTAATAACAGAGAGGGACAATGTTCTTTAAATGTCTTTCCGAAGGACAGTCACACTTATAATGGAAAAAGGAAGTGTTCATAAAGGCCGTAATGCAGCTTCCCAGGGGCTGAACTTGCAATCATATCTCCTGGATGTCCAGAGTAGCCTCTAGTTCTCAGTGGGTCTCCTGATTTCCTGATTCACGTATTTACTCCTTCACACTACCATTTGTGGATTTTTTGGTACACACATCCATTCGTTCATACCCCCATTTATTTTTTTCATTCATTCATCCATTCAGTAGGCATTTGCTAGGCTCCTTCTGGTCTAAGTGCAGGATGGGGGAATGAGATCCATTTCCAGGGGGTTCTGCCACATATAGAGACTCAAGTTATGAATTCTGAAAATGCCTGCAGATTTCCAAAGTTTGTGGGGTCTGTGAGAGTGGGGACTGCTCATAGCATCCAACTAGAGGCCCAGAGCCATGCACGAGGGGCAGGCATATGTGCAGCCTGGCACACATAGGCGATTCACTGGAGGAAAATGGCCTTAATGAGGTATGAGTAAATGAAAAAGCACTTGAGGTTTCCACTTAGCTCCCATTTTATAAATGAAGATCCGGGCTCAGGTCACATTTTCCTATGCTGCCATCTGAAAGCAAGGGAGGTGTCTCACTTTAGCGCAGGTAGACAGTATAGATGACAATTATTTAGGAATCGATTTGAAATCATTTATACTCCAACCAAATTTACAGTGTTAATATCTTCAGCCAGCCATGAGTGGGGAGGAAGGGAGAGACCAGAACTAAAGAGAATGATCAGCACACTTTTAACATAGGTACGAGGATGGAAGGAATGCCGGATACATCTTGAAGCCAAGGGAGTGCTTGGTCAAGGGTCGGGGTCAGGGCCAAAGGGGGGCAGACTGGAAGTAGGACAATAAGGCATGAGGAGTAAGTGAAGTTCCACCCAGGGATTCTGCTAGAACCTGGGGTGTGGTCGACCTTGGGTTCGGCATAGGGGTCACTTGGTACCAATACATCTTCTTCAGGCACATCCTTTATATGGAGCTCCTACTTGTGTCCCTTACTGTCATCTGGGTGTCCCCCAAGGCTGGCATTCCCAGCCTTCAGGAGCAGCACAGGGCACAAGGGCCCGGTCTGTGAGTGACCACTCCTGTCCCCATTTCCTTAACTCTCTAGCTCACTCTCCCTCTATCTCATTTCCTCCCTCTTCCCTCTTCCCTCCTTCTCTCTTTCTCTTTTTTCCAGGGTCTTCTGAATCCCTTCCTTTCTTTCCCTATTGATCTGTCCTTTCCTTTCAGCTATGTTCATTTCCATCACTGCAGTGAATACAAAGCCTCCCAATTGCCAGGTGCTGGAGGTAAAGAGATGAAAAAGTCAGGGTCCCCCAGATGTGGAGCCACTTGCAGAGGAGACAGACAAATGCTCCGCCAAGTGAGAAAGAAGCTCAAGGTGCTGTGGGAGCACTGAGGAGGGAGAGGTTATTAAATCAGTGGGTATTGAGAAGGGAGTAGGGAGAGTTACAAAGAGGAACGGATGCTTGAGATGGGCACTGACAAATGACTGGGAGCTCACGGTTAGACACAGGACTTCCAGGGAAAAAGAACAGCATGTGCCTGAAGCTTGGAGGCAGGGAGAGCATGCTGGGTCCATGCACCTAGATCTCAGGGATATGGACTGGGTGGGAAGTCATTGATCATGGGAGCTCATTCCACACTCCGAGAAAAAGCATTCCGCAGAAGTTTGGTCTCCTGGTCAGGAGGAATTTAAGGAAGAGCCCCGCCACCTTCACTTCCCACCTGGAGGGAGCTGATGCACTGTGAACAGATGGGAAATAGGGGCCAGCTAAGTCGGCTACCTGGAGCTCACTGCTGGGTCCCTGCTCACCTTGTCCTGTCCTGCTGCCCTTGGGGCTGTCGGCTGTGGGGAGGAAGGGAGGCAGAGGGAGTTGTGGGGAAGGAATTGTTTCAGAGACCTCTTAGCTGCTGAGACTTCATTGGGCCTGTCTGCTTGCCTATTGGTTATTCAGGGTAAGGCTAGGGCAGATTTTCAAGGGCGGGAGTGGGGGGCGGGGGAAGAAATCACTTTTCTAAAAAGGAAGATGCTAAATCCTTGTGGGTCAAGCTTCATGTGCAACTGGACTTCTGGCAACCACGAACAGTTCCCGTGAGGCCTTGCCCGGCCCCGGTGCTTTCATGGTCAAATAATGGACAGCCCAGGCCGTGGCCCAGCTGGGCTCCATTGAGCAAGGTCTGTGGCTTTCTGTGAAGGAGGACCCAGGCAGAGATCCTTAATGAGACGCAGAAGGGCTTCTGAGGGGCCCAGCCCGCTAGGACAGGGTCACTATGACAGGCTTGGAACCCTGCGGTCTTCTACACGCCGATGCTGGGCCCCTTCCCCACTGTGTGTCCAGGAGGGGCTCTCCTCTCCCCGGGGCCACAAGGGCCAGTCTTCCCACAATGTCCTTGGACTGTACCCACATGGCCAACTGTGCAAATCTCTGCTCAGCCTTGCAGCCCGGAGCTGAGCCAGAGGACTCTTGACTCATTGCTGTAGCTGTTCTGGAACTTGGCACGGTTACTAGTATTCCTCAAAGTCGTAATTACCACCACTTAGCCCGGGTTAGTGATCTGGAGCAGGGAGCAGCCCAGCCCGCATTGCCTCCTGCTGCCAGCAGACCGACTACTGGTGATAGCTTCGTGGTTCATAATAATAATAATGATGATAATAGCTATCATTTATTGGACACTCGCTGTGGACCTGGCTCGGGGCTAGGTGTTTTACATGCGGAACAGAGCCTACTCCTGTTCCTCCCCTAGTTCTCTCCACCCCCACCCCCACGCCCCCACCCTGGGTCTGGTTCATAACCGTTGATTTGCATGGCGGTTTTTATTTTCGAGCAGCGGGGGAGAGGGTGTTCTGAGGACGAGGTTGGAGTGGATGCAGAGTGTTTTTTCCCATCTGGCCTCTCATGTGGTCCGAGTTGGAGCAGTTTGGTCAGCAGAAGGATGGGAATGGACAGAAAGCTTTTTTTTTTTTTTTTTTTTTCATGAGACACCTGGTAAGATTCTGGATAAGAAATCCTGGACAATAAGGGACAAAAACCCAGGGAGACTTTGTGAGGCTTTAGTCCAAGCGAAGCAGCTTTGGAGGGTGACCCTCAGCCCCATTCTGCCTGGACCCCAACGGTGGGTGGCAAGGCAGCTGTATGATGGATGGGGCAGGGGTGAGGCTTCTTATTGTAGATTGTGCTCTCCAGGGGGAAAATGTGGATGGCAAGATGTATGCAGGACGGGGTCGAGGAGGAAGCTTGGCTACCGTGCAAGCCCAACACTCCTCTGTCTTCAGGGGGCCCCAGGTGCCCCCTAGAAGCATCATTTCAGTTGTCAGATGATCACCTTCCTATAGTGACATCAGTCCTATCGGATTAAAGACCTGTCCTCCTGCAGGATGGCCTCATCTTAACTAATCACATCTGCGACCACCTCTTCGGCAAATAAAGTTATATTTTGAGGTATTGGTATTCTAGGACCTTAACGTATCTTTTCATGGACATAATTTAAAACAGAACAGACTTATAAGACCCTACATCCTATCTACCCTCTCTGAGCCCACCAATTAATTCTTCCACTGCCCTGGGTTCCGTGTGCCAGGAAAACAAAGGTAAGCTTTGGGGTTCAGCTGCAGGGAAGGTGGTGTGATGGACCCCTCCTTGCTGGAGCATATAATTTCTCCCCAAACCAAGGGTGTTTATGACATCATACAGCATCATAACAGGGTCTCTCCAGAGCGGCCATCTGGACTCACTCTTACTGCTGTCCCCCATGGTTCTGGGCATACAGCAGAGTCTGAGAACACAAAGGGACTCTGGAGGAATTGACCCATCACATAAAGTGCAGCATAGTGGTCTGGCAGGATGGGGAATGAGCGGAGACCACTAGACTTGGCAGGGTGGTGGCCACTGGTGACTCGGGGAGAGTGGCTTCGTGGCATGGAGGGGCCAGTCACAAGTCATGCTGTGGTGGGCTCAAGAACAAGGATGAGGGTTAAGACAATACTTTGGGTGATGTTTACTGTGATTGAGAAGATGTAGACACCGGTCAGAGGTCAGGAAGGGGGCTGTGGGATAAAGAGAGGCTTTTTTTAAATGGGAAAACTTGAGCACATGTGCACGCTGATGGCAAGTGCTAGGTGTGAGGGAGAGCTTGGAGGGGCAGGCAAGAGAAAGGAGGACATTTGGCTGAGGCTGGCAGGTGTTTCTACCTCTGAACCCCTCTAATCCACACCATCTGATCTTACCTGGAGATTTAACACACGCTCTCCATGAGTCCATTCAATTACCACCCAGTATCCTCGGCAGGTACATGGGAGGCGGGGGAGGGGGGCGATGTGGGCGGTGGGAGGGTCACACCTGCAGGTTTGGTCCCAGGAGAGGGCCTGGATGCCTTGTGTGCTATAGGATAATACTCTCCCCCTCCCACATGGTAGAATTTTTGTGGTTTAGTTACCAACCCTCTCTGTGAGTCTGTCGATTTCTAGGCCCTCAATCAATGTTTGCTGAACGGTGGATGAATGGATGGGTCCCAAGGACAGGGTTACCGTGGAGCTCCCGAGCATTTATCTTGAATCTGGAAAATGCAAGAAAAATGGGGCCATCTGTTTCTGTATTATATCAGGATAGCAAAAAGCCACAGAACTTAACTGTAGCCAACTCAATCATGTGTGACAACCTGGCAGTAATGCAGGACGCCGTTGTGTAAAACACTCTGTGTGTGTGTGTGTGTGTGTGTGTGTGTCTGCAAGAGTTGAATGTGACTGCATATAAAATCACACGTGTGTAAGGGTGTGCATGTCTGAGTGTGTGTGTTGCTGACTGTGTGAGCCTGGTATCTGTGTATCTGAGTGAACAGACCTATCTATGCAGGAGCATGTGTGTCGGCGAGGATATGGGAGTCCACAGCAAGATGGGCTCAGAGGAGCAGGTGCACCGCAAATTGCCGTCTGGTTGTGTCCATACATTATGTCCCCCTGAAAAAATCTCTTGTTACTGAGCTCCTGGTGTCCAAATGTAGCTGAGAACTGCGCTGCCTCACTCCTTCAGCCCGAGCTGAGCCGAGCCATGTGAATTGGTTAAAAACCAGAATGATTCAATACTTAGGAAGATAGGCAACCATTACGGCACGGCGTAGCTAGGAATTAACGTAGGCTTACCTCTGCCCCCACCCCCACCCCACTATTGTTTCATTTATCTGCGCTTCCAGTAGAATATTCTGTGATGAAGAAATTAGAAATTGGTCTAGGTCTGCACTGTGTTTGGCAGGTCACAATGCAGGCCACATGTTAAACACCTGACATGTGGCCACTGGGGCTGAGCAACTAAATTTTTAATTTGCAGTACTTTCAATTAATTTAAATTTAAATTGCCACATGTGGCTAGGGGCTGTGGGATGGGACAGTGCAGATCCGGGCCCTGTGTTCCAGGCTTTTCTCTCCACGTTGCGTCTCCAGAGCCTAGGCTCAGCCTGACACCGGTAGGGTGCCCGGGAAGTGTCAGCTGACTGGGCAGGTCTTTGGGGGATTTGCATGAATGAAGAGAATAATGGAAATTTGATATAATAAATGGAAAATAAATCATGTTTGTAGATAAATGAGTACTTATGAAGTGTTGGATAAATATCTCCCCTAAAGAGGTACATTAGATCTTTATGGTGGAGGTTATCCTAAGGGTTTAGTAAGACTTGGCCATTTTTTTTTTTTCTTTCTCTCTGTCTCCCCCCTCAGCCGAGTATGAGCAGACCTCAGACTCACATTTGCACGAGGTATGAATTTCTCCCCAGTGGAGGTTCCAGCTGGTGATATAAAGAAGCCATGGTCCCCTCTTCCCCACCTCTGCGTGCCCTTGTGAGCTTGCTGTCTCAAAGCCTGGTTAGTTCAAAAGACCCTCCATCTCCAAGTGCACACCATGGAAACTACAGATTAGAAGGGCACTTGGCAACTCCTCCATCTGTTCCTAGAAGCCCAATGTTGGAAGCTCATCTCATCAGTAGCTCACAGCCGGATGTAGGAAGTGTGCAACTTCCTGCTGATTTGGCAGCCTTGTCCCTCTGCCCACTGAGAAGGAACCTGAAATCTTCCAGAAGTCCTCCACCTCTTTCCCATTGGTCGCCGTTTCTCTGCCATTGTGCAGCTGGTGATGCTCAGCAGAAGTGCGTGATCTCATGTGTGTCACCTCTCGTGAACCCTCTGTGCCTCAGTTCCTTCACCTATGAAATGGCGGTGATATTAGGACCCATGGTCCCCACATCATGGGGTTGTCACAACACACAAATGAACTAATGCAGGTATTTAGAAGAGTCCCTAACATGGAGTAAGCTCTACACAGATGATAATTATCAATATCAGCATTATTATTTTTAATCATTATTTCATCTTGTTAGAATCAGATGATTGCCCAGTGAGTGGAGATTGTTTATTTACAGAAACTATTGATGACTATTTTTTTTAACCTTAAATAAGAAATTGTGAAGTCAATACTCAATGGCATGTTATAAATATCTTTAACCACCATACCTATAATTAATTCTATAAACCAATTGTTTCTATGTTTTTAAAAATCATGGACTCCTTATTTAATGGAAGCTCAAACTGTAAAACATATATAAATGGAGCTTCAGTAGGAGAAGGGAAAGTGGACTTAAAGACCCTCCCTGCCCAACCTGTCCTTCCGTAGGTTTCTTGGAAGCCATGGACTCCAGGATTATCCTTATAACCCAGACAATGATGCTCAAGGTAATGTCATCTACATCGTCAATCCCTCTTCACACTGGGGTCGGGTGACACGTGTTATTTCGTTTGTTACTATAAGTATACAAAGTGAGCATATCAGTTGACTCCATTTTAATGCTTTTCCTTCCTTCCATTCTGGAAACTTCATCCACTGTCTTCCGTTTACTTGCACCCAAACCCTTCCTTAATCTCCTTAGATAGATGGACTCTTCACTTCTGATATCCAAAGTCATTCTTGTAGAGAATTTATGGACACTCCCTAGAGATGCTGCTACCCCCTGGTGTCTTAATGTTTCACATCTCCCCACTGACCCTGAATTTTTGAACACAGGGGCCAGGGTTTTTGAATACAGGGTCTTCTTATCTTTCCTGTAGCCTGCTGAAAGGCCAGGCTCAAAGTAGACACTCAATATATATTTGCCCAAGAAGACATTTCCTTAGGAAAAAGGAAGAAATTTGGAGACAGAAGACCCGGAGTTAAGTCTTGGTTTAACCATGTGACTGAGCAAGTCCACTGAGCAAGTTCTCTGCCTCAGTGTTCTCACTTGTAAAGTACAAACGGGGGCCTCCTGTTAGACCGGCGTGAGGAGTCAGCCAGGAGAGATATGAAGCTCTTTGTAAACTGTAAAGCGACGGATGTGTGATGTGCGTGAGGGGATTGTTTTACTGTGTCTACAAGGGGCAACTTTGGCCTGGTAAGCCTTCTGGGCTCCCTTCTGGGGCTGAACAACAGGGATGGATTCATTTGTAGAAAACATTTGCTAATTATTGTCTGGTTTGAATAATTATCGAGGGATCCTAGAAACAGCCCTTCCCACGGATCAAACTGTCACATCTGCAGCCGACCTTTAAGTAATCTGAGTGGGGGTAATTACAACGGGCTGGTTTTCTCTAAATATAGCTGTTCCCTAGCTAAAGGTCAACTCAAGGGAGCACAGTTTGATAATTGCGAGCAGTTTGATAATGAATTAGGGCAAATATTCCCAGGGGTGCAGTCAGTGGTTTCCTTTTACAAAGACCAGAATGTGGATGCCCTGATGGGGAGGACCTGGTTTTCTGACCCTTGCTGGAGAACCTCAAGGTTCCCACTTTATTAAAGTTCCAGGCCTGATATGATATCGTTCATGGGAAGGTAACTGTGGTAAAAACTTGGACAGAGGGTGGGGTGAGCTCTTCCACTCCTGGGCCCCCTGAGTCCTGAGAATTCCCATGCTCTGCTGTGGTCCACTGTTTGTGTCCTAGCTGCGTGCTTCATCTCTCCAGTGGGAGCTTTTACTCCTTAATGACTAAGACCCCAAAACAGAAACGTCAGGAAGTACAAAATCAGAGAGGACTTGGCCCTGCCAAGATCCTTTGTGGGGGATTTTGGACAAATCACTTTCTTCATCGAGTTCATGTGTCCTTACCAATAAAACAGAACTTGTGACTATGCTGCCCACCAGGATAGGTCAGAGGAAGATCTAATAAATACATGGGAAAGCACTTTGCAAGCCTCAAAATACTCTGTAGATGCTAGAGGTCAAGACAGATTCATTCTGTGCTATCTCCTTAGCTTGGCTTTAAGCTTCTCCCGGATGGGCCTTATACTTCCCTTGCAACTGTCTCCTCTCCTCACCTTCCTCCTCTCCTGGGGCTTAAATGCAATAAAAACTTGAGAGAAGTGAACTGAGATAAGAGAGGGAGACTAGGAGAACTAAAGGGAAGGAGGGTGATGGCTCTGCCCAACGTGAGGCTTGACGGCTTACACTGTGTGAATCATAGGTCTCACCTTATCTTCCCTTTCTTCCTAAGACTCACGCTTTACTCCCATCCCCAGGCTCCCTCTTAAATCTGTATCTTAGGCCCAGACAAATTTCTCCTTGGCCTGGAGTTTCCCAGTCCTATCACTTACAGTACCCCGAAAGATGCTCCCTCCTCCTTGAGGCTCAGCAGTGACCGTGTTTAACGGAGTTGGGCTGCAATATCCCCTTTGCCAGTTGGCGTCACCGCTGAGCACACGCACTGCTCATTCTTTCTACACCTGTTTGTTGAGGCTCCTTTGAACTAGGCCCTCACCTAGGCACCCGAACAACGGTCACTGCCCTCAGGAGTAAGGGCAATAAACTAAACACTTAGATACCAAATGTGATGACAGGTAATAATGAATGCTATGAGGAAAGGGCAGGTTAAGAGGAGGGGCTGCTGCATGGAGAGGGAGGGCTGTTTCAGATAAAGTGAAGGAAGGTGATACAAAAATATCCTCAGGGGCACCTGGGTGGCTCAGTGGTTAAGCACCTGCCTTCCGCTCAGGTCATGATCCCAGGGTCCTGGTATCAAGCCCCACATCTGTCTCCCTGCTCAGCGGGAAGCCTACTTCTCCCTCTCCCACTCCCCCTGCTTGTGTTCCCTCTCTTGCTGTCTGTCTCTGTCAAATAAATAAATAAAATATTAGAAAAAAATTTAGAAAAATATCCTCAGGCCACAGCCTGTCTACGCATTCTCGTGTATAAGGTATTTTACCTTAAATGTTTTTTTTTTTTCTATTACAAAATTGACCTTTGGACTCTGAACCCTCATTTCAGAGAGCTTGAGGGGTGGAAATCACTCTCAATCTTCCCTAGGGATCCCCACTAACAGGGAAGAGTTACAATTCTGGGCTCTTAGGCAAAGCCCAAGCCCTGGGAGGGAAAGTAAGGGAATCGGCCTCTTGCCTGAGTCTAGTCCCCCTTCCAACCCCGGGACATGGGCTGGGGATGGGTGGAAAGTGAACCCCAGCTCTCCCCCTGCTTTCTGGACACTTCTCCGGGCCTGAGAAGTCCCCTTTCCCCTGTGGAATACAAAAGCAGAGAGATTTGCAAGCTATTTCTGGTTTTTGCCCTGCTGCCTCTCTCCCAAGGCAGTGAGCACAGTGCTGACGCCTGGCTTGGGGGTGGGAGTGAGCAAGGAACACACAGGGGAGCAAAAGCACAGATTGGAGAGATTAGTATCTCAAAATATCATCCCAGCCACACCTGTTAAAGAAATTCCAGCCTTACTTCACTACTCCTGGAAGTTCAACATTTTGTGTGTCCGGTGTACTTAAAACGAAGGTTGCCGCACACCTGTGTGTCTATGCCCACACACTTGTTCCCATCTACACCTGCTGCCTCTAAGGTAAGTAGGGCTTCTTCTAGTTCAAGTGTGGGAAACTATGAAGTAGTATTAATAGTCCCCCCCACACCCCCAAATGAACAGTGATGCTGCCAGGCAAAAGGCAACAAAAAGCATTTCATTAGCTTTCGGGTGACTTGGAAACTCTGGTCTAAAAATACTGACGAGCAGGAGTGTGAAGGAGTGTGTAGGAGGGCTGTCCCCACAGTTCTCCACAGTTAGGACAACTGGGGCCACTCGTGGGAAATGTGCCAAAATGTCCCGGCTTAGAGACTCTTTTAAAATAAGCTCCCCTCCCACCCCGAGGTTTACAGGAAACTTCTCAGCAGATGTGGGCAATTTTCCCCAAGCCCTTGAAATGGAAGACAAAGGAAGCTGAGTGACAGGGCATCAGAATGTGGAGAGAGGGATTGCCTCTCTCCATGCAGGCCGGATCAATTAGCTGCCTTCCGCCCCTCCGCTCTCTGTGGTGGTCTCTGAGAGTTTAGTGGGGAAGTGAGGGGAGCCGGTGGTCCCTGGAGTGCTTGACACCCAATTAGTGCTCATTCGCCAGCTGACCGGCCAGCCTGCTCCCTTCCAGCTGCTCAGTGCCCTCTCAGCCAGCAGCTCTAAGAGCAGAGGGTGCTAATTGGATGCTGAAACCCTGACACCCCTCCATCCGCCCAGCCCGGCCATGTCCAGGCCCCGGTTTTCTGGAACGAGCTCCTGTCCCTGCTTCTATTACCACCTCATCCTCCCTGGGAAAATGCCATTCCTTTCAAATAGAAACAGATGAGCTGGACCGCAGCTTCTGCCAGAATTCTTGAAGAGCCCAAGACAGGACAGAAGCAAGGTCAGTGTGGGATGACCTGAGGGCCTGGGGGTCAGGAGGCCTTGAGGTCATCGGGTTCTCAGGAGTGTTAGAAAGGCACAGAGGTGGGAGACGGGGAGCCTTGCCACTGTCTGTGGCATCTATCTGATCTTGGGCCTCAGTTTCCCCATCTGCAGACAAGGGGGTCCAAGGAGATGCCCTGTTCATTGGGGTAGGGAGTCCCTGTCCTGGGGTAGGGAGTCTCTGTACCAAGACTCTTGGGTGTTTGACAGATCCCTGGGGTAAGGTGGGCTGTGAGTATCTTGGACCCTGAGCTGTATGAAGCCTTTTTGAGCCAAATTGACACTCTGGCTCTCTATGATGTAGGCCTGGGCCTGCCTCCCAGAAGGCTGGGCTCTCCCGTACAAGTCGAGGTACTTGGGGAACAGATACGGGTCCTGGGAATCCAGAGGCTCAAGTCGTGCTATTGTTTCGATGATTCCGGGGAGGTCCCAGGGTCACTGTAGGGTCACAGCAGGGTCACATGTGTTCCCACACCTGTTCCCGTGGCAGCTCCAGACATGTGTGCACGTGCATGGCCGCAGAGTCTGACCTCAGTGCTCCTTTGGGCTGTGTCCGGCGACCCTGTTGCAGACATTCGTGACGGAGTGCCCCAAGGAGGACTCTAAGGGTAATGTCTCTGCAGCTCCAAGTTTGTACTCCATCCACGGGGTAGAATCACACGTCCACACTCTTTACCATGGGATTTCGCAGGTTTGGCTGCCACAGTAGGTGGTGCGTTGTATGGTGGTGACCTAGATCAGCTGACTTGCTTTGGCCACTGGGATGTGGATAGTAGTGACTGTGTGCCAGTTTGGAGCCGAGACCCTAATATCCATCCTGATGTCTCCTTGGACTCTTGTGCCCTTATGGTCTGCTATGGAAGGGGTCCACTCCAGGTGGCCACTGCCCCTTCAGCTTGGGCTGTGGAACGTGACGTGCCCAGGAGACCTGAACCCATCGCGAGGCCTGGGTCCAGACTGGGCAACGTGAACTCAGTCTAGAGCATCCAAACTTAGGTCGGACCTGGAGACCCAGGAATTTGAAAATAAATGTGTGTTGTGGTAAACCAGTGGGGTTTTGAGGTGGTTGTGTGACAAATAATAGACCAGTATAGCAACAGAGGTGAGAAACTGCCAGGAAGAGCACCCTGCAGGTGTCCGGGAACTGGGTGCCATAGAGAATTAAGGCCAGGGGGCAGGACGCCCAGGTCCCCACAGGCCAAGCATGAGCACCCATGGGCCGCCTTCTAGCACTGCCCAGACTAACCCAGAATCCAGAGGGACCCTACGCTCTGAATGGGACTGGGGAGAAGCTCCTGAACTATATTTTTGGAATCTCCCCAAGGTGAGGACGGAAAGGAGCGGGGGCTACTGTTATCCAAGTAATACGCCATGAACAAGCCTGGCGAAGGGAACGGGCAGAAACCAAATCCCCAGGACTGCCAAGGGTGCCTGGGACAATCCTGGAGCCGTTAGGATCCATGCCGATTGGAAAGCCTGGGCATCAACCCTATTCACTGCTGAGATTCAGGGATGATGCTGAAACAGAAAGTGATTCCTAATCAGTTTAGCCGAACACCAGATGACTCTTTCCCGGGAGTCTGCGGCACTGAGAGAATTGCCGTAATTGCAGGCGCTCGGCAGAGAAATCAGGTGCCTGCCTCTAGTCCCTTAGGCAGCGTACCCTTGGGGACCCCCGGGGTCAGAGACTCTTCCTCTGAGAATCGGTTCCCGACCCCTCCTGTGGATGTTGACCGTAGCCTGTTAGCATGTGGCTGGAATTTTGGTTAGGGGCTTTCTAATTGCAGCCTGATTTGTCCTTTAAAATATGCACAGAAATTCGGATGCTCACGGAATTCTGATTCTAGCGTTTCTTTGTGCTTGGAGAGACCGGGTTTCTGCCTTTGCCCAGGAAAGGCTGCAGAATGTGTCACGTGAGGGCACCTCTGTGGCTTCCCAGGAGTTTCAGTTACTCAGGGAGAGATGGCCACCCGGCTTCCATGTCAGCAGTCCGGGTTCTGGTCCTGGCTCTGCTACCACCTCTGTGCAACTTTGGGCAAGTCTGGTCATCGTGTTGAGTGTCAGTTTCATTCTTTCCGACATGGGGAGAATAAAAACCAGCCGCAGAGAAGTGTTGTGAAGACCAAATGAGCTAATGCAAGCGAATGCTTATCACCCTGTCTGGCACCGAATGCCGTGGTTGTGGTATGTGGGACCAACCCAGTAGCTTCTATTATCACTATTCTTAGTAAGAGTGAAGTGCTTAGCATATAGCAAGTCCTTCCATCAGTGGTAGACTGCTGGGGTGGTCGTGATGATTGTAAAAACACCTGATCTTGTGCATCTCATGTCTGGAATCCTTCACTCATCTTTAAGCCTTTGGAAGTGGTTTTCAGACTGCATTGCTTGGTGCCCTGGGATTTCCGAGGCTGGGTACTTCTTGGGTGTTCAGGAACTGAGTTAGTGGTCCAAGATCAGCCAGATATGAAGTTACACAGCGGGAAGTCCAACTCAGTTCCCAGTGCACTCATTGTCCAGGCATGGGGGACTTCTGGCACCTTTATGTCCACACTGCTCTGTGCAAATCATTTCCCCCCCCCCCCGGCAACCTTTTTCCACTTCCCTCCTTGTCCAAAAATACCTCCTTGTCTGGGAAAAGCTTCCTGAGCCCCTCAGGCAGTCACTGCTTCACTGTTGGGTGTCTCTCTGCTGGAGCCTGACCCCGGCTTATGAAGGTCTGTCTTTGCATCGAACTGCAACCCCCACAGGGCCCTAGGCCTCGCCTCTTCCCCATTACCCCAACCTCATCAGTGACAAGTGCAGGATGAGTGGGAAACGAGCCAAATGGAGGCTGATCCTAGGTTGGTTATAAATGCATCAGGAGGCTTCGACCAGGCTGCCTCCTCCCTGTATCAGCTGCACCTTGAGCTCAGACTCGCCAGGGGAGAGCAAGCAGGGTGGCCCGAGTCCTATAGGACTCGGGCCAGGGATCCTGGCCATGTCTGCACACATTAGCTGTGCGTGAAGCCCCACCGTGAGATTCCCAGGTAAGACACAGGATGCCTAGGGAGATTCAGATCTCAGGTGAACTTTTTTTTTTTTTTAAATGTAAGAATGTTTCATGAAGTATTTGGGACTTACACTAAAGATGATTATTTTTTTTAATCTGAAATTCAGATTTAACTAGGTGTCCTGTATTTTTATTTGCTAGATCTGCCAACTCTACCGCATAGGGACACCTACACGCACCCTCCTGAGACAGGAGTCCGAGGCGTGTCAGCAGATAGGGTGGGTGTCTGAGACCGCTTTCCAGGTCGTGTCTACATACACTAGCTCTGGATGTGTATCCGCATAGACTAACTGATTTTCTAATATTATATCTCACAGATTCTATGAGATCCACTTCTTCTTGTTTTAGCATCTATATGCTCAGGACCCATCTTGTGACCTTGAAATCATGGTTCTTCTGGTAGGGACAGTGGCATACACCAATGCTATATGCCACGGAACACGTATGATACTTGTGGTGATGCTGGGAGGACTGACCTGACAGCTGGTGCCTTGGTGGGTCAGGCAACAGAATGCTCTGTGGCCCTTTGAGGAAGGGAATCAGTCTTGTTGATCATCCAAAAACCTGCTGACGCCTTTGGAAAGCAAGAGCCTGCATCACAAATGCAAAGCAAGGATCAATAGCTTGGAAGGAAGTTGCAGAGATGCTGGGGGTGTGCTCTTTGAAGAAAGGTAGTGTCCTCTCCACTAGGTGTCTCAGAGGATGACACTGTGTGGGAAACATGGACATTGATGGCTCTGAGTTGGAACATGATCCAGAAGAATTGGACCCTGAATAGGTTAGGAATACTGTCGGTAATTAATTGCATTTAAAATATTCTTTGTCGGGGGCACCTGGGTGGCTCAGTGGGTTAAAGCCTCTGTCTTCGGCTCGGGTCACGATCCCAGGGTTCTGGGATCGAGCCCTGCATTGGGCTCTCTGCTCAGCAGGGAGCCTGCTTCCCTTCCTCTCTCTCTGCCTGTCTCTCTGCCTACTTGTGATCTCTGTCAAATAAATAAATAAAATCTTTTAAAAAAACAAATAAAAATTAAAAAAAAAATTCTTTGTGGGGCACCTAGGGGGCTCAATGGGTTAAGCTTTGGACTCCTGGTTTCAGCCTGGGTCATAATCTCAGGCCTGTGAAATCAGGCCCCATGTTGTGGGGTTTGATGCTCAGCAGAGAGTCTGCTTGAGATTCTCTCTCTCCCTCTCCCTCTGTACCCCCCCCACTCATGTGTTCTGTTTCATGCTCTGTCTCCCTCTCTAATGAATAAAGTCTTCAAAAAAATTTTTGCCCTTATAATACCCCATGATATATAACCATGATTAAATAAGTACTAAAGAACATTTACAGTAATTATAAAGTAAAAATTTAAGTGATGAGTAAGCAGTGGCTCAGAGCATCATTTTCTTTCTTAGCAGTAAATAAAACAATGATTCCTTTTACAATCTGTGGCATCCCAGATTGGGGGAAACACAGGTAGTTGAATTCTTAAGCTATTGGTCTGTAAATCTATACAAATGAATTTAAATTTCAAGACACCCTCGAACTCAGGAACATTGCAGTGGTGGGATGGCCCCTGCAAGTGATGGGTCTTGATTGTTGGTCATTTTCGGGATAATCCCTTCTTTGTATGGAAACAGTACAAAGGGGAAGCCAGTGGCATTTTAGGAGGGGCGATCATGTGCATAGCGGATGTCTAGCCTCTTTGCCTTCTACTTCGTTCTGTCCTGTATACCAGTCATTATGACCACAGACCAAATCCCCAGAGTCCCCACATGTTTCGGACACCACCTTGGGAGCAGCTCCACTCCTGACGAGTCCACTGGGCTACAGGGTGTGGGTGGTTCAATGCGGCCCCTTTGCTTTACGGTGCACAGCCCTCCCCCCAACCTCGACCCCCTCCCTGCAGGAGCTGGACCCTCATCTTCTAAGAAGCCACAGCACTGGCAGGATTATTCCAGTCCGGGGTGGGTGCCCAGCCCTGGTCTGGAGAGCTTGGGGACCAAGCCCTGGACATTTCTGCCTCCCCTGTCAGGCCCCAGTCAACCTTCCCCTGCCCCGAGTCCTCCTTCCAGGAGCATTTTCTCTGCATTCCTAAAGGCAGCCTCAGAGAGAGAGGCACGTCGTCAACTCCTTTTCATTTACATGGGGATTACTGGAGACCAGAAAAGTGCTTTAAAATGATATAATGTCTCTGCACCTCATCAAACCCTTCCCCTTCCACCAATTTCTGCCTGATTTACAGTTAATATTGCACACTCCCATCACCCTGCCGGAGAAGCAGTGATTATTTCTCCATTGCCATAAAGAATGTAAAGGAGATGGGAAAAATCAGGTGAATTCAGAGAAAGTTTAGTGTAAAAAAAAAAAAAAAGTGCTGGGGGAGGGGGTGTCAGGGAAGGCAGTATAATGATGGGAGCAAAAGTGTTCCTGGAACCAATTTCAGAGTCAAGTGATTCCTGCGGGCCTGGCCATGAAACCAGCAGGTGTGGGGCCCTGGCTGCCTGACAGATGTTTGGGGCTGGGGCTGGGGCTGGGGTTTGGGCTGGTACTGGGGCTGGCTGAGACTAGGGCTGGGGCTGGGACTGGGGCAGGGACCGGGGCTGGGACCCGTGCTAGTGAGGGCCCGGGCTGGGCAGACCTTGATGGGGACCCTCTCCGGGACGTTCATCCCCTGGGGGAGTCTGGTCCAGATAAAGGAGAGTCAGCCACACTGAGAGGGTGAGAGCCCCACCTGTCCTTCCCCCCTTTCCCTGAACAAGACTTGGGGAACATGTAGGCTCCTGTTTCTGAGACATAGAGGTGGCTGTGGATTCAGGGTTCTGGAACAGGTATTTGTTTATGCTGCTTGTTTTAGTGGCATACTAACAACCTAATGGGCATGGGGTCTGGGTTCCAATCCTGGTTCTGATGAGTCATGGCTGTGAGAGCTCAGGCAGTCGCCGCCCCCCCAACCTCCGCTGAGCGTCAGCCTCTCCTCTCTTGAAGGGGATGAACCAGCCCATGGTAAGGCTATAATAGTCCCCTCTGACTGTTCACCACCATCACTCAGTCAGCGCTCAGCAGTTACCATCCCTTGAGGGCAAGCGTGCATGTGACCCTGTTCTTCCAAGGGTGCTGTTGGTGGACACTTGGCTAATTTTCCCATGAAGGAGTTGAGTATCATTTGTGATTCTTCAGAGGAAAGAGGTGCCCTGTCTCCCACATTATCCATCAGCCAAGGGAAATGATGGAATCCACTGGATTTATTTACCATGTTAACCCAGTATTTCAGTTATCTGTTGCTGCGTAGGATGCTTCCCCAAAACTTGATGACTTACAGTGTAACTTTTTTATTATGTGCTTGTGATGTTGCAATTTGGGCAGGGCTTGGTGGGGATGTCTCACCTCTGTTCCATGTGACTTCATCAGAGGGCTGGCTGGCACAGCTCAATTTGGGTCCTAATGTCTGGGGTCTTGGTTCTCATTGTTGCCTGAGTTCCTCTGTTCTCCAAGTGGTCTCTCCAGGTGCTTACCCTGGCATCCTCACAGCACCAAGATGGCCTCGGGATAGTCAGGCTGGCTACAAAGTGGTTGGCTTTCTGCCCAGAGCACAGAAGAACAGAAGCTCCCATCTGTCATGGCTTCTTAGCACCTAGGCTTGGGATTAGCACAATATTCTACAGCATTCTACTGGTTGAAACATGTCCCAGAGCCAGCCCAGAATCAGGAGGACGTGGGTACCCAAGAACATGAAAACCAAGTGGCTCATTGCAGATCACACAATTCACAGTCTACCACACCCAGGTCTTGGCATCGTTACTTGTTCCTTCTACCATAATAGGTTGACTTTGAATTTTTACTTCTATGCTTACCCCTTATTACACATGGATCTTTATTGCAAGTGACCTCAAATCAAATATTTTATTTATTTATTTATTTATTTAAAGTAAGCAAGAGAGCAATAAGGAAGCATGGGTGTTCCATGGTCACACCTGTCTGCCTATCTTTCCACTTCTGTGGCTGGCCACTGGATCTCTATCTCCAGGGGTGTCTTCTTATGTTCCTATCTCTGCTTCTCTTATTGTTGTCTCTGCGAGGCTCTGTTTCTGACTGTCTCTTTGCTTCTGTATCTCTCTCCATTTCTCTCTGTTCTGGGTGTGTTTTTCTCCAGTTTAACTTCTGTAGGTCCTTCTCTCTTCCTATGAATCTGCTACCTGTTCTCTCCATCCTCTGCCATCACCACTTTAGCCAGATACTTAGTGCTGTGATTGTTATAAAACGTAGCCCTTTGGCTGGTGTTGTCAGAGAACTCCCCGTCTGGTCTTTGGCTGGTAATCAGGGATTTCCTAAGTAGGAGAGGCCCAGCCTACCTACAGGGTATTGCCTAATGCAGAGAAGGCATCTAGAGATTCCTCTTTTTCCTCTCATGTCAGCACCTGGCATCTGGAGCCTGAGAACTCTCTGCACCCCATAGCCTTGCCAAGCCGGGGGAGAAGGCCTCTCCTATAGGGCGCTCTCTTGGGAAGCAAGAGATGGAGAGGCAGTGGCAGATGGGGACAGGCCAGGGATATGGTGAGGAAAGTGGAGACAGAGCTCTATGGCCCAACTTTTGAGGAGCTGAAAAAGGGAGGGGGGTGTTTGGTTAGAGGAAGAGGGATGTGCCCACTTCTGTAGGACTGTCTGGGGGTAGAGGGAGGCACTAGCCTGAGCAGCTGCTGAAACAGGAAGAGGACGTTGCTGTGCCACTTCCCTGTTGTGCTGCGACGTCCTGGAGGGTGAAGGTCTTACCTGACTCTCCTCTGTACCCCAGGACCTGGGGTGTTCTGGGCACATAGTAGTTCAGGAAAGGCTGAATGCCCTCACTTCCTAACAGCTGTTCAGTGGGAACCAGTGGTTTCAGGAGGCAGTGAGTTGCCCATCCCTGGGTTTATGCAAGTTAGGGCAGAACAGCCCCTGGGACTGGGTTTATTTAACCAGCTGCCTATTCAGAGGACAGTACAATTCTGACTTCATGTTTGGAGACACTCCATTTGAGGGTAGAATGATAAACCAGAGTCTCATTGAAGCAGAGAGAGAGGGTTCAGTGCCCTCACCCTAGCCCTCTTTCTAGGCTCCCACTCTGTAGTAACCCCCACAGCACCCCCTGGAAACTGCTGGCAGAGGTGGGTGCCGGCTGGGCAGGGACAGTGCAGAGGCAGGACTGGAGGCAGCCAATACTTCTGGAGCAAGCCTACTGGTGGTGGCACACCCTGCAGAGCTCCCTGGGGAGTGACCTTCACCTGTCCTTCAGCCCTGGATCACATGCCGTCTGTACCAGGCTGTACAGAGCCTCCTCCAAGGTGCTGCAGGCAATTTCCCAAAGCACGAATGCAAAGGGGGGTTTAGGGAGAGTAAAATCAGGATTTAGGGAACAAACACATACCAATTTTTCCACTTTCAAAACTGCTTTTCTGCTGAGTCTCTGGTGATGCTGGTGCCGAATTCTAACTCTGTGAAGAAGCTGGGCTAACTCTGGGGATTCCTGTGTCTCCCATGTGGGACACTGAGTGGTGTTGGGCAGCACAGAACAAACCCCAAGGGGGATGTGCAGACCGTCACAGCTGCAGACACCAGACCCCAGTATATGAAAGAGCTAGTGTCCTGGCTTTCAAGACCACATCCATCTGCAAGGGCAAATGTTCAAGGTCACACACACTTGCATGGTCATACACACATGGCTACTCTAACAAACCCATCCATATGCATGGCCACATGTAAGTGCACACCCCAGTGCCTGTGTGCAGAAGACACACCTACAACGTCAGCTGGATGCTCATGAATGCAAGTGTACACATGAAGCAGGTGCAGAGGCCCTCAGCAAAAGCTGCATGCAAAAGCAGATCTGTACACATAGCCGAGTGTGTACATGCACAGCAGTGTACCACATGTACACACCTACCTACAGCTGTCTACACTAATATTCATGTTGGGCACTGTGTTCCTGCACTTCTCCCTCCCTCCCTCCCTTCCACAAACAAATGCCAGATGCATCCTGGCATAGTGGTAAAGACTTCCAGATTCAAATCTTGAGCCTGCCACTTTCTAGCTCTGTGTCACCTTGAACAAATCAAGGTCCCTATATGTCCGGTTCTTCACCTAGAAAATGGAGATAATAATAGTTCCTACTTTATGGGTCTCTAATTTAATAGGTGTAAAGCCCCAGAACAGTGGCTGGCATGTGATAAGCTTCCTGGGGTTGCCTCTGACGGCTCCAGGGGCTGAGGAAGAGGTTGTGGCAATAAGTGTCTGGTTTATTCCTGGCATTGTCATTTAGGCCTCTGTGATTCTGGCCTCATATTTCATTTCTCTGTGCCTCAGTTTCCTCCCTGGTGAATGAGATTGGGAGCCTTGCCCTGACTGCCTCCCGGATCTCAGGTGGGGTGTAGCTCTTTGGGAGCTGGAAAGTGGCGTTGACGTACCAGGCGAATTCACCTGCTGGAGAACCACAGTGTCCAAGAGACTCTGCTGGGCCTGGTGATAGCTTAGAGGTGGCTGACACACACAGGCTAGTGTCTCACCACCTGGAGCTCTCACCATTTGGGTCACCCATGCAGATTTAGCTCATAGTGTGTGCTGAAGGCCAGTGCTGTTTGGACCATATGGTGGCTTTCATTATACATGAAAGCCCAGAAATTCAGGCAGGGAGGCATGGTTGTTGGTTCTCCTGGACCACAGGATGTTCTCCTCTTATTGGGAGGGTCCTCTTCTTTTTCTCCAAAGGTGTAATTTGGGAGAGGGGCCATGGAAAATGGGAAGGAGAGACCCACATCTGGTCAGCCAGATGAGCCAACTCTACCAGGTGGTCCCTGGGGCCGTCAGAGAGACATCAGATCATGCCACTCCCTGAGGAGCCTTCAGAGCCTTCCAGTGTCCTTAGAGGAAACTCCCAGCATCTTCCCTGGCCTTCAAGGCCTTCTGTGGGCTGCCCCTTTCCACCTTTCCTCCTCCTCATTGACCACCTCCCCGCATTCATTCTATTCCAGGCTGGCAGAATTCTTTCTGTTCCAAGACTGTTCCTGTTTCAGGTTTTGCCCCTTCTGGTCCCTCTGCCTGGGGACAGCATAGCTGACTCCTCACTATTCAAGGCTCAAATCTAATCAACCTCCTCCAAGAGGTCTTCCCTGCTGTTCCTCTTCCCACTCCAGCCTGCTATCATGCTTTATTTCCCTTAAGTGCATTGCCTTTATTGCCTACTGAAATTATCTTAAAAAAATGTATTTGTTTATTGCCTGTCTCCCTCCCACCTCCCACTCCCTCACTAGAATGTGGCTCTAGGAGAGCAGGATCCTCCCAGTGTCTGGCAATGCATAGTAGATGCTCAACTATATACACTGTCCAGACAGCTGAATGACTGACCATTCTTACCCATTACTGTGTCATTCAGCAGTTCTCGGCCATAGAATGTACCATGAGTGATTTGTGGTGAATAATAAAGTACCAAGGCTGTGAGGGATTTAAAAAAAAAAAAAAGATACATCAGAGTCTCCTCAAGGTCCTCACCATCATGGTAGTTCTCTTTATCAAATTTCAACATGGTTTCTGTGTGAAAGAGATAGAGAAGTCAGTAAGGGAAATGGGAATTGTGTTCCCACTCCCATCTCTACTTTAGCTTTCCGTAAGTACCAGCCACTGAAGTACTGTTCACAAGGTTAAACTCACCTAATTCTTCAGTGTCTTGAAAATGCTTTTGGTGTCATCAAAATCTGGGTGTACCTGTGAGACTTCAGTATACAGGTGAATTTTTTAATGTTTAATTTCATCTTTGAGAAGATGAAAAGATGAGACCCTTTGGTGTAGGAGGTGGGTCTCTAATATCTAGAGAAACCAAATGGCAGAACTAGGAGAGAAAGAAATGGTTGCTGTTGTAAGCCACTAAAATGTGCGGGATGTTTGTTATGTGGCATTATTCTGGCAATAGTTGACTAATACATTGGGCACATGAATCAAAGTGCTATGTTAGTAAGAAAGCTCTTCGCTAAAATGTCTGTGGTGTGAGGTCCAGGGCACCATTTTAGTTGGGGTGACCCTGATGGTATTGGTGTTGTCAGACTCTTTTAATTTGTCCACACTTTTATTTTTCAGTAAGTTCCAGTCCTCGTCCAAAGTCTGGCACACTGAGCTTAACACCGATCACTGAAATAACGACAGAGGAAATGAATGAGTAACAGGCCTGGATCTTGGTCCATAAAGTCAGCTGTACAAGAAGTATTCCATTCTTTCTTTTGTTTTTTTATTGGCGCATAATTGACATATAACATTATATTAGTTTCAGGTGTACAACATAATGATTTGGCATTGGTATATACCACAAAATGATCATCACAATAATTGATGTCCAGTTAACTTCCGTCACCATGTATGGTTACAATCATTTTTCTTTTGAGAAAATCTTTTGATTTTGAGAAAAGAAAAATCTTTTGAGAACTTTTAAGATCTACTCTCTTAGCAACTTTCAAATATGCAATATGGTATGATTAATTACAGTTACCATGATGTATACATCTCTTATTTTGAACAATCAGATTAGTTTTTAAAGATTTTATTTGTTTATTTTTTTTAAGATTTTATTTATTTATTTGACAGAGATCACAAGTAGGCACAGAGGCAGGCAGAGAGAGAGGAGGAAGCAGGCTCCCTGCTGAGCAGAGATCCTGATTCAGAGGCTCAATCCCAGGACCCTGGGATCTGACCTGAGCCGAAGGCAGAGGCTTTAACCCACTGAATCACCCAGGTGCCCAAGATTTTATTTGTTTATTTTTGAGAGAGAGAGCGAGAGAGAGTGGGGGAAGGAGAGGGAGAAGACTCCCTGCTGAGGGCAGAGCCAGATGCAGGGCTTTATCTCAGGGCCCTGGGATCATGACCCAAGCCAACATCAAGAGTTGGATACCTAACCAACTGAGCCACCCAGGTGCTCCCAATCAGATTAATTTCTAGTCTGAGCCCTTCCCCTGGGACTGTGACTGGGGGTTAGCCAAGCTAACCCATCTTCTCTTCCATTTAAGAAGCCCATCTTCTCTACCATTTAATTTCTTGCCTCCAAGGACATCGATGGCCCAATGGAAGGAGCATGGCACTTGGGTCAGGATGATCTGATGTCAGATCTTATTGTATACTTCCCAGTTATGCAACCTTGGGTAATCCAACCATTTGAACCTCAGTGTCCTCACCTGTAATATGGGACTTATATTTCCTTCTTCCAAGGGTGCTTGTAGGGCTCAGTGGAATGATGTAAATCTTCTAGAACAGTGCATGTCACAGGAAATGGATCCAGAAATGATTGCCCTTTGCCCCCTAAGGTGTCAACCAGGTCACATCATCTCTACAAACGTAGAGAACCTCCAACTACAATGATCATCAGTTAATAGCCACTTTCATTGGCTCTATGACCTCTCCTCACCCAACCCCCATTATCTTGAAACAAATCCCAGAATCAATATATTTATTTTTCTCTTCTCCTCTGTATGTTTGAAATTTTACATAATAAAAAAAAACAAAGTGGGGATGGCAGGAGATAATTTACACAATGTGCCTGGGACACAGCAGGACTCTAACCCCACCCTGGGTTGGGGAAGGACTTCCCAAACAAAGCAACAACACCAACCACAGTAAGACAGTTAAAGATCTATATATTTCAAGGGGCAACAGAAACACAGTGAAAGGCTGGAAAACTGAAAAACAAAGACTTTCAACAAGTATAAAAGTTACTAAAAGAGTTGATATCCTTATTATATACTGAGAGCTCTGACAATTCATCAAAATAACTCTAACACTTCAGTTACGAAATGGGAAAACACATGAACAACTTATAGAAGATGAAACACAAATGGCCAATGAATGCGTGAAAAGATGTCCCACTTTACCAGTAATTAAAGAAATATAAATTAAGATGGAAGAGCATTTTTAGTTACCAAATGAGCAAAGAGTTAAGAAATGATAAAGGCCAGTGACAACAAGGATAAAACAACACAGGACTCTCATATTCTACTGTTGGTAATTTAAATTGGCATCTCTTTTCTGGAAAGCAAGTAGGGACTTGGTAGAAAAACCTTAAACACCCCCCACCCCGTATCCTTTGGGGCTAGAACTCTGCCTCTAAGAAATATACAGAAATTCAGGCATTCAAACACAATGACATTCATTAATTATAATTCAAATTAGAAAAAGAGGGAACAACCTAAATATTCCATAGTAAGAGCCTCACTAAATAAACTATGGTACATCCATATGATATCATTCCATAGCCATCAATAATTATATTTTCCAAGAATTGTTAATAACATAGAAAAATACTTACTCTGTAATGTTACATGAGAAAAGCAGGATACTGAACTATATATGTCCTCACACTGGGTAATCCTGATTATGTAAATAAATATACACGTAGAAAGGTGATCAGTGAGGCAGAACCAAAATATTGTAGGGAGATAGGGAGATTCTGCAGTTTTTAGAAGTTGCTAGCAGATTTAAGTTCCTACCCGTCTCTGGTGTTAAAGACAGAAGTCACCTTGGAAAAATAGTTCTTTGCTTTGGAGGCTCTTTCGTTACGTAAGTGTAAGATAAATATCCATTGAATGTGGGTCATACTGAGGATGGGGGTGGATGATGAAAGTGAGAAGTAAAATATTCTATTATTATTATCAATTTTCAGGAAAAAGGACTGTTTCATGGCTGGGTGGGTACATCTCTGAAAGAGATCTTTTTGATATTAAAGGACTTCTCCTTTCTTAGGGAAAGAACAGTGGGGAAAGCTTGGTAGAAGGTTCTAATTCACTCATTCAATAAGGAGTGATTGTCTGCTCCATGCCAGGCACTGTTCTAGACCTCAGAGCATGGTCAGTGAGGATTGAGTCCCTGTTCTCATGGGGGTCACTCTAGTAGGGGAGACAGATAGTTAACCTGTATGATAATATACCAGGATATGGTAAATGCTATGGAAAAGAAAGTGTGAAGGGCTAGAGAATCATAGGTGAGGTGTTATTTTATGTGGGGTGCTGGGGCTGGAGAAGGCCACATAGGTAGGTAACTTTAGAACAGAGATCTGGGGGAGGTGAGGGAGTGAGTGATATGGCATTCATTGGGAGCATTTTGCAGGCAGTGGGGACAGCAAGGGCACAACCCTAGAGATGGGAATGTGTCTGGATGATGGGAAGGATGGCAGGGAGGCTGTTGTGGCCAAAACGAAGGCAAAGGGGTAGGGGAGGGGGAGAGCTGGGGAAGGGCCATGGGTTGGATCATAAAGAAGCAACAAGTATTCTGAATTGTGTTTTAGGCGACTTTACTGAGATATAATTTATATGTAATAAAATTCACCCATTTTAAGAGTTCATTCAATGGGTTTTGACAAATGTCTGCACCCATGTAACTACCATTGAGATCAAGATACAGAACATTCCCCTTGTCCCCCTTTGCCATCAACGCCTGCCCATCCCAGCCCTGGACAGCCATGACTCTGCTTCTTGTCACTGCCATCATGCAGTATGCACTTGTGTCTGGCTTCATCTGCTCAGCATATCCGTTTTGAGGTTCATCCATTTTGTGTGTGTTAGTATTTTCCTCCTTTTTATTGTTGACCAAATTTCCTTTGTAGTCTGTACCCAGCATATTTGTCCAGTCACCTGTGGATGACTTTTGGAGTTTTCCAGTTTGGGGCTGTAACTACTAAAACTGCTTTGAATCTTCCTGTCTACTGGTGGACATATGACACTCTTTTCTCTTGGGTGCACCTTGGAGTAGGATTATGGGTCATGGGATAAGTATAAGTTTAAATTTATTAGAAACAGCCCATCTTCCCAAGTGGTTGTACCATTTTACACTTTCTCCAGCAGCACATGAGAGTGCCAGCTGCCCCATGTCCTCACCAAGCCTTGGTGTGGTGAGTCTTTTTAATCATGCCTTTCAGTGGATATGTAGCGGTATCTCATGTTTCACTTTGCTAGTAGCCTAACCTCAGGCAGCTTAAGTTCTCTGAACATTGGTTTCTTGTCTGTAAAATGGGAAGAATAATCATTCCTCCCTCACAGTGTTGCTGTGAGGATTCAACGTCATGGTGGAGATGGAATGATAGTTCTGAACCAGGAATGTGGCTAGTGCTTGATAGAGAAGAGCTGGTTATGTCATTACATGCCCCCAAATACAGTCACCTCTCATTTGTCATGAACCTTCTACCATGTTGTTGGAGCCCACTGATTCTCCTTGGTGAGAATTCTCTCTCTTGTGTCCCCTATCCCTGTCCTCTGACTTCTAAGCTCTGAAAAAGGAAGCCTCCATGGCTCACTTTCTCCATCAAGCACCTCTTCAGGGCATTTTCCCAACGAACATAGGTTTTGCCTGAGAAGAATTTGGAGAAGGCTATTAAGAATAAGTAATTTTCAGTCATCTAATCCTGCTAATTCTTACCGGAGTGAGGGCTCTCTCAAGGACAGGTAGGGTAGCCGGCAGAGGCTGGGATCCAGAGGGGTCTCGAAGGAGAAGGACCTGTGTCTGCCCTGCTGGCTGCCTCCACCAGCAGCCGTGACGATCCCCGCCTTAGCTCCGCTCATGTTTCCTCAAGGAGATCTTGAATATTTATCATGTATTAGGTGAAAAAAGAAGTGGAACAGGAGGAAATTGTGTTATTGCATATGAAATTTGCCTGAAAAGTTTCCACTTTCCTCTAGTTGGAAAATAGTTTTGATGTGAAATATGAAGCTTCTCTCCAACTTATTATCTCAGAGACGAGAATGGAAAATGATGTTCCGCAGGCTTCAGGGGGATACGCCGGAGGTGGTGGGCGTTTCCGGACCCTGGGAATTGTCTGTAGAGATTGCCCCGTGTGCATCAAAATTGTAAATTTCTTTTTTCTCCTCTTGCTGTTCCCCCTACCCAAAATTGCCAATCGCTGACAGGCGGGAGCGAGCTGAGGGGAGAATCTGGTGGGAAGCAGCAGGGTCCCTGCTTCACACAGAGCACCCAGGCTCAGTTTGTCCCAGACACACATTGGCTTGCAGCAACCTTCACTCTGTCTCATTCAGTTCCATGGTGGAAAGGATGCCACAGACACCAATCATCTCAGAGCAGATATCTGTGCTTTTCTAGGTCATTCTTCCTTTGAGACTCAGAAGATGGCCGTGGACCCATGCTCCAAAAAAGCACACATACGCACCAACTTGTGTGCCCACCTTGAGGGGGGTTGTGGCTTCCCCAAACGTAATCCATGGTTGAGAACATTCTACCGTGACATTAAAAACTCCACAACAAAATCATGACGGGTACCATTTATTGAGCAGTTAGGTGCCAGTCACAAAGCTAAGCATCTTGTAAAGGCATGAACCCAAGTAGAGGTGCTTTGCCTGGTGCCCGGTACACAGCCGGGGCTCTCACAATTGCAGTTCTCATGCTATCCTCACAAACAACCCTTGTTGCTGTTGTTATCCCTATATTATAGACTAGATTCCTGAGGCTCAGAAACGAAGTAATTTGCCAAGTGTCACCAGCAGTAAGCAGCAGGAATAAAGTCTTTCTGACTCTGGTCTTGTGCTCCTAATATTCATGTTGTGGGGGGTCCTCTTCTCTCCTGGCTTACCCACGGTGACAGGGCCCTCGCGATCACTCAAGCTGGGTGCCTTTCTGTGTCTGGGGTGTCCTGACTCTTACAAAGGCTTTCCCTTCCCTGAGGCCTTAACATGCTTCCCAACCTTAGCCCCGTCCTCTGTGGCTACACAGCATGTAGGTACTACCACTGCCCTTCAACAACTCTGCAAAGATTTGAATTCAGTCACACTTTTCTTCCAGCTCATTTCCTTCCATTGCCTCCCAGAGACTTGTTCAAGGTCACACACCTTGGAACTGGTGGAGGCAGGATTCAAACTGCATGTATTAGATATATTAGTCTCCTGTGGCTATTGTAGCAAATGACCACAAATTGGGTCATATATATTGAATATATTTCTCTCACAGTTCTGGAATTTGAACTCTGAGGTTAGGCTTTTGACCGGGTTGGTTCCTTCTAGGAGAGAATGTTCCTTGCCTCTTCCAGCTTTTGGTGGCTGACAATGTTCCTTGGCTTATAGGCACATCACTCCAAACTCTGCCTTTGCCTTCACATGGCTCTTCTCCTCTGTGTGTCTTCTCTTTCTTAAAGGATACCTGTCACAGGGTATAGTCCCACCCATATAATCCAGGATGATCTGGTCTCTAGATCCTTAACCTAGTTATATCAGTAGTAAAGCTTTATCCAACTTACATCATATTCACAGCTTCCTGGTAGACACATCTTTTTAATTTATTATTATTATTATTATTATTATTTTTTATAGAGGGCATCCTTCAACCCATCATTCAACCTAACAAAGAAAGCCCATACCATGGGCTAAATGTGACCCCACAGACTGATTTGATCTAAGAGTCTTTTCTTTTTTAAAGACTTTTAAATTTATTTATTTATTTAGAGTACTCATGAGAAGGGGAGGCAGGGGGAGAGAGAGAATCTCAAGCAGACTCCACACTGAGCGCAGAGTCCAACATGGGGCCCAATCTCACAACCCTGAGATCACTACCCAAGTTGAAATCAAGAGGCTCTTAACCCACTGACCCACCCAACCACCCCTAATCTAAGAATCTTTTAAGAGGAATTTGAATTGATTACTTTTATTTAGAAATTGGTAAAGGCTTTTGGGATGTGTCTGTATAAAACAGCACTTTTCTCCTCTCCTCCAGGAAAGCATTACAAAGCAACAAGATGAAAAAAGCCTGTAAACTTCATTTTTAGTGAAACTGGAAGGCAGGCCTGACCCCCAGACTCTAATTTACGTGATATTAGGGCTGCCAAAGCCATCTGAGACCAAGCAGGATATCAGTGAAGGAAAAGGACGTGAAAACTGAACAGAGAAATCTTAGCAATGAGAAGGCTCATCACTTGGAGATCTCAAAACGTCTTCTGAAACAAGGTTATTAAAGTGGGTGCAATCCAGTTGGTCTGGTGTCCTTCTAAAAAGGCGAAATTTGGATACAGAGACAGACACATACAGGGAGGTGGTGTGAAGACATGTGGGAGAGGGTGGCCATGTGTTTGGAGTGGTGCATCTATAATCCAAGGAACACTGAGAATTGGTAGCAAACAGCAGAAGCTAGAAGAAGCAATGAAGAATTCCCCCCTTGCAGCCATCAGAGGGAGTGTGGCCCAGCCCATATCTTCACTTCAGAGGTCTGGACCACAGAACAGTGGGACTATATATCTCTGTTATTGTAAGCATCCCAGTTGGGGGTACTGCGTTATTGCAACCCTAGAAAACTAACACAGGTTGTAAGGCACAGGTGATGGGATTGCCATCTTAATATCAGATAAAATGGAATTCAGGATGAAATCATTAAATGAGACAAAGAAGAGAACTTTTCAATTGTAATAACATAATCCTGTTTCTATATACACCAATAATACAACACTATATTAAATACTAAATTGCAGTGAAAATGTAATGGTTATGAACTCTTTATGTTCCAAATAAAGTCGCAGCCATGCAAAGCCACAAAACTTATGAGAAACACAAGGAGAAACCCACTAATAGAAGAGTACTTTTTCTGTTTGACAGATTAAGTGGAGAAAAAATATAAATAAACAAGACCAAAATAAATATACTTAACAAGGTATGACATGACAGCAAAAGACAGAGAGAGCTCCTCTGCTACAGTTTTCCCTTAAGTGCCCATGGGATATTTGCAAAAATTGACCACATATAAGGCTATACATTAAACCTCGATAGATCTCTTCCTCAAATAAAAATAGTACATTGTTTCCAGATCATAATTCAATAAGGTAGAAAATAACAAAATCAGAAAACAAAAAGCCCTTGTTTTAGAGAGTTGGGGAAGCAGTGGGAACAGGATAGCAGTGCCAGAGGGAAAATGCATACCTTAAATGTTCCATCTTTAAATGCCATAAACAAGAACAAGAACATAGCATCAATCCAGGAAGTTAGAAAAAGAATAACAGACCTAAGGAAAGCAGGAGGAATAGTTAATAAAGTAACTTTAAAGAATAATTTAATTAGTTAGATTAACAGTAGAATAAGTAAAATCCAAAAAAAGGTTTAAAACTCAACAGTAAGATAGATGAATTTATAGCTTTAATAAAGAAAAAAATTTAGAGAGCAAATATACACAAAATAAGAAACAATAAGGAGGACTTAACACAGAGACAGAATTAATCATAAAGACCATTTGCTCAGTTCTATGAAAACAAATTTGAAGACCAGACTGGCTGTGGAATTTTCTAAAAAAATATAATTTACCAAAGTGATTCCAGAAAACATAAAACATTCTAAATGTATTACAGTCACAGGAAAATGGTGAAAGTCAACAGAGAGCTATATCCCTAAAGGTACTATGTCAAATGGTTTCATGGAAGAATTTTATCTGCTTTAAAAACAAACCAATATCCCAATATTAATTATTTTCTTCTAGAAATTTAAAAGAAAGGAAAAAGCCAGATTGTTTAATTAAGCAATACATTTGTACCAAATCCCAGTGAAGACTGAACACAAAGGAAATGCCAGGCTAATTTCACTTATGACAATTTTCAAATCCTAAATAAAACATTAGCAAGCAGAATTAGCAGCACTTAGTAGTATAAGTTATGTCCAAGTGGCATTTACTCTAGGAATGCAAAGATGGTTTAACATTAAGAAACCCATCAAAATGTCTCATCAAATCGAAATGGTGAAAAGGAATGATCAGTTCTTGATTTTTAAAAGAAGTAATAGAATAAAAATAGATAGATATTTCCTTAAGATGAAAAAAAAAATCTATCTCAGCTCAAAGCCCAACATCATTCATAATGAGAAAATCTCAAAGATTTCATACTGAAGTCAGGAACAGGTTTGGGGAGATGGGTGAAAATAGATGAAGGAGATTAAACTTCCTGTTATAAAGTAAGAAGTCACAGAGATGAAAATCACAGCATAAGGAATATAGTCAAAACTATTGTAATGACAGTGTATGGTGACAGATAGTGACTGTGCTTACAGTGAGCATTGGGTAATGTCTAGAATTGTTGAGGAATGTATAGAATCACTATGTTGTATTCCTGAAACTAGTATAATGTTGTATGTTGATTACACGTCAATAAAAATTTTTTTTTCAATACAAAACTTTTAAAAATTAAAGTCAGGAACAAGAGAAGAACTTCTAGGTTCAGTACTCTTATTTACCATTATACTGGAGGCAGCAGACAATGAAATTAGGTAAGAGGAAGAAATTAGAAGTATGAAAATTGTAAAAGCGGAAATAAAACTATAATTCTCAGATGACATTACTGTATATCTTGAAAACCTAGAAAGACATATCTTGGAACTACTGTCTACAATAAGAAAATTTAACAAAGTAGTGGTGTATAACATAAATATATAGAAATCATTAACTTATATATATATATAAATAACTAATTAGAGGATATAACAGAAGAAATGAATTTATTTACAATATCAACAAAAAGATAAAACACCTAGTAATGTATTTTAAAAACGCTCAAGGCATATATGAAAAAACAAATGAAAACCCTGGAAAAATCCACCTCTGAAGGCTACAGAAAGAATCTTGGACAAATTTTGAAGTCTGTATATACACGCTTGGATGGAAAAATTTGATCTCATAACTGTTCCATTTCTCCTAAGTTAATTTTTTTCTAAGCCAATATTTAAGCTTCAAACAATCCTAATAAGAATTCCGATAGCTCCTTTTGGGAAAGACAGGAGGAATGGGAAACTAGACAAGGTGATTATAAAATTCACATAGAAAAATAAACAAGCATAATCCTGCAATTTGTTCCTTTTTGCTCAAATTATGTTTAAAAAATTATCCATGTTGATACATTGTTCTACATGCTGCATAGTGCTTTCCCATTGTGTGAAGCCACATAATTTATTAGTTCACCTGTTGATGATATTCAGATGTTTCTTGGGTTGTGGTTGTGGGAATCTCCTTTAGATACACTCTGTGTGTGTGTGTGTGTGTGTGTGTGTGTGTGTGTGTGTATGAGAGAGAGAGAGAGAGAGAGAGAGGGAAAAGCAGGTAGCTTGGGGCTCCTGTACCATCTAGGGAATAAAGACCTACACATGACAGTCACTTAGGATTTTGAATTCTTGCAGACGACTTAAAATTTGTTTCTATCTAGGGCCCTAGCAATTTGCTGATGCTACCTGGGGTCATGATGGAAAAGGATCTTTTTGACCCTTTATGAGAGCTTTTTGCTTTCACCCTTCACAGGCTGGCGGCCACGACGCTGCCCTGCTGAGTAATAAAATCCCAGCCCCCAGCTCACTGACTCCAAGGCCCCCGGTGGGCCACCCTAGTATCTGTTTCTGCTTCCTGTGTTGGCTTTGAGGTCCCTTTCATCTGACTCCTGGGACTTTCAGTTCTCTCTTTTAAGCTTGACTATGCCCTTGTCATCTCCATGTTGTATGCTACTTAGCACTTCCACATGGCTGTGGGCGGGGGGAAGCCCTTTAGTGTCCGCTCTGTCCAAAGCATTGCTGAAAGTCCGGGGCACACAGTGGGTACCCAGTACCTTCCATCCTATCTGGTCTTTCCAGCCAGTGAGTTCCCTTCGTGTTGTGATTCTGGCTCCTGGCCTCCTACTCCGTCAGCCCCGGATGCCTTTATCTGGGTCATCAAGGGACAGAATCCGTGAAAGGGCTATGCACAGCACTCAGCACCAAGACTGCCCCCCACCAAAAGCAGTTAGGACATTAAAAACAGACATTGAACTGTTCTCCAGGTTGATACCGATTTATCAGTAGAGATAGTTGACTGTTTCCAAACCTACGTGATTCTATTACCAACCAGTTCACTTGAATGGTGTCTGCCCTGGGCATCCAGAACCTCTGTGTAGGGGGCTGGGGAGGATGGAGGGTATAGGAACAGGGGAGAACAGATGAACAAAGCCTGTTCAAGGCTGAAGAAATTAAGTCCGCTGGTGGGTTTGCCCTGCGCTAGTTGTAACCCACAGGCCAGAGGAAAAACAGGTTGGATGTGCCCACAAGAGACTCCAAAGGCTCTGATTTGAGGTTTGGCCCCTGGCCAGCAAGGTCCCTGGGCCAGGGTCCCTCCTATCATAACAGATTTTGAGGTTCAGGGGGATCTATGTAAGTAAAGAAGAACCTATGGTGGTAAACCTGTCTACCAGGCAGAGATGCAAGATGGGGGCCCCCCCAGTGACCTGGGGAGACAGTGCAGCTCAGTGGACCCCTGGAGGCCTGGCATCAGCCACCCTCAGACTGGCACAACTACTTGCACCTTCCGTTCACTGGCAAGAGGGGTTGGTGGGACTCCTGGTCCCCAGCCAGGCAGCTCCCCAGGGCATAGCAGTGGGCAGGATCAGGGCAAATTGTATGATGGAGGCCAGGGCACTTCAGGCCCAAGAAATCATAGTTTTGAACCTACCTATGACCAGGCTTTCCCACGGAAGCTACCATTCTGCAATTCCAGACCTTTCCATCAAGGCCAGTGGGACCTCAGGCCAAGTTGTCCAGGCAAATGGAAAAAGAGATAAGTCAAACATGGAGATCGCTGTTATTTTCGGTCATTCTGTGGCCATTACTTGGCTATTTTCTTTCACACATTTGGTTGGGATGTGATCTTGGAGGCCCATGCACAGAGAGTGTCTGTGGGAGGCTGAGATTTCCCGAGGAGGTGGGAGGGGTTGAGGTGCTGTGACACAGCTGTAATGAAGCGTGTCCCAGCACCTTTGGACAGAGTGGGCTACCCAGTGGAACCAGGTCTCCCCTTGTTCTGGTGTTAGCCTGCCTTTGGTGGCAACACAGCCTCCCCACACATCCCTGGTGGACCATATTTAGCAATGGGCAGATGAGGGGTAGGTCATCACTCAGGGGACAATGTGACCTTTTGCTGATATTCACCATTAGGGAGAGGCTGGGACATGCTTCAGCTAAGAGTGTCCTAAGGGTTGAACTCATTTTGACTTTGGTGATCTCAGTTCTTGAGGAATGGTCAGAGAAGCTGATGGGGACACCTCGAACCAGGACTAAGGCATTTCCTCTTCCTGAGTGGGCTGTAGGCTGTGAAAGAAGGAACCCTTGGATGAGAGTTACAGGACCCTCTGAGAAAGCATTCTAGAAGGATCCCTTCACAAACAGAAAGTGGTTTAAGGGAGCCGACTAAGGAACTGTTAGTTCGGAGCATTATTTCCAAGTACATCGAAATGTGGGAAGATAAGAATGGGTTTGCATTATAGGACACTGAACAAACCAAGAGTGAGGGAGACAGCATGCCCCGAGTTTGGGATGCCTGAGGTAAATGGGCAGGAATCCAGGGATGTTCAGGATTTTTTTTTTTTTTTTTAAGGACTGGAATTACCAGACACTCCTGGTAGAAAAGGATAAAGTCCAGGAAGAGTTACCAAGTAAAGGATGCCTCTGGACTCTCTGGGGTCTAGCCACCTGTTAGTGGCTGTCAGAAAGTGCTGATGAACTTGAATAATGTCACTTGTTTACTCAGTAGAGGACTACTTTCTGACAAGGAGGGAGCAGAGATCCAGCAAAGATGTCAGTCTTTTCCAGAAGATTCAGTCTTGGAGGACTAAAGACATTTAGAGGATTTCGGGGGATGCTCTAGGCAGTTTGTCAAAAACAGCCCAAACGCAATTACCAAACTTCCACAGACAAGAGCCGAGGGTGTCTGGCTGCAGTGGGGCCTCCTGACAACAAGGGGGCAGCCAAGAGCAGCCTGGGTTGAGGGGGGCCCAGAAGGAGGAGGAGGTCACTGTCCCCTGCATCCAGGCAGGGAAACCTGGGGAAGCAGGGAAGCAGTCAAGCCATCATTCTGGGCAGAGTGAGGTCGGACTGAGGAGGCCACACCCCCACTGTCTCTGGGGTTCACCATTAGGGAGAGTCTGGGACATGCTTCAGCCAAGACTCCCATCCTTTACACACTGATGCGACCTTGGAAGACCTAGGGGCCATGCTCCTTATGAGATGGTGGGAAAAGAGACCTGTGGTTTTTTACTGGTTGTGACCTGTCCTGCAACAGGAAGGACACAAGGGGTCCCTGTGGCTCCTGAAACCTTGAAACGTCCCCCTTCCTGGTCTAGGAAAAGCAGTCCAGTCCCCAAGTTTGGCAATTTCCAAAGGGCCCCTCCTCTATCTTTTGGTTGGGGGGTGGGGAGTGGGTAATTTAGAAGAGGGATTCTCAACCAGGGGTGGTTTTGCACCCCCCCCCCCAAGGATGACGTCTGGAGACATTTGGTGGTTGCCACTTGTAGGGGTGAGGAGTGGGTAGTGCTCCTACTTGGTGTCTATGGGCAGGGATGTTGCTAAAGATCCTACAACTCACAGGAGAGCCTTGCAGCAAAGAATTCCATCCCTAAGCATTCATGGGGCTGAGGGTGAAAACCCTGATCCACACTAATCTTCTGAGTTTCTGTTTTCAAAGGCAAGTGCCAAGCTCCAGGCTACTTTCGCTTTCAGCCTAGCCTCCGCCAACGTCCCCGAGGCAAGAAGTCCCGGGCATTTTCATCGAACTGGTAAGGAAAAAATTACAGAGATGAAAATACACATCGTTCTCTGATTCTCCTACATCAGGGAAAACAAAATGTAAATTAAAATTTCAAACCATTATTCTGCCACACCTTCAACCTGCCAAGCTTTGAGGTGTCTAAGGACTTCCAACTCAACAATTTTACTTCCCCCCACCTTTTTTTTTTTTTTTTTTTCACTTTAGGCTTCATGCATGCATCAGTGTGGGGATGGAAGTTTTAAGTGTGGGAGTGGATGAGATCACTCACGAAGCTTTCTTTCTGCAGAGTGGGAAGAGCAGAGGAACAAGGACAGAACCCCAAGGAATGCAAACATTTAATGAGGGGTGAAAAGGAGGGGGAGAGAACGAAATCCCACCCAGTTCTGGAGGACCGATGGGTACCAGACCTGAGTGCAAAGAGCCCGGTGCAGGGCCCGGGACAGGCATGGTGGCGGCCTGGCACATAGTAGGCCTCACCATATGTCGGACAAACAAGCCTGTTTCTGGGTCACTGCCTAGAAATAGTCTCCATCTCCTTCCCAGGTGATTTGCTGAAGTTGCTGTTACAGCCTTTGTGCTTTTTCTGAAAAGTTTTGCGTAAAGCAGGAAATAAAAAGTGCTGGAGTCCTAGATTCAGAAAGGGGGAAGGAGGTACTTACTATTCCTTTGGTATCAGACAAGGCCCAGTACCAGGAAAGGAGTAATCAAAGTTGACAGCTCAGAGGGGATGACAGGAAATGGTTTGGAGGAGTCTCCTTTGGTCACGAATGCTAAGAGAATTTGTGCCGAACCCGGGAGTTAACTGTGAGAGGTTTTGCCTCAAAAACATGTCTAATTTCATTTTTTAAACCCTTCTAGTAGAGGTGAAGCGGGCTTGTATCTGTGGATTATGCCACCCCGGGAGGGCTTCCTAATAGACATGAAAATAAATTAGTTATGACAGTCATTTCCTGGAGTCGGCGATGCTAGCGCTCACTTGATGTCCAGTGGCCATCGGAGTTGCAGTGAAAGAAGTTTAGGAAAGACTTTACGTGGGGGTTTTTTAGGGCTGGAAATCTGGGACTGTTCAGAAAGCCCACCATGATGCTAAGACCTCCTGATAGGATGAGAACAACAGTTGGACCTGGAGGGTTTGTTTGAAGAAGAAGGATCTGGAGACCAAACCTTGGTGAGACTTGATGTTCACACCACATCTGGAGCCAGGAGGCTTGTGTCTGTTCCTAGGCGACCACCCTTGCCCTTCTGAACTTCTGCAAAACCAGGGGACCAGAGCCATGATCTGTGAGTTTCTGATCTTGTTTTCCCCTGGCCAGCACCCATTCTTGTCAGGTAACAGCATGGCACTTCCTTCGGGCAGCCCCATCTTCCGTCATGGGCACTGTTCATGAGCTTGTCAGCCAAGTTGTCACCTCCCCCAGCCGAGGGGGGTCACATCTGCTGCCCCCTTCTCTGCAGCTTTGTTCTTCATCATTTGTCTCAATCCCTCATGCTGTTCTTTCCTTCCATGGAATTCCTTTGTTGCCTCCATTAACAAGAATGTTTCTGTTGCTTGCCATCAATGAATATTAGCGTTACATGGCCCTTTGAGCTTTGAAGTTTAGGGGAAATAATCCCACCTCCGCAGCATTGAATGAAACAATGTATCTGAAGCTCCAGGCTCAGTGCCTGGTAGGGCAGGTACCCACTCATGGGGAGGTCCTTCCCCTTCCACATCTATGCCGTTCCTTGTCCATTGAACATGCCATTGATGATGGAACGTTCTCCTTTATATCCTTCCATGAGAAGCTTTTGTGGGAATTAAATTGAGCAAGGGTGAATGTGGAGGAAAAAAAGAGATAATTCATTTCTTTATTTGGAAAATATTTGATGAACATCTACTATGTTCCAGGCCCTTCTAAGCATTGGAGATGCGGTAGTGAATAAGACCAAGATCCCTGCTCTCAAGGAATTTACATTATGTGGGAGATACAGACAATAAATAGATGTAACTTTAAATGGGGTGGTCAGGGAATGTGCCTCTGTGGAGATGACAGGCAGATGGCCGATTAAAGTGAGGGAGAGAGAGGAGCGCCTGGGTGGCTCAGTTGGTTAAGCGTCTGCCTTCACCTCAGGTCATGATCCCAGGATCTTGGAATCAAGCCCCACATCAGGTTTCCTGCTCAATGAGGAGCCTGCTTCTCCCACTGTCCCCCGCCCTGCTCATGCTTGCACTCTTTCTCTCTCAAATAAATAAATAAAATCTTTTAAAAAATATAAAGTTGGGGGAGAGAGAGAGACCAGTGTCTGGGGAAGGGGAGAAAACAAGTGTAAAGGCCCTGAGGTTGGGATACACTTGGTGTGGCTGGGAGATATCAAGGAAGCCAGTGTGGCTGGAGCACCACGAATGGGGAAGAGAATAATAGGGAAGGCAGCTGGAGAGATAGCAAGGTTCTACAGCATCCCTGCCAAATGGTCAGTCCTACCTCTGCTTGCATGCCTCCAGGGATGGGGAGCTTACTTCCACCTGAGGCAATATTACCTATATTAGGACACATTGACTTTCAGTATTTCTTCTTTACTATGATGCCCATTTTGCCTCTTGAAACCCCAAAGAACTGGTGTGCCCTTGCCTCTCTTGGCCAAGCCCTTGGAGAGCTGAAGCCAGCTCCTCTTCATGTCTTAATCTTACTCCGTTGAGATGTTCTTCCTATGGTATCAGTTGGAGTCTCTTTGGAATTTATCAGGATATTTCCCCTCTTTTTTTCTAGGAAAAATACCCCTATTAATTCTGCCTATGATGATTTTGGCTTCTCTGACAACGTGTCAACCTATCAGTGCCCTTCGCACCAGGCTTTTCCTTTATGGAAGGGGCAGCTCTTTTTCCATCTCCCTCTCCCCCTGTTCCTGTTCTGAAGCTACCGGTTTGAGATATAGGTATGGGACATGACAGTTATTCCTATTAAATGTCCTCTTGTTGGATTAAGTCCACTGATTCTGCAAGCCAGACCTCTTGAGATCCTGATTCTGCCACCCAACACATTTACTCTTTTTCTTCTTTGTGTCATGCACAGGTCCCGTCCCAAAGTCACCCATGTCTCATTTGTGCATTTACAGGGGGCGGATTGGCCTCAGCTCTGTGCGGGGTTCTGGCCAAGTGCTGCAGAAGCAGAGATCCCTTTAGGGACCCTGCAGTCCAGTTTGATGAAGGCCACAAAAGCAGCACATTAAGTACCGCAAAGGGTGTAGATTCGGTGGGAACCTGGTGGCGGTGGGTGTCGGGAAACTGCGAGCAGAGGTAAGTTGGAGCAGGTGCTTGTCAGGAGTCCAACTGGGAGGAAAGGCATTCCGGGAAGAAAGCACAGCAAAGGCAAAGACAAGGAGACAGGAAAGTTAGCGTCGTGTTCAGGGATGTGCTCGAAGTGCAGGCATCTAGGGGCGTCTAGTGTGTGTCGCTGGGCACATGGAAGCTCTATCTGATTGCAAAAAGTGGGCACAAGAGAACATCGGCATCTTGAGTATTTCCTAAGGGCCCGCCGAGTCCGGGGAACCCTCGGTATTCAATGTAAACACCACTTGTGGCATTACGGCCGTGGCCCTTGTAAGTACCCCACACCTGTTTAGGGGGGCTACCATGGGAGATATCTAAAAAAAACGATGCTTCTCTGCTGGGGGTTTCCCTGTGAGCCCCACCTGGGCCTCTGGGTTGGCCTCCAGGCTTGTGGGAGCTGGGTAGGAACACTCAGTTCTCACTACACACCTGCCCCGGTCTTGATCCAAACTTTCCCCAGTCCTCCCCGTTCCCCAGGCCTGTCCCCATAAGATCTTTGAGATTCTGGGCGCCAAGAATGACTTCTGTTCTGAATGTAGCACCTTAGCCCAGCAGCGTTCTGTCTTGCAAAACTACCACTCTGCCAGCTTCACAAGAAGGGGCCGTTTAATATGCAGCTGGGAAACAGCCCTACAAAGCAAAGACGATAAGGTGGGAATGTTGAATATTCATTTCTGTGGTTAGAGGGTGTTTTTCCTATGATTCTGTTATTCAAATTAGCTTGGATTGTAACTTCCATTTCAACAACAAATGCTTAAAGAAACACAACAGGATAATCCCCAAGTTTGTTCCCTTGAAATCTCTTCCAGAAGGACCTGCTTCCCGGAAAACTCCATCTTGAAAGCAGGGACCTCACTGATCATTTCTGTTTTCCT